>NC_090446.1:255667288-256319788 GCF_031143425.1 Pleurodeles waltl | reverse complement strand
TATATCATTTTTTGGCAGTCCCTAACACATTTTGGTAATTGTGGTGTGTTTTAAAATGTTTTTACCCAGTGACAAATGCTGTTGTTCTGCTGGGTTTTAATGGACCATGTTTGAAATAAAAATGTATTCTCTAATGATTTTTTCACAAATGTTATGGAAGGTGATGCAGAAGTTAAATTGGTTAAATTGAGAGCACATTTTCCATAAATTCACACTATCTACCTCAACCATGTGAAAAACAAAGTGTGACATTCTGAGCAAAACGTGTACTTCTAACAAAAGTAGCATCATTTCAATTGATTCCCTAGCATTCTACTGCAGCCACCCAGAAGTGTTCAAATGGCCAAGTAGAGTGCTAACATTTCTTATATATGATAGAAGTGTGGCACACATGAAGTCATCTTGATAGCTTAAACCTTTAACTTTAGAAATGAACACAATGAGAAGGCTTGTTTTCTCTTACAAATTATGAATAGTGCTCTAGAAGGCTAAAATGGGGTCACATTTTTCTCAAATGTATTTCTCATCCATGTCAGTAGCATATTCTGACATGCAGTGTGTGCACTTTCAACACCGGCAGAAGTTAACTTCCCACAGTGCTCTAATTAACAACTGGAAAGCTAACAATTGACTTTATGACAAAAATGTGGCACACTTGAAGCCATCTTGAGGGAACAAAGTTATAAAACCTGAGGCATTTCCTTTAGAAATTGACAAAATGGTTAGTGCTCTAGAAAGCTAAAATGATGACAAGCAGGTGGCAAGGGCAGTGGCAGCACAACAGACCACGGATGTCAGTAGGGAGGGTGCAAGGTTATGCACAGGAACAATGAAGGGCAGGGAAGCAGGGGTCAGAGACAGATAGTTGGACCATGGAGAGCAGGCTGGCATGAGAGCAGAATGGTAAACAGAGGGCAGGAGGGAAGATGCAGGGGCATGCACATGGAGAATGGAGGCCAGGGGGAAGAGGGGCAGTGGGAGCAAGCTGACCACAGAGGAATAGCCAGTATGACAGGGACAGCAAGCTGAATATGAAGGTGAAGTAGAGGGTGAACAGAGGGCAGGTGAGAGGGGGAAAAGGGCAGCATGCTAACTATGGAAGCAAGACAGCATGAGCAGGGAGAAAACAATGATTCATAGAGGCAGGAGGGAAAGGACAGGGGTGTGGATAGCTGAGGGCAGGGGTAACGGGGGAGGGCAACGGGCAGCAAGCGGATGATGGATCCTAGGTCAGTATGGGCAAGGGAAACACAATGGACAATGGAGGGCAGGGGGTTGGATAGTGGCATAGTGGCACACTCACGGAGATCAAAAGAGATGGGGCAAAGGAAGTAAACTGACCATAGAGGGCAAGCAGAAGGCGGCAGGTGCATCCAGAGAAAGGAGGGAAAGTGGTGGGCTTGAGAAATGGGCAGCAAGCTGCCCTCAGAGGCTATGCTGGCATAGGCTTATGCAAAAAGCTGACCACAGAGGGCAGGTGGAAAGCAGCAAAGGCAGTTGCAGCAAGCTGACCATTTTGGGCAGGAACAGCACAACAGTGGACCACAGAGAACAGACAGGAGGAAGTAGCGGCACACGCACAGAATGGAGGGCAGGGGCATAGAGGCAGAGAACGGAGGGGCAGGCAAGATGGAGGAGGGCATAGCAAGCTGAATATTCAGAGCAGGTTGGCAGGAGCAGCAAGCTGGGCGAGTGCTGGAGAGAAGCCGAAATGGCAGAGAGAGAATAGAGGGCAGTCAGAAGGAGGCAGGAGCAGCAAACAAAGGATGTCAGGCTGATGTGGGCTGGCTACTCAATGGGTAGGCATTGGACAACCCCTACTGTTCATGCCTGAAGGCTATGTGTTGGCTCAATATGATTAAAAAAAACACAGAAGTTCTGTGAAATAAAACAAAAGTTAATAGGAAAGTAAGATATGGTGATATCATCTTCCTCCTCATTAAAATGAAATTCATGAAAAAAGAAAGTTTAAAGTTGCTTATAGTTAATGTTGAACCGGGTTAAAATCTAATGTTTGTAAATCCAAAACAGACAAAAATTCACTAGTTATAGTCCAGTGCATTAACTGTAACTTGTGTCCTGCCATGTACCACTTCACTCACTCACATATTACATCACTCATGATATATTAAATGACATCCCAGATTACATCACTGATGACACCTCATATGATATCACTGATTACATCACGGTTGTCTTTTAATTTTTGATTTCACCATGCCCCTAGTTTCACTCATAACACATCCATTCTTTCATAATTCATATTGCTTTTTTTGCCAACTTTTGGAGGCTCATCCTTGAAAACTGCTGCCTTTTCACCATTTTATCAGTTTTTTCTTGGGGTGGGTAAGTCTCAAAACTCCTGGTAAACAGACATCCTACATTCCCATGCCATTCCCCAGTCATTGACCCATTCATCAGTTACTGTTTCCTTCCAACCCTTGCCCTCCCCATTTCCCAGTCATTGCTTCCTTTAACCCATCTGCTAGTCCCCCCAGGCATTGTTTCCTTCCAACCCCCATTGCCCCACCCCTAGAAATTATTTCCTTTTCCCACCTACCATCACTCCATTCCTTAACGCACCCAGGTGAGGCCGATTGGTATTGTCAACGCTTGTTATTATACAAGATATTTTTCATGAAGCGCCCCTAACTTTAAAAAAAAGAAAATTGCTAATGACTACTGCAAGCCTATTTTTTTAAAAATCCATTCTTAGATAGCACACCAGAACCGAGAGGCCGATGTTCTTTTCTTCTTTAAAATCAGCCTAGCAAACACCCAATTCGTGTGTGGTACTGTGCTCACATGACCTTCTAGCTAGATTTCACATTCTCATCCTGGCACACTTCTAATCACTAAATTCATCTTGTGAGATAGGATAAGGTTTCAATTCAAAGAATTTATCAGCGCTTCCCTTCAGTTAATTTCCCCCATTGTCTGGACTGCTTGAGTCCTTAATTATTCACAGGCACCCAAAAGAAAATGATTTCCGAATTGGAAATACTCTTAATTAATTTTCGCTTTGGTGAATTGGTTACATATCCAAAGATGGAATGACTCACCTAACCCCCAAACAGAAGAAAAACAAATAGCAAATTAGATGAACCTTGAGGCCTTGACGTAATCTTCTTTGTTTGAGGGAAGAGGGTAACCACCACAACTCTAGACAAAAGATGAAAACACAACAAGGAGACATATTTTTTGCTACTTATGTTCTACGTTGTAATTTGTTATGAGTTGCAAAGTGTTTTCTCTCTATTTCAGTTAGTGATGTCTAGCATACGAGATGTGTATACTTACGTGGCCCATGTGCATACATGCAATGTGTGCTGGAAACAACTTCCAGTAGCTTTCTTAATTCTGAAGTTATTTTGCCTTATTTAATCATACTTATATCAGTAACGCATACAAATTCAACTTTGATGGATTTTGCAAAGCAAATATGGCCTCCACGTACAAAGGGGCATACTTATGGGGATTATCATGCAGTGCAGTGTAGCAAGTGACCTTCCTGCGCTGCAATGTTTGACAGGGAAAGGGCAGGGATGTACTGTATTTAAAAGAATATGATGCATTTCTGCCTTTTCCCGTGTACTGGTGCCAACTCAGGCATCCTTGCACCATGGTACAAAGGTGGCTCCGTTGCATGCAGGATTGTTTTTATTCACAAAGACAATCTCCTTAGGCTTTTTACTGTATGTGTGCTGCGGAATGCAGCACACATAGGAAGAGGAAGAAAACAAGGAGAAATACAAATATTTCTCCTTGTTACGCTTTTCCTGGTGAGGCATATTTTTTGGCATATTTTTTTGCTGTATTCATGGGTTTACCAGTTCTCAAAAATCTGGGAATACATCAAAAACTATGGGAGTTGCATGGGAACACCCATGCAATGCCTATGGAATGCTCCCTAGTGGAGGGTAATTCAATGCAGTGATTTGCACTGTGTTGCTTTACTCCAGATTTAAGGGCCATGCAAAGTGGCCTTGCATGGGTTCATAAAACTCACTTAAGGTCAGGGGTAGCTCCTCCACTATCGCGAGGAGAGTCGCCCACAACCAGCAGCAGGAGCTGCAAAACCTTTATAGAAACAACATAATAAACTCAGTTTATTATGTTGTTTCTGTAAAAGTGAGCAGGGCCACTAGCATGATGTGGACCGAGGGGTAGTTCTCAGCATTCCCCCTCAGTGCGCTAGGATGTTTGGCCAGTCATCTGGGGCCAGCCAAACACATGTGCACAGGGTTCTCACCAGCCCCGCCTCATTGTTGTTGGGCTGGAGAGAGCCTGCACACGCTTTCAGTCTGCCTGGAGCACCCTGGCTGGGCGCTCCCAGCCAATCCTGATGCTGCGCTGAGCAGCATCAGGATTGACCGTAAGGCAGGCTGGGAGCCTGTGCCTGCCTGCAGCCTACGATGGAGGAACAGAGTGGCCCAACGCTGGAAAGAAGGTAACTTAATTTATTTTTTTATTTGTGCGCCCCCCTCCTCGCCACATGCTGCCCCACCCCTTTTCCCTCCCGTGAGCCCCCCTTTTCCCTCCCGTGAGTCGCAACTGCTTAAGGTTTATGTCGCACATATACCACGTTCTGTGGTGGAAAAGTGGCGCAAAGTTTGTCTTAAGTTTGGTCCAATTTGTTCAATGGTCCTGGCAAAAAGGCTAGGTCAAATCCTTGAATGTTTTATCAAAAGAAGTGAGCAAAGGTGCTTACCAGAAAGACAGTCAATCAGTGTGACTCATCTGACTATCAGTAAAAACTCTAACTCTGGTTGAGAATCAACTGGATATATTTCATTAAACTATATGATACAAGAAATTTCCACCAGTGGATTCTCATTTGGATATAGCAATCCTTTTAGGACTGAAAAGTGATTGTACGACGAAACAACGACTTCAAAAACAACTACTGCCTTAACAACGAGGTCGGAACACTGACCTCGTTGCTACTACTAATGATTTTACCACGAATGCCTTAACAACGATATTTTGTTGTAAAGGCTTTCCTGATAAAAGCATTAGTAATAGGCACCCTTCACCCTACATCCCTCACCCACCCCCCCAACCCCACCCCAAAACCTAAAACCCCCTAACCCCCACCCACTCCCCAAAACCAAAAACGCCCCACCCCCCAACCCCCCCAAAACCTAAAACCCCCTGACCCCCAACCACTCCCCAAAACCAAAAACGCCCCAACCCCCAACCCCACCCCAAAACCTAAAACCCCCTGACCCCCAGCCCCTCCCCAAAACCAAAAAAGCCCCACCCCCAAAACCCCACCCCAAAACCTAAAACCCCCTGACCCCCCACCCCTCCCCAAAACCTAAACCTACCACTTACCTTCGCCAACTCCCTTCTTTGTACCTTAACCACGCATGTTTGTTGTTCAGAACATACGTAGTTAAGGCACAAAAAAACGGAGTCGTGGTTAAAAAAAGCGTTGTTGCGCTTTCGTTAACCACGACTTTCGGAAAAAAAAAGTCGTAAAAAAGGATGTTTCCCCTGAAAAGTCCCTCACATGTTGAAGGATGTGTACCCCTGCCCTCAGTGCCCCATCTTCAAAGATCTCTGGATTCTTGGTGCTAATTTTTGTTGTCATGGGGAAACATGAGTCATGCAAGTGAGTCTTGCCATATGCCAGTCTCACAGATTGCAGCATCGTTGGACCAGTATGGGTTCCCAAAGTGTTACCCTCATAGTCGTGAAAGGCTACTGTCTTTTCCAGGAGTTAGGGAGCACGGGTGCGGTGGTGGAAGCATACCATGTAACAGGCAGTAAACGTGAACACGCCTATTTACCTGTGTCACTGGAGTGAGGCCTACAGGCTTACCTATGTAAAGGTATGTTACTCTGTGTTTAACTTACCCTTGGCCTACCGCAATTTGGCATGTTGTGTTGTGCAGTGAGTGTGCATCTGCTGGATGCATGTGTGTCGGTGTTTGCACAATACATGGAATATTATTGGTTCCATTTTAGGATACCTGAGATTGACTGGAGGTAGACGAGTCGCTGGAAAGGGGCCTGGGCACATCTCAGAAAGGAGATGGGGCCGATAAGAGAATCATAAAGAGTGGGGCTGGGGACATGGGGTAATTTTCTGATACACATTTCACAGTAACTGACATCCAGGTGTGAATTTCTAGTCACTCACAAGTTCAGTGTTGTGGGGCTATCAGATATGGATTTGCTCCTGCTGTGACAGACTGCTTTCTGGAGGAGAAATATGGCAGAAGAGAGAGTACTCCAAAAGGAATCAGACCCAACACAAACTTCAAAGATTCAGAGTCTGACTCACAAAGGCAAACTTACAGTTTTGTGCAGTTTACATTTTTTTGCAATTCACAAAGGACTTTGGGGGTCATTCCGACTCCCGCCGGCGGCGGTAACCGCACGCCCGGCGGGAGCCGCCGAATGACTGCACCGCGGTCAAATGACCGCGGCGGCCATTCTGGCTTTCCCGCTGGGCTGGCGGGCGACCGCCAGAAGGCCGCCCGCCGGCCCAGCGGGAAAGCGCCTTCAACGAGGAAGCCGGCTCCGAATGGAGCCGGCGGAGTTGAAGGCGTGCGACGGGTGCAGTGGCACCCGTTGCGATTTTCAGTGTCTGCTTGGCAGACACTGAAAATCAATGTGGGGCCCCCAGGGGCCCCACGACACCCGTTACCGCCATCCTGTTCCTGGCGGTGAAAGCCGCCAGGAACAGGATGGCGGTAAGGGGGTCGGAATCCCCATGGCGGCGCTGCTTGCAGCGCCGCCGTGGAGGATTCCCTGGGGCAACGGGAAACCGGCGGGACACCGCCGGTTTCCCGTTTCTGACCGCGGCTGTATCGCTGCGGTCAGAATGCCCATGGAAGCACCGCCAGCCTGTTGGCGGTGCTTCCGCGGTCATTGGCCCTGGTGGTCAGTGACCGCCAGGGTCAGAATGACCCCATTTATGTGTAATATCTTTATGAGTGACTATATTTTAATGTGTGGAGTCTCTGCAGTCATAAAGATAGTACCTGTAACATTCCTTTGTAAATTGCAAGAAATCATAAACCTATACAAAAGTCTAAGTTTACCTTTGTAAATCAAGCCCTCAAACCCTAAATAATGTTTGGTGTCTGGAAATGCACTATTAGATTTGGAGGTCGCTGGGCTGTGCAAAGGGTTAAAGCACTGCAATACATTTGCCTGTGACCAGGGCTGGAGGCTGAAGCCTGCCAGTCTCCCAGGTGGGTGAGGGATCATCCCTCAGGGACATCCAAAACCACCTCCCCCTGGTGCCTGCAGCACCAGTGCCTGCCTGCGTGGCAGGACCAGTGAGCCTTGCAAGGAAGAGGAGAGCACTGGATGATTGAGGTCTAGTGGGGAAACCTGGCTAGTAGATCCTTGTAGCAAGGTGTGAGGAGATGGCTACTCTTCCAATTGAGGACTTGCCAGTGTGCAGTTTCAAGTTGAAGACCCCATATGCCAGAGGGGGCTCCCATTAAGTTTGGAATGATGATCAGGCTATCGCTCATGTGTGGTATGTAAGTTGGCAACTGTGTATGACACAGAGGGCTGCTGTGAAGTTTGCTGTGCTGATCAGGCTGTCGCCCCTGTGCTAGGTGTAAGTTGGCAACCCCATAATGCCACCGGGGGCTGCTGTGAGGGTTGCTGTGCCGATCTGGCAGTCACCCATGTGCGGTGTGTAAGTCAGCAACCCAGAACACCACAGGATGCCACCATGTAGAGGAACCTGTCACTGAGCTGATCTGAGTGTTGCTTGAATGAGGAGCCAGTGTGGTGACCCTGAATGCCAGAGGAGGCCATCAAAAACAGACAAGGATTGTAGCCTGGTAGATGCCCTCATTCCTAGGAGAGGCTGCTGTGATGACCCATGCGGGCCCGAGCTCTGATTGAGTGTCAGAACCAGAAGCTGCTTAAACCGCCCTCCTCAAACACTTGGCGAAAATCAAAGAAAACTTATCTTCCCATCAGAAGAGTGTAGAGGACACCCAGCAGCAGCCTCTGCTGGGCTACATGTACGATACCCACCAGAGGCAGCTACTTTATCCACTGTGCCTGAGAAAGAGATACTCTTGAAGACGCCAGCTGGGCAACTGCTGCTGGAGCAGGTTAGACAGAGTGAAGGGCAACTGAAAAGGGTATGAAGGGGTCCAGTTGAAATACTTCCCGTACCAATTGCCTGTTTATGTGATAGACGTGGAAACTCAAACCGGAGGAAATGGACCCTAATCCTCCAACCTTGGGTTCCCACTTGTAGCAATAAACTTTAAGGCAACCAATTACCAAATATTTTTGAGGGTTCCTTAAAATGTTCAAAGAAATATCTCAAAGCATCATCCAGTTTGAAATTTATCCAGAAGGAATAAGTAATTTCCATATTATGTTTCATTGGTTAAATCATAAATCATAGTGAACTTTCAGCCAGCCGACATGTGTTTCGCCCAATGGGGTGCATTCACCTGGGCTTTCTCAAGGCTGTAAATGATAAAAGGAATAGCAAATGTAAAGGAATCTAAGAAGATTGGGACATTAGAAATTGAGAACCAAAAGAAACACCAAGACGTGGAAACCCAAAGTACGTCGGGAACAAATAGGCCTGCATGCTGTCCATGCGGAAAAAAATAATAATAGTTGACTCTAAAAATCCATGCAATAGGGGTGCCAAAGTATAGAGCAATCCCAGACTGAAAGTTAAAAAAGTTTTAAAAATGTGGTAAGATAAGAGGGTGATCAAGTGGAGATACCTCACTTGAAAGTGAAGAACATGCCGCAGACTGTGAGCTATGTGAAGAGAAAAAAGTATTCTATTGATTAATACTGATCTGTGACAAAGTGGTGGTGCCAGCACTGTAAGGTATTTGAAAGAACCATCACTCTGGAAAAAGATTATGTGAGGAATAGAACACTGGAATAAGTGACACAAGGGAATCGCATACCATAAAGATACATTAGAACCTCTAGGGATGTCCTGAGCAATCATATACAGAATTCTGAAAACGAAAACATAAAAAGAAACATATATCTTTTGGACCAATAGGAAAGAACTAACAATTCTAATAATTCTTGTGAAGCGAAAACGACATTTTTACAGTTGTTGTTATCAGCTATTTGTTCATACAGACATTTAAGCGTGCTAGCTTTCCCATTAAAACACATTGGTTACTGGAAGCAAAGGCACAGTAGAGTGACTCACAAAGATAGGGAACATCCCGGTATTTAAGAACTTTACGACCTCTATTGATAACATAGGGAATTCTTTTCAATACAAATAAAGTTAACAAAAAGGGCATGGGGAAAGGGCATATAAATGTGAATGTATAGGTGCCCGCAACCAAAATTTATAGGGCCAAAATTTTGTAGTCATTGTAAACAAAACATTTTAAACAAAGCACTTTCATCATGGGGCCTAGACTATGTGGTTTTCAAAAAGGGCTCGTTAGTGTCATGCAAACTGACCAGGTTGCAGAAAAAAGATTAGCAAGCAGACAGCAAAAAGTAAAGAGTAAAGAAGATTTGAACCAAATCAAGATTTTAGACTACGAAAATAGTGCTTACCCTTATTTCAAATACAGCAACAATTACGAAGAGAAACAGTACAGCGCGTCCGATGCCATTATTAGGGACGCGCTGACTGAGCAAGTACTCTTTTATTTGCTGGCATCGCATAAATATTAGACACAAAAAGAGGGCAGACAGCGGGCGCCGCCATCTTGGAGGTCGCGCCCGTCTTGTATTTTGAGGAAAGTGTGTTTCCACTTGTTTAGTAACAAGAAAAAAGGACTAGGTGTGGGGGCCGCCATCTTGAAGGTAGCGCCCGTCATCTGCTATATACTGCATATTAGCCAAAAAAAATGAAAATATGCCCTGATATTAAAAATAGCATCATTTTTGAAAAATTAGGTTGAGATAATGATGAAGGAATAGAAGAGGGAAAAGAAAGGAGACAGAGGAGAGAGAAGAAAAAAAGGGAGAGGAGAAAAGAGCAAACACCATCCTCATTGGTCAACCTCTAGTCATTTACGACACTAAACTACTGTTATCTATGAGCAAAATAGAAATAAAGAAAGAACAGTTACCAGAGATATAAACTAGTGTCCAACATCAAGCACGTAAAAGGCAACCAGACAGGAACTAACTAATCCGTTATTAAGATAGCTATAAATTGTTCATGGAAAGAACTAAATATAGAGTAAAAAACTCTGTTCGCCATTGCCCCGGAACTTCTATCAAAGTAAAAGAAAAGGAAAAAAATATCATAGTGAAATACGTGAAAGTCAATAATGTACCCAAAGTTGTGCACCAAATAACTGTATAGAAAAACATTCTGCATTATGGTAATACAAGAGATAAGACAAGAGATATGAGAGCATTAACAGGGCATTACATCAGCCAATAATGCCATTCTGGATCCTTATTAAGTCCATGACCAACTGTGTCATGAAGGATGATTAAAAGACTTTCTTCCTGGTGTAGTCGTAATTGTAAGTTGCCTCCTCTAGGATGCGGTTTGATTCGTCGAAGACCACAAAAAGTAAAAGTGCGATCTTCAGGGTAAGCTTCTGTCAGAGTCACCAGATCCTCGGGGTCTGCGCACGTTCCCAACACGTCCACCACTGAACAGCTCCAAGACTCTGATAGATAAATCACAGAGGCTAAGAGAGTTAAAGAGGGGACTCGGAAGTGAACAGCTGGGAAGGAGACCTGTAGTAAGAAAAAGGTTAGAACACACAATATGAAAATTATATCTCTTGAAATCAATACTAGACTATGATTCTAAGCCTAGTCATTCTGAAAACATGAACAATCTAAGAATTAAGTTTAAAATTACTAAGTTTCAAGATGGCCGGATACCTGTATGGGAATCAAGATGGATTAAATGAAATCTTTCTTATTCAAGTACTTTCCTTTACATGAGAATCAGAAAAACATTCTGACTAAATTTTAAACCAGTCATATAAATCCTTTTTTGAGAATGCATACTAGGACCATACAATATTGCATCTAGAAACTCTGGCCTTCTGTGTACTCTTAAAATGTTTCAACACAAATTATATATATATATATATATATATATAATGAACACCATAAAAGGATTGTGCACCATGAATAACACAATATGGATTCAGGAAACAAATCACATAACTTGTCAACTTGAATATTACATAATAAATTTCTTAGAATAGTGGCATACAATAAACAACATGAATTAAACTCGAGGAGAGAATCGTGCGCCTTGCCGATTCGAGTGTCACCATGTAAAATGCCAAGAAATGGTAGCACGCAATGAATATCAAAGTCAAGTCATCACTAAACGAATCGCGCGTCTTGCCGATTCGGAAACCACGATGTAAATGCCAAGAAATAACAGCTCACAATGAATAACAAGATCAAAGTACAATGAAACGAATCACGCGTCTTTTGCCGATTCTTAAGCCACCATGTAAATGTCAAGAAATGGTAGCGTGCAATGAACAACAAAGTTAAATCCTCATGAAACGAATCGCGCATCTTGCCGATTCGTAAGACATCATGTAAATACCAAGAAATAGTAGAGTGCAATGGACAACAATGTTAGAACACTATAAAACGATTTGCGAGTCTTGCCAATTCTTAAGCCACTATGCAAATGTCAAGAAATAACAGCGCGCAATGAATAACTAAGTCAAATCATTATGAAATGAATTGCGCGTCTTGCCGATTCGTAAGCCACCATACAATGTCAAGAAGTGATAACGCGCAATGAATAACAAAGTCAAACCTTTATGAAACTAATCGCACATCTTGGCGATTTGTAAACTACCATATAAATTTCACGAAATGGTAGCGCGCAAGCAATCTGTTAATCATTAAAGAATTAAACCAAGAATATGAAAATTCTAGATAACGGTTTCGGGACAGTCCAACCACCGTCTTACCGCCTAGAACAATGATCACCAATGAAGGATGAAGGGCAGAAGCCTGGAAGATCCAATAGGCCGCTGGGACAGGAGTTTAGGAAGAAGCTGCTGCTCTGCACCGGGACCTCTGAATAGTGAGCATTGGGAGTTGGGCTGGCTCTCTTTTATAGAGTCTTGGCCCAGGCATGTTGCAGGTAAAGTCTCTGGAAGGCCCTGGAAAGGGGCCACACCCTAACACACTCTGAAAACCTGCAGCAATACATTGCAAAGGAACAGTATTTGTAAGTATATTAAAAATAAGTTTTTAGGATCGAACTCTGCAATGCAAAAGGTTAAACCACAACATATCAGCACAATGCATAAATTACGTTGTTTTGAGAGTGCTGGGTTTTTGCATTTTAGTCGTAAATAGAGCGCATACTGCTCTGGTGTTGACAGCTTCATTGAAATGTTCCACTAGTGGCGCCCTGAGATCAGGTTTTTGACAGAGTGAAGGGCCGGAAGGTCATGGGGAGAACTTGTCTGCCAGATAGTGCTTCGGTGCTGGGACACTTTTGTCTTTTCTAACAGAGTCAGAGTAGGACTACTGAAATTCGGACTACTAGTGCAGCCTAACCTGAATGTCACCTATGGTGAATGGAGAATAACCACCACCGCTAGTGAGAAGGAAGTGAAACTCTGGGGGCTGTCTATTAAACACTAGAGCTGTGACCTCATAGGATCTGTGCAATTTTTATGTATGCCGTATTTTAATTTGTGTATAGAGAGATAGATAGATAGACTACTTTGCCATAAAAGTCAGTATATGACTGGACAATCATTTTTTGTAGATATTACGAATGTACTTTTAGTTATGAGTCAGTGTTCACTCCCCTGATTTTGATTCCCTCCCCTGACTAAGAAGGCTTGGACTACCTAGCCTGTGCTGCCACTGTAAATCAAGCACTGAAAGCGGAACTTGGACTAGTTGCTCAGGATCCATAGATGGTGGCCTCAGGACATCAGGAGTAAAAGGCCTCAACCACCACCATTGGGCCCAGTAGATCCTGCCTACCCCCTGGCCCTCTGAAATCAATGATTTATGTTAAATTCCTATTCTAAATCAGGCACTTTTACAAAAAATCTAGATTAAAATCCATACGTGTAGACAAACACAAAGGAACCTTCTTGCCAGCCCTCTTCACTTATTGCTCATTGAAGTCCTATCTGCCCAACTGCCAGATGTGGCTAGTGGGGGGCGGAAGGGGTGGGCTATGCAGGGGTGGGATAGAAGGGGGGAAATAAACATTACAATTATTAAATGAAAATGTGAAATACATTTTTTTAAAAACACTTACCTTCTCCGCCGCCGCGCAGCTCCTCTGCTGCAGGCAGGTACAGGCTCCCAGCCTGCCTGCGGCCAATCCTGATGCTGCTCAGAGTAGGGTCAGGATTGGCTGGAAGTGAACAGCCAGGGTGCTCCTAGGCAAACTGGGAGCCTGTGCATGCTCTCTCCAGCCCGGTATCTGTGTTGCTGGGCTGGAGAGAGCCTACTGCGCATGTGTGTGTAACATGCGCTCTGAGGGGGAATGCTGTGCACTCACCTTCGCTGCTCATCACCCCCATGGCTCTGTCTCTTTAAATGAAAATGATAATAAACAAAAGGTATTATCGTTTTCCTTTAGCCCCTTCGCTGCCAGGCCTTTTCCTCCTCCTGTGCCAAGCCTTTTTTGGCTATTTGGGGTAGTTTGTGTGTAGGCCTTCATAACTTTGTCTCCACATAAGCTACCCACACCAAATTTGCGTCCTTTTTTTTCCAACATACAAGGGATTCTAGAGTTACCCAGAGTTTGTGGACTCCCCTGGAGAAAACCAGGAAATGACTCAAAATACAGCTAAAATTTTAAAAAAATTAAAAAAATTGCAAAAGGGTCTGTAGAAGAAATTTTGTGTTTTTTTCCATAAAAAAGGCATTAACAAAGGGTTTGCAGTGCTAAACTCACCATCTTCCCAGCTTTCAGGAACAGGCAGACGTGAATCAGAAAACCACATTTTTCAACTCAATTTTGGCATTTTACTGGGGCATATCCCATTTTTTTTATTTTTATGCTTTCAGTCTCCTTCCAGTTAGTGACAGAAATGGGTGTAAAACCAATGCTGGATCCCAGACAGCTACGCATTTCTGAAAAGTACGCAAAACTCTGAATTCAGCAAGGGGTAATTTTTTTAGATCCATCAAAGTTTTCCTACAGAAAGTAACAGCTAAAAAAATATATATATATAGAAATTGAGGTGAAAAAAGAGCCATTTCTGTCCACGTTTTCTTCTATAACTTTTACAGCTATGGAATTTTTTTAGAAGTAATACACCCTTACGTCTGCTGGACTCTTCTGGTTGTGGGGATATATAGGGCTTGTAAGTTCATCAAATGAGGCACCCAAAGCCAATAAAGAGACTGTACCTTGCAATGGGTTTTCATTGTATTCCGGGTATAAAGCAATTCATTTGGTGAAATATAAAGAGTGAAAAATAGGTATCAAGGTAAACTTTGTATCACTACAATGGGCACAAGATAAGAAGCAGTGGTTATTTGCACATCTCTGAATACTGCAGTCCCCATACTAAGTGAATTTCAGGGCATTTCTCAAATAGATGTCTTTTTTACACACTGTCTTACACTTGGTGGAAAGAATGTAGAGAAAGACACAGGGCAATAACACTTGTTCTTCTATTCTGTGTTCCCCCAAGTCTCCCAACAAAAAATGGTACCTCACTTGTGTGGGTAGGCCCAATGCCTGCGACAGGAAAGGCAACATGGACAAATCAAGTTTTTACATTGAAATCTGACGTGTTTTTTGCAAAGTGCCTAGCTGTGGATATTGGCCTCTAGCTCAGCCGGCACCTAGGGAAACCTAGCAAACCTATATATTTTTGAAAACTAGACACCTATGGAAATTCAGAATGGGGTGACTTGTGGGGCTCCCCCCCAGGTTTTGTTACCCAGAATCCTTTGCAAACCTCAAAATTTGGCAAAAAAACACTTTTTCGTCACATTTTGGTCATGCTAAATTTTGGAATCTGAGCGGAGCCACAAACGTCCTTCTACCCAGTGTTCCCCCAGGTCTCCCGATAAAAATGGTAACTCACTTGTGTGAGTAGGACTAGTACCCGCGACAGGAAATGCCCCAAAACACTACATGGACACATCAAAAAGATCAAAAACAAAACTATCTGTTTTTGCTGGAGGGGCACCTGCGTGTTTGGTCCTGGGCTCAGCAGATATCTAGGGAAACCTACCAAACTCAGACATTTCACCCAATGAAGTCCAGGGAGGTGTAACTTGCGTGGATTCTCCAATGTTTTCTTACCCAGAATCCTCATTTTCAGTTTAAAAAATCACATTTTCCCCACATTTCTGTGTGGAATCACTGCACCAGCACAAATTTCCTACCACCCAACGTACCCCTCAGTCTTCCGATAAAAATGATATCTCAGTTGTGTAGGTGGGCCAAGTGCCTGTAACAGGAAAGAACCACAAACATGTCAAAATTGAGGGAGAACCAAAGCTGATCCAAAAGGGAAGTGTGAAAAAAAACGTTTTTAGACAAGAATTTTTATCAGTATAAATGCGACAATGCTGGGTGGTAGGAATTTTGTGGATTCCTGCAGATTCCTGAAGGCTTCAGCACAAAAATGTGGGGAAAATGAGTGATTTAAAGCAAAGTTGGAGGTTCGCAAGGCATTGTGGGTAAGAAAATGGTGCGGGTGCATGTGAAGCACACCACCCTGGACTCACCCAAATGTTTAGTTTTCAGATGGGTGTAGGTCTCGTAAGATTTTTCTACATGGAAGCATCCCAAAGTCCAAAAAGTGCAGCCTTCACCATTCCAAGTGGGATGATTTTGAGAGTTAGACAGCCTCTCATGGCCCAAATGTAAAACCAAAACCCACAAAAATCAAATGTCCTCTTGCTTGCCATTGGGATAAGATCTTTTAGTGTGGGGGGGAGTGCTGAAAGACTGTTACCCCCTTCAGTTGGGATGGGGGCATAACCATGCCCATACTGGTTGATAGCCACCATCCCACAATTTTCTTTTTTTTTTAAATCACCTAGCATCTAGTAGGCTTTCTGCCCCACCCAGGGAGTGGATTGAGGGTAATTGCCCTATCTGCCCACCTGTGGGCAGAACAACTTTGTCCCAATTTATCTGGGAGTGGGGGTATGGCCATATCCCCCTCCCAATTTAAAAAAATCCGCCTAATAGAAATAGGCTGATCTGCCCGCAAGAGGGGCAGAAATGGACTAAAATAAATTTGCCCCTCCAGGGGAGAAACCTTGCCTAAGGGGTCACTCCCCTTGCGTGAAATTGGTGCAAATATAAAAATCCCTGGTGTCTAGTGGTTTCTTCCCCCCATGGGGGCAGATTGGCATAAGAAAAATGGGCCGATCTGCCCCCGGGGGGAAAAATGGTCTAAACACATTTAGGCACCCAGGGAGCGACTGTTGCCTTAGGGGTCCACCCTCCCCTGTAAAAAACACATTCAAATAATTAGCCCTGGCATCTAGTGGCTTCTGCCCCCCTAATTAAACTTAAAAAATTGCGCCCGAGGGGTGCGACCCTTGTCCAAGTGGTCACTCATCTTCATTATTTATATTAAAAATAAACTCCCAGGTATCTATTGGGCATTTCTGCAACCCGATCGTTTTACGATTGGGCTGCAAAAATGCTCAGAAAGACATGAAAGGGAGGGCCTTTCCTTTCCTTTCATGTCTCTCTGCCCACCTCCAATCGGAAGAGAAATGCAAGCTGTGCTTCCAGCGCGATGCGCTGACATCATCAGATATCAATGGGGAGGGTCAAGGGGGGTCAGGGCGGAAGGGGAAGTGATTCCCCTTCCATCCCTGCCCAGGGAAGGAGGGTGGGAGGCCCTCAGGGGGAGCACTAGCACTTACCACAAGGGCGGGTACCTGGACGTAATGGTTACGGCTGGGGCACCTCAGTGCTGGGCCACCAGACGTAACCATTATGTCCATGGCATCCAAGGGATTAGAGGTTTTGCAGCTGTCGCTTCTGGCAGGGTGGTGACGCTCCTCCACCCTAACGGAGGAGCCACCACTGCAAACTGCCTGAGTATGAATGCACTTCAGTGCCAGGACTAGTTTGCCAGGGCAGCAGAGGCACTCATTTATTAATACATTTCTCATGATTGTCCACATTTGTTTACATAATTTGGAAAATAATAAATAAAAAACAATGCATGTTTTCCAAGGCTAGACATATTGGCTTTACCAATGCCTGTTTAATTTTGCTGGCTGCTAAATTAGCACTGTAGAGAATGCATCATCCCTGGAGGCTAATGAAAACCTCTACACATCAGTAATAGTTCAAGCAATTTTTCAAATGATACTTTTTATCAATGTTGAAACGAACGTTTATTCATTAGTTACAAAAATATTCCAATATCAAATTCCAGAGATGTGGTGAATGAAATTCTAATAGCCTATGAGAAGTCTTCACGGTCAGCTTCCAAGGGTCCCAAATGTTCACAAATAAAAGCGTAATGGCTCAAATTCTGAAAATACATGCACAAGGAAGATTCCTATGTATTTGCTTCCTGTACCTGTTCAAAGAAAACAATCACAATTCATTAACCTGCCTTCACGAGTAGTAATTGAACCTTGATAGCGTGGAAACCCTAAAGCCTTTCCTGTTAATATGTCTATTTCACAAAGTGAATACAATCGCCTAGCGAGAACTTTTTTAAGGAAGGGGGAATTTGAACAAACAATGTAGACCTATATTATATCCCCCAAGCAAAAAAAAATATGAGCCATCTAAATCCTATCAGACTGAATTGTCATGATATGAGATAGCGATTTGGCTGTAATATGTATTTATTTTTTGTGTTAAATCATACGACTACTATAGATTGTTTATAACTCTTAAAAGATTAATGTACCTGAAATGAAAGTACTGCATTGTGTATTATTTCAAACTTAACTCATTAAAAATAGTTGTGAGCCATACTATGAACTGAAAGTTAGAACAACAGCGAAATGACCTGTCTGCGCCAAACGCCCAGAACAGTTTTCTGTGAGAAAAAAAACTGAACCATGGCATGACTACGAATAACACTGACAAAGTTTGTTTCAGTTCTTCTTCCGATGCATTAGTTCTATAAATGACAGGTCTATCCACCTGCCCAAAACCGATTTTCCAGGATGGTTGCCTAGGCTATCTAGTGGCTGTCAATACTGTGGGCAGCCAGCCGACCTTCCAGATCCTTTGTGCAAACACTGAATATGAACCCTTAGATCCTATTTAGTCCTATTTCTTTACACAGCCATTAGTCAAACTTCGTCTCCCTTGTTCTTTTACCTTTGTGTAATTTGAGATGTCCAATTTCTCGCTGGCAACCCAGTGTGATGCACACCTTTTCTACAGTCTAGGTTACAATCTAGTGTGCATGAGTGATTATATCTGTCACCTCTCGAAACAGAATTTAGTCTCAATTCGCTTAATTTATGAAGCTCTTTTAGAATCTTTGTTGGCAATGGGATGTCTAACACCTAAATACTGAACAATCCATGGTTTGTGATGTCAATTGTTTACAAGGGTTCCAAACAGGCAACTTCCAGGTGGCTTTGGAGGGTTCATGAATCTTAAAATGTATTGACAATGATGTTGCCATGTGACTACAAAGGATCATTTATTGGGAGAGTTCGTGGGAAATGGTTTGACTTTAACTCTACTGTCCATTGTGCTTCTTCCCGTATATTTACAATTTGGGATGTTTACTGAAAACCCACTTCACCTTAATTTCACTGTTATAGTCATTGTTTTTAATATAAATAAATAAAAAATGTGTATCCCATGGGCAATGTAAGAGGACGCAGGGTGACGCAAAACATAGAATGAGATTTACCAAGCCACACAAGGCCAACTTGCATGGCCCTTCATGGCTTGGAAAATCTGGAATGATACAAGACAGTGCAAGTCGCTGCCATGAATTACTCTGACCTGGGAAGGCGTTCCATGTGTGAAGCGTGAATTTTCCCACGCATCCACCCATGGATTTAGGTACATTTCCAGATTTACCATGACTGGTAAACCTGGAAATGCATCAAAATGCCACACCTTGCCAGAGGATGTGCAGCAAGGAGAAATATGTTTATTTCTTCTTTTTGTTTCTTCTTTCTATAGCACACTTGGAAACAGGAAGAATCTTTTTGTTATGTGGAAGCTGTCTCTTGCTGCACAAAAACAATACTGCCTGCAACACAGGCACCCTTGCACCACAGTGCTCGGGTGCCTTCTTGGGCGCTATACTGCACTGAGGACCTCATTTATGAAGAAATGAGGCAGCATGGTGCACAGCGCTGCGTTATTTTGAAAGTGCAAGGATGGATTGTACTTTTCAGAAATATGATGCATCTCTGTACTTTTCTCAGCGCTGGTACCCTTATGCCATGGCATAAGAGTGCCTGGATTGCAGAGGGGCACCTTCCTGCACATAAACAATCATTAATGTCATTTTCCTCTTTTTGCATGTGCTGCAAAATGCAGCACACATAGAAAGTGGAAAAAGGGGAGAAATACTGTTATTTCTCCCCAGTGCACCACTTTAACCCCACGCCTGATGTGGCATTGGAATCTGATGCATTCTCAGTCTTGTAAATCTGGAAATGCCTCAGATTCCATCAGGCTCTGTGGGTGTTATATTGGAACACCCATAGCAACACCCATGGAATGCCCTTTTCAACAAGAGTTATGGGTGTAAAGGGAGTTCTTAGAAATGGGGTCTTCGGTTGGCAGTCAGGTTACCCCCTGTCTAAGTAAGGACACTCACTCTAGTTTGGGTACGTCACATACAATCCAATTTATCCTGTTCCCACCCTCTGGTAGCTTGGCACGGAGCAGTCAGGCTTCACTTAGAAGACAATGTGTAAAGTATTTGTACAATAAATCATACAATAACAGTGCAAATGCCACAAAAATACACCACACAGGTTTAAAAACATATAGAATATTTATCTAAGTAGGTTAAGGTCAAAACGATCAAGATTTGATAAATACAAGTTGAAATATCACTTTTGTAATGATAAATAGAGTCTTTAGTTCTTAAAAACAGCAATGGTCTCATGCGAGAGCAAACTACCTCGTTTGCATCTAAATTATCCACACGGAACCGCAGATGAGGAGATGCGTGGAAAACGTGGAGGTGTGCGTTGGTTTTTACGGGTGCACACAGATGGTGCATCAATGCTTTTCCACGCAGCAAGGGATTTGTGTTTATTTCCAGGCTTGCATCCTCTTCTGGTTGCAGGGTGTTTGGACGAACTGAGGTGGATGCAGAGAAATCCTGGGCATGCAGGATGAAGTCATAGGAGCTGCGTCGATCCAGTGGGCGATGCGGGAAAATTTCTGACGCACGGAAAGTGCTGGGTCAATTTCTCTCACAGGAAGTCAGACTGCGACATTCCAGCTCAGCGTTGCATCGATCTGGTGGGCCGTTCTTCAAAGTTCCGGCCGCAACGCTGGTGCTGCGTTGATCTCCACTTGGGGAGCTGGGCTGCATCGTTCCTGTTCAGCGATGTGGTGATTTTCTCGCTGCAGGGCAGGCTGTGCATTGATTCCAGTAGGCTGGTCTTCGATTCGCGCCGCATAAGGAGTTCTTTGCAGAGATGAAGTCCTTTTGGCCCTTAGACTCCAGGAAACAGGAGGCAAGCTCAATCCAAGCCCTTGGAGAGCACTTCTCAGCAGAGCCAGAGGGGAGCAGGGCAGCAGCAAGGCAGCAGTCCTTTACAGCAAAGCAGTCAGGTGAGTCCTTTGGGCAGCCAGGCAGCTTCTCTTAGCAGGTTGCAGGTTCTGGTTCAGAGCTTCTTTCACATGAGGTATCCTGTCAAGAAGTGTCTTAGTTGGTAGGGTCAGGGACCCAGTTTATATACCCAAATATGCCTTTGAGGTGGGGGAGACTTAGAAGAGTGGCTTAGAAGTGCACAAGGTCACCTTTCTGTACAATATTGTCTGCCAGGGTCCCAGTAGCTTGGCAGTCCATTGTGTGAGTACAAGCCACTGTCCTTTGAAATGTAAGTGTAAGGCCCTCCACCCTTCCAGCCCAGGAATACCCATTCAGTATGCAGATGTGTGTAGGTGTGACTGAGCATCCTATGTTTGTGGTTGTCTGGGTGGAATGCACAAGGGAGCTGTCAACCAGCCCAGCCCAGACGTGGATTGTAAGGCACAGAAGGCTTTAAGTGCAGAGAAATGCTCACTTTCTAAAACTGGCATTTCTAAAAGGGTAATATAAAATCCAACTTCACCAGTCAGCAGGATTTTGTATTACCATTCTGGCCATATTAAATATGACCTGTTTACCCCTTTCTAATCAGAATCTATCACTCAAACAGTTCATAAGAGTAGCCTTAGTGTTAACTTATGAAAGGAGCAGGCTTCACAGCAGTGTAAAACGAAGTTAGGGGTTTTACACTACCAGGACATAGAGAACACATACGCTCATGTCCTGCCTTTCCCTTACATAGCACCCTGCCCTATTGGTCACCTAGGGCCTACCTTAGGGGTGACTTATATGTAGAAAAATGGGAGTTTAAGGCTTAGCAAGTACTTTTAAATTCTAAGTCGAATTGGCATTGAAACTGCACACACAGGCCTTGCAATGGCAGGCCTGAGACATGGTTAAGTGGCTACTGAGGTGGGTGGCACAATTAGTCCTGCAGGCCCACTAGTTGCATTTAATCTACAGACCCTGGGCACATGCAGTGCACTTTACTAGGGACTTAAAAGTAAATTAAATAAGCCAATTGGGTATGAGCCAATGTCACCATGTTTTAAGGGAGAGAGCATATGCACTTTAGCACTGGTTAGCAGTGGTAAGGTGTGTAGAGTCTTAAAACCAGCAAAAGCAGTTTAAAAAAATGGAGGGAGGTGGGCAAAATGTTGACGGTGACCACCCTAAGGCTGTCAGGTCTAACTAGAGTCAAATTTACAAGGTCATGAAAAGCCACACATGGCGGCTTTGCATGGCTTTGGGTGGCCTGGGCATAAAACAAAATGACACTCTGGTGGCGCAGGGTGCAGCCAGAGCCTTGTAAATGGGGCTCTGAGTGTGCCAGAACAAGGAGAGGACAGGAATGAGCCATATCTTAAGAGATATCCCTGCTATCTTTCTTTCACACAGTGCAACAAGCTCTCTTGCTCTGTTGTGTTGCTTTAAAAAATTATTAATCGGGCCCTAAATATGTTGCTACTCTTAACTTCCACTATAATACCACTGAAGGTAAGTATGTGTAATTAAGAATAATGATTTTGTACATGCTTTTCAATTTAGTAGTAGGTCAATGTGGAGGTGCACTATTTTTGAAACGCTATATACCGCAAGCAATATAGTGACCCACCACAGCACCAAAAGATTTTCTTGGACCTCATAGACTTATAATATCAAAGTAAACCATTGATTTGCAAAAAGCAAATACCCGGTCTCTCCCCAGAATTTGTGACTTTTCATGTTGGAAAGGTCAGTTTTAGGAAGCAGTTAGAGCATAAACAGCTATGGAGAAACTGTGCAATGCTTGCAAGCCAGGGCATGCAGAGCCGCTCCACGCTCTCCTTTGGAGATGCGAAATCAGCTGATCATTCCTTTGGGGAAGGATCATTTAATACATCCGAGCCATTTCCCATCAGAATGTCAAAGAAAAGAACACCATTTACATCCACAATGGATATGGGCGACTTTGCCTGCAGGGAATCCCATCTCTCATTCTACCACATTATATCCGTTTTTTCCATTTTCAAATCAACCCCATCTTGAAATAACTATCACCAAAGAACATTACTCACCCCTCTCAGTGCAAGAATTGCAGCTCTTCCGCAAAAGAGCTGAGCATCATTAATATTTACTGATATTTGCTGCTTTTCTCTGGGGGAACATTGTACACTTAAAGGCGCATGGCGCGTGGTTATTGAGAACAAATATTTGTATCCCCTCTGTTGATTAAAAAAAAAATTACGTTTGTATGTCAGTTTCAGAAATGTCTTAATGTGGCGTGTTTCGAATTAAAATCAATAGTTCTCTTAAATGTGCACAGCAGCACGTCACGTTCCTTCACTTTTTTTTACTTTCTAGTATAAATGTGTAAAAGATTATTTTAATCTGTGTTTCCATTGAAGCAGCTGCAGCGCTACCTAGAAGGAGTTACAGTGATGAACTGGGATCAAAAAAGCCTTTAAAGAATTGACCTATGTAAAAAAGGAATTTAATGGTTCCACCTGAAACCAGAAAGTTAATTTCAAAGCTCTATATACTTTTCTTTAATGTTTTTCTAAAGTAACAGTTGTAGTTGAGAACAAAAATGGCTGGCTACATGCCTAGTGGGCAAGCGTGTTAGTGAGTTTTACAGATGGAAAAGGTGGTGGATATATTTGATTCTCAGATTAGAATCAAGGAACAGGTTAGGCACTAATTGGATAATGATGTCAGCAACAATATGAGCCAGGGAGCTGGCACCAGAAAATTGAGGCTTCAGATCATTCAGGATTCCCCCAACAGATCGATAGCCCCTGTCACCACCAGCACAGAACTAGTGTTCTTGAAAAGGCAATCACTTGTACTGTTGTTATAAGTTCCTCACACATATCAAAACATTTAAAATTGGAGGGGTGCAGTAGAGAAAATTGAAGCTAGCTGGTCCATCCATAAGAGCTATGATAGGTTTACAGTGGTGGTTTGTGGGTATTTGTATTTTCTGTACATCCTACTGTTCTATACATTTCTAGCCTATGGTCCTTTAGTGTTATGCATTTGTTGTTCTCTTCAGTTAATGTTAAAGCTTTAGCAAGTTACAGAGCAGTTTTGAGGTTTAGGCAATGGGTATGTATAGTTGTGAAAAATATATCTTTAATCTTTTCAAAGCATAGGGGCATTTCTCTATTCCTAGGTTCTTAGATTCCTTGATTCCACATACATTCAACATCACAATTGTTTTTCTTGAACAAGATTGCTATTCTCTTGTGTGATCATATGTGCCATATGTTAAGTGCTGTTTTGTATAGTTTCTCATTCTTTGTCCCATAGTTAAACCCTTTACCCTGATTGATATCTTATATTATTAAAATTGTTTTGAATGTGACCTTTCATTCCTCTTATAGCCACTCTAGATTTGTGATCCTCCATTTATCTTGCAGCCACTGTAGAGGTTCTATAATCTGCATTGCTTCTGAATATTTCAGCTACTGACAAAAACTCTTTCTTTCGTATTTTAGAGCCACTGCTGGCTGAAATGTACTATTTAGCTGATCTGGGAATAAGGAAGATGGTCTCTTTGTGTATTCCCAACCACTCTTTTTCTAACGGATTATGATCTCTTTGTGTTTCCACAACCACTCTTTTTGCCTTGAACCCATCTTTCTTATTTGAAAATTATTGGAGTTTTGTTGTGAATCTTAAGTAGTACCTCATTCTTTCAATTAATGTTTTTGTAGACTTGATGTGTTGTTGCTAAAGTGTGCAGCACCAGTTTCTAAAGGAAGAAAAGTAGTTCTAGACGGTCTCTGATGTTCATTTTCTAACTTTTGTTCCAGTTGAAAGTGGGAACAAAGGGATGTGGTATTCACCACACCCAGGTAAACACAGACACCAAGGGGTGAGGTATATAGGAGTGCAGTAGATACCTCCTATTCCAAGTTTTCACTGAGACGTTGGAGCACAACATTCCAAATTTGGTGCTCACCTCTCCAAATTCTGTATATCTCAGTATTTACCAGACATTTTTCCCTGATAAATAACATTATCTTTCACTTACCGAAATGTACCTGGGGAAAATTGAAGACATCTGGTAATGCAGTCCTTGGAGTTCCAGTAAGTGTGATAATATGAGTAACATCACATATCAGCCCACTCTGAATCAAAGTCTATGAGCCAGGCGATAAGGATTTGGTGATCCATTGGCAACAAATATTCTATTCACATGTAAGGAGTAGGATTGCAGTGCCTCTGCCACCTTTGTGAAGAAGAGTAACTCTTTCTCTACAGTCAGTGATATGGTTCCTTTATCTCATCCTGATCTAAAATCACATTCCATTCTCCATGAGGGTGATTGAACACTATCTTCTTCATAATGAGATCTTTAGGCATGCATCTGACCTCCTGTTTGCCAAATTATCCCTGTCTTTCTACTTGCATGAAGACAGTATTCAGAGAATATAATCTTCTCAGCATATCAGGAGCAGTTCTTTTTCAAGAGCTCCAGGGCATACCCCTGCCACCTGTGAGCCCAAGGAGGTACAGCTAAGTTAAATTATTACACTTATAATAATTTACTTTAGAATGACTTTCATGTTTACATGAACTCTGCAGTGCACAGGCCAGCCCTCTCAGCTTCTCCACCAGGCTTGTGATGAGATGAGGAGGAGGGAGCTGAGGGGGCTGGGTGATGATCCCCCTGGAGATTGTTGTTTAAAAACACAGCACTCTAGACCAAAAGTCAACAGTCAAACTTTTGTTACCTTGCCCAGGATGTCCAGTTGCAGAGGTGACTTGGCTGTCCTTGATGCTGAATGGCCCGCACTGGCTGGTCCATTTTGCACTTTGTGCAAAACTGGACTTGGGGGTGCACTCACACTCTACCCTTCAGATGAAGAGTTCTTTAGGGGTCCAGGATCAGGATTCGATGCTTGGATCTTCACCACCTTGTCCAGTGGCTCCAAGTGCATAGGTAGCTCCTAGCTGTCAATCACCAGGCTGGTCCTGCCAGAGCTGCTCTGTTGCTCCAGTCACAGTCAAAGTCACTTCCTTCAGGCTGCAGGCCCACAGGAATGGGGTCATTGGTGACATTGGTCCCTATGCTGGGGGAATGCTCTGGAGTCCGTGAACGTCATGTGGCAGTCGGTTTGGGCGCAGGTGACAAACAAGTCTTGGTAGCTGCAAGGGTGGTCTACTGGCTTTCTGGTGGCTGGAGGGCATTTGGTGGGGAGTAGAGGCTTGAAATTTGGTACGGGCTTCACTTCCACTCATTAGATGGTGGACACTGAGTTTCTTTGTTTCTTTGTTTCTTTGGGCTCCGCTACTCAGAGCCTGTCAGGTCCCAGTTCTTCGTCCTCAGCACTTCTTTACTCCTGCATGGAGTCTTCCTTTGGATTTCGGTGTCCATGGGGGTCCCTCTGATTGGGACCAATGAGTTTTCAGGACTAGCACACGCCAGGTCTACCGTTCCAGTACTGGTCTCCGCAGGTCAATCTGTGTCCTCTTCTTCACACTGGGACTTTAGTCTAGGTCCTGTTGTTGGTGCAGGCATCTCTTTGTGCTCCTTTCTTCTTGTCCAGGTAAGATATAAGTTGAGGTGCCAGGGGAGCCCCTTAAGTCCTGGGGTGTTTAAGTGTGTGAGGGACAGTGACCTGCAGCTAGTCTGCCCCTGCAATGATGACTTCCTGTGGGGTGTACATCACTTTCTACCTAGAATGCACTATTCTAGGGGACTGCCAAGAAGGCAGAACCCTTCCTTGGCCTTGCAGACCTCCTAGCCTATTCTCAAAGTTGTGGCTAGTTTGAGGGAGGTACACACCTCCTGCATATCTAATTTTCCACTTGTCCAACCAGTCAGGGCAGGAAGGCTTTGGCCTCCACTGGGACGACAAATGCTTTCACATCAAAGCCTTTGAGGCTCACTGCCCTGATCCCTTCTCACTAGCCAGCATGGGAGGGAGCAGGTGTGACCTCCTTCCTGCCCAGGCCTTTTGTTTTATGTCCTGCCAAGGTGCTAGTGACATCGGCAGGAGGTCAGACCTCTGTATTTGTCGGCAGCAGCTTCAGAAAGCCTGCCAAAAGAGTATAGGACTGGGTAACTCGGTGGGCACCCTCTAAAGGGGCCAGCTGGGCATCTGCTTTTTAATTCTAAACAAGGGCATCATATTCAGAGTTAGAAAGCACAGTATTTGATACCAAACATTATGGGATTCGGCTGGGCCATTGCAGAGCTGGACCTCTGAGCAGTGGTCAGATGCAAGCCCATGTTATCCAATGGACCGCCGGTTACTCAGGCCAACATTGCAGTTTGAATCTCAGCACGGGGGCATGTGCCCTCCCTCATAGAACAGTACACCATGCATCCTGGGCTCGAGGGTCCTGCCTTAGGGGTGACTGACCTGTCAATGGGTAGTAACAGGGACTCTGCATTGCACCTGGTATGGGCAGAGTCTCACTCAAGCAACAGGCTGCTCATGCAGGCTGACATGGCAGCTCTGCAGTCTCTCTTTTACGTGGGGTACCCAGAGTGACCCAGTCAGTGCTGCAGTCCTGGTACCCCCTTCACCACCCTGGGTAACATTTACTGTGGACCTACAGGGGTGGTAAGGTGCTTGCCAATTGGCCTCTGATATTCAACCTACCATTTTAAGCAAAAGAGCATTGGTACTGGGGCCTGGTTATCAGGCCTCAGTACCATGACATGTCAAAAACAACAGCATCCAGCAGTTCAAATGGGGGCAAAAAGTGGGGGGACATCTGCAAAGAAGCCCAGTGTTCAAACATCTTCACTCATAGAATTATATTTCTTTAAAAATCCATAAGGCTGTCTCTTTAAAATTGTCCTGCAAGGGTGTATTGTTTCCCCTTCTTCCGTAGGTATGTTCAAGAATGGTTTGCGCAACAAAAAAAAAACACATAACAATAAATCAATATTCTGTATATACACTGACCACAACAAAGTTGCCAGATATAGCACCACCTACAAATTGAAGAGTGGAACTGCTTACAGATAAAAACATCTCTTTTAGGTTCAAATCACAAATTAAAAAACAAACTATATTTTGATGCAATGTCAGTGAAAATAAATGTGGCCAAATGACACATTATTTGAGAATATGTAATAATAACATTTATTATTACAATGGCAACGACAGACTCTACATTTTTAATGCAGTACAGCAAAATTGAATGACAAAATCATTGCTCACTGAATTACATATGGCATGTTACATTGTCTTTAAACCGGGAAGCAATCTTCCTGACATTCACTTGTCTTCTTTAATGTGATTTTAACTTACTGCTCCAATCAAATGCCTTGCATACTGGTTTTGGTTAAACAGCGTTTAAATATATATATATATATACTTATATACATGTACATTGTACATATACATATGTGAGTGGGAGATAGATAGATAGATAGATAGATAGATAGATAGATAGATAGATAGATAGATAGATATCATTTCCCTTAAAAAAAAAAACTCCCACTTACATTAATTCAAATGGCTCTCCTTTATATTGGACAGCATTTAAAGTTTTGAAGTCTTCCAAGATTGAAATAATCTATTGTCTGGCCTCTTCCTCTTCCATCGTCCATCCCATCCTATTTCTCCTGACATTCTGTCCCACTTCTCCCCCAACAGGAATCTTGGAGTATTCTGTAATTCCACTTTGGGGTTGGATCCAATCAAAATAACAACAGCAATTACCCCCAGGTTTTATATCTTCAATTTGAGGAAACTCCACAGTAATCAGCCACTTGCAACTGTCAATACCCTAATAAATTCTTCCATTTTGTTGTAATTGGACTATAGCAATAGATTTATTATTGTCTTACTCATATATGTCTTTGCAAAACTGAAACAAGTCATAAACTTTGCGACCTGAATAGTCTTTCAGCTTCCTCAACCAACACCCACTTTCCCTGTCGCCAATATCAGCTGCTCACCAGCCTTACAATTAGGGGCATATTTACAAGCCCCTTGAGCCGCCTTACGCCGCAGTTGCATCACTTTTTGTGACGCAATGGCAGTGCAAACCTTTAAATCATATCTAAGAGGCCACTCAAAGCCACTTTGTGCGGCTTTGAATGGCCTCATAGATTTGGAGTAAGGCAAAGAAGCGCAAATCATTGCATTGCCTTTCTCTGCTCAAGAGAGGTGTTCCAATATCACTGCGGTGGGTGTTCCCACACAACACCCATGGATTGTGACGCATCCCCAGATTTACAAGACCTTGTAACCTGGGGATGTGCAAAAAGTTTACACCCCCTCAGGAGGGAGACTATCACTATTTCTCCTTATTTGTACTTTTCTTTTGAGTTCTGCATTCTGCAGCACACATAGAAAGAGAAAAATGCCTCCCAGGATTATTTTATGTGCAGGACAGTGTCCCTTCGTGCACTAAAACAATCTTGCCTACAGCACAGGCCTTGGTGCAAGGGTGCCTGCATTGGCCCCAGGCTGCCAAAACGGCACCAGCACAGTGGGAAAGAATAGGAATGTGCCTTATGCCATAGATATAGCACATTCCTGCCCTTTCGCTTTGACGCAGGGCAGTGCAACAAGGTGACTTTTTGCACTGCCTTGTACCAAAAGCCCGTAAATATGGGCCTGAGGCTTTGGATCTTACTGTTGACCCTACTTTTTTTCCACAGAAGGTTCATGCACAACTACCGTGCAACTTTCTCAAACCCTTACAATTGACAACAGTAACACAAACTCTCTACAGCTCTCTTAAATGGCATGTCCTGCATCCAGAGTCCATGTGTTTAAATAGCTGAGCCTTCACTGTTGAAACTCACCCCCAACCGTCCAAAAAACTCTTAACTAATAAACATGTTTAAGGCTGCCCTCAAAAAGAATCTCTGCCATCTGGAATCTCCACACAGATCATTACCTCCATCACCACACTTCTTTGTGACACATGCCCAACTTCTCAAGAAATCATCAAAAAGCCTATTCAAATCATTACATGTATCACCTTGTATGCATGTATTGTTTTTGGCCTGTGTACCCCTTTTTTACCAAATCATTAGCCTCCTGATGCGGTATGTAAACTAAGTGCCTGATTTACAAAGGTAAACTTACAGTTCTGTGTACCTTTACAACTTTTTTGGTATTCACAAGCTTCAAGTTTAATTTTACTAATAATAATTTTATAACTGTGGAGCCTCCGCAGTAGAGACGAACTCCACACATAAAAAGATAGGTCATGGCTATATTGTGGAGTCTCTGCCACAACAACAGAGTCTCTGAAGTAATAAAATTACTATTAATAATATTAAACTCGTATATTTGTGAATACCAAGAAAATAGCAAACACACGAAATTGTAAGTTTACCTTCCTAAATCAGGCCTCAAGTATCCACATTCGAAGTGGTTTTCTGGTTGAAAATGACTCCTCTTTCAAAAAATATACATGAATACAGTAATCATTTTGGCCTAGATGAAAAGTTATATATACATGTTTAAAAACTCACTCCCATTAATATTGTGAGTCAAACTTTTCTAATTAGCGTACGAGTATAAATTATGTATTAATCATAAATGAAGAAGAAAAATCCACCGACACCATGAGCACTCCTCCTTAAACATCCAGAACACTTTAAAATTAATGGCTACAGTAAGTCTGCATCCCTAAAAAGTATAATTCCCTTTAATAAATAAAATTTTCAAGTCTGACATTGCTCTTTGTGGAGTCTGCTGGGAAATAATTCTAGGAAAGAGTATCCTGAAAGAAAACTTTTTCTGAAATAAACACTTTAACAAAGCAAATAAAAAACAATATGGATATGTATTCTTAGGAAGGAAGTTGTTTGATCATCAAGCCAGTCAGTCAGTTTCAAACAGTCAGTTGAATGCTGGCAGCTGCCAAAAATACAAGCCCTTGTTCAAAGATTCAAAAGGTGCAGCTTTCAAAAGTGACACGTACACAAGTGATTGGCACGGCATCAAGAAAATGAGTGCGGCGCATACTCCTGCAAAAGCACTACAAAGAAAAAAAAAACACAAAAAAAACCTTGATTCAATTATACGAAAAAGTTGCAAGAGGTTAACTAGGTCAGCAGGCAGCTGTTTTTAACTATTTTTGTTTTTTTGTACAGTGTTCGTTCTTCCTGACAGACTAATGCAAATCAGGGAACAACAAAGTATGCCTATTTGCTGTAACTGCATTAAATGTTCATTTAGTGTTGGCTCCCTCCGATGCTAACGGGCATGTGAGGCCCCAGCGGCATGATAAAATAATAACATGTTCTATCTAGCATCGTCCACTACACGCATCCCAGCGCAGAATGAACAGCAGTGAACACTGTCACACACTGCTCGCTACACAGCGTTACACGCACTCTACCATAAGCGCATTCTACAGAATCGCGCATCAAAGTACACAATACACACGTTTCAATATGTCTCTCACATGCTAGGATTGCAAATCTCTTACCATACACAACATGAGCTTCGTTGACCATACTGTCTTTAATACAACACACATGGACCACAACCAATACTGAACCAAAAGTCACACAGAACACATCATAACACGGTACACAGCAGAATAAACTAGCCATACATTAAAACATATAATTCTCTACATAACCCATCGTGCTGCTGTCATTCGCCTCATGTCTTGGTCCCAGATTTAGATTGTAATGCACCACATACCATAACACTTCGTATAATAGAGCACACCACGCATAAAAGAAACCACACCTCATGAAACCAATATCAAACTTCTCTCAGCATACCAGTTTCCGCACAATAGAACGTGCTCATGGCACATTTTATATAAGAACCATTTGCCGCACACAATTTCACACTGTTCAAAAATCACACAGAGCACACAATGAAACATGACAAATCTCACAGTGTACACAATGCACTTGCGAAGGATAAATACAAGTAGCAGAATACAGCTGAAAGGGCTTTCCGTGATGCGGGACAAAAGATGTGGGAAAGTGACATGATTGAGGGAGGGACATTGCCCCCGTTGTTGACAATAAAAAAGTCCAAGACAGCAATATCTAGAGAAGAGAAAGGTGCTGATGCCCAAGATGAGCCCAGCACCGGCAGTGCTAGTGATTACTTTTTGGAGGACTTCCTGTTTTTCCGACCTCCCCCCTATAATGTTGTTCAGTCCGATGATAATGGTGATGGTGAAAAAAAACAAGTAGCCGTAATGGTGCTGCTGACCCTGCCATGACTCAGACAGGAGGACCTCCTACTTTGACCCTAGTTGCTACTGCCCCAACTCTGACTGTTGCACCTGTTGCTCTGGCTGTTGCGCCTGTTGTGCTGCTCTTTGAGAAATTAACTCTGTGAGCATGACCCAGACCTGACTGTTCCCCTTGTAACTACCCTGGTAACTGTGGCCTGGATATCTTTAGTTTCAGGAACTACTGCATAATGTCTGCTGCCACTACTGCTTCCACAACACACAATTCACAAGTACTGCTTTGAAACCCAAAAGCCATTTACAGGAGTGGGAGGTTCTGACCAAAAGCTCTAGTATTTACTATTCCAATTGCTCAAAGCACTGCAGTATTTCTCAATCAAGGAATCATAGTTAGAATGTCTAGAGATTCCCCAGTGGAGACCCAAAGAGACCAAGGATGACTCAATGATTTGGTTAAACATAAGACCTCTAGATGTCCCCGGGTTTTGGACTTGAAGTATATTGATCAGTATCAGGAACATGAGCTTAAATATCTGAGTAAAGAGATCACTCGTGCAATACAAATGCATAGCAAATTGACAGAATTGGCAAATGAATATAACATTGATATCTTAAAAAGCCATCCACTTCAGGGGAGCTTTAGAATATATGTAGATGAAAAGACAATTGTGAACATGAGGCTTTCTAGGTTGAAGACACATATTAGAGAATTGGTTGTCAGTACACAGAAATGGAGTAGCCTAGAAAAACTAAGAGACACGTTGGCCAGGAAAAGTGAGAGAAAGAAGGATACTGGGGGAGCAAAAATAATACCCCAGCACCCCCAGATGGTGGTACAGCCAAGACGTTCCCCTTGAAGGAGGTACAGGAACGGGGATATGTCCATATGCCCTGGAGTGTAGGTGCTCTTGCAACACTTACAAATCATTTCCCAAAACTAATGGAGAATCCAGATCATTGTGGTACACTTAGGTTGATTGATTTGTAGAGGTTTCAAAAGTTTTGCAGGAGGATTTGAGTCCTTTTTTTGATATTGTTGTTCCTTGTGATTTCTGGGCTGAATGTCAGGTGTTGATACAGTGGCCCTATTCCAAAACTCCGAAAGTGGCTGGGGCAAATGCAACGTCTCCTACCATGATGGACAAGTATAATCAGGTAATTAACGTTTTGAAGGGAAAAGTCCCACAAAAGGAAATTGACTGGTTGAAAACTAATCGAACTACTAAGCAGACCAAGAATCAGTAGATGCTTACTATGAGCATTTGTTGCAGGTGTTCAGACAGCATAGTGGTGTTGATAACCCTGAAAGGGGTCATATGAGCAATTTTAAATAGTTTTTTGGGGTTGCATCCAGAGATTAGCCCGCATATTCAGCAGAGTGAGATTTGTTGTTAAGGTAAGCATTTGGTTGAGATACTTCGGTATGTGGAGTATTGCAGTGATGAATAGGAAATCTTTGAAGGTGGAGGATAGTTAATGCATGGTGGAAATGGTTTTCCACAAGGCAGATGTCATGATGTTACAATTGATCCAAGTACAGGGATAGATGTGGTGATGTTGAAGTGGTCTAATCCATGTCATTATTGTAATAATTTGGGCCACTGTAAGCGGGAGTGCTTACTGAACCCTAACCAAATGTCCAGTGATGGCCAGATGAAAAATAGTACTCTTATGCATATGCAAAATGTACCCATGCAAATGTCAAATTACAGTAAACAGATTGTGTTACTTTGTAATGAGAGAGAGGGCTTTGCTGACTCAGTGCTAACTCAAATGCATGCTGATTCCCAAATAAAAGTTGCTTGCTTCTCTGCTACACTTGATCTCATTGCTACAGGACTGCCCAGCTGCCTTAAAATGTTTGCTGCGGTTGGTGTAAGCATCAGAGCGAGAATATAGGTTAGGGCTATCCTCTTATAATAAAAGTCCCTCACGCTGCAGAAATATTGCTTAAATGTACTAAAATATAAACACCTAACCAATAGCAGATTAAGCCACTAAAACGAATTATACTGGCTGCTTAGAACATCACTTTGAAAAAATGGTGTAGTCTGAATCCTTGCACATTGTTAGCAGTCAGGCCAATTGAAAGTTACCATTTTCATTGACAGTCAGTGCGGCTTTGCTATTATCAATGATTTCTGACAGTTGTGGTCACAAAGGGCATTTGTGATGTCATCACGATCTCTGTTTCAAAATTTGAAATAGGTCATGAAACTTCTCGATTCATTGCAGGTGACCCAAGAAATTGTGAAAATGAAATGCTCAGGACAGAGGAAACAAAATGAATTTGTAACAGCTGGTAACTGGTATGCCAATTAACTTGCCCCGTACTGAACTCCTGGGTCCTGTGCATTCAATGGGAAATACTCAAATAAACCTGAAAATGAGACTAATTTAAATATTTTGTTATCGGTTGCTGATACGTGGGAGAAAGTGAAGCGATTGCAGGAAGAAGTGCCAGAGGTTGAACATCAGGTTTAGGTGAGAGCACGATGTGTGAAGAATGAGGATGAAATTTGGGTTTCAGCAATTAGAAGTCCTGTGTTGCCAGATAGTATGTTGTCTCTGATGGCTGGGCATTTTCATGGTCTCACAAACATAAGGAGGGGCACAATGTTAAGGCTGTTTAGACAGAATTGGTTCAATTGCTGGTTTAGGATTATTGCTGAAAATCTATGTCATGGATGTGTTGTCTGTCAGCAAATAAACGTAGGGAGAAGAACCCAATCACCATGAGTCACATAAAGAGATCTGGAGGTCCCTTCAACAGAATGGAGCAGGATTATTTTGATATGACTGTGTATACAGGGCTGAGATTTGTCCTTTTTGTGGTGTGTGTTTTTTTATCCTGTTGGGTTGAAGCATACCCAGGTAGAAGGAATGACAATCTTACTGTAGCTAAACTGCTGTTTCGGGAACTAATAACCAAGTTTAGATTCTTGCATTCTCTGGAGTTAGACCGAGTGACTCATTTTAATAATGAAGTCCTGAAAAAGCTGTGTGTGGCCCTGTAAATTGAAAAGAAACTGCACTGTAGATACTGACTGATAAGGCGTGTGCATCCACCTCCCTGAAATGGCTGAATTCTTTACCTTTGGTGTTGGTGAGTCTTAGAAGTTCTCCTAATAAGAGAATAGGACTCCCATCCCATGACATTCTCATGATGAGAGCCATGAGATTGCAAACTGTGCCTGCAAAAGTGCTTGTGAATATCACAGACGAGATGTTTCTCAACTACTGCAAAGGATTGGCTGATGTGGTGTATTCTGTCTCTCATCAGGTTGAAGATGCCACTGAATTCCTATATCAAGGACAATGTAATGACCTCAGTTCTGGAGGACTGGTTAATTTCTCATCAAAAAGCACATCTGGAAGTCATGCCTGGAACCCTGTTGTAAAAGTGCTTACTAGGGATTTTTTGGTCAACAGCAAAGCTGTCAAATGTGGAGGTCTGCCAGACTGGGTTTATGCCTCCCCTTTACAGTAGGTGAAGAGTCTAATCAAGGAAGTTGTGATGCCTGCCAGTGGTCTGCAACCACAACCTTGTGGTCACCCCGAAGGAGTGGGGGTAAGGGTAACGGGAGCACCCAAGAGCCTTAATGTCCACCTGTGGTCCAATTTCCAGGAGTAACGCAAAATCAAATTGAGGCAAGTCCTGAGCCTGTGGTGAGTGAATCAGGACTAACTACAGTGAATCAGCCTCATGCGCAGGTGGTTGATGATGGTGATCCTGACGAAGCACCGAGTAATGTGACCAGGAGTTGCAGAGGGTGAGAAGAGGGGTCACGGGGCGTGAGAGACTGAGACCAAGCCTATCTGTTGAACGCATTCCTCAAACTGTCACTGAAGAGACAGAGTCAAGTGGCCTAAGTGACATTCAAGATGAAGAAAAAGTGCTCAGCAGACAGAGAAGAGTGAGGGTACTGCACTCAAGTTATTCAACCCCTAGGGGGATATACTACACAGAGCCAACAGAACCTCCAGGAGTATGCTACCACATGAAGTAGAGTTTGATTTCCTGAACTGATTGTAATTATTATAATGAACTGTATGTATGAACTGAACATTATTGAACTTGGTTGAATTTTGGAGGTTCCCTGGTACCAAGGCTCCAGTAGAATAGTAGGGTTGTCATTCTAGAAGAAGGTGAAGAAGGGCTAGAGGTGACTCATAAAGATTATTTCACATAAAGCTAACCTCATTGTGTAATTACAAAATCAGTTTAGCCATTTTCATGGATAGGAACATTGCAGAATTAATAAGTCTGGTTGTTACTGTCCTATTCCTAACGTCTGGCTGTGAGAAATTGAGGGAATCCTTGCCAAAGGTCAGCTTAGGTTAGTATTAGCTGGACCACTGATTGTTACCATCATATTCATACACTTCTTATGCAAATAGGTTAAGTTCTCCTGCTGACACTGGCCCTACTAGGTTTACACCTAGGCCTACTACACATGACTTCTGGAAAGGGATGAACATGGTTTTGATATTAGGATTTTACACCAGGATGCTTCAGAGGGAAATTGTTTTCACAAACCCTTTTTCTAGATTGCTACACACATACAATGGAGGCAAATGACTACTATGTCTGCCTTCACTTGTTTGCCTAAGTGGCTGAAGAAGTTACCTATTACCACATTCCCCTTTCGTATGGCATTACTTGTAGTATTCGGCGTAGTCTTTTATATAGACAGGTACGCTATGAATATTATTTTTCAATTATGACTTAATACTTTCTGAAGTTTTGCTTAATAGGCGCATGAATCCACATCCCCGGACATATCAGATGGATACTGCCTGGTATTTCTTTCAGCACCCTTTTAAAATTGACACTGATTGTGCCCGTCGGTTGAATTTGACATGTTCTATGAGTCCCTTTGAAAGCAGTTTATGCACAATCTAGATGCAAAGAGGGTCCAAATGTATCACCGGTAAATGGGAAGGGAGGACGTTTTCAAGAATGTGTGGAAGATGAGTATATCCTACGTTAACATTGGATTGGTAACATAAGCAGAAATGGTGCATTTAGAAGAGGGAAAATGCAGATAAGAATAAGCACATGGGATAGAGTGCATGTGAATACAAGTTTGAAATTTTAGGTGGCCCTGCTCAAATTCTTATAGAAGAAGATCAAATGATTCCTGGAGTATATTTTGTGCGTGGACTGAATGCTTATTTTAAGTTGCCGGCAAATTGGGCAGGTTTGTGTTATCTTACCCTAGTGTTTTAAAAAATAAATCATGTAGATGATTTAGACACATGTGAAAGGGGATCATTTCATAGGCAACATTTAGGGAACTGATTCCTTCATTAGGGTTTGTCTTAAATGATTTAAAGATTAGAAAGTTTTCCACAGTAGTGGGCACATTTGCCGTGAGTACAGCTGGTGCATTGCTGGGAGTAGATACAGAGCTAATAACATTTAGGTTCATGCAGTTGGTTTTGCAAAATTAACTTGCATTAGTCATTTTGCTACCAAAGGGAGGTGCAGTCTGTAAGATAGGGACATCATTGTAATTTTCTTCCAGATAAGAGCAACGAGATAAAAGGGTTTGTGAAGAATATCACCAGACTGAAAACTGAATTGGGGGATCTAGAAGTTACAATTGTTTGGAAAGCAGCTAGAAAAGGATTTGCCACCCTAGGTTGGTTGACGGCATTGTTGGTAGTGTACCTCTAGGCAATATATTGAAGTATATTTTGATTACTGGCACTTGGTTGATTAGTTAATTTGCTATTAGGAAAGGATTTAAATACATAAGGTCAAAGAAAGGTGTGGTTGGTAGACTCAAGGTATAATATTTTGAAGACAACAAAACTTTGAAGTGGTCTCAGAAGGTTTGGTACTTTTGTGTGATGGTTATTCTAGCCATCAGAGAGGAGATTGGTTGAGGGCAATTTTAGTGGTTCGTGCACTTGTGCATCATTTATACACGTCTTACGATAATCATATTAATCTATGTGCACAGTAATAATCGATTAACAGTTGGTGGCTGCATTTATTTTTAGCAAGAGCCACACATATTAATAATGTAATCAATGCAATTTACTCATGCTTTTGATACTTGCTTGGAAGCTATTTTACTGCAAAGTTAGCCTACTGTGTAAGTAGGCCAGAGTAACATGAATTTCATTTTATTAAGTGATTTTCAAAAGTTTTGTTTTTTGCTCCTTTGCAGGTGTCTTATCATGTACCTCATTAGCTAGAATAGGAATATTGTTTACTGTTAGTGTACTAGACTGAAACTTAATTAGAAGTTGGCTTTGGACATGGATATTGAGATAGGGGAGGCAAGCTTCTTGTGCCAGCAAGACTAGACAGATGTTACATCCAAGGCCGAGCAGCTGTGTACCTCATTGTTGAGAGCTGGGAAACTAGGGATTTTACATGCTCCCAGAGAACACTTGGTCTGGATTCGTCCATTTAGTGGGAAATGATATGGAGAATCTTACAGACATTTTTCCTTGCTTTTGATTGTGTGTTTTTAGAATAGTTTAGAGCACATTCTCAGTTGACGTCACTGAGAGAAGACCTTCTTCCCCACTCTGCTGATTTCCTCTGTCCGGAGTGTTCCGCTTCAGTCTCAAGCACTTTTTTTTCTTCCCTGAATCCTAAATTTGGTTCATCTGATGCTGATTATATATTGCATCCTTTTCCTATTAACATACAAATTTAAATTGCATGATATTTTTACTCAACCCTTACTAACTGATTTGTATTGTGATTTGACTAAATAGCTAATAAACCCTTGAGGTTAGGAAGAAATACTCTCTGTTGTTTCTGTGGAACCAGAGAGGTTCAGTGTACTTTATATTTATTTCTGATTCCAGCTCCTTTCTTACTCTTCAAGTGGACAATCAAAGGTCCATACACCCATTGGGTGTTTCTCTTTGATGACTTTACCAGAGACTGAAGGGCTTGTTTACAAGCCCCCTGCACCACTATAGCATCACTTTTTTTGACGCTTTGGTGGCACTCACTGTGGACCCATATCTACAAGCTCATGCAAAGTCATTCTGCTTCACTTTCCATGGCCTTGTAGATATGGTGAAAGGCAGCGCAAGTTGCTGCTTTGCCTCACACTGAATCGGGGAGGCACGCATGGGCATTGCTGTGGGTGTTCCCACTCAACACCCATGGTTTTTGACACTGTTCCAGATTTACAACATAGCATAAATCTGGAGCAGTGCCAAAAACGTACGCCTCCTCATGGTAGGCATGACAAGGAGAAATGCTTACATTTCGCCTCGTTTTTTCCTCTTTCCATGTGTGCTGCAGTTCCATATACCCCAGAATCTGCTTCCCCTCGGTGTAGGATTTCCTAACACTTCCTAATTAACTGTCCTCCCTGCTCATAGCCTTAATCCATCGCCAACACCACCAATACTGCTGCAACCTGTAACCGAACAGCCTAGCAGCCTAGTAGTTCCACAAGCAGTTCATTACCGTGTACTACATCTCCAGCTTACAATAGTCCTTGTCAACTGTTGGTCATCAGGTGGGTGTCCCATCCAGTAGGAGAGGATGTGCAAAGAGGTCTATCTTACTGGGAACATCCTAGGGTGCCAACGATCTGTTAGCCAGGTGGCGTCCTGATTTGTACTCATAGGGAAGTCATCATTTGTTAGTTTAAAACAACATCGATCGACTTGATACTTCAGAGAGCAATTGGGGCTGTAGCCATGGAAATTGAGATGACGAAGAGGAAACTCTCCATGGGCCCATGACTAACTGGCAGCACCCCTGGAAGCACTTCTGTGGTAGAAGTAGTCCCTAGTGTATGTAATGTTGCCTAATGTGGCCCCTAATCAAACACATGATAGCATGGCTTCATCGTCATCTCTGGGGTTATGCGTGGACGAGCAACAGGAGGGGGAGCGTCAGCAAGTTGCCAAATGAGTAAAAAGGGCTATCCAGTGATAACAAGTGGAGAATACCTCCCAATACCTTGCTTATTTACCATGCACCTGAAAATTTTGCGGATGATACAGTCCATAATGGAAAGCCAAGCTGGATGGCCAAGCTGGATGGCCCACTTGGTAGAAGATCTGGCAGGTAGGGTCAAAGGTATTTTGAAATTGGAAATTATACCCTTTGTTAGAAATGGGGCATCTAGTTGGCAGAGTTATACACCCTTGTCCAAATAGGGACACAATCCTAGTCAGGGTAAGTCACACACACAATCCAAATTATCATGTGCCCACCCTCTGATAGCTTTGTCACTGAGCAGTCAGGCTTAACTTAGAAGGCAATGTGTAAAGTATTTGTGCAATAAATCATGCAATATTACAGTGGGAGCACTGCAAAAAGACAACACATAAGTTTAGCAAAATATAAGATATTTATCTGATTAAATTAAGGTCAGAATGATCAAGATTTGATAATCACAAGTTCAAATTCCACATTTGTAATGTTAAGAAGAGTCTTTAATTCTTAAAAGCAACAATTGTCTCTTGCAGTCACAAAGTACCTGGTTTGCGTCAAAATAACATGCACGAAGACCACAGAAGAGGAGATACGTGGAAAAAGGTAGGTGTTCATCGGTTTTCCGGGCGCACACAGACGATGCATCAATTCTTTTTCACGCGGCAAGGGCTTTGTGTCGATTTCCGGCACGTAGGCTTGAATCCTGTTTGCGATGCGGGGGCTTTTGACACCCAGGGACGATTCATGGAAATCCTGGGCTTACAGGATGAAGTGACAGCTGTCACGTCGATCCGGTGGGTGATGCAGCGGAATTTCCAAAGCACGGCTTGCACTGCATCGATTCCTCTCGCAGTAAGTCAGACGGCGCCATTCCGGCTTGGTGATGCGTCGATCCAGTGAGCTGTGCGTCGAAGTTCTGGTTGCAACATTGGCAGTGCATCGATCTCTTCTCGAGGGGCCAGGCTGCGTCGTTCCAGTTTGGCGATTCAGTGATTTTCTCACCACTGGACTGGCTGTGCATCAAATCCAGCAGGCTGTGCGTTGAGTTTCATCACACAAGGAGTTTACTTGCAGAGATGAAGTCTTTTTGGCCCTGAGACTTCAGGAACAAAGGGCAAGCTCAATCCAAGCCCTTGGAGAACACTTTTCAGCAGAGACAGAGGCCAGCAATGCAGCAGGGCAACAGCAAGGCTGCAGTCCTTTACAGCAAAGCAGTCCAGGTGAGTCCTTTGGGCAGCCAGCCAGCTTCTCTTGGCAGGTTGCAGGTTCTGGTGCAGAGTGCCTGTCCTAAGAAGTGTCTGACTTGGTAGGGTCAGGCACCCAATCTATAAATACCCAAAAGTGCTTTTGAAGTGGGTGAGACTTCAAAGAGTGGTTTTGAAGTGCACAAGGTCCCATTTCAGTACGACCCTGTCTGCCAGGGTACCATTAGGGTGTTTGGCAGTCCTTTGTGTGAGGGCAGGCCACTGTCCTTTGAAATGTAAGTGTCAGGCCCTCCACCCTTCCAGCCCAGGAAGACCCATTCAGTACTCAGATGTGTGCAGGTGTGACTGAGCATCCTGTGTTTGAGGTTGTCTGGGTGAAATGCACAAGGAAGCTGTCAACCAGCCCAGCCCAGATGTGGATGTGAGACAGGGGGATTTAATTGCAGAGAAATGCTCACTTTCTAAAAGTAGCATTTCTAAAAAAGTTAAATAAAATCCAATCTCACCAGAAAGCAGGATTTTGTATTACCATTCTGGCCACACTAAATATGACCTGTTTACCCCTTTCTAATCAGAATCCACCACTCAAAACAGTTTATGAAGGTAGCCCTAATGTTAGCCTATGAAAGGAGCAGGCCTCACAGTAGTGGAAAAATAATTTAGGAATTTTCCACTACTAGGACATATAAAACACACAGATATATGTCCTGCCTTTTACCTACACACCACCCTGCCCTCTGGGTTACCTAGGGCATACCTTAGGGGTGACATATGTAGAAAAAGGGGAGTTTAAGGCTTGGCAAGTAATTTTAAATGCCAAGTTGAAGTGGTAGTGAAACTGCCCACACAGGCCTGGCAATGGCAGGCCTGAGACATGGTTAAAGGGCTACTTATGCGGCTGCACGACCAGTGCTGTAGGCCTACTAGTAGCATTCAATCTACAGGCCCTGCGCACATGTAGTGCACTTTACTAGGGACTTACAAGTAGATCAAATATGCCAATTGGGTATGAACCAATGTTACCATGTTTTAAGGGATGGAACATATGCACTTTAGCACTGGTGAGCAGGGGTAGAGTGCACAGAATCCTACAACCAGCAAAAACAGTGTCAAAAAAGTGGAGGGAGGCAGGCAAAAAGTTGGGGGTGACCACCTTAAGGCTGCAGGTCTAACACCCTTCTTGGCACGGCTGTCATCAACTGAACAAACTCTTAAGGATATTGCTAAAGTCCCCGCTACCGGCCCTTCCTCAGGTCGATGTTATCACTGACAGCGCACCTTAACAGCTACCTGAAGAAGCAGTGCGTGAATGAAGAACAAAGAAAATCAATCAGATTGCATCAGCAACTGCTGGTACTGCCAGTATTTTGAGGGCACACAACAGCATAATCCCAACCAAACTAGGGAAACAAGGGGATAACCCAGTGGTTGGACAAAGTTCAATGCTAATTGGTCAACGGGGAGCACCACGGGTCAAAATGGGAGTGTCGCACTACCACAAGCGACCAGGAACCTCCCTGTCATCAATTTACCCCTGGCGTCATGCCCTTCTGTAGCTATTTTGACAAGAGTACCATCCTGGGCGATGAGCAGAAAGAATCACATGCCAACTGAGCCAATAAGTGCCTGGCTCACGAAGAACAAGAATTTTCTTACCTCTCTGCCCACAACATACTTTTTACTCGTAGAGTACGGTGGATCAGGAGGGGTAGAAAAGATTGCCTGGGGGACTGCATTATAGTTAACTTCAAAGATCCCAAGCTGTTTCAAAAACAGCTATTCAATACAGAGAATTTGCGTGAGGGGCATACTATTATCAGTCTTCTGGGGCATTTTTACAAACCACTGCATGGCTCAGGCTCTTTCCCCTGTACAGCTTCCCAAATGCCCCCGCATTCCTGACAATAGCGTTCTACGGCCAGTGGGGCCACATAGTGTCTAACCGGTTTGAAACACTCGACCAGGTTGATTGACTAGTCAACTAAGAGGTTTCACAGTGCTCTACTTGTATTAAGAATGGAATAGATGGCCTCTCTAAGGGAAGACATCCAAAAATGGGGAATAATAGTGGGCCGGACTCTCACTTATCAAGGGAGCCTGACCACCACTCAGGTGGTGTGGATGGGAGGGCCACATTGGAGGCTTATATTAGCCCTGGCCCTGGCACGAATATGCCCTTCCTCTTAGACTTAATAAACCAAGGGGGTATCACGCAATCTGAAAAAAGTTCACCCTCACTGCATTTGGGTCAACATGGCCCTACTAACAAATGTTAATCCCACAAGAGAAGTGAAGCTTCATATGCTCACAAAAGGGGGAGCATAGATCCCGAGGCCAAGGCAATAAGAAACTTAAAAACTTGACTGAAGGGGGTGACATATTGCAGGTGTCCGTCATAAGGTAATAAATCCAGACTGGCAAAAGCTGGTTGCGTCCTTTGATAGAAACATGGATGTTAGACCCTTTTTTATATAGATAGTTTTACCTCCTTATTCCAACCAGCACTCCCTTCCCCTGCAGGAAGGGCACATGGGGGCCTTGACATTTTTGTCTCTGTTAAAATTCCTACTGTACATGTTTCCCACAAATGGTCTGCTGCACAGTTCTCGGTATCACTGATTTCGCAGACAGAAAAAGACATCCTGTTGATACATTTTTATAATAGTTTTCTTAATCCTGTTGCTGATACGGGAATGAGTGACTTAGATTAATTTTTAGATGGTTTCTTGCCCAACTGACAAAAAATGTAATTCTAATATGGCTGTGGGATTTTCATGTCATTCTGTGTCCTATATGAGATAACCATATATGGGGCTTTTCATCAGATGAATGTAAGGACAGGGTAAATTTTAAACACACTAGGTTGGGGGTCATTCTGAACGAAGGTGAATGAATCCAAAAAGATAAAAAAACTGCTCTGGACTAAAAGCCAAGCATAAAAACAAGTTTAAAAACATTGTTAAAATGTAATAGCTTAAAAAACATATGAAGACATCTAATGTCGACCATGACAAGCACAGCAGGCCAGAGTAAAGACAATCAAAGCATACTTTGAATTTTGTTTGGTAAAAAAAAGCCAATTACGAATTTGAGGAACAATAGTCATGATCTGGAAGAGTACCTCCAAAGTCACCAACTAGGAAGTCATCAAAAAATTAGGCCAAATTTCAGATGTCAGATCGATCACATGAGCGGATGGATTCACGGAACAAAGGTGCGCAGTAGTCTCTTGTGCAGGCCCACCTGCATTAGTGCCAAGTTCCGTAAAAGTGAACAGCCAACTCATTCAGCAGAGAATGTTCATACGTGGCCTCGCGGACCAGCCTTAGTCTCACGGAGCTGAACCGTGTATGAACCCTCATCGAGGACATCAGCAGTTCTTGGTCCACAGGAGGCACTGGCGTGACAGCAAGACACACTGTTGGCAAATGTTTGAAGAAGCACCATACACAGTGAAAGACAGGCTGCATGCACAAAAGGAGTGGTCGGAATAACAATGACCAATCCCACTCTAGTTCCTCCAGCAAGGAAGCATCGAAGATCGGAAACATGCGTTCATTGCACAGTTGTGCTGGTGGCAGCTGCTCCATTGCACTATGTAGCTGTAAAGAAACAACCACTGCGAATCAGAAAAAATAGCAGCAGTCTTCCGCCAATTAATGCCAAAATTACCGGAAAGCCGCCAAACACACTTGAAAACCTTAGAGACCGAAATTGTGTAGGCAATTCCTGGTCACATACCTCAACAGCTTTGATCGCTCAGCACCACATATCTGCCATTGGAAAGTACATGAAATGCTGGTCGAATCAAAGAGGTGGGAGTACCCTTCAGGAAACAGGCCAAGTTTGCAAACCCCGCACTGCAATGACCGTGAAGGGACACCTGTTTGCAGATCATTGAATGACTAACAGTAGTTACACATTCGTTTCCGCTAAGAAAGACCTCTATGCCGCCGTTCAGACATTTGTAATCAAAAGGCAACTCCCACTCTTCCTTAAAATAGCTATCGCTCAGTTGCTCGTACCTGCCCAAGGCAAGATGTTTTAAGCACTTAGTAAAACGAAAGGTGGAAATGGCCAGATTAATAATGCCATGTAAGAGCCATACCTTTGAAGGACTCTCTGCGACCATAAAAGGCAACTTTTCTAACTTCTCTATGTGAAGCATGGTGAAACTCGCTTCCCTTTTAGCCATTGTCTTCTGTTCCCTGGATAAATTAAAAGCAGTGAATAATTCACTACTGTTAATGCAACTCCATGGAATACGGCCATTTTTCAATGTTTGTAACATCCAACCAATCTGCATAGTAGAACGCAGCTGACTTTGTCCATGGTTTAAACGGGACATGTCTGTCGGAATTATATCTATCGTAGATGACACTATGGCCCTCATTACAACCCTGGCGGTCGGTGTTAAAGCGGCAGTAAAACCGTCAACAGTCTGGCAGTAAAACAAATGGAATCACGACCATGGCGGAAACTGGCAACATAGACAGCCACTTTAACACTCCGACCGCCACGGTGGTAGAAACAAGCACCGCAGCGGTAATCGCCAACAGACAGGCGGAAGACAAGATTCCACCCACTGTATTACAACAGTCCAATCCACCACCTTTTCCGGGGCGGATTCACCGCAAACAAAAACATGGCGGAAACAGGACTTGGAAGGGAAAACGCTCACCTCTACACACCCCACGAGGAATCAGGAAGCCATGGAACCCGAGCTCCAGATACTCCCGGCCTTTGTCTTCCTGCTCCTCTACCACGAGCATCAAAGACGGCGGCGAAGACCACGGTGAGTGCTGCACCTATGATACAGGAGAGGGGGTAGGGAAAAGAAAGTGACACACACACGAAACACGCAACACTCCCACCCCCACCCTCACCCACTACAACACACACACAAGTACATGTTGATACATTACATTTACATCCCCCCACCCCCCCAGAAGAATGCAAGGACAAAAGGAAATGAGTTGAACGTTTGTAATCTATTAAAATACAGTAATCAAAAATATATATACACACTATGAACAAATATATACACCAAGAATACAAGTCCAAGGTATTCCACCATTAAAGTCCGTGGACCACTAGGCCCAAAATGCAGGGGCGAGGCCCACACTCGAATCCCCGATCAAAACGGAGAGAACACTGCTGGGGCATCAGATAGAAATACAACAGGCACCTCAGGGGGAAGGGAAGGGGGGGCACCTCAGCCGGATGAGTGCACAATGCCAGATCCACAAGGGTACTCCATGCCCACTGCTGTATCCTGGGGAGTGCAAAGCCACAGTCTCACAAGTCTTTACAGTGGGTGGTTTGCCCACTGCTGTATCCTGGGGAGTGCAAAGCCACAGTCTCACAAGTCTTTACAGTGGGTGGTTTGCCCACAGCTGTATCCTGGGGAGTGCAAAGCCACAGTCTCTCAAGTGGATAACAGTCTCCACTGGTTCTGGAGGGGGCTTTGTGCCCAGAGTGCTTCATCCTGCCAAGGACTCAGGTAGTGGATGTGATACTTCACTGGTTCTGGAGGGGGCTTGGTGTCCAGAGTGCTTCATCCTGCTCGTGGCGGCCTCAGTAGCGCTGGAGCTTTTGGCGCTCATTGGCCTGCGCTGCTGGTGGCGGCGGTGTCCTGCTCAGCGGTGCTTGTGGCGGCGCTGTCCTGTTCAGCGGTGCTCGTGGCGACGGTGTCCCTGGCAGCGGTGCTTGTGTCAGCGGTGTCCTTGGCAGCAGTGCTTGTGGCGGCGGTGTCCTGTTCAGCGATGCTGGTGGCAGCAGTGTCCTGTTCAGCGGTGCTGGTGGCGGTCTTGTCCTTGGCAGCGGTGCTTGTGGCTGCGGTGTCCTTGGCAGCGGTGCTTCTGTCGGTGGTGTCCTGTTCAGCGGTGCTGGTGGCGGTCTTGTCCTTGGCAGCGGTGCTTGTGGCGGCGGTGTCCTTGCCAGCTGTGATTGTCTTGGCGGTGTCCTTGGCAGCGGTGCTTGTGGCGGTGGTGTCCTGTTCAGCGGTGCTGGTGGCGGTCTTGTCCGCCGTGCAGGTTTTTGGTGACTTGCCTGTTTTTGTGTGCCCCTTCCCTACCTTGGATGGTGGCGCAGCTGTCTTCCCAATCCCCACTGTACTCCTGGGAGAGGCTTTGGTGGTAGATGTTTTGCCTCTCCCCCACCGGGCAGTTGCCAACTTTTTGTGCTTTTGAGGTGGGGGACTGTCCGTGGTCTGGCTCCTTGGCTCACTGGCTGCCCTGCTGCTTGGCGCAGTCCAGAAGCCGGTTACTACTGGCACCACTGTTTCTGCAGATGTTGTGGCTAAGGTGCTGGGTTGAGACCTGGAAAGGCGGGCCCTAGGGGACTGAAGGGGTGGGGGAGGTGAGGGGAAGAGGTCAAGGTTGGACAGGAAAAGTTTTTTGGACACACTGGGACGGGTGGATGGAGGGGGTTTGGGAGTGGAGGAAGAGGTAGTGGTTGTAGGAGGTGTACGTTTGCTGACTTTGGGTGAAGGTGCTTGGGCTGGAGGCTGTCGTGAGGTGGATGGCTGTTGGGTGGGTGTGTGGCTGCGTTTGTGTACCTTGGGAGGTGGGCTCACAGAAACACTGGGAGAGGACACAGGGGATGTGTGAATGGTAGTGGGGTTGGTGAGTGCAAGTGAGCAGGTTGTGGTGGTGGGTGTGCTGGTGATGGAGGTAGTGGCTGAAGATGTAGTGCATGCAGGTGTGAGTGGAGATGAGACTGGGAGGGAGGAGGGAGACGAGGAGGAGGGGGACAGAGTGGAGGCAGTGGATGTTGGTATGTGTGCATGTGTATGAAGCTTGCTTGAGTGCCTGTGGGATGTGTGGTGCTTATGTTTGCCTGAGCTTCTCTTGTGTGTTGAGGTGTGTGCATGCTGGTCTGATGGTGTGCTTGGGATAGGCTGAGGTACAGGTGTTTGGGTCTGGGTGGAGGAAGTTGGAGGGGGGAGGCTGGACACAGGGACAATGGCTGCCATCAGTGCTGAGGCCAGAGTCTGAGAAGCTCGCTGCTGGGCTGCCTGACCAGAATGAATGCCCTCCAGGTATGCATTTGTCTGTTGCAACTGCCTCTCTACACCCTGGATAGCATTCAAAATGGTAGACTGCCCAATAGTGAGGGACCTGAGGAGGTCAATGGCCTCCTCACTGAGGGCATCAGGGCCGACAGGGGCAGGGACTGAGCTGCCTGGGGCGAAGGAGATGCCCAGCCTCCTGGGCGAGCGGGCACGGGGCACACACTGAGGGGCTGCTGGGAGGTCAGTGCTGGGAGGGGGGATGGCGGTTGTACCTGTAGATGCGGGGGGCACAGAGGGGCCCGCCATCGCAAAGGAGCTCCCATCATAGGAGGAGTCTGTGTCGCTGATTTCAACTCCTGTCCCCGCCGTGGAGCTCCCCTCGCCCTCCGTCCCACTGGTGGCTTCTGACTCTGTTGTCTCGCCCTCCAGGGCCATGTGGGATGCAGCTCCCTCCTGCTCCGGTGCCACTGCTCCTCCGCCTGATGGTGCTAATGCACACAAGAACAGGGAGACCACAAAAAGTTGGGGGAAGACAAAAGAAAGACATGTTGAGTGCATGCAATACCGCTACCGTTGGCGGACACTACAGACACAGAAGCCCCCTGCACTACGCCGTGCAGAGTTCCCAAATTAATCACAGGGACATGGGGTACAAGGCCTATGCCCGATTGCTGCACACATGGAAGTCACAGGAGCCTGACTAGGTGTAGTTGGCTCTGAACACAGGTGGGGTGGGGTGCCACATGGCCTGCCTTAAGAAGGGACCTTGCCTACTAAACTCGCCCTGGCCTAGGGGAACCCTCAGCCCACCTCCCCCACCCAGACACCTACAATGCACGCTGAAACAGCAGAATGAGAGTGTACTTACCCCTTTGTGGCTGCTGTGATGCCCTCAAGCGCCCATCCAACTCTGAATATGCCACTGCCAGGATCCAGAACATCAGGGGGTGTCATTGTGCGACGGGCACCCCTCCCACGTTGGGAGGCCATCCCCAGCTGGTCCTCCTCTGTCTCGTTGCTCCAATGGCGAATGTCCTCCCATCTTTGTCGGCAGTGGGTGCTCTGTCTGTGGTGGACCCCCTGGGTCCGGAGTTCCTTGGCGATGGCACGCCAAATATCCTTCTTCTGGTGGGCGCTGACCTACACGAATAGTACAGGGGAAAAGGAGAAGATAAAACCGTCCGCACCGTCACAGTCATTGGCCCGCATCCCTACCCTTGCCATGACGCACATGCACTCACAGTCATTTTATGCACGCCTCATTCCCCCCCCATCTTTCATCCACACCACTCCACACAGGCATTGCCCATTCGGCATACTCACAGTGTACTTACCTGTTTGTCTGGAGGACCGTAGAGTAACGTGTACTGGGGAAGACCCCATCCATTAGTTTCTCCAACTCATCCATGCTGAAGGCGGGGGCCCTTTTCCCAGACACATGAGCCATTGTATCTTCCAGACTGAGGTCACAGCAGCACTTGCAGTGTAGGTCCTCTCCTGTCGAAGATCAGGTATCAAGTGAGTGAACAGAGCAAAAATGGCGGTCACGTCCGCGGCGGTGCGTACCGTCAACGCCGGCGTACATCGTTATTGGCTCCTGGGACCCATAGGGTCCAATGTTAATCAATGCAGGATTGCGCACAGTCTTCGACCGCCTACCGTGACGGTGTACAACGCCAGCGTATTTACCTCATATCCCCTTGTCCCACCTTACAGGTCAGGCAGCCGCCATTTCAGGGGGCCACATGGCATTAATTTTGACTGCGTCACACATATCTAGGCCTTGCATAAACACTAATACAGGCATATATCAATTAAAAGAAATTATGGAATTAAGTTGTGTTTACGTACCTCAGTGTTGGTTGGCTCTCTGCTCGCTGTTCTCCTCCATAGAGCACGTCCGCTGGGGCAGGTGAGGAGATGGCGGCATTCTCCAGTGTACAGACCGCTGGTGGACCTGTCGACAATGGAGAAGCGACATGTAATTGTCACATACAGACTGGATCGTACCACAATCCTAGAACTGTGTGCCCAGTTGGAGCCAGACCTGATGTCAGCTATCCGCCATCCCACACAAATCCCCCCTCTAGTGCAGGTCCTGTTAGTACTCCATTTCCTGGCAAGTGGGTCTTTTCACACAACAGTGGCCATTGCATCAGGGATGTCCCAGCCTATGTTCTCCAACGTGTTGTCCAGAGTGTTGTCTGCCCTGCTGAAACACATGCGCAGCTACATCGTGTTCCCTCAGGTGGAGGATTTGCCTACAGTGAAAGGTGACTTCTATGCCCTGGGACATATCCCCAACATCATAGGTGCCATTGATGGGACACATGTGGCCTTGGTCCCCCCTGCAGGAGTGAACAGGTGTACAGAAACCGGAAGAGTTACAATTCGATGAATGTGCAGATGGTGTGTTTGGCCGACCAGTACATCTCCCATGCGAATGCCAAGTTTCCTGGCTCAGTGCATGACACTTACATTTTGAGGAATAGCAGCATCACTTATGTGATGGGGCAACTCCAGAGGCACCATGTGTGGCTATTAGGTGAGGACATAGACCCAATACAGTGTGACTAGGTGTCTGGGTATGGCCCTAAGAGTTAGTGTGTGTCTAACAGTTGTCCCTCGACATGTGCAGGTGACTCTGGTTACCCCAACCTGTCATGGCTACTGACCCCAGTGAGGAATCCCAGGACAAGGGCAGAGGAACGCTACAATGAGGCACATGGGCGAACTAGGAGGATTATAGAAAGGACCTTCGGCCTCCTGAAGGCCAGGTTCAGGTGCCTCCATATGACAGGTGGTTCCCTATTCTACTCACCAAAGAAGGTGTGCCAGATCGTCGTGGCCTGCTGTATGCTTCACAACATGGCTTTGCGACGACAGGTGCCTTTTCTGCAGGAGGATGGCCCAGATGGAGGTGTTGTGGCAGCTGTGGAGCCTGTAGACAGTGAAGATGAGGAAGCAGAAGAAGAGGACATAGACAACAAGAACACAGTGATTCATCAATACTTCCAGTGAGACACAGGTAAGAAGACAACACTGCCTGCTACATCTGATATAATTCTTCTACCTCTCATCTGTCTGTCATATTCACCCATTGTATGGACCCTGATTTGTCACTTTCCCTTTCAATTTCACAGATGTAGGTCCCACTGTGTGACATTTGTTTTGTTTCTGTATGGAGTAGAGCTGTGTGGCATAGGTATGTTGACAATACATTGGATATAGCATTTTTCCACAGGTCTTGCAAATACACATTTTTGAAAGCACAGATTGACTGCAGATTGTGTTGTGATTTAAGGGTGTTTCTTTAAGTGCAAAATAGTGGAGGGGGTTGTAAATTGGTCATGGGTGATGGTGGAGGAAGGTCCATGGCAGAGTCCAGTCTATTAGTCTCACAGGTGCATTGTCCAAAGGGGCATAGGAAGTGGAGGTAGGGCAGTTTAAGGATGGACACTTTGACAAAGTGGGACAGAAGGATGACATTCAGGGTGGTCTAATTTCTTGGCTGGGGTCTTGGCATTGTTCTCTGTCTTTGTCCTGGATCTCAGGGACCGTTTGCGGGGTGGTTCTCCATCTGCAGGGGGTGGGGTGCTGGTGTCGTGGTCCTGTGGCGGTGCCTCCTGTCCACTTGCGCCGGTGGAGGTGGTGGGCAGTTCATCGTCCAGGCTAGTGTCAGGGGTCCCTTGTTGTGCCACAGTGTCCCTCCTGGTGTTGACGAGTTCATTCAGTACCCCTACAATGGTGCCCAGGGTGGTATTGATGGATTTGAGTTCCTCCCTGAACCCCAAATACTGTTCCTTCTGCAGCCGCTGGGTCTCCTGAAACTTGGCCAGTACCGTTGCCATCGTCTCCTGGGAATGGTGGTAGGCTCCCATGATGTTGGAGAGGGCCTCATGGAGAGTGGGTTCCCTGGGCCTGTCCTCCCCCTGTCGCACAACAGCCCTCACAGTTCCCCTGTGTTCCTGGGCCTCTGTCCCCTGAACCGTGTGCCCACTACCACTGCCCCCAGGTCCCGGGTGTTGTTGGAGTGGGGGGTTAGCCTGGGTTCCCTGTAGTGGTGGACACACTGCTGCTTGACGTGTCCTGGGGACAGAGGTATGGGCCCGCTGGGTAGGTGCTGTGCTGGTGTTTCCAGAGGGGGGAAGCTCTGTAGTTGCCAGTGACTGTGTGAGGGGAACCGACTGTCCCGAGGTCCCTGATGGGCTGGGCTGGTCATCAGATCCAGTTGGACAGAGCTGCTGTCATCACTGTTGGCCTCTTCTGTGGGTGGAGTGGACATGTCTGGACCCTCCTGTCCGGTGACATTGGGTAGCGGTCCTGCAGGGGTGTAAAAGCATGAATATTGCATCTGGATGTGCCATGGTGTGCAATGGGTGGGTGAACCTGTACCCCAGTGCTTGCATTCTTGTGTGGGACATTCTGTGATAATAGTTTAGGGGGGGGTGTGGGTATGTGAAGTGGCCATGCATTGGTGATGGGTGTCCATGCTTTGGTGTTGCATGCAGAGCTTGGGTTTGGGATGTGTGGTTTGTGATAGTGGGACATGTGTGAGGAGTTGGAGTGAGGGGGTGAGGGCGAGGGTGGGGGTATGTGATAGCATGCAGGTAGGGTGGGGGATGAAGTAGTTAAGATTTGACTTACCAGAGTCCATTCCTCCAGCTACTCCTGTGAGGCCCTCAGGATGCAGTATAGCCAAGACCTGCTCCTCCCATGTTGTTAGTTCTGGGGGAGGAGGTGGGGGTCTGCCGCCAGTCCTCTGAACTGCAATCTGGTGTCTTGAGACCACGGAACGCACCTTCCCCAGTAGGTCGTTCCACCTCTTCCTGATGTCATCCCTAGTTCTTGGATGCTATCCCACAGCGTTGACCCTGTCCACGATTCTGCGCCGTAGCTCCATATTCCTAGCTATGGTGGTGTGCTGCATCTGTGATCCGAATAGCTGTGGCTCTACCCAGATGATTTCCTCCACCATGACCCTGAGCTCTTCCTCAGAAAACCTGGGGTGTCTTTGCGGTGCCATGGGGTGGTGTGGGTGATGTGTGGGGTGGTGTGTGTTGTGATGTGTGGGGTGATATTTAGGGGTGTGTTGTGTGAGGTGAGTGGATGTTGTGTGAGTGAAGGTGTTGAGTGCCTGTGGATGCTAGATGTTGTTTCTGGTGGTGTCTCTCTCTGGTCTTCAGTCGCAATTGTGGTCGTAGGGGTTTGTGGGTGATGTGGGTGTGTGTTTTATATTGTATTGAGTGTGTGGGAGTGGTGTGTGTATGTGTATCAGGTGTGTGTATTTCGATTTGTCCAATGTGGATGTGTTTTGTAAGAGTGTGTACATTTTGAGCTTGGCGGTGTGTACCGCCAATGGAATACCGCGGTTGAAAGACCGCCACAGGGATTCGTGGGTCATGATAGTGTGGACATATTCCTGTTGGCATGACGGTGTCGGGTTTGTTATCGCCAGTTTATCACTGACTTTTGGTGTGCCGGACTTGTGTGGGTGTCTAAATTTTGGCCTATTCTGAGCTGTGGGTCATATTAGCTGTGGCGGAATTCTGCGGCCGCGGTGGTGTGTTGGCGGTCTTCTGCACGGCGGTAGGCGGCATTTACTACCAATGTTGCAATGACCCCCCCAAGTTTGTTAGAAAAAAAATTCTGTTGGACAGAGTGTTCATGCCTTATAGACAACTGTTAAAGCCTTTTCTAAGTTCTCCTTATCTAATTGCCTTAAATGCACAGCAGCTTCTATCTGAGAAAGTTTCCATATCTCATTGTACATAGCATAGATAAGTCTTTTAGAGCGCTTTTTCCTAGGACCTAACAAAAAGTCCTGCAAGTCTATATCTTCAGAAAGCATGATAAGGTGTTCTTTAACTGCGGCTAACCTGTTATACTGTACCCATTGTTGGCACGGTTTACCCACACTGTATGTATTAACTATCCCTGTGTGTTGACCTTAGAGAAAGCGAGGATCTGTCCGGCTAATCTTGAAACCTCTTGAGGAATTAAAATAACGTGCTTGACATCCATTGGTGCCTATTGGCCAAATTAACCACTCACCGGGACTAGAAAGTGAAGAATTATAGGTGCCAGCCTGAATCTTTGCATCTAGCTCTTCCTCTGTGACATTCAGGATGAATTGCCAATCTTTAAATTTAGCCAGTGTGGGGATGCTGGGTGTGTTCATGTCTTTTATTTTTGCTAACCCCAGGCAAGATGTCTGTTGAATGGTGTCATTTAAAAATATCATTTGCACAGGAATCAAGCATGCTCTAAACAAAGATTCCCTACCCTGAATTTGCCAATCTTGTCTTCCCCATACACTTTTTGACTCAATAGTTTTCTAGTAGTCGTAACCTTCAACTGCAAGGTGTGAAACAAAGGAATCTGAGTAAATCAGTTTTGTGTCTGTTAGCAAAATTTTCATAATTTTTGAAGGAGGTAACTTGAAAAAATATGAATCAGAACATTTTTTTGTCATGGCCAGAAAAATAAGCGAATTTCTCTAAATAACTTTTCGGGCTCCCCACTGGTGGTGTTGAACAATGTTCCCTCTGTGTGTAGTTAAGTACCAGTCTGTGTCTAGTTGCACGGTGCAGGTAGTAATGTCCCCAATTGTTATTGCAGAACATTTTCCCATAATTCATTGTATTTACATATACATCATCACTTTCAAATACTGAATAGTCCTTCATTTCAGTTAACATAGAATCAACTGTCTGGACATCACATTCATCAGATACAACACCAGGTGTAATAACATCTGTCATAGATATTTTAGATACATATGGAATTTGGATGACCTCAGTAGGCCCGTATATTTCAAATGGAACTTCGTCCCATACAATCCCATCAGAAATGGGTACAGCTGAAATGTTCACCAGGGACAAGTCTCTTCGGACTTTGTGGGAGGAAAGATATGGCGTTAAGTCACAAAACCAATCCATAGAAATAAGGTAAAAACAGTCAAGCTGAACCATAGATAGTTCCAGGGGTATACTAATTAATTTGTCTTAAGCCATAGATATAGTCTACGTATCCTTGAAACTATTTCAGTAACTGGGGTAGTTGAATCTGAAGAAAAGTCATCAATGTCGATGAAGTAACCAGAGGCAGTCTCTGCAAACACGGGAGCAAGTGCAGTACTTCACGTGGAGGCTCATAGTAGATGGTGCCATCAGTCTGTGTTGTATTGGTGTATAAAACAGCCAAAGCTTGGACAGGAGTTGATGTTGAAGTGGTAACAGGAACCAGCAAGAGCTCATTTTGCACCCTCCCCATGATCGAGGAGGAATTTGAAGCATTGTTGGACATTGTTGCATAGTCCAAAGTAGTGTTGTTCATTCTATCTCAAAGAGGTAAGTCCTGTTGGGTAGTGAGAGGGGAATTGGAACTACCCAAGGGACCTCTGGGTCTACTGTGCAGGATCGGCCACATGGTGTAGTCAATTGAAACAAATCTGTTTCCTCGTGAACCGGACAGCGGTGGCAAGATAACAGTTCTGGGACCTTTTACTCCCAGGGCTGTGACAGGTGCTCTGTACGATTGACCGAAGTCCTTCTTCACAGTGATCTTTTCATGAACCAGATCCCCGACTTTAGGAATCCAGTCAGTGGAAGTTGTTGGTATATCCCTGTTGGACTTTTGGCCATACGCATGGTCATCCCTAGTCTTTTTGCCTCCTTCCTCCTGGTTTTTCTGACCTTTCGCTGTTGGCTCTAGGACTCTGAGCACTTTATCACTGCTGACCAGTGTTAAAGTGCAGGTGCTCTCCCATCTAAAGTTGGTATGATTGGCTTATACCTGATTGGCATATTTAATTTACCTATAAGTCCCTTGTACAGTGGTATCTCTATACCCAGGGCCTGTAAATTAAATACTACTAGTGGGCCTGCAGCGCTGCTTGCGCCACCCACTGAAGTAGACTTTCAAACCTGTCTCAGGCCTGCTAGCGCAGGGCCTGTGTGCGCAGTTTTCTGCCACAGGGACCTGGCATATAAATTTACTTGCCAGGCCCAGGACTCCCCTTTTACTACATGTAAGTCACCCCTAAAGTACGCCCTGTGGGCAGGGTGCCATGTATGTAGAAAGGCAGGACATGTGCCATATTGCATGGCCTGTCCTGGTAGTGACAAACAGCCTAACTTGGTGTCTCACTGCTGTGAGTGCTGCCTTCTCATAGGATTGCATTAGAAATGCCCTGCCTTATGTGTAGGGGTATTGTCTGATTTATGAGGGCTAGCGTAGGCGTGTTTGGTATGGTTGTGATGGTGATAATAAATACTGCTTACTGGTGTGGGTGTATTTTTTATTACTATCACAGAAATGCCACTTCTAGAAAGTGCGCATTTATCTGTGCTTATGATTCTGGTGTTTTGCAGCTTGACTCCAATCCACGTCTGGGCAGAGTGACAGTTGGGGCTTTGTGCATACTTTTCAGACAGCCTGTACACAGGGAGGGTGGAGGTGTCACTGAGGTGCATCTACGTACTGAATAGTCTTCCTGGGCTGAGAGAAGGGAGAGGCGGGGCACACCTACATTTGTAAAGGCTGTGCCCTGGCCTCACACAATAGGGTCGTTAACCCCCCACTGATGTTTGGAGCCTGTGCTGAAAGGAGAGAGGGGGCACTCCCAGAACCAGTTGTAACTGGCTGGAACCTCCTCTCCCTACCACTGTAAAACACTGTAAGAACTGACTATAAGTACAGGGGAATTTTCCCCACAATTTGAACATTCTTGGAACTTGAAACTGGACACAGAACGCTGATGAATGGACTCACCAGGAAACCGCCATGGACTGCTGCTGCTGTGCTGACCTGTGACCTGCCTGGTCACTAGGAGGAACTGCCACCAACTGCACCCCTTGTGCTGGCCTGTAGCTGGGCCCACCAGCCCTGTGCTCCTTCTTGTTGAGTTGTTCCCAGGGGCAGGGTGCTGTGGCCCCTGACCCCTGTAACGATCCTTTAGACCTTTGCACAGAATGCGTCCACCAGGAACAAGGCATTCTTTTAAATTGCTGAGGCTGCTGATGTGCCCTCGCGCTTTGAAAGCGCTTTTCTTTGACTAAAAAGGAAATCACCGCCGCAGCCCGGGCTTTTAATTGTGCCTCGCGCTTCCTGGAGCGCGTTTCTACTAAAGGAGATCACCGCCGCAACCCGGGCGTAAAGGAGGACCTTTGCGCCTTCCTAAAGCGCTTTTGTTCTTGGACAGAATCACCGCCGCGGCCCGGGCGCCGCATGGGGACGGCCGCCAGGACCGCACTGTTCATTGTGCCCCCGGGGCACTTGCTGGAGTTACAGAGAGGAGCGGGCCGCTCCTCTCGTGCCCCCGGGTGACGCGCGCTCTACGGAGCGCCCCCGGGGCACACGCCGGCACCAGCTTCCGAAATTGCCTCCCTCGTGGACGAGGGACGGCAGGGGAGCGGTCTGTGCACCATACCGGGTGCAGCTGCCGCAGGAAGCCGGCGAGGGACCTCAACGGAGGTCCCTGCTTCCCATACTTCCTTTTGGGGCAGCCGCACCGCGGACAAGGGCGGCTGCCCCCTGGCACGCAGGACACGGGGAGGAACGGGAGTTCCCTACTCCCCGGTCACTGCCCTAGGGGCGCGATCGCCCCCTCTACCCTTTAAGTGTATTGGGCGACCTGGGCCCCCCTCGGGAGGGCCGGTGGAGGCCCGGGGGGGCCCCCCAGCGATCACGGGTCCCAGAAGGGGCCCGTCAGGAATCAGAGAGGGTGCGTGCCGCCCCTCTCTAGTTGCCAAGTTAGGGAGGCCCCCGTTTTGCGCAGAAGAGCGCCGGGGGCCCCATTTATTCGTTTTAGGCACTGGAGGTGCCTTTTCATCATTTACAGGTACTTTTTAAAATGGACCAATATGATTATGAATTGAAGTTCTTGTTACAGACTTTTCTACTTATGTTATATTGCCTGCCTGTCCTATGATGTGTTTACATATGTGTGCACATGTTCCTTTTATGGGCATGACTTGCTAATATGTTTGCTTAACTTGCCATAGGTTTTCTAATGTTCCTACTATGGGCGTTTTATGATATTCTTATGACAAGTGTGCTAATGTGATAACGTGTTTCCTGACTACTGCTTATGTTGCAGAATACTGAGTAACCTGTGTGTTATGTGTGACTACTGCTAGTTTGCAGGGTAACTAATGTGTAACGTTCTGACAACTGCTAAGGTAGCAGGATAGTACTGTTATGTGAGGTTGGTCTAATAATTACGTTGTGTACAATACAGTGTATTTTCATATAATCTGGTGTTGTGTTTCCTTTGTGGTGGGGATATTGCGTCACATGTATGTGTGTGTTGTGCAAACGCTTTACGCATTGCCTCCGGGTTAAGCCTGACTGCTCGTGCCAAGCTACCAAGGGGGTGAGCAGGGGTTATCTTGGACGTGTAACTCCCTTGCCCTGACTAGAGTGGGTAAGTTCTGCCTGGCTGAGGTACATACCCTAGCCAACCAGAAACCCCATTTCTAACATTGGAAGTCAGCGGTGAGGATAGGACTTGCGCTTGCACAATACCATTGTGACTCATTATTTCACTACAAGGATTGCGTTAGACCATCACATGTTTGGCTTCTCTTAACTTTCTCTCTTTGGTCATTTTTCCTGTTTTCAGTTCTCACGCTTGGGTATTGTGGTTGTCACAGTTGAGTTATTTGTACCTTTTCAAGATGGGGCTTACCTTTGATTTAGAGGACCTGCCGTTTTACACGCAGGGGGAATTAGAGGGGTTCTGTAGAGAGAGAGGGCTGCCTGTAGAAGGGGACCTCAGGAGATCTCTGAATTTCTTTGAAAGGTTTGTGACATTTACCCAGGGAGGGAGTGTGCGTAGGGGGTACCCAGAGGATCCTGAGTGTAGCGAGGGTTCCCAATGGGAGGGCTCCCAGACCTCATCCCTAGAGAGTGGTAGAGAGACTGATCAGGAGGGTGAGAATGACCGGGTGGGGACACCAGTTGACAGGGAAGGCCCCAGTGATAGGGAGTCCCTTGCTGGGTCCAGTGTAAGAAGCAGGGCTACCTCTCATTCCTTGACGCCTGATGAGCTAAGAGATAGGCGGGAAGAGAGGGACCTGAAGTTGCAGTTAGCGCGCCTAGCTGTTGAGGAGAGAAGGGCTGAGGTAGAGAAGGCCTTAGTACAGGAGAGAATGGCAGAGGCAGAGAGGGCCTTTGCCAGAGAAAGACTCGCTCTAGAGCGCAGTCTGAAGGTTCTGGACTCACCAGCGCTGCAGGTGGAGTCCAGTGGTGGCAGCAATGTACAGTGCTGTAGCAAAGAGGTTCCTCACATACCCATAGATCTGGTACCTAGGTTCCAAGAGGGGGGTGACATACGTCAGTGGTTAAAGGAATATGAGAAGGCTCTGGTAGAGCGCAGGATCCCTGAGAAGGATTGGGGAACTGGCCTAGGGAGTTTTATTCCTGAGGAGGGGAGGGATGCCCTACTGACTCTAGAAGAGAGTGACAGGGAGGGGTACTCCGCTGTGAAGAACGCACTGATTGTGAAGTATGGTTTCTCCCCTGAGGAATACAGAAAAAGGTTTAGGGGTGGTAAGAAACTGTCCCACCAGTCTTGGGAGGAGTTTGTGGAGGCTTGCTGCATTGCACTAGATGGATGGGTGAAGGGTAGCACAGTAAACAATTTTGAAGGGCTGTTTAATCTGATTCTCAGAGAGCACCTGTTTCGTTGTTGTTTTTCAGAGTTACGCCAACACTTGTCAGTGTGTGAGCTCTCTGACCCCAGGGAGCTTGCAAAGGAGGCAGACTTCTGGTTGCGTACCAGAGGGTCTGGTGTGACATTAGGGGGTGTTCCTAATGAGAGTGGTCTAGGTGTTTCCCAACCAGGTGTGGTGGGAAAGGCTTGTGTCCCAGGTAGGTCCCAGTGTATTGGGGCGGGTAAGGCACCCCATGTCCAGTCTCAGAGGAGAGGGAATGGGGTTGGGCTGAGGCCCAGGGTACCCGAGCTCCAGTCCCAGGTCCTGGAGGGTTCCATGAGTGAACGCGAGGAGGTGAGCCTAGCCTGTGCCGTAGGGCCAGCTGTTCAGAAGGATCCCATTTTGTCATTAGGACTTGGGCGGGTGGCTGGTGATAGCGTTCCGCCGGTCCTGGTGTCTGGTAGTCTCGCTCTACAGCGGAGGAGGCGGAAATCCAGGCATAGGGTTGAGAGGGGGCTGCGGGCCCCAGTGGAGAACCTGGAGGGTCAGGGGTCAGCTCTGAGTGCAGAGCCCCCCAGGAATGACCTTGGTGAGACCATTTCTGGGCTGGGGGGAATCCAGACTCTGTCAGATGGGCAGAGGTCAGGAGACCTGCGCCAGCCAGACTCTTGTATGGCCCTTGGGGAAAGTGTTTCCCTTGTGGGGGGTAGGTGTGCCCCCCAGGAAGTCCTGGTGCGCCAGGCAATGATTCAACCGCAGGGTGGTGACTCTGGGTTGGATGATCAGGTTCAGGGGGTAAACTCTGACCTGATGGGGAGTACGTGTGCTCCCAAGGAAGTCCTGGTGCGCCAGGCAGTGGTTCAACCGCAGGGTAGTGACTCTGGGTTGGATTGCCAGATTCAGGGGGTAAACTCTGATCTGGTAGGGGGTAGGTGTGCTCCCAAGGAAGTCCTGGTTCGCTGGGCAATGGTCCAGTCTAAGGGTGTCGTCCCTGGACTAGATAGACAGGTTCAGGGGGTAAACTCTGACCTGGTTGGGGGGGCGGTTAGTGCGCTCACCTCCCCGTGTGAAACTTCTGGTGGCTTCTCCCGAGGTGGGGAGACGCAGGACTCTGGAAGTGGGGTTCAGGGAGGGGGAAGCCCGCCCCGGACCCCGGTGCAACCCAAGGGTGTCGTCCCTGGGTTGGGTGGTCAGTCGCCAGGTAGTGATCCTGGGCTGGCGAGAAAGTTGTGCAGGGCTGCTGTACCCAGCACCCTGGCAAGTGTGGATTCTGGTGATACCCCTCCTAGGAGAGGAGGGCGGGATCCTAGAAGGAGGGGTAGAGGGAGGAGAGCCTCGCCTCTAGCCCCTGTAGAACCTATGGGTGCGGACCCTAGGTTGGTGGATCAGTGGCAGGGTAGAGCCCCTGAACTGATCGGAAAGGGAGTGGAGACAGGTTGCTTTGCACCTGGGGCTACCGCCCCCCACTCATTATGGTTTCAGAGACCAGAGGCTCCTAGATGGCCTGGGGCCTGGTTCTGGCCATTGGCAGCTAGAGAATCCCCGTGGGTTGGTCTAGGCTGCCTGGGACGCATTGACAGAGAGATCCCAGTGGAGTCAGGAAGGCGTAGAACTGGAACATGCCCCTGCTGTTGTGGGCCTGGGTCCTTGTTCTATCGCCCCAATCAGGGAAGTCCATCAAGGTATTGATTGTTCTCCCCTGGCTTTTGGCTGGTAGGGGGTTGTGTTGGACTTTTGGCCATACGCATGGTCATCCCTAGTCTTTTTGCCTCCTTCCTCCTGGTTTTTCTGACCTTTCGCTGTTGGCTCTAGGACTCTGAGCACTTTATCACTGCTGACCAGTGTTAAAGTGCAGGTGCTCTCCCATCTAAAGTTGGTATGATTGGCTTATACCTGATTGGCATATTTAATTTACCTATAAGTCCCTTGTACAGTGGTATCTCTATACCCAGGGCCTGTAAATTAAATACTACTAGTGGGCCTGCAGCGCTGCTTGCGCCACCCACTGAAGTAGACTTTCAAACCTGTCTCAGGCCTGCTAGCGCAGGGCCTGTGTGCGCAGTTTTCTGCCACAGGGACCTGGCATCTAAATTTACTTGCCAGGCCCAGGACTCCCCTTTTACTACATGTAAGTCACCCCTAAAGTACGCCCTGTGGGCAGGGTGCCATGTATGTAGAAAGGCAGGACATGTGCCATATTGCATGGCCTGTCCTGGTAGTGACAAACAGCCTAACTTGGTGTCTCACTGCTGTGAGTGCTGCCTTCTCATAGGATTGCATTAGAAATGCCCTGCCTTATGTGTAGGGGTATTGTCTGATTTATGAGGGCTAGCGTAGGCGTGTTTGGTATGGTTGTGATGGTGATAATAAATACTGCTTACTGGTGTGGGTGTATTTTTTATTACTATCACAGAAATGCCACTTCTAGAAAGTGCGCATTTATCTGTGCTTATGATTCTGGTGTTTTGCAGCTTGACTCCAATCCACGTCTGGGCAGAGTGACAGTTGGGGCTTTGTGCATACTTTTCAGACAGCCTGTACACAGGGAGGGTGGAGGTGTCACTGAGGTGCATCTACATACTGAATAGTCTTCCTGGGCTGAGAGAAGGGAGAGGCGGGGCACACCTACATTTGTAAAGGCTGTGCCCTGGCCTCACACAATAGGGTCGTTAACCCCCCACTGATGTTTGGAGCCTGTGCTGAAAGGAGAGAGGGGGCACTCCCAGAACCAGTTGTAACTGGCTGGAACCTCCTCTCCCTACCACTGTAAAACACTGTAAGAACTGACTATAAGTACAGGGGAATTTTCCCCACAATTTGAACATTCTTGGAACTTGAAACTGGACACAGAACGCTGATGAATGGACTCACCAGGAAACCGCCATGGACTGCTGCTGCTGTGCTGACCTGTGACCTGCCTGGTCACTAGGAGGAACTGCCACCAACTGCACCCCTTGTGCTGGCCTGTAGCTGGGCCCACCAGCCCTGTGCTCCTTCTTGTTGAGTTGTTCCCAGGGGCAGGGTGCTGTGGCCCCTGACCCCTGTAACGATCCTTTAGACCTTTGCACAGAATGCGTCCACCAGGAACAAGGCATTCTTTTAAATTGCTGAGGCTGCTGATGTGCCCTCGCGCTTTGAAAGCGCTTTTCTTTGACTAAAAAGGAAATCACCGCCGCAGCCCGGGCTTTTAATTGTGCCTCGCGCTTCCTGGAGCGCGTTTCTACTAAAGGAGATCACCGCCGCAACCCGGGCGTAAAGGAGGACCTTTGCGCCTTCCTAAAGCGCTTTTGTTCTTGGACAGAATCACCGCCGCGGCCCGGGCGCCGCATCGGGGACGGCCGCCAGGACCGCACTGTTCATTGTGCCCCCGGGGCACTTGCTGGAGTTACAGAGAGGAGCGGGCCGCTCCTCTCGTGCCCCCGGGTGACGCGCGCTCTACGGAGCGCCCCCGGGGCACACGCCGGCACCAGCTTCCGAAATTGCCTCCCTCGTGGACGAGGGACGGCAGGGGAGCGGTCTGTGCACCAGACCGGGTGCAGCTGCCGCAGGAAGCCGGCGAGGGACCTCAACGGAGGTCCCTGCTTCCCATACTTCCTTTTGGGGCAGCCGCACCGCGGACAAGGGCGGCTGCCCCCTGGCACGCAGGACACGGGGAGGAACGGGAGTTCCCTACTCCCCGGTCACTGCCCTAGGGGCGCGATCGCCCCCTCTACCCTTTAAGTGTATTGGGCGACCTGGGCCCCCCTCGGGAGGGCCGGTGGAGGCCCGGGGGGGCCCCCCAGCGATCACGGGTCCCAGAAGGGGCCCGTCAGGAATCAGAGAGGGTGCGTGCCGCCCCTCTCTAGTTGCCAAGTTAGGGAGGCCCCCGTTTTGCGCAGAAGAGCGCCGGGGGCCCCATTTATTCGTTTTAGGCACTGGAGGTGCCTTTTCATCATTTACAGGTACTTTTTAAAATGGACCAATATGATTATGAATTGAAGTTCTTGTTACAGACTTTTCTACTTATGTTATATTGCCTGCCTGTCCTATGATGTGTTTACATATGTGTGCACATGTTCCTTTTATGGGCATGACTTGCTAATATGTTTGCTTAACTTGCCATAGGTTTTCTAATGTTCCTACTATGGGCGTTTTATGATATTCTTATGACAAGTGTGCTAATGTGATAACGTGTTTCCTGACTACTGCTTATGTTGCAGAATACTGAGTAACCTGTGTGTTATGTGTGACTACTGCTAGTTTGCAGGGTAACTAATGTGTAACGTTCTGACAACTGCTAAGGTAGCAGGATAGTACTGTTATGTGAGGTTGGTCTAATAATTACGTTGTGTACAATACAGTGTATTTTCATATAATCTGGTGTTGTGTTTCCTTTGTGGTGGGGATATTGCGTCACATGTATGTGTGTGTTGTGCAAACGCTTTACGCATTGCCTCCGGGTTAAGCCTGACTGCTCGTGCCAAGCTACCAAGGGGGTGAGCAGGGGTTATCTTGGACGTGTAACTCCCTTGCCCTGACTAGAGTGGGTAAGTTCTGCCTGGCTGAGGTACATACCCTAGCCAACCAGAAACCCCATTTCTAACAATCCCTTATTCCGAAGGTGGCAGTACTGGTGGATGATTTATCATTGCGAAATTGCTAAAGCTCCTGCAAGACAGTGAGACGTTCATTTATGTCAAATGGTGTTTCTGCTGCCACCAAACCAGAGGCATCAAGATCTGGGACATACATAGGTATCCCAAAGAGAACCTCATAGGGAGTGCGTCCCCCCAAGGACCGTCTTGGCAGAATATTCAGTGCTCTCTGGACCCCACATAGGTGATGAAGCCAGCTGCAACCAGAATCCAATACTCTAGCTGTAAAGGACTTCTTTAGATCACGGTTCTGCCTCTCCACAACCGAATTTCCCTTGGGATGGTATGATGAGGAGTAATGGAGCTCAACACCCATGGTTCCGGTGTCCCTGAATGCCTTAGAGGCAAATGCAGGCCCCTGGTCCGAATAGAATGCTGCAACTGCATATGTAGTGATAAAGATCAGCAAGTCTTTTATAACAGTTCAAGCGTCAACCGACCGCTGCGGCCATACCCACAGGAATCTAGAACAAGAATCTACAGCGACTAGGATGTACTTGTATGCACCATCGGGTTGAAGTGGGCCACAATGGTCCAGGTGCACACATTGTAGTGGCCTGCCGGACACTACGAGGGATGTCTGTGGTGGGCATTTTATATTAGAGCTCTTTATTTGCCGGCAAATGTCACAACAAAGGACATATTGCCTTGTCTGTTTGTAGAAACCTGGCCACCCGAATCTTTTCTGCAAGAGTGATACCGTGGCCGAAATACTACCCTCATGTGCTGCTCTCACTAAATCTGCTAGAAAAGTCTGGACGTATCAAGTCATAAAATGGCTTGATACGTTGTGCATAATCAGGAATGTATGTTCTGCCAAAATTGAAGAAACCAAATAAAGACTGTAGTTTCTTTAGAGTGTTTGGTGGGTGCAGTTGTGCACATTTCTCTAGAAAGTGAGGGGCCAGACTCTTACCCTTGTTCGATAGCTCATATCCCAGGAATAATACACTGAGAAAGGCAATTCTACTTTTCTTAAAGTTTAATTTATAACAGACCGCTGCAAACCCCAATATTGTTTGATCAACCCTAACAAGATGAAAGTTGAGGTTGTAGACTGTGAGATAAATGTCATCAATATCATGTAATAATGATGTTACTTGGGCTGAGAACAGCCCTGGGCTATTCTTATATCCGTGGGGTAAACGGCAAAAGCGTCTTTGTGAGGCAAATGAAAAAGCACTTAGGTCCCAACTTTCTTCCGCTGAATTCTGGCAGAAAAACCTTTTGGAAATATCCAACGTTGTTTTATATTTCTTGCGCACTACATTGTTTATTAGTGCTGTGCTATGTGAATTTTGTATAGCATATGTACGTGTATGACTGTTTAATTGTCTGTAATCTAATACCATTCTATAGGAATGATCTGGCTTCACAACCGGAAATAACGGATTATTCATTGCAGAGGCACAGGGCTCAATTACTCCCTGATACTCTAGCTGAGTGAGGATCTCCCTCACCGGAGCTTTTGCATCATGTTTGACTGGATATTGTGTCTGAGGTTGCGGTGTGGACCTAATTGGTATTACATGAAAAAGAGAGCCCTGTCCCAACCTACAAGATTGCGGTATAACGCATGTGCTTGCGCTAAAGCCCATTTGACAGCGTAGGCTTCCTTTTCCGCCTCTGGAACAAGATTAGAGAAAGAAGGCAAAATGACATTTTCCCCATGTGGGAGCTTACGGACATATTTGGACGGCCAATCTCTTTCAGCCAATAGGATGTCACAATTAAGTTCGTCCCAAAATAACACACTGATGGTGCGTTCTAAGTCTCTCTCAATTTGAATCTTCAAATCATAAACTCTATCAGGGGGGAATATGCGCCCGTCCCCGTTTCAAGTGCAATAAAATCGCTGTTTGCTGTTGCATCCAGATGATCTTTCAGACCCTGGCGACATGCCGTGACCTCTGCTGTGCTGTACAACAGTGTCACTGCCCACGTCTTGTTCTTCAGCATTGTTTTCAAGTGTACCAGCATTTTTAACTGATAGTGCTGCCACCTTTTCCTTTTTCTTTTTAAACTGTGGCTTTTGTTGTGAAGTCTTCTCTTCTTTTTTAACTGTAGACTGTATGGAGTCTTTCTTTTGTTTCATGTATTCAGGACATCGGTCAGGACGGCCCCCTCTCTCGCTATGCCTATCCGGTGCTTCCTGAAACGAACGAGAGGGACATGAATCAGTATATTTATCAGGAGTTTTTATATTCTCCTATTTCTGAGAGTGTAGCTCCTTTCGGAGTTCTCTGGATGTGGAGAGTCTGCTCTCTGCTTCTGTCTGTCTTTAAATTGTCTTGGCTTATCCCAGAGCTTTTTAGAACCCTTCTGCATCTGTTTCATTCCCTCCTTAGGGGCGGTACCCTGTACTTCTAGCTTCTTTGGCCTGGCTCCCAGACTAACCCGTCCTATAATAGTATAGGTATCAGAAATAATTTTCGGTAGCTGTCTCTCTTGTTCCAAATTTGGAGTTTCTCGGAGACGCTGGGGTATAGCCAGTGCTACCACTTCCCCTTTAAAGTTACTGAGTATTGTTGAGGAAATTACGTCAAAATTACGCATTAATTTCATCCACAAATCTAGGGCAGGTGCTGCCCCATGCTCATTCTTTGTATTTGTTTTAACACTTCCAGTAAATTGGCAAGTGTCGGAGTACCATGTGTGGTAGAATATATTGCAGCGAAGACTGTACCCCATGTGGCACAGTCATCCACTGAGGGAACCATCCCAAAGGGCAAGCACATTGTGAGAATTCTATGTTTCTCCCGTGGTCCCGTATGGGGAAACACAGCTTCCAGCGATTTGTTTTCTGGGCTATCCAATATGGTATTTTCTCCCACTCTGTGGGTACTTTACCCATAATAGTATGCACTGTTTGTGGATTAATCCCAGTAGCCAATTGGTATCCAGCAGGTGCTGGTGGTGCTGGACGCACTGGTGTTGTGTTCAAAGTCCGCATTATGAACTGAACAAGCCATCTATATAATGTTACTATCTCATTATATACGTTTTGCAGATCTGCTGCTTGCAAATTTTGTATACCCAGGTGAGGTGTGTATGTGGCAAACATCGGCCACGTAGGTCCATCATTACAACTTAAAGGACCTAATCTCACTCATTGTATTAGATGTGGTAGGGCGCCTTCAAACCAGTTCTAAATGCTCCTGATAAGTGAGCGGTATTTTATGATACTGGTATGCTTGGTACCGCTGTGGTACATCAGCAATTGTATATGTATATGTGTGGTCTTCCTCTGCAAAGGTGACCCAAGAGTAAAATGTTTCTGTTTGGTAAGCTTCATTAGCTTCTACTATGAAAGTGACGTCACCGCCCTCTTCTGTAACCCCATGTGCTACTAGGTGTAATGTTAATGCTTGTCTAGCAGTCTCAGGAACGTCTATGGCGTTAGCCGTATTGTACAATGGGTGAAGAGATGGAGCACCAAGTGGGGAGTAAAGTCGAGCTTGAACAACCTACAGCCTAATTAGGTCTTCACTGCTCAGCTTAGGAGGACCACGGACATCTCCGTATAACAGTACTTAGGGTACCTGTTGTCTGTGAGACAGTGATAGTCGGGGTGTCCTTAAATTAGTGCCTAAACACCATCGTTGGTGGTGCCATGTCGTAGTTGGACTCTTGCTCTAGGCAAGACTGCTGGTTTAAGAATGACAGTACTTCTGTTTGTAGGTAACTATGGGGTTATTACAACCTCAGCGGTCTTTTTACAAGACCGCCAAGGGACCGCCGTGCTGAAGACCGCCAGTGCCGGCGGTTTTCCGCTCGGCGCATTAGGACTGCTGGCAGCCCTCCATCCTTTTCCGGACGGAGAGCCGCCAGCAGCCATACTGGCAGTCGGTGGGGAAGTGGAGGTTGCTCAACCTCCACCGCTACGTCAACAGAACACCGCCCACCGAATCACGTTCTGTGATTCGGCGTGGCGGTGTTCTGTTGACGGGGTGCTGGCGGTGGAGCAGCCCCCATGGATCCCGTCCCTTCCCGGAAGATCAACGGAGGAGGTAAGTTGATCGTCCGTTAGGGGAGGGGGTGGGGGGTGTTGTGTGTGTGCATGGGGCTGTGCGTGTGAGTATGTAGAGGCGGTGTGTGAGTGCGTGTATGCATGCGGGTGTTGTGTGTTTGGAAATGTGTGCGTGTCTGTCTGTATGTATGTCTGTATGGATGTGTGCGTGTATGTCTGAATGTGGGTATGGATGTATGATTGTGTGTGTGGCTGTTGGCATGTTTGTTTTTGTGTGTGCGGGTATGTGTGTTGGTGGCGCCTGCGTGCGTGTCGGGTGTGAATAAGTAATGAGATGTTGGGGGTGGGGGAGGGGGGTCCTGCCACCTTTGGGGGGGTAACTGGGGGTGGGGGGCGTTGGGGAAGGATTCGGGTGGGTGGGGGTGGGGGGTGGTGGGACCCCTATCTATGCCAGGGAAGGAATTCCCTGGCACTGATAGTGCTCACTGCCATGGATTTCATGGCGGTTCCCAACCCCATGAAATCCATGGCGGTCAGCCGGGTCATGATACCGCCGGCGGTATTGTGATGGCTGCCGGGCTGGAGACCCAAGTCTCCAGCCCAGCGATCGTTTCCGCCCTGGAGGTCTGATCGGAGAAGTGGCGGATGACCATGGCGGTGACCACCATGGTCATAATTCCACATTTTTTACCGCCAGCCTGTTGGCGGTAAAACCGCCACTTCTCCACCAACCGCCAGGGTCGTAATGAGGGCCTATGTCTATCATACAACAAGTCGCAACTGCAGTCCCAACCCTTCCGGCTCACTAGCAGTACCTCACCAAAAACCCAAACAGTTAAAGGTGAATTGTGGCAGCCTTTACGCATGGACTTGAGAGTCTGACATCTCAGGCAATGTCGTGGTTAAACAGAGATCACCCCTTTCTCACAAATACCTTATGTCTCGACCAAACACAGGCAATAACGAAGATGCAGTAATGTTTCAACAGTTTTTATTTAATACAATCTGCGATAAATCGTATGGGCTGCAATGATTAGGATAATGAACAGTGCAAGAGACAGAACTGAAAAAACAAGAGTCATGATTATGAAGACCCCCTCCATCTTGGAGTAGCATGGAAAGACATAGAGTACGTAATATGTCCTATTACCCTATTGTGATAGACCTAACTTTCTACCTAAAGGAGCTGGGTTTGTTAAACCTAATCTTCCAATGCCATGTTCCTAAGAAGAGCCCCAACCCTTGTTAACTTGGAACGAGGTCTCTAGCTCAGACTCCATAAGAACTTGAAGTCCGGGTCAGCGTCAAGGCGACGTGCAGCATCGATAGCAGCGATGGTATCTGGTCAGAATCCCTCTAATTATCTGTCTAAAGTGAGGTATACTTATACAGATCTACTTGGACCCTTGACGTAGGTTGTTCCCAAACAATAGGTAACACACCACATGCTTGGGATGGTAATTAATATAAACAATCCTCTCAAAAGCGTGACGAGGGAAAGTACCTAATGTGAGCACCTACTGTCTGTTTGTCTTTTTCACTTGATTTGACGCCTTAGCACGGTGGCACTGATAACATAAACTTAAACAAATGGCCTAACTATAAACACCACAGCCATCTTAAAAGAATTTATTAAATAAATGGGCTAAGACAGAGCAAGCTAAGTAGGTTAAATGTCACTAGGTGATGGGGGCACGAGTCTGCAAGCCAAAGGCTAAGCTAACTCCTGATATCCCATTAAAACAAACTAAGATTCATTACAATCAAATGAGAAAATTGTCCATGATAATATGGAGTCTATTATTGCATGCCTGGATGAAAATTGCACTGACATTTCCATTTTATAGGAATTTAAAAGTCTATGTGAGTCAATCTCTGACGGTTTGGTCACCCATAGCCCACAGTCTGGGATTGCTCCACATCAGTTTTTTAACGCCACCTGTTCAGCTGCACACAAGCATTTAAAGGCTGTACACAAAATCTCACGACGCAATCCAGCGGATGTCAAAAAGGCTAGGCGAAAGTACCAGTCTGTTGTGGAGGAAAGGAAGATGTTAATAACGGAGGACGCCTAGGAAGAGCAGGCCTCATCATAAGGGGAAAGTGCAAGGTTTTGGGCCATTATAAATCATTCTTTTTTCCCTGAGTACATCACGCCCAAGCTGGAAGTTACAATCCAAGAAGACCGGTGGGTGACACATTTCACTGGCGTATTTCAACCTATAGAAAGTGACCCGCCTCCAAATGGGGTTTTAAATTGCTACCTCCAGTCAGCCCCAGCCCCAGTACCCCGTGAAATCCCCATAGAAATCAACGAGGTACTTTCTATACTAGATAAAACTGTTCTTGGAAAAGCCCCAGACATGGATGGAGTGCCATTTGACATTTTTAAATATAACACAGACCTATGGGGTCCAGTACTGAGAAATGTTTTAAGAAGTGCTGTGGTGGGAGAAATCCCTGACTCATGGAGATCTACCATCCTTGTCCCCATTTTTCAAAAGTGAGATAAATCATGCCCAGCTTGTTAAAGGCCAATTTCCTTAATAGACACAACAGTAAAAATCCTGGGATAGGGATCCTCCCCCGACTCAGGACATGGGCAGAAGAGAACAAGGTTTTAATGCCCATACAGTATGGGTTGAGGCCAGGTATAGGGACTGTGGAACAAACGTTAAACCTAAATCTGATCACCAGTAAATATGTGAAGGCAAATGCGGGTGCCATTCACATGGCATTCATTGACTTGTCCAGTGCCTTTCATTTGGTCAACAGGGTAAATTATGGGAGGCCATGCAGAAATTAGGGGTGGAACCGAATTTGCTCATTCTATTAAAACGCTTACACCATGACCTTGACGTCTCGGTCCAATATGGCACACAAGGGGAATGATTGTCTCAAATAAAGTCTTTAGAAGGCGTTAGACAGAGTTGTATTTTAGCACCTTTTTTGTTCTTGATATATATCAATGGTATTACAGAACATCTATCACAGGCAGGTGTGGACGTACCAAAGTTAGGGGACCAACCCATGTCGATATTCTTGTATGCAGGTGATGCGGTCCTGATTCCACGCACCCCAAACTCACTGCAGAGGCAAGTAGATCTTTTCTCTGAGTACATGGAAGGCTTGGACCTGACAGTGAATTAGTTAAAATTGTACACCATGACATGTGGGCCATTACACATGAAATCCATGCATTTTAAAATTGAGTGCACCATCCTAAAATGAACAAATTATTTTAGCCATTTAGGTAACCTTAGGCTGGAAATCACACCTTCTAATGACAACCCAACAACAGGGAAGGAATGTGGAGGGCATTTTTCACTTTGTAAGGTCATTAGGTCACAAAGCTTTGGTAGAGTTGATTGCCCTGTGTAAAGCCAAATGTATCACCATTGCCCCTTATGGGGCAGGGGTTTGGGGATACCAAAATGAGATAAACTTTAATATATCAATATTGCCTTTACTTGCAGGTTGCTTGCAGTTCCAAAACATATGGCACATTTTATATGCCATGAGGAGTTGGGCCTCCCCTACAAAGATGATCAAATAAAAATGTCAGCACTCCTTTTGTGGACCAAGTGCTGGCAAACCCCAGAGGCAGCCTTGGTCAGAGCTTGCATGTCAGACTGTTTAGCCTTAGAAAATGTGAACAAGATACTTTGGTTGAGGTATGTAAAATCAGGTTTTCACAAATTGGGCTTAATAGAAGTGTTCAAATCTCCTACCCATCATCCACCCAATGCTAAGTCCATTGTGAAATCCTAGTATGCCAGCTATTGTGAGGAGGAAAGGTTACAAGGTATTTGGACTTGAAAACAGTTGCAAATTGTCACAATTAAACTATTTGAACCATATCTGGGATGGATTGATAATGCAAATCACTGTCTCCTTTTAACATACTTGAGATTTAATTTAATTAATTTGAAAGTGGCTTTTCAGTTACAATGTGCTTGGCAGTGGGAATTACCACCATGTCACTGTGATAACGCCACCAAATAAAGCACGTGTCACTTTATCTTATTTTGTCCACCTTGTGCAAACCGTAGAAGCACCTTTCTGATTCCTTTGTTGCGACAAGTGGAGCTCAGGCAATATCGGCCCATAATGGAATTTTTACAAAAATTAAACACGAAGACATGTGCCATGCGTGCAGTGCTAAATTTTATGAGGAGTGCAATCCGGATTAGAAACTGCTATAGTTTGGTAATTTAAACTGAGGTCTTTTTCTAAACAAGTTATTAACTTTTCTTCGAATTGCAGAAATAGTATTGAATGTAATTTTTATGTTTTATTGAACACTTTTGCCTTTTATAGTGAGTTTTTTTTTTTATTATGTGTTACCTGCTTTTTATGGCACGTAGCCGAAATAAACATGCAAAGACTAACTGACACTCTTAAAAGTTTCTCCCACTAGTCTTAAGATTGTATTTCTTACATTTCATACTGTCTTGCTGTTTTAATTTGTTTGTTAAACACAAGACCTTATTAGGGGTTGTTCAGTGCTTGATTTGAGCCAGTGGTTGCAGGTGCACCCATTTTTGGAGACCAGCACTTATTTTTCCTAAAAGACTTTGATCCAGAGAAAGAAAAAGAAAAACATTCAAAGTGAAAGAACGAGGAAAGGAAAGACAAAAAACATGACAGACGAAAAGCTAGAACTTGCAAGAGTGATATAAAAGTACAAGGAGTGTTTGTGGGTGGATTAAAGAGAAATGAGGTGTAATCTAGACTATGTAGACTCGGTATTCAGCATCCTGCCCTTCAATAGCACCAGCTGTGGGCTTCAGAGGAAAGGTTTGGAGCCCAGCACCTATTCTATTACAAATTAAGCACTGGGGTGGCTAAAATAAAAACCTTCTGCTGCAAATTTAGGCAAAATTAAAAAACTGTTGTGACAAATGGATAAAGTTTTTGATTTCGCCCAAGGCAAAATTGAACCTGATCTGTCTCGATAATCTGCAGCTAGATCTCCTGCCCAAGATGGACAGGATGGAAATGTGTTTCCCCACTGTCACTATGGACTACCATAGCCATAATAGGCAACTTGGAGACACAGTATATGCTTTTCAGAAGCGAACTAGCCAAACAATGGGACGTATATCCAAGAGACATCAAATGAGACAGTATGATCAGGATCCTGAGCTAGTACTATTGCTGCTACTGCACAATACCTATTTTTGCACTCTGTTTAACTTCACTGGTTCTAATTTTAAATTGCAGGTTATTACAAAAAACACAAAAAAATCTTTGCAACTTTACACACCACTAATTTATCTTTATGTTCTCGAAGTGATGCCTACCCTAAGCGACATAGGTAGATAACAGTAATCCCTTTATCGGCAGTGTAAAAGTTCTGTTACAGCTCACATCACAATTGTAAGCTTTCTCATCTACTGACTGATAGGCTATTTCTTCACATTTCTCCTGTGCTTTATAGTGTCAGACTGCAGCCTTCTAGTCATGGTTTAATAAACATTGTAGAGCTAGTCTTTCCACCTGCAATGAAATACTACATATGAGCAAAATGCAATTGAACGAACAGTTTAAGTCACCAAAAAAAACTACATCTCCAACATTATCTTGATTTTTATGAAAATTATCAAGACCTTCTATACAGGTTACTCATAGGCAATCTCACACATTGAATCATAAGGTTTGGTGCAAACATGTTCAGTAATATTGGAAAAGATTGAAAAAGTACAATCCCAAAAATTGGGCACGTTTCCGTAGAGGGGTTTGTAAACAAGTTCACGATCCAACATTCCAAATGGAAAATAGACTCAGACTAATTAAAAGACTTAAAGATTTGTGGAATGACACTTTTCTGAACTTCGACGTAGAAATGTCTACATATTTTCTAGCTGCCTGTTAACTTAAGATGAAACAGACAATAGAATTGCTTGCAATCTAACATCCAGTGTCCAGTGGTGAACCAGCATGCCGAGTTCTTTATCAATCTGATACTTGATGAGCAAACTTGAAAGAACCAGTGTATATGTTGTTTTTGTTTTGTCCCAGGTGATATGACACAATTAAAACAAGCATTGGCAAAGCCAATAAGTCAAAGCGTTTTTCTGGTCTTAAGAAAGTACACATTACCATTGTACGTCAGAGACTGAAGGGAACTATCTTGTGTGCGGATGTGTTCCTTGTGAAATGGCAGCTTACTGTAACTCATAATAAAGTAACTCAATGGCTGAAGTGGACTAATACTGCCCCTTCATGCATACTGGAGTGGCCAGAAGAAAAAAGAAATGACACTATCACAGACTAATGGATGAGACCTCTCTAAAAACCCCTATAAATAACTATGTTATACATAATTTTAATAAAATCAAAGGGTCTTAAATAACACAGGCCTAGCAAAGCCATTGGTCTGGTATTTGCTGCTAGCCTTGCCTTTGAGAAAGACGGCAAGAAGAAATGGAAGAAAGTAAACAAGGAAGGAAAGAAAAAAAAGTAGGAAGGAAGCCAGAGAAAGAAGGAAGGAAGGCAGACAAAAAAAGACAGAAGACAGTCAGAAAAGAAAGGAAGGAAGGTAAAAAGGAAAGAAGGGAGGGAGGCAAAAAGGGAAGGAAGCCAAAAATGGAAAAAAAGAAAGAAAAAGAAGAAAGAAATAAAGATTAAAGAAGGAAGGAGAAAAGGAAGAATGAAGGGAGAAAGAACAAACAAGAAAGAAGGCAAAAAGAAAGAAGATTGGAAAGAGGGCAAAAATAGAAGGAAGAAAGAAGATGAGAAAAGTAGAATTGAAGCAAAAAAGAGCGAACCAAGTGTAGGAGGCTGGCCTGGCTTGTAATGGGTACCAAGGGGTACTTACACTCTGTATCAGGTCCAGTTATCCCTTATTTGTGTAGAAGAGGTGTTTCTAGTAGCTTAGGCTGATAGAAGGTAGCTATAGAAGAGCAGCTTAGGCTGAACTAGAAGACATGCAAAGCTCCTACTATACCATTGGTGTCATATGCACAATATCATAAGAAAACACAATGCACAGATATACTAAAAATAAAGGTACTTTATTTTTATGACAATATGCCAAAAGTATCTCAGTGAGTACCCTGAGTATGAGGATGCCAAATATACACAAGATATGTACACAATACCAAAAATATGCAGTAATAGCAAAAGGAAGTAATGCAAGCAATGTAAAGTTACAGTAGATTGCAATAGGAGCACATAGGTATTGGGGCAACACAAACCATATACTCCAAAAGTGGGATGCGAATAACGTATGGACCCCAAACCTATGTGAGCTTGTAGAGGGTCGCTGGGACTGTAAGAAAACAGTGAGGGTTAGAAAAATAGCCCACCCCAAGACCCTGAAAACTAGGTGTAAAGTGCACCTATATTCCCCAGAGAGCACAGAAGTCGTGATAGGGGAATTCTGCAAGGAAGACCAACACCAGCAATGCAACCAAAGTGGATTTCCAGACGAGAGTACCTGTGGAACAAGGGGACCAAGTCCAAGAGTTGCAACAAAGTCAAGATTGAGCAGATGCCCAGGAAATGCCAGCTGAGGGTGCAAGGAAGCTGCCACTGGAAGGTAGAAGCTGTGGATTCTGCAAGAACGAAGAGGGCTAGAAACTTCTCCTTTGGAGGATGGATGTCCCACGTCGTGAAAAAGCTTGCAGAGGAGTTCCCACGCAGAAAGACCGCAAACAAGCCTTGCTAGCTGCAGGGGTCACGGTTAAGGTTTTTGGATGCTACTGTGGCCCAGGAGGGACCAGGATGTCGCCACTTGGATGAGGAGACAGAGGGGGCGCCTAGCAGGTCAGGGAGCCCTCACAAAAGCAGGCAGCACCCACAGAAGTGCTGGAACAGGCACTACGAAGAGGAGTGAACCGGAGCTCACCCGAAGACACAAAAGGGAGTCCCACGACGCCAGAGGACAACTCAGGAAGTTGTGCACTGCAGGTTAGAGTGTCGGGGACCCAGGCTTGGCTGTGCACGAAGGAAATCCTGGAAGAGTGCACAGGAGCCGGAGCAGCTGCAAATCACGCTGTACCCAGGAATGCAGTCTAGCATGGGGAGGCAAGGACTTACCTCCACCAAACTTGGACTGAAGAGTCATTGGACTATGGGAGTCACTTTGACAGAGTTGCTGAGTTCCAGGGACCACGCTCGTCATGCTGAGAGGGGACCCAGAGGACCGGTGATGCAGTCTTTTGTTGCCTGCGGTTCCAGGGGGAAGATTCCGTCGACCCACGGGAGATTTCTTCAGAGCTCCTAGTGCGATACAAGGTTGCTAGTAGTCGTCTTTGCTACTTTGTTGCGGTTTTGCAGGCGTCCTGAGCAGTCAGCAGTCGATCCTTTGGCAGAAGGTGAAGAGAGAGATGCAGAGGAGCTCTGCTGAGCTCTTGCATTTGTTATCTAAAGAATTCCCCAAAGCAGAGACCCTAAATAGCCAGAAAAGGAGGTTTGGCTACCTAGGAAGGAGGATAGGCTAGCAACACAGGTAAGAGCCTATCAGGAGGAGTCTCTGACGTCACCTGCTGGCACTGGCCACTCAGAGCAGTCCAGTGTGCCAGCAGCACCTCTGTTTCCAAGATGACAGAGGTCTGGAGCACACTGGAGGAGCTCTGGGCACCTCCCCTGGGAGGTGCAGGTCAGGGGAGTGGTCACTCCCCTTTCCTTTGTCCAGTTTTGTGCCAGAGCAGGGCTGGGGATCCCTGAACCGGTGTAGACTGGCTTATGCAGAGATGGGCACCATCTGTGCCCATCAAAGCATTTCCAGAGGCTGGGGGAGGCTACTCCTCCCCAGCCCTGACACCTTTTTCCAAAGGGAGAGGGTGTAACACCCTCTCTCTGAGGAAGTCCTTTGTTCTGCCTTCCTGGGCCAAGCCTGGCTAGACCCCAGGAGGGCAGAAACCTGTCTGAGGGGTTGGCAGCAGCAGCAGCTGCAGTGGAACCCCGGGAAAGGTAGTTTGGCAGTACCCAGGTCTGTGCTAGTGACTCAGGGGATCATGGAATTGTCTCCCCAATGCCAGAATGGCATTGGGGTGACAATTCCATGATCTTAGACATGTTACATGGCCATGTTCGGAGTTACCATTGTGACGCTGTACATAGGTAGTGAACTATGTCCAGTGCACATGTGTAATGGTGTCCCCGCACTCACAAAGTCCGGGGAATTTGCCCTGAACGATGTGGGGGCACCTTGGCTAGTGCCAGGGTGCCCACACACTAAGTAACTTAGCACCAAACCTTTACCAGGTAAAGGTTAGACATATAGGTGACTTATAAGTTACTTAAGTGCAGTGGTAAATGGCTGTGAAATAACGTGGACGTTATTTCACTCAGGCTGCAGTGGCAGGCCTGTGTAAGAATTGTCAGAGCTCCCTATGGGTGGCAAAAGAATTGCTGCAGCCCATAGGGATCTCCTGGAACCCCAACACCCTGGGTAGCTCAGTACCATATGGTAGGGAATTATAAGGGTGTTCCAGTATGCCAATGTGAATTGGTGAAATTGGTCACTAGCCTGTTAGTGACAATTTGGAAAGCAGAGAGAGCATAACCACTGAGGTTCTGGTTAGCAGAGCCTCAGTGAGACAGTTAGGCATCACACAGGGAACACATACATATAGGCAACAAACTTATGAGCACTGGGGTCCTGGGTAGCAGGGTCCCAGTGACACATAACACACATACTGAAAACATAGGGTTTTCACTATGAGCACTGGGCCCTGGCTAGCAGGATCCCAGTGAGACAGTGAAAACACCCTGACATATACTCACAAACAGGCCAAAAGTGGGGGTAACAAGGCTAGAAAGAGGGTACTTTCTCACACCAAGGAAAAAAGAAAAAAGGAAGAAGACAGAAAAAAGAATGAAAGAAAGAAGGCACAACAGAAAGAAGCAAGGAAGGAAACAAGGAAAGATGGTGGAAAAGAACAAAGAAGCCAAAAAGAATTAACAAAGGTGTTATATCTGGCATCCTTCGTGTGCATTCCCCTAACTTTTTGCCTCTGACCTCGTGTTATTCTGACTCATTTTTGTTGGCTTTTAGGATTCTGTGCTCTTTACCACTGCTGATCAGTGCTAAAGTGCAGGCGCTCTGTAATCTTACATTGGCTTATCCACAATTGGCATAGTTGGTTTCCCTGTAAGTCCCTAGTAAAGTGCACCATATGTTCCCACAGCCTGTAATTCAAATGCTATTGGTGGACCTGCAGCACTGATTGGGCCATCCGCTACAGTAGCCTCTCAAACTACTGCAGGGTCTGTGTGGGCAGTTTTAAACAGACATTTCGTCCTGGAAAGTGCACCCACTTGCCAAGCCCAAACTTTTCTTTTTATTGCATAAAAGTCAGTCATCCCTAAGGTAAACCCTAGTTAGCCCCAAGGGTAGGGTGAAGAGTATTGAAAAAATTGGATGTGTACTTTTTAAGTTTGATATGTCCAGGTAGTGGATAACTGTTAAATTGTCTTCCACTACTGCAAGGCCTATCTGTGTCATAGGTTTACTTAGAAGCATCTTTTAAGAGTAACATCCAATAGAGAAAAGATAGAATTATGGAGTCTGGTGTCTCTGGACCCACAATTTAAAATCACAACTTATGGTGAAGTCTGATTTTAAATTGTAAGTCTGAAAATGCCACTTTTAGAAAGCTGGCATTTTCTTACTTTTTCTGTGCCTCTGCCTGTCTCTGAATACACATCTGGGTAGATGGCAGTTGGGCTTTGTGCATTCCCTCTAGACAATCACACACAAAGGGAACTTAGTGTGACATTTGCATTTTGATTGTCCATCACCTGGCTGATGGGCCTTCCTGGGCTAGATAGGAGGGAGGAGCTAATGCATACACATAAATAAGGCTGTGCCGCTCTTCACACAAAGGGCTGCATATCCCCCGGTAAAGTGTCTGGAGCCAGGGAAGGAAGGGAAGGGACCTTATGATCTTCAAAGGCCCCTTTTAAAGTCTCCCCCTCTTCAAATGCACATTTGGGTATAAGTACTGAACCAATCCCCACAAAATCAGTTAATATTTGGGTCCTGAGGAGACTCTGACAAGAAAAGAAGCTGTGTACCGGGGGGACTCCCAGTTTTCTAACTCTCTGTTGTACTGGCATGCTACTTACTTGTTTGCTGTCCTGCTAGGAGGGCCTGGCACTTTGCAACTCGCTCTGATGTGCTGGCCTGCTGCCTCTTGTAGTGAGAATGACTGCTCCTGCTCTACAACCTCAAAGGACATTTCAAATGACTCCAAGGGCTTGTTGGCTTGCCCCATATTGGAAATCTCAGGGTCATCAAAGATTTAAACTGCGCACAACTACCATGGAACTCTGCCAATCATAAATCTGGCAGCAGTGAGCTTTAAGCAGGAGCCTTGCAACTGACTGCTCCATGTGTGTGACACGTTGCACCCTTCCAGTGTGTGTCGAGCACTTTCCAGCATTTTACAAGTCATCGTGGGTGAGTTCTTGATCAACTACTGGCCCACCATGTGTTGAGCACTTTCCAGCATTTTACAAGTCAGTGCAAGAGAGTTCTTCTTTGCCTACCCACGAGTGCATGAAGAGCGCTTTCCAGCATTTTACAAGTCATTGCAGGTGATTGCGCCTTTGTTTATCCGTCGTGCACTATGCCCTGCCCAGCCCAGCTGCCAACACCGAAAACATCTTCATGTGGCTGTCCAGACATCAACAAGGTACTGTGAGTGGGGGAATCAGTGCAGACTGCTTAGCCTCCATGTGTGCATATACCCATTGAGGACACGCGCTGCAGCTCTGGGCTGCCCGCTGTGTGCTCTGGTCCCACACCTTGATCCGGAGAGGCCATAACCCAGAGAGTCGGGGAAAATGAGATCGCATGTCTATCACTTTGGATTGACAGGTCTGGAGGACCTTTCCCCCACCTGCTGGATGACTCCTCCCACAATGTCTAATGTCGTGCTACCACCACAGAACACGCACAACATGCACAACTCAGGTCTTATGTCTCATGGAGTGGCGGCAGCAGCCAGTGCTCTATCAATAGCGCAGGGCAGGGTGCTGGGCTACCTTTTTGTTATGGCCAGCCACCAGTAGAAGGAACCATGGAACTGAGGAGGACCAAGGTAGGCTGAGGATGACTGTGCCTAATTGTGAGGGCAACTGATGCACAGTGGAGCAGTCTCTAAAGGTAAATTAACAGTTGTTTATCTTTCCTAGCACACTTTGAAGGGCTTCGCAGTCACTGAGTCATCCAGCCCTGGGTAGCCGAAGTTGGGCCGGTCATGCAGCAGTGAGGCATTAGGCCTCTCTAGGGCTCCGGAGCATGACCATATTTGTGCACGGCCCCTTGGAGCTGGGGCTGTGCAGAGGAGGCAACTTAGTTTTGTGCTGCCTATTCAGATTCAGACTCACTTCCAGATCTCACTAGACCATCTGGTGATCAGGTCAAGTTGGCAGTTAAAAGCAGCCAAGAGTTTTATGACCCTCAAGCTTTCAGAAAAAGGATTCAGGCAGTAGTTCTGTGGTGGAGGCGGCAGTACAGGGAGATTCCTGGATCACCTGAGGACCTTATTTCTAGCCTTGTATCTGCCAGATTGCCACAGTATTGACTGAATTTTTACTTCACCATATGTGGAAATTGGTCTATAAGCTTGTCAGAGTCTTGTGGAAGTGAAGCCTCCCATACTTCTATAGATATAAGCAGTCACAGTAATAAAGCCATAATGCCAATAAGCACATCAGACAAAGTTACTGGAGTTGGAGTGAATGGACAAGGAAAACTAGAGCCCAGCAAAAACATATGTCTAGTGAACTCTACAGGGGATGGCTTAGACCAGTTACTTCCAGAAACTGCTCAGACTTGTAACATAATGGCCCTTGAGTTAAACACATCCAATGACTCTAAGGCAGTGCTCTTGGTAGATTCTATTAAAGAAACTGTGGGAAAATATTTGAGGAAGAAATTGCCAAGAAAGAAGAGTGTGTCCTTACTACCCCTTCCAATTTAGCCCACATACATCTCTACCCCTTTCAAATATGGCAGAATTTCAGGAATTTCAGGCCTCAGTAGAGCCGGGGAGGGCTTACTCTTGGACATCAATTCATCAACAAGCCAAGGGTAGGGGAAGTGACATCACACACCATTTGACCTTCATGACATCAATGAAAGTGACATCATATGACCTTTGACTGTGAAAATTCCCAGGAAGGAAGGTCACATGACCTTAAACATAATGGCATGACAATAGTTGACATCACTGAAGCATCAAGAATGGTATGACAGATTTAACACAAATAAATATCTATTTTCAAAATGACTAATATTACAGGGCTGACATGATCTTTGAAAGTGGTGGGGCAAAGTTCTTGTCCCGAACTACAGTGAGCATGGGAAGCAAGGAAGCCTGACCTTTTTTATACAGGTTTGGGGCTCTCCCCTCGATTCAACTTTGAAAAAAACATTGGTCAAATAATGTGCTTTAAAGCACAATTTTTACAGAAATTTTCCAAAACGCTTAGGCTCCTAATTAAATATTCAAGTCCTTTATGGTATGTAAAGCCAATGAAACCTGATTCTCAATGTTAGAAATGGGGTTTCTAGTTGGGAGTCAGTTTGCACCCTGTCCAAGTAGGGACCCTCACTCTAGTCTGGATAAGGGAGATACCCACTCAGATAATGCCTGCTCACCCCCTGGGTAGCTTGGCACGAGCAGTCAGGTTTACCTCAGAATCAATGTGTAAAGCATTTGCACATAACACACAGTAACACAGTGAAAACACTCCAAAAGGACACCACACCAGTTTTAGGAAAATGGCCAATATTTATCTATGAAAACAAAGACCAAATATGATAAATATCCAACATACAGTAATAAAAATATGAATTCTGCAAGAATTACTCATAAATACAGTTCCTTGAAGTCGATAGCTCCACCTGGGGATATTACGGTGTTGTGATCAACAAAACTAACAGAACAAGCAGGCCCCAACGCTGCGGGACAGCTAGGGTCTCGGGAACACCCACAAACAATACCTTTGGAATTGCAGGGCATCGTAATCCTTGCAATGAGATCCGGAGAGAGGTGTCGCTGGCATCGGGGTGTCGGTAACGGAGTTGGTGCAGGGGGCTGTTAAAGCCACACGTGTTGCGGAGTGAACTCCGGGCTGATGAAGTCAAGAGCTCTCGTGTGGATGGCGTCGGGCTGCGGTGCAAAGTGGGGCAATGCGATGTGTGGTGCCCACAGGTCACAATGCAGGCAGCGGTTTGGTGATGAAGCAGGGTGGTGCAACATGTGGTGCATCAGATCACAGTGCAGGCAGCATCATCGTAGTTGCTGAAGAGCTGTAGTCGGCAGCCCAAGCCAGTGGTGTGGGATGGAACAGTGCTTCGTGTACCTCACGAGCAGTGTCCACAGGAAACAGTGCAGGCAGCAGCACTGGTGTCGGCATGAGCTATGTCATGAGGTATGCCCAGGCTGCAGTGTCAGAAAGGCGATGTGAGAGTGCGGGGCCCACAGGTCACAGTGCCAGCTGCGGCTCCGGTGGGACCAGGTTTGTGGTGCGAAGCAGGGCAATTGGACTTTGTGCGGCATCGGCAGGTCAAGGTGCAGGCCAGCGGTGTTGTTGGTGGCATCTCAGTGGTTTTTCTTCTTGAACAGCACAAAACACACTCGTGCTCCTTTTAAATTTGGTGGTAAAAACTGCCCACCGTCGAAGTGACGGATGCCAAAATATTGCCACTGCGGCTACCATCCGTCAGCCATATTATGAGCACTGACGGACTTCTGCCACAAGAAGGGTGGAAATCCGGCAGTGTTCATGGTGGCAGACGGTGGTAAGGTGGCGCTGTTACCACCAGCACCGCCTCGCCAGTAGAATGCCTCCAGCTGTATTATGACAAGTATTATGGCCTGCCGATGTTCTCTGACCAGGTGCTGCTGGCGGTAGCACTGCCCCTTCCTGTTGCCTGCCGGAGGACCTCCTTGCACAAGGTAAGTCTGGCTTCAGACAGGGGATGGGGTGGGAGGATGGCTGGTGTTGTGTGTGTGTGTATCGAATGTGTGCATGAATGTGTGATGAGTGTGTGAATGCGTCTGTGTGTGTTGTGTTGTTTGCGTGGTTGTATTTGTGTGATTGAATGTGTGTAAGAATGATGAAGTGAGTGCATGTCGGTATGTCAGTGGGATTGTGTGTAAGAATGTGTGCGAGCATGTCTTGAGATATGCATGTATGAATGTTTGTATGCCAATGTGAGTGTCTGGGAGTGTGCGTGGGGGGTGAGTGAGAGGATCAGAGGGGGCTGGGGTGTTTAGATCAGAGGGAGTAGGATATGTGTGTTTAGATCAGGGGGTGGGAGGTGTATTTGAATGTCAGGGGTGGGGGGTTAGTGTTTGTATAGGGGTAGGGGGGCTTTGGACAGAGGGGGGTGGGGTGTCACCGGTAGGGCCTACCGCTATGGTTTTTGTGGCATTGCTAATGCCACAAAAACCATGGTGGTAGGCAGGCTCATAATGCCGCCAGCGGTACTGTGCCGGCCGCAGAGCTGGAGATTGACATCTCTGGCCCCACAGTTCCCAGTGCTGTAGGCAGATGAAACAGAAGTCTTTGATATCCCTGAGACTTCCAACAGGCGGTAAGCTCTACTCCAAACCCTGGGTGAACTTTCTCAAGCAGGATACACAGCAAAGTTCACCCTTTGCTCTCTTTTAGGGCAGAAGCAGCAACTGGAAGCCAACCCAGCTAAGCAACACAGCAAAGGGTCAGTACTCCTCCTCCATCTCTTCATCTCTTCTCCTTGGCAGAGGTTCCTCTTGATTCCAGAAAGTTTCTAAAGGTCTGGGGTTTTGGGTCCACTACTTATACCCGTTTATGCCTTTGATGTTGGAAAACTTCGAAGGGAAGTCTCTCTTGTTGGCAAGATCTCGCCTTGCCCAGGCCAGGCCCCAAACACACACCGGGGGTTGGAGATTGCATTGTGTGAGGGCAGACACAGTCCTTTCACATGTAAGTGACCATTCCTCCCTCCACTCTAGCTCAGATGGCTCATCAGGATATGCAGGCTACACTCCAGCTCCCTTTGTGTCACTGTCTAGAGGAAAGGTGTAAACAGCCCAACTGTCAAACTGACCCAGACTGGGAATCCACAAACATGCAGAGTCACAGAATGGTTTAAGCAAGAAATGCCTACTTTCTAAAAGTGGCATTTTTAAACTAAAAATCTAAAAACCATCTTCACTAAAAGATGTATTTTTAAATTGTGAGTTCAGAGACCCCAAAATCCATATTTCTATCTGTTCCCAAAGGGGATCTGCACTTTAAAGAGTTATTTAAAGGCAGCCCCCATGTTAACCTATGAGAGAGATAGGTTGTGCAACAGTGAAAAACACATTTGGCAGTATTTCACTGTTAGGACATGTAAAACACATCAGTACATGAGGGTTGGGCCCCTGATGTTGCTTTGGCTCTACCTAGCAGATATTTAATAGATAGACCTGACAAAGCTTCCGCCAGAGGTGGGGGCATTGCTATAATCTGTAGGGACAACCTAACAGTTCACTCACACCCCCTGGAGTTAATAGGTTGTGAAAGTATGTACTTTTCCATCAGTTTGAATCCCCAATATACCCTGTCAGGTGATCTGGTTTATCGCCCCCGGGTCTCCCTGAATTTTTTTTACAGTTCTTCGCAGATAACATCCCTGAGTTGGTTTGCTCTAAACCTAATTTCACTCTACTGGGTGATTTTAACATTCATGCAGAGGAGGTAGACAATTTGGTAACTAAATCCTTACTCTCTGACATGGATGCCTTAAACCTAGTACAACTGATCAAGGGTCCGGAGCATAATAGGGGTCATACGATTGACTTCGTTTTTTTGAATGTCATAGAACTAAATCCCACGTCTCCTCGCCCTTTGGCTTGGTCTGACCACTTTCTGATAACACTTGAATTAGCAATTTTTAGGCATAGGAAACCCATCCATAATACATCTTTTCCTAACAGACGCTGGCGTAATCTTAAAGCCGATGCATGGATTAATATTCTAGAGAGGTATAACCCATCTACCAAAAATAATATTATGGATATGTTCGAGTCCTTTAATAATTGGATTACCGGCAGTTTAGATGCTATTTTGCCTTTATCCACTAAAGTCAAAGCATGCTGTAGACAGAGCTCTCCTTGGTTTACCCTGCATCTTCTGCATTTCAAAAGAGAATGTAGAAAATGGGAAAGGAGATGGGGAAACTCATATGATGAAGCGTTAAAACAAGGGTACAGGAAAGCCATTCGGTCCTCTCACACTGAAATAAAACTAGCCCAAACCGGCTATTACTCTGCAAAAATGGAGCTAGTGGCAAATTCTCCTAAAGAGATTTTTCGCATATTTAATGAGATTACCTAGCCACAGGAGGACCTGGCACTCTTGGACACCTCCCAGGAACATGTTAACAATCTTGCAATGTATTTCCAACAAAAAGTACTAGACATCTATTCAACCTTCCCTAGAGCTGCTGACCAGGCACAGAAGGTATTGGAACAGAAGTCTATGGGTTCCGCTTTTCTCTCATATTTTTCCCCCATATCTGAAGAAGACATGCGTAAATACCTTTCATCTCTTAAGTCAGGATCCCCCCTTGATCCAGACCCTCCCCAGGTGCTGACATTAGATGCCACAGTGACGGTTCCCGTTATTACATATCTTGTGAATCTTTCACTGTCCTCTAGCTCAGTACCAGAACAAAGGAAACATGCCATTCTTAAAACACTTCTGAAGAAACCTAATCTTGATCAGGCATTGCTTAGCAACTATAGACCCATCTCACTGCTACCTGTTCTTTCTAAAATAATTGAAAAGCATGTTAATACTCAACTTTCCCATTTCATGGAGGAGAACAATATCCTACACGCTACTCAGATGGGCTTCAGACCACTACATGGTACTGAGACAGCACTGATCACTGTCACAGAAGAGGCCAGAAGGCACTTAGACCAGGGGTTGGAGACAGCTATCATTCTCCTGGATCTTAGGGCCGCTTTTGACACGGTGGACCTTGATGTATTAACTGATAAGATACAAGAGATTGGAATATCTGGGTCGGCCTTAGACTGGATCACTTCCTTTATTAAGAATAGATCATATCAAGTTTTAGATAGATCATATTTCTCAGAGCATGTTAAGAACAGCTGTGGAGTCCCTCAGGGTTCTTCTCTCAGCCCCACCTCATTTAATATCTACATGTTACCTCTCGCAGAAATAGTCAAGCCCTTTGGGCTGGCCCTGGCATCATATGCAGATGACACACAGCTAGTTGTATCACTATTTTTTAATGACTCCTGCACTAAAGGTTCAGCACGTGGTCCATGCCCCCAAGCTGTGGCGGTATGGGTGTCCCTAAGCAAATTAAAACTTAATGATAATAAGACAGAAGTGATGATACTCGGGCAACGTACAAAACCCATTCCCAATCCATCGATCGCGGACGGTCTGGGATACCTACCTCCACACAAAGGACTCATCAAGAGTCTTAGGCCCTCACCCCGCCGCGGTCATTATAAGATCCCCGCCAGGCCGGTGGGCAGAAACCTGGTTTCCGCCCGCCGGCCCAGCGGGGATCTCGGCCGCAACACAGGAGCCGGCTCCAAATGGAGCCGGAGGTGTAGCGTCTGTGCGATGGGTGCAGTTGCATCCGTCGCGCTTTTCACTGTCTGCATAGCAGACAGTGAAAAGCTGCACTGGGCCCTGTCAGGGGGCCCCTGTGACTCCCCGTACTGCCAGCCTTTTCCTGGCGGATCAAACCGCCAGGAAAAGGCAGGCGGTCGGGGACTCATAATCCCCTGGGCAGCACTGCCCTGGCGGATTAACACCGCTGGGGCAACTGTGGTGGGAAACCGCCGGCCCCGGCGGTGCGACCGCGGCGGTGCGACCGTGGCACTTCCGCCGCGGTCATAATTCCCTGGATTGCACCGCTAGCCTGTTGGCGGTGCAATCGCCAAAACAGCCCTGGCGGTCTTTGACCACCAGGGTTGTAATGACCCCCTTAGTGTCTGGCTTGATCCACAATTGTCCATGACGCATCAAGCTAATAAAACTGCTGCAACCTCTTTCGGCCTCCTCAGGCTTCTAAGGAAGGTCTTTACAATCTTATCTTTGATAGCCAAAATAATTATTGTACAGGCATTGATTGGTTCACGTCTGGACTACGGAAATGCATTGTATATTGGTGCGCCTGGATATGTGATCAAAACGTTGCAGATAGTCCAGAATACTTTTGTTCGTTTGCTTCTGAATGTACCTAAACATGAATCCATAAAATCAGGAATTTCCTCTGCCCAGTGGCTTCCTGTGGCCAAGCGATATAATTTAAGACACTGTGCCATATGCATAGAGCACTGCACAATAAAGGTCCGGAACTGCTGAGGACCTTAGCTTCCATCTACTCACCTAATAGGCCACTTAGATCCTCCACAGCATTCTTAGTAGTGACCCCTAAAGTGAAGAAGGGCAGATGGGGTGGAAGATCTCTAGTTTACCAGGGCCAAAGTTATGGAACTCCCTACCTCTTGACCTGCAAACGATCAGCCATGAACTAACCTTTCGCAAGGCTTTAAAGACTTGGCTATTCAAAACATAATTCCTCCCTTTTTGATCCTCGACTCTAGTGTTCTAGCTCCTAGTGCAGTTTGGGCCGCTCAATGTCCATGCTTCTGAATATGGCAATAGAAATTTTGGACAATATGAAAAACAAAAGCACAGAATTTAAAATGTAATCCATCCCTTCTTGCCATTCAGCTGAAAGCTGTAAAGAAAACAGGCTATAGCAGAGGTCCCTGCTGCACATACGCTTCGAAATGAAGCTTTTTTTTTGTCTGTACTATATTTCCCAGAGCTTGAACAGCAGGTTAAATCATAGAAAGCCATTGATGCCTCTTTTTCTGTAATTTAATTTAAACGGAAAGAAGCTATGCATGTAGCTTAGTACATTACTGAAACTCAACCAACCCAAGTAGGTGTGCAGAGGCCAGCACTAGGGCTTGCATGTGTTTACACTTCACAGCTGGATGTTGTGGAATTCTGGATTCGATGATGTTGCTCACAGCAGCAAATCCATTCTGAGCCTCGGATATTAGCAACCCTTTTTTAGGGTCGTGCATGTGAGGGCATGCGCTTGTGCATGCGTCTATCTTGCGAGACTCTGTTATGCTCAGTAAAGGGCTTGGAGTCAGCCTGTCGCTCACCATTTGTTGGTTTGCCTGGCACTCTTCTTTACAGCCTCGTAATTTGTCAAGGCACACCTGGCATCATTTCCATTTCTCTGTGTGGAGCAGGGATCAAGCACTAATTGATTCAACTTAATTAGTGCCCATTCGCTGCTCCTGATGTGATTGAGGTACTATTTATTCTTTTTAACTTATAGTGCCCCGCAAAGAAAAGGCTTGTCACTGGCAAAAACATGCCCAGCAGGACAAACAAAATTGCCAAGTTTTATTTTTTAAAGCTAACTTTTTTATTTTGCCAAGTTGTCTTTTCTCAGTTTCAATGCATGATTTACTTTGTTTTTGCTCATGGGTGCTGTCGTCAAAAGATGACAATTAATTTGTTCTAAATATGCGAGACCTATTGCATTGCAAATGCTTGTTACTACATTTTCAAGCCTCACTACCTCAGATAGGTAGCCCAGCCAGCTCTTACCTCCTTGCTTCCACTATCATTTGACCTCCTTCTTTGCCTACCACGGAGCCGAAATCTGCAAAGGTACAGCTGGAAGGACATAAATGTGAGTTTTTAATTGTGCATTGGTGCATGGTTATGGCAGCCAGGTCCTAAATAGGAAAGCAACCAGTGCCAAGGTGGTTTATAAGTCTTTCCCTCCGAGATGGAACCCAGCCTCTAAAATGTATATACATTGTTGCAATTAACACAGCCTGACTCCAACAAAAGAAAAGAGCAATGATTGTGGGTCAACAATTTGCAGCATGAACAGCAAAGGCCACAGAGTCATGAAAGAAGCTGTTCAAAATCAACTTTCTGAAGTCCCATAAGCCCTATATGTAGACCATTGCTTCTGAACTACATCAGATTAATAGCTGCATGCCAAAGTAATAAGACTGGTAAAATGTGTGGAAGAGCCACAGAATCATGTGATGAGTGATTGAGCGGGCAAAATAGTAAATACCCCAGATGTAACCACCATTGTTGGGGACCAACTCTCTGTATATTTATCTAGACGGTCAAGGTTAGCAAAAAAAATTGGGTACCTATTTTGTCAGTTATATTCTGTCCGAGGGTGTATAAGGCAGATCCAGAGGACAAATATGGGTATCGGGGGCTCTGAGTATTCGGGGCAGGAAAAGGAAGAAACATAGTAAGAAGAGCAAAAAACTGAATAAGACGATTGATAGAGTCCTAAGGAAAAACAAGATGCTAAGGACCTGATTTAAGAAAAGTGTCAATGCACTCAGTGAAGCACCACTTTTCCTGCTCCCCTTAGCATACCCTTAATGCCACCATGTGTGCGCTGTATCTAAGATACGGCGCACCATGGCGGTAGTTGGGGGAAGTAGCGTCAAACTTTTTGACTCTAGTTGGGAGTTTTGCAAGATTAGTGCCAAAAATGTTGACGCTAATCCTGCAAAACTCATTAAGGCCCATTGAAAACAATGTCATGCCTCTTTTTAACACCTGCTCTGAGCAGGCTTTAAAAGTGCCGAGATAAATGACGCAAAGAATTGTTTTAGATTGCTTCGCACAATATTTTCGCCCCCCCCCCCAATGCGGGAACACCCCTTTGCAAACATTATGGCTGGCGCAGGCATAATGTAGCGCAAAGGGTTACAAAGTAGCGCAATGCCTGCATTGCACCACTTTGTAAATGTAGCGCTGACATTTTGGCCTCAGTGGGACACATTAGCATAAAAAAATAATGCCAATGTGGCGCAAGGAGGCACTAGGGGCTCTTAAATCAGCCCCTAAGTACTAACCAGGATAAAAGTTGATGTTGCAGCACAGAATCAGGCATTACTGCTAGGAGATCTAAAATCGCAAACGGCAGGTCGATCGTCTGTGGTAATGCTAGGGAATCATGCGGCATGCAAAGAGGTAAACAAAGATATGAGGGCAAGGGTTTTAAGAGAGGGAGAGTCCTGAAAGGGTGGGGTTCAGGAAAAAGGAAGCAGAATTCAAGTGGATAATCCAAAAATATCCAATCTGGACAAGGAAAGTAAGCCTCAGGGCATTCAGGCTGTGGGTATCCTCATGCTTAAAAGAAATGTTGATGCACAGGGGAAGGATGGAAAGGGCTAATGGGTATTTTTAGAACAAGCCCCCGAAAGTACACAGAGAAAAAGGCATTGGAAGTTAAATCCCCTAAATAGCTCACAGCTGCTCAAAATATTTTCTAATTGCCCAAGGCTCCATTCAATATCCTCTAGTGATATGATGCAAGTTTGCTTCCTGGTGAACAAAGTAGGCAAAGATTAAACAAAAATCCTTCTTTACTCAGCATTGGTTAGAGATGTCCTGCTCACTGCTGAAAGTGAATTAAAATCTCAAGGCCTTAAAATATCTTTGGAGGTTCAGTTAGAACCTGTCAAATTCACTAGTTTAGGCTTTTTGCAATGCCATGGTGGACTCCAGCTATATAAAGGTAGGCTGAAAAAACAAAGGGTGCTAAATAGTCCCAGGCAGATCCTGGAGATTAGCCAAGACAATTTGAAAATTACTGTTCCCCAAACGGAGTGTAATAAATATAGGCAAATCCTAATTGGCCAACATAGGTATGCTTGCTTAGGGTGAGATAAGGAAGTTAAATGGGACTGGAATAATTTGAGCAATTTAGACTAGGGAAGGGATGTTATGCACAGCATTACCATGTTCTCCTGGAATACACACAGCTTCAGTAACGTGTGGAAACAGCAAATCTTCAAAACTATAATTGACCAGTACTCAATTTTTTGTTTCCAAGAAACATGGCTGTGTATGAAACCTCTGCAGATAGATGGTTTCTTGAAAGTGTACCAGAGTGCTTCAGGTAATCCCACAGGGCATCCATCAGGGGATATGTTAAAATTGATATCCACTAAAGTCGCCACAAAGGTGTGGGAAATCAACATCAGAAGCAATTGAATTTTAGCTTGTGGGGTAAAACTATCTAATGATAAGATGGACCTGGAATGTATCATTATTCTTAATATCTACCTGCACGCAAGTAGTCAACATCACTATGAGGAAAATATGGAGACACTTAAAGAGGACATGGATAAAATAGGCTCATTGTATTCACATTGATTTTTTTGATGGGTGACTTTAATCACAAATTAGTCTCTACGATGATTGATCAAAGGTTTGATGATTTACTGTTTGCGTTTGATTTATTTGCTTCCGAGAAAATGCCACTACAGGAAGAGATGTGTCCTTGTTAGACTTTCTAGCATCAAATGGCTTTGTGAGCCTTAATGGTTGTGTTCCACCTGATTTTCAGCAAGGAAAACCTTTGTTTATGGCAATCACAACTACCCAATATATTACTTGTTTGTTTAAGCATGGGCTTTTAGTTATATTGATAAGTTTGAGGTATTGCAGATAGAAGGGAACAACCATTACCCTATAAGTACAATATTTAGTTTGGGCACTGCTGCCAAGGAGAAGCAAGTACTCTCTTTAAAAGTCTATTACCCTTAAGGTCAAGTATATCTGAGAAATACCTCTATTGACTAAAGGCTTTCGAGTTCCCACCGTATTAGTGGGAAATCAAATTGGGACCTTGAAGAGGGCAGCTGTTTAAAAAGGTTGCTTTCTCTCCCACCTCCTACAATGGTACAGGTGGCCAGGATGGAAACAGGCCTCACAACATGGACTTATTTAGCATTCACAAAAACAAGACTTTTCTGAGTAACAATAGGCAGTGAGTATCCTCCCAAATTTCACTGCTGAATAATGGTAAGTGAACTAAATTGGGAAGGATTAGTCAGAAAAAGAATCCTAGATCTCTCTCAAAAAGCTAACAATAGAAGGCAAGATCGATTGGATAGGGGTGAGAAAAACAGAGGTTAAAAGGATAACAAGACAGGTGGCTCAAGAGGAATATCTAAGTAATTTAAGGAATAAGAAATAAGTACTCTCCTGCTGAGTTTGTGGATGGAGGGGAGCCCTTCCCCTTTCTAGAGAACATGCCCAATGTACGATTAAAGCAAAGCTTATTGAAATGTAGATGTGGGGTAAGCCAGGTCCTAATTTCTGATGTCCTAGGCTCCTTGTTAAAGGGTGATAACATTTGTAAATGTGACCTTAATATGAAGGGAGACTTAAGGTATGTTTTAGTCGATTGTTGGTGGTTTTTAGCCTAACAAAAGTCTCTACTGAAGCCAGTTTTATACAAATATGACAATAGGGAAAGGTGGCAAGCAGTTAATTCATTTCCTAATGTGTGGTTTTTAGATGTAACTTGTGTTTAGGTTGGGTACTATTGTCTGTGAATGATGTTCTAGAAAAACTTTGAATATTTTATTGTATTATTGAACAGTGGCAGGCCAGTGACTTTAATCGCAGGCCTGGCCTGATTTTAGTTGTATTGTTTTTATAATGTATGCAGAATTAGCTTTATTGCGCCAATGGTTTAAACACTATGGTTTAAAATAAACTTATGACTGACACTGTGGTTGGGACACTGCACAGAATAGACATTACCATAACTCCTGTAAAGAGAGTGGCTACTTCGTTTTGAGCACTGTGATTTTCATAACCATGTTTGAAATGTAATAGCCTATGCAAATGATTGGATTTTTATCACTTTGGGCATATTTTAAACAGATAATTTCTGTTTTTTCTAAACTGGTGTGGAGTAATTTTGTGGTGTTTTTACTGTGTTATAGTACTTAAGTAATGCATAAACACTTTACACAAGCTACCAGAGGGGGAGCACAGGTTAATTTAGGGTTTGTATCTGACTTATCCTGACTAGGACTGTGGTGCCTACTTGACAGGATGCATTCTGCTGCCATCTAGAGACCCAGTTCCTTACAAAAGGTAAGAAGCAAAAAGGAAAATAAGAAAGAAAGAAAGAAAGAAAGAAAAATGAACTAAGGCAAGAAAGAAAAGGCAAAAAAGAAATAAGGACAAATGAGAGAAAGAAGGATAAAATGACAAGGAATAAAGATGTAGAAAAGAAAAAACAAAAGGAAAGAAGTCAAAAATGGAAAGAAGGCAAAAAGAAAGAAAGTAAAGAAGGAAAAAAGGAAAGACTGCAAAAAAGCAAAGAAGAAAAGAAGGCAAAACAAAGGAAAGAAGGAAAGAGAGAAAGAGTGAAAGAAGAAAAGGAAAGTAGACAAACAAGAGTGAAAGTAAAGAAATAATGAAAGAAGGCAAAAGAGAAATATAGAAAGAAAGAAAGAATCAAAGAAAGAAAGAAAGAAAGAAAGAAAGGAAGAAAGAAAGAAAGAAAGAAAGAGAGAAAGAAAGAAAGAATTAAGGAAAGCAAAAGGAAAGAAGGAAATAAAAAGGAACAAAGGAAAAAGGAAAGCAGGCAAACTAGACAAGAGGAAGAGACATAGTGAAGGAAAGAAGGCCGAAAAGAAAGAAATGAACAAAGGGAGAGAATCAAGGGAAGCAGGAAATAGGAAAGGAGAAGGGCAACAAAGTATGGAGGAAAGGAAGAACTGAAAAAAACAAAAGTCAAAATGGAAAGAAGGAGCAAAAGAAAAAAGAAGAAAAAAGGGAAGAAAAAGAAGGCAAAAAGAAAAGAAGGAAAGACAGTAGGAAAGAAAAAAGGGAATATGAAAAGAAAAAAAGTAAAGAAAGCAAGAAGGAAGGAATGAGGGTTCACAGAATAGCATATTAGATACTAAAATCGAAATTACACCCCACCTATGTTTAAATAAAACTGTTACAACTGTGCTACAAATGAAACACGATAAGGTTTGATTTTCTTCCTGGGCAACGTTTATTAAAGAACCATGAGTAAAACAGAGTCCCGGACCACAGGAACCTAAGCTATGACTTATCTTCAGTCCACTTCAAAAGAAATGTAAAACAGCATTGGAAGGAGATAGGAACTGATAAAACTGGAATGTGCCCTTTGCTCCCTTATTTTTTTTTAATTCGGAAAAGAAAGAGAAATAGTTACAATCATATACTGATTTGCCCATAACATTAGACATCAAGGATGGACACATAGGGTGTCATTCTAACTCTGGCGGGCGGCGGAGGCCGCCCGCCAGAGTTCCCCCGCCAGAACACCGCTCCGCGGTCCGAAGACCGCCGCGGTGATTCTGTGTTTCCCGCTGGGCTGGCGGGCGACCGCCAGAAGGCCTCCCGCCCGCCCAGCGGGAAACCCCTTCCCACGAGGAAGCCGGCTCCGAATGGAGCCGGCGGAGTGGGAAGGGTGCGACGGGTGCAGTTGCACCCGTCGCGAATTTCAGTGTCTGCTAAGCAGACACTGAAATTATTTGTGGGGCCCTCTTACAGGGGGCCCCTGCAGTGCCCATGCCATTGGCATGGGCACTGCAGGGGCCCCCAGGGGCCCCACGACACCCCATACCGCCATCCTGTTCCTGGCGGCCGAACCGCCAGGAACAGGATGGCGGTATGGGGTGTCGGAATCCCCATGGCGGCGCAGCAAGCTGCGCCGCCATGGAGGATTCCTTAGGGCAGCGGAAAACCGGCGGGAGACCGCCGGTTTTCCCTTTCTGACCGCGACCAAACCGCCGCGGTCAGAATGCCCTTGAGAGCACCGCCAGCCTGTTGGCGGTGCTCTCGCGGTCGTTGACCCTGGCGGTCAATGACCGCCAGGGTCAGAATGACCCCCATAGTCTAGTCTAGTTGAACAAAAGAGACAGAATTTCCATTATGTCGGGAGGGCAGAATTTTAATCTAGCCATCCATTAGTGGGCCAGGATCCATTCTTGAAATTGTCCCCATATAACTTTCCCTTTTCTCCTGGCCAATCTCCCCTTCCGTTCGTACAATGCAGACTCAAGATGATACACGGACAATAATTTACCCAGCCACTGTTGCCACGATGGAGGTTGTGGGTCCAACCATGCAGAGGAGATGCACAATCGATAAACCGCCATGGCCAGGAAAATAAAAGCTCTGTGACATTTCCTCGTTTTCTCAGCAACCCCCAAGACCATAATCTCAGGGGTAAGATCCACTTCATATCCCACTACTCCTTTTAACATGAGTTGAATGCCATCTTTCAATGCCATCAATTCCCCGCAAGTAGCAAACATATGAATGATGTCGGCTCCAAGTACCCCACATCTTGGGCAATTTGTCCCTTGTGATTTATCCCACTTGACGAGATGAGCTCGTGTGTAATACAAATCAAACACCATCTTATAATGTTGTGCTTGTAACGAGGAAGAAAGTAACATGGTATGTCCCAATTCTAATTATTTAGAGAAATTAATGCTTCCATCTACCAGCTTACCCTTCCACTTCTCACTATACTTCTCCAAATCATCGGGCTGTTCTGCCATCAGTGATGAGTAAATTAGTTTAATTGTTATATTAGAGTTTTCCAACATATCCTTGAGCAAAAGATTACTTCTAAATCCCTGCACCCCCCCTGTTTTTTTACTCAAAAAATCTCGTATCTGTAGATATTTGAAAAAATCACTTTGCTCAAGACCAAACTGTTCTTGAAGACTCTTAAATGCCTTAACCCCAAGATCATCAAAAATATCTCCTAACCTTCCCATGCCTAAAGAAGCCCATTTTACCGCATGATTATCCTTAAATATTTCGGGGAGAGACGGGTGGTTATTTACTATAGTATATTAATTGAATCTTCCCAGCCCATTCTTCTTCTGCCATGGTCGCCAACATCTATAGGCTGCCTCCAGTACCTTATATCGTACCTTCTTAACAAGCATCCATTCGCTATTGATCCTACCAGCAGCTCATAGATGTTTGGACAATACTCTGCCTCAGTCCTATCCATCTTCCCCCCATAGTGGGCGCATATACTGAAAAGCTGCTGTGAATTGATACAGTTTCATGTTTGGGACGAACCACCCCCCCTTTTTCCCGAGGTAGAGACATAAATTTACCCGCCCTTCTGCACTTACCATATGCCCATAGAAATTTCATAACTAATCGATCCATCTCCTCAAACCGAGAATTTATGAAACTCAATGGTATAGCGCGGAAGATGTACAACAATTTAGGGAGTAGAATCATTTTAACCACATTACACCTTCCCATTATAGTCATATGTAGATTATTCCATCTATTCATATCATATTTAGCTTTTGCCAATATCGGGTCCAAATTCAAATTGACTATTTCTCCTATTCTTGGGGTAATTTTGATACCCAAGTATACTGCATGGTCAACCCTCTGATTATCCTGGGTGCTCACATGTCGATTAATCAGCAGTTGGGTTTTTGCTCTATTTAACAGATAGCCAGAAAACATCCCAAATTTGCTCGTCACCTCTTCAATTTCTTTCAATTCTAGATCTGGATTAGAAGTTATGATGGCTATATCATCCGCATATGCTAGAACTTTTGTATCCCAACCAAACCTACCCACTGGCGGTATCATATTATTCCCTTCTAGCTGTCTGAGCAGGGGATCTATATAGATAGCAAACAACAGTGGGGAGTATGGACACCCCTGTCTAGTACCCCGCCCCACTTGAATACACTCAGATTGCCCTCCCATTAGCTGTATTCTCACCCCGGTGACCAATATATAGCTTTTATTGCTAGAATAAATTTCTTCCCGAAGCCATAAGTTTCCATAACCTGCCACAAATACTTCCAATTTACCTGATCAAACGCTTTCTCTGCATCTAACAACGCGACTGCCATAGGTTCCTCCGCAACTTCTGTAGCATCGAAGAGCGTGATGACTCTCTGAATGTGTTCGGTAGTGTTTCTGCCCGGGAAAAACCCATGTTGTCTAGGTGTTACCAATTCCTTAATCACCAAAGATAATCGGGCATTAAGAATTTTTTAATAGATTTTAGCATCGCTATTTAACAATGTGATTGGCCGCTATGAACCCGGGTTCTGTGGAGCCTTTCCTTTCTTCAGAAAGACCACTATATTGGCCATATCCCAGGATGGCGGGGTTTTGCTACCATTTTGCACCTGAGTAAGTAGGTCCATCATCAGAGGGAACAGTAGTGTTTTAAAACTTTTATAAAACTCTAGGGGGACCGCATCAGGAGCGGAGGCTTTCCCAGTGGCAAGATCGCTCAGTGCCTTGTCTAATTCTGAACTGTCAATATGTCGCTCCAAATACAATCTTCGTCTGACAGTTTACTAATCCTAATAGAGCTAAGAAACTCTAGCATCTCTGCCTCTGTAAACGTAGATGTAGTGTTATTTAGCTCCATGTAATACCTCTGAAACACTTCCCTAATCCCATCCGCATCTACTACTATTTGTCCTTGCTGATCCCTGATCCCTCTGATGACCCCAGCTGCTATTTTATGGCGTGGTCTTACAGCCAACAGGTGCCCGGATCTTTCTTCAAACTTGTACCCTTCAGAACGTTGCGCCAAATATTTTTCTGCTATTCTTTTTTCGTAGCCTCATTTATTGCTGCTTTCGCTATAGCGATCTGCTCCTGAATATTAATTATATCCTCCCCCCTTTCTATGGCTCTAATCAACTGCCTTTCTACAACTCTGAGCTTCATATGTGCGTCCTTCATTTTGGTTTGAGTACTTTTTTGTTTCCTAAGACTAAAGTTCAAGGTTTTCCCCGGCACTCCTGCTTTTAAAGTGTCCCAGACCATTTCTAGCGGGCCGACCCCTGATTGATCTCCAAAAATTCAGCTATCCAGCCTCTCATATGGACACAATATTCAGGGTCCTTAAGAAGCCCTCTTTCAAAAGTCCACCTCCTGACCTTGTGCTTAAGACCATCTAAAGTCAAGTCCAATACTAATGGGTTATGATCTGATATAAACCGCGGAAACAATTCCATACTAGCATGCGCTAACAACTCAGGGGATGTCAAAAAGAAATCAAGCCGGGCCAGCTTCGCATGAGGGGCCGAAAAGTAAGTATATCCAGGATCTGCTCACATAGCTTCACCCAGGCATCCACCAATCCTAACTCCTTCTGGAGCCCAACCATCGCATTATATACTTGAGGTTTACGCCCCTAATGTTTCTTAGCTGCGGGTGCTAATAGATCCTGCAATCCGTCCCAGGAGCCATTAAAATTGAAATCCCGCAGAGGATATACGGTGGGGCCATCCTGCCAGCTCTACTATCAGAAAATCCATTACGACAGGGTCGTCTGTCACTTCCCCATATATAGAGTTTAGAGTAAATCATCCTTTTCCATAATGACATTCTGCAATCGTCCACCTTCCATTCCTGTTGGCCCTCTGTCTAGCAAATTTCAGTCTATTACTCCGATCCAATATTGCCACCCCTTTAGTTTTAACATCTTGTTCTGAGCAGACTACCATTCTCATACCCAGTGACCCTAGTGTTCTACTATTCTTGTATTCCACATGAGTCTCCTGTAGGCAATTAATATCAGCCCTAAGAGTTTTTAGGTCTTCTGTAACTTTTCTCCTTTTTCAGGGATCATTTAATCCGCAAATGTTAATTGATGCTATTCGGAGCCTAGTCATTTTCTCTTCTTTTTTTCCCCCTACAATTGCATCTCTATCTGGCTGAATAATATCTTGGGTACTATTCCACTCTCTTTTTCCTCCCTTAATCTTGTAACTCTTGCAAATCTCTTTATCTCTTCCTTTCCCGTTTTTTCCCCCATCCACCCTCCTCCTGTGCCCTTCTTCCCTACCCCTCCCTAAACCCCTCCCCCCCACCCCACTCCATCCCCACATGGTCTGGTCGGAGCCTCCCTTTCCCAACCAGCCCCCCCCCCAATTGAGCAATCAGACTACCACTGGCCTGAGTGATGGTGTCGCGCAGATGTGTGCCGCCCACCCACCCCCGAACTGCCATTTTAGTTTTGCATGTCTGTCCCTTAGATTATATTACCAAGAGACTCATCACTTTTGGACATCCTTCAGCCCCATTAAATACTCCTTTGCCTGAACATCTGATGTAAATACTCTTACTTTCCCATTCAACACTTTTTCGGGTAGGGGCCAGCAGATAAACCTCGCCTCCCTTATCCTGAAATGGTTTAATCAACTGTCGAAGCTGCCATCTTCGCTCTACAGTTGTATGGCAAAAATCTGGCTGAGTAAAAAAAGTTATCCCTTCCACACTACGTGGGGCATTTGGACGTGCTTTATCAAATATAGCCTGTTGTAGCAGGTAATTTCCAAAAAAGACTAAGACAGCTCTAGGGTATTTGGATTCTGCAAGATGCCCTCCCTCTCGTCGGGCTACTGGGACCCTATGAGCGCGCTGGATCTCCATTTCCCAATCCCAATTGACCAGCTCCGGAAAGGCCCCCCGAAGAAGCTTAATCATATAGGCCCGGATATCGGTCCCTTCCACCCCTTCATTAATGCCCAAAAAGCGTAAGTTATTTCTTCTCTGACGATTCTCGTGGTCTTTTAACTTCCACATTATATCAGTCAATTGCCCCTCTTGCGTCACACACTGTTCTCTTAGGGCCTCAACATCATCTTCGACCACCGCAGTCCTTTCCTCTATTGTGTTCCGCTTAGCTTAGATTTCGGTGCATGATTTTGCGACTTTGTGGACTGTTCCTTAAAGGCACTTTGTAGCGAACCTTGCGCAGTGATTTTCTATCCTAGTCTCTGTTTGAAGTTCTTTGAATGAATTATATATTGATTGCAGCATCCCTGATTCGCCACTAACAATACATGTGCTGTTTGCCAGACCGCATGCATTTCCTTCCAAATTTTTGTTAGCCATTTGTTGATCATTTGCAATGGGTATATCTGTTAATCTAATACCTGAGTAATCCCATTTAAGTGTCTTACTGTCGGTAAAATAGACATGGGGCCAGACTGCACTTTTGTGTGCTTACGATGTCGCTGCTGCTGCCGCACTGTAGGTTCTTTGCTTGATGATATGTCCCCCGTCTCGGAAGATATACTACTGCCGGTTTCGCTTATGTCATGCTTACTGCTGGTGACGTCAGATTCATCTGTTAAAGAATCCAATTCATCCTCGCCGTCTTTAGCCCAGTCCGGGGGTTTTAAGCTCTTTTCAATTTCCTTATCTCCTGTCATCAAATTTGGTGATATGTGCTGCCAGCCCTCCGTGCACAGTGTAGTGGTTGTAGTGGTTGTATCATCCATGTCCCTGGCTGCCCCTCTCTCGGCTGGGATCTCAGACCGTTGTGCTGAATGTCCATTTCTACTATTAGGGGATCCATCCCTCTTCTTTTTTGTCACCACACCGCTGTCCAAAATGTCGCTCTGTGCAGCCCTTATGGGAAGTTTATTAGTTTCAATAGGAGCCCCCTCACTATTGGTTCCTAAAGGTACCACCTCTATCACAGACTGACTGTTTGCTGGAGGGGGCGCAGTATGTTCAGTGTACTTTACTTGTGCTTCTGCAGCAAGATAGGATATGATTGTGGGCTGGCTTTTGCCTTTCCCCCTAACTTCCAGAGGGGGAGTGATGCCGTCATCATTCTTAAAGTCTTTACCAACACTAGTTGTATATTTCCCGCTTAATTTAGCTGCTGTCATGATAGGGCGTCTGATTGCCCCAACTGAATCTCTTTTATCCTTCCCTGTATGCGTTGTCTTGCTTCCCTCAGCTTTATCGCCTGAATTATGATATAGATATATCCATATTAATTTTCAGGGTACTAGGAAGTGTTTTCACCAACTCTACAAGTCCTGCTGCTACTGTTATCACAGTTTGTAGTACCCCCTTTAAAACAAAACTTCACGGTCTGACGAGACGTGCGAGGGTGGCCAATTGTACTTAGCTGAATGGGAAGTACCATTAGAGCTCCCCTGCCACCATTACCCAAATACTTATTTTAGTGTTGGGAGCATGCCCCGGCCTGAAAAATCTGCCTGCAGCTGCTTACAATGATAATCCGGTGAGAAGTTGTGGTGAAGAAATACGCAGTGTCCAGCTGTTTCCAGTTGCAGCCCTTATAACAAGTGCTTTGACCATTTAGTGTGTTAAAAAATTGCTTTAAATGACTAGCGTCTTGTTATATTTCTTGCATACGTATCAATTAATAAGCCTGGTGTCTTTATTGGGCCCCGCGGGTCCAGCTAAGACCCCCCTTACTTCCTCCTCTTACTTGTTTTGCATTGTTGATGATGAAGCCTAGGGGGCCGTCGCGGATTGTAATGCTGCAGCCGGTTACCAGGGGGGAGGGCACGCTCAATCCATGATGCAGCGGCTGCCGAAGCTTACTCTGCTTTACCTGCTCGCTGCTGGGCCTTGTCCGATCCGGTCATCGTTGTCCTCGAGGCCCCATGTCGCCGAATTCGCTGGCAGGATCCACCGATTGCCTCCGTCGAAGTGGATCCAATTCCGAAGGAAGGCCGGGGGCACGATACACAGGAGAGCAGCTTTCCCTCAGCCGCTCCGCATTCCGCGCTCTGCTGTCTGCCGGCGTTCGGGGTGGGAGGGGCAAGACGGCTTCAGCTACGCGGCATCCATCTTGCTCCACCCTTTTCTCACTTTAAATGCACCCTACTATCACATCAGACAACACTGGCACTAAACTGAACTACCTTGTTTGTGGATGTGCTCATTGTGAAAGAGCAAAATGCAGTCACTCAAAGTGATGTTAACCAGAGGCTTAAGTAGGCTGACCCGTTGCCTTATTCTGTATGCACAGTAGGTGGAAGCAAATGGGAATGACACAGCAACAGACCAATTGGTGAAGACAGGTGGTTGAAAGCCCCTTTAAGTAAGTATATTATGCATATTATTTGGCTAATTCCAGACCTTAAAATGGACAGTGTCAAAGTACCTAATGAGCCCATGTATAGGTAAAGTTATTAGGTTCTTGTAGGAAAATGGAGTATTACGCTGTGAGGCTGGGTAGGCTTTGCTATCCAATATTCTCACAATACCTTCAGATTTTTGAGAGCCTTGGATCACGTTTGCACCACACAAAGTGGCACATGCATGATGTAAGGCACTGAGTCAGATTTTTGAAGCCATGCAAAGCAACATTGAGAGGCTTTCAGTGGCCTCATAAATCTTGAGTAAGACAATGCACCATAAATCGCTGCATCACCTTACTCTGCACACAAGAGGAGTTCCATGGGCATTGCGGTGGGTGTTCCCACCCAGTTTCCATGGGTTTTGATGCATTCCCTGATTTACAAAGACTTGTAATGATGGGAGTGCATCAAAAACGTGTGCCTCCACAGTGCAGGCACAAGAGGAGCCACATCTTTATTTCTCCTCATTTCTTCCTCTTTCTGCAGCACACTTAGAAAGACGAAAATGCCTCTATGGATTGTTTCTGTGTAGGAAGGTGGCCCTTCCTGCAGTTAAACAATCCCACCAACAACACAGGCAACCTTGCACCATGGTGCAAGGTTGCCTGTGTTGGTGTAGGCTTCCGAAACGGCACCAGCGCAGGGGGGAAGGACAGGAATACACCGAATTGGATAAATACAGTGCATTCCTGCCCTTTGACGTTGACGTAGGGCAGCGCAGCCTGGATGCCCCCATAGCTAATCTGCACCTGTGGTGGCCACATCTAGGGGTGTGTGCCCCCTTTTCTACCTAAAACCCTCTATTTTGCCACTTTTCAAATTGTCAGACCCCCGTCCTAGGCTGTATAAACCAGGGAGCCCACACTAGGGTTGTGGGTAGTCTTCTGGGGGTGTACGCTTCCTGACTACCTACTTTTCCCACATACCTTGGTGCAAATGTGCCTGGGGGCAAGGAGATGGTTCTGTCCTCCTTTGGGAGCTAGTCTGATTGCATATCAAAGGCGGTGTAGGCTTTGAAGCTCACCACCTTGATATGCCACTTCATTAGCCATCCCGTCAGGAAGGGAAGTGACATCTTCCACTCAAGCAGGGCTTTGTTTCTGACTTATGAAAGTGTTCACACCTCCTGGAATGGGGTCAGATTCCTTTCCTGGTGGCTCCAACTGCAGGCAGTCAGCTGGGGCATGGGACTGCAGGGGCAACCAGATGGACAACCTCTAAGGTAGCCACTTGGGTGCATGTCACATCAAATCTGACTTCAGAATAAAGTCAGGTTTAATGAAACAGGTCATTCGATACCAAACATGACATATTTCATGGAGGTCATAATTGAGTTGGCGGCCTCAGGATGCCTAGGTGCCAGCCCATGTTAGCCTTTGGCCCCCTGACCACTTATAGTAGCCCTTAATGGAGATAGACTACAAAGGGGACATGTAGGCTTGCACTTATATGTCCCACCTTAATGCACTCTGCCTCCTGGGCTTAGGAGACCTACCTAAGGTGTGATTGGCATATATTAAAAGTAGTGTTTTGACCTTGCTAAATATGGTGAGGTCAAAGCCAAGTTGGAGCTGTTTTCACTGTTTCCGCAGTTTGCAATGGCAGGCCTGCTGTCACCTGTTTACTTGGGTCACTCAGAGTACCACAAACAGTGCTTCAGGCCCTGGTGCCCCTTTTAACTTGCATGCCCTGGGTACCACTTGTACTGTTTACCACGGACTTTGAAGGGGGTTAAAGTCCTTGGCAATAGGTAATACCAATTCACATATCATATTTAGGGAGAGAGCAATGGCACTGGAGTCTGATTGGCAAGCCACAGAGCACTTCCAGTGTCATAACCATCAGCACTGGGGCAAAACATATGTTGGTAACCATACAAAAGAGACACTTTCCTATAGTTCTACTTCGGTGGCCAATAGCTATGAATTCATCAGTCTTCAAGGCCAGAAACCAATTTCTCCTAATCTTTGCCTGTACTAAAAATATGACCTAAGGAGTGGTTTAAAAATTTAAGGCATTTTGTGGAAGTCCAATGCAGTGAGAGATTACTGGGCATTCCCCTGTCTGGGTAATGTCATTGATCAATGTTGTCCCAAGGCCACATTGCTGGTGCACTTCTTATAGGGCAGCCAAGAAACTCCCTTTAGGCACCTGAGTCTCTCAGCACAGGACAAATATTCAAGGCATAGTTTAGGAGGTGGTGGGCATAGACACTTAAGGGCATTTTGTAAAATGTAGTTCCTGGTGGTGCATCAACGAAAGTGGCTGAACTGCATTGCACAAGGGTAAGTAAGCTTGGAGAGTCACATTTATAAAATGGACTGCAGCTTCTGTCATCCCCCGCACTGGAACTGGAAGTACTGAAAGCAAAATGCTATGGCTAAACACATTCTGACATATCTCACACATTGCACTTGTACTGTGCAGTGCAGCACACAAACAAACATGTGGAAAGTCTGGCTATCTTTACAGATTGGACTGTATGTCAAAATCTATGAGTGGGTGTGCAAATCTGCCCAAGTAACAACAAGTAATGGCCCCTTGAACCCAAATGGAGCAAAGGGGTGGAAATTGCCTCAAAGCAACACAAAACACTATTTGGGCTGAGAAAAAGGCACATTTCCAGTGCAAAATACCTTTTGTGTTGGAAAGTAAATACTGTCATGTTTTGTGTCACTTTACGTCAATTGAGTGACTTTGAGCCAGCATAAAGCTATTGTAAATCTGGGCTTCAGGTTCATTATGACAGAATAAAAAGCAATCAATAACCTCGCTTTCCTTTCTGTGCTTTGGTTTTATAGAAAAAACACACGTTTTATTAACTGGTGAGTAAATAATAAACTTAAGGATTTGTCAAGCAAAGAAAACCAAAGAAAAGGTCCGAACACCTTTGGGTCCAAATTATAGCACAAGATGTCTTTATAGGTTCCCCGTGCTGAATGCATGCCTTACCTTAATATTGAGCTTTCATGCCAATGTTCTCTTGTGGGGAATTATTTGGTCCAATTTGTTTATTTTCAGGAGCATTCAGGTCTCTTTGACATATGTCAGTTGATTGACTGGATATAGGCAGGCTCAGGGGTGGCTCCTCCATTTGGGCAGAGGAGCGTCGCCCCCTCACCAGCAGCTGCAGCAGCTGCAAAACCTTTCAATGAAAAGGATAATAAACTGTGTTTATTATCTTTTTCTATGAAAGGGGAGGGGACACGGGGGTGACGTGCACTGAAGGGGAGTGCTGTGCACTCCCCCGCAGAGAGCATGTATGTTTGGCCGGCCGTCTCGGGCTGGCCAAACAAACATGCGCACAGGGCTCTCTCCAAGCCCAGCAACTGTGTTGCTGGGCTGGAGAGAGCCTGCACAGGCTTCCAGTGTGCGTGGGACCGCCCAGTCAGGGCGTGCCCAGCCAATCCTGATGCTGCTCTGAACAGCATCCGGATTGGCGCAGGGCAGGCTGGGAGCATGTGTCTGCTTGGAGCGATGTGGGAGAGCGGCGCAGAGCGAGGTAAGTGTTTTTTTCTATATATTTTTTTAATTTACTTTTTACTTGAGCCCCCTGCTCCCCTGCGCCGTGCCACCCCGCCTCTTCTATGCAGCGTGAGCCACGACTGGGCAGGCTGTTAGAAACTGGGTTGTGGGTTGACTGGACTGGGAGCCCTGGTCAAGCAGCAACCACAATACTAGTCAGAGTAAGTCACAAACACACCCTAAATTAACCTGTGCTCACCATCGGCACAGAGGCAATGTGTAAAGAATATGTGCAACACTTCAAACAGTAAAACAGTGAAAATACCACACAAAAAGATACTACACCTGGTTAGAAAAATAGAACCTTATTTAATAAATAAAACAAGACCAAAATAAGAGGAACTTGAGATATGAATTTATAAAGAATAAACTGTGAAGTAGCACCTAGAAACAAAAAGCGCCAACCGGGGATATCTGGTCACACCGAACCTCAACAAAGTCAAAAGTTCAGGCCAATCACAACAGAGTGAGGGACGGCTACAGGGACCCCGTTGGACCCCTAAACCAAAGTACCTTAATCCTGGTTGTGTCAATGTTGAAGATGCAGGGAGCAGGCTGAAGCGATGTGTCAGCGTGTCGATCCCTATAGTGGAGGCATCAAGTGTATCTTTCCCACACAGCAGTGAAGATGCATTGATTTTCTCCACACAAGAGCGGCAATGCATCGGGTCTGAGATGCAGTGGTCCTGAATGCACTGTGTCAAGGTCAATCCATACTAGAGAGGTGATGCCTCATCTCCGATCCTCGTAATGGGGCTAATGTGCTGGTTCCAATCCACGCAACAGGGACAACGCGCTGTTCTCACCCGTGCAGCTGCAGGGATGCATTGTTTCAGCTGTGGTAACCACCTTAAGCCCACTTCCAAGGGTTCATGACTGGTATGGCACCACTTGGCAGGGTAGACTCACAGATGGCAGAGTCCAGGTGTAGATGTAGGTTGGTTGGAAGTCTTTTATGTCCCTGAGACTTCAATCAGGAGATAAGTCAGCTGGCCCTTGGAGTCACTCTGAGTTCTGGGTTATAGAGATGCGGGTCCAGTTCTTTTCACTCCCAGACAAGAGGGCGGCAGCCAGCAGGTTAGCACAGCAAAGCAAGAGACCAACAGAGCGGCATTCCATGTAGCAGCAAAGAAACTGTTCATCTTGGTAGAGTATCCACAAGCCCAGAAGTGTACTGTGTTGGTGTTGTCATAGGTCTAGTACGTTTATCCATTTGTCTCCCTGAAGTGGGGAGACTTCAAAAAGATGCCTTTAAAGCGCATAGACTCCCTGTTCTACCTGCCCTTGCTCCAGACTTACTACAGGGGGGTATGCAGTCCTACTTGGTTTCTTGTATTAAAAGGGGAACTCCTAAAAATTTAAATTACCTGAACCCAAAAACATACACCCAAACAACAAGATATCTCCTTGTGAGAAAACTTCTGAGGTGCTGCTATGGATTTACTTGGTGACCCCATATCCTGTGACCAATGAGGATGTATAGAGTGCAGTTTGGTCAGCTGAGTCATGGGACTAATTAAGAGTATGACTGATTCCTTTGACTAATGATAGGGACATATTTAAAACAAGAGACCAGTTCCCACTATGTACATAATGGTCCCTTTCCTATTGGTCAGTATTTCAGAAGCTGCCTGCCGGTTACAGGAGAGATTTTCTGATGGCCATAAATTCACGGATACAAGGCAAGGACTTCCTTCTGGCAATTAGGACCTTGGAGCAGCAAGACAATGGGCCTGATTCTAACTTTGGAGGACGGTGTTAAACCGTCCCAAAAGTGGCGGATATACCACCTACCGTATTACGAGTCCATTATATCCTATGGAACTCGTAATACGGTAGGTGGTATATCCGCCACTTTTGGGACGGTTTAACACCGTCCTCCAAAGTTAGAATCAGGCCCAATGACTGTTAGACTTTTCATCCTTGGTGTGGTCTCCCTTAACTTTTTGCCTCTGTTTCCCAGGTTCATGATGTGTGCTGGACTCTGATTTTTCTGTTTTTGTTGCTCTGGGCACTTTACCACTGCTAACCAGTGCTAAAGTGCAAGTGCTCCTTTATAAAATGTGTATGTAATTGGCTTATCCATAATTGGCATATTTGATTTATTAGTAAGTCCCAAGTACAGTGCACTAGAGGTGCCCAGGACCTGTAAATCAAATGCTACTAGTGGGCCTGCAGCACTGGTTGTGCCACCCACATAAGTAGCTCTGTAATCATGTCTCAGACCTGCCACTGCAGTGTCTGTGTGTGCAATTTTAACTGTAAGTTCGATTTGGCAAGTGTACCCACTTGCCAGGCCTAAACCATACATGTCAGACACCCCTAAGGTAGGCCCTAGGTAGCCCCAAGGGCAGGGTACAGTGTATGGTTAAGGTAGGACATAAAGGGGGTCATTCCGACCCTGGCGGTCATGGACCGCCAGGGCCGGGGCCTCGGATGCACCGCCAACAGGCTGGCGGTGCATCCATGGGCATTCTGACAGCGGCGGTACAGCCGGTTTCCCGCTGCCCTGGGGAATCCTCCATGGCGGCGCTGCTTGCAGTGCCGCCATGGGGATTCCGACCCCCTTACCGCCATCCTGTTCCTGGTGGGTTTCACCGCCAGGAACAGGATGGCGGTAACGGGTGTCGTGGGGCCCCTGGGGCCCCCTGCAGTGCCCATGCCAATGGCATGGGCACTGCAGGGGCCCCCTAACAGGGCCCCACCAAGATTTTCAGTGTCTGCCAAGCAGACACTGGTCGCACCCCTTCCACTCCGCCGGCTCCATTCGGAGCCGGCATCCTCATGGAAGGAGGGTTCCCGCTGGGCTGGCGGGCGGCCTTCTGGCGGTCGCCCGCCAGCCCAGCGGGAAACTCAGAATTACCGCGGCGGTCTTTTGACCGCGCAGCGGTATTCTGACGGCGGGACTTTGGCGGGCGGCCTCCGCCGCCCGCCACAGTCAGAATGACCCCCAAAGTAGTGTGTTTTATATGTCCTGACAGTGAAATGTTGCTAAATTCGTTTTTCACTGTTGAAAGGCCTGTCCCTCTCATAGGGTAACATGGGGGCTACCTTTAAATCTTGTTAAGTGTACATTTCCTTTGGGAGCAGATGAACATGTGGAGTTTGGGGTCTCTGAGCTCACAATTTAAAAATACATCTTTAATAAAGTTGATTTTAAGATTGTGTGTTTGAATATGCCACTTTTAGAAAGTGAGCATTTTCTTGCTTATACCATTTCTGTGACTCTCCTTGTTTGTGGATTCCCTGTCTGGGTCAGTTTGACAGTTGGGCTGGTTGCACCTCACACTAGACAGTGACACAAAGGGAGCTGGGGTGTAGTCTGCATTTTCTGATGAGCATTCTGTGCTAGGAGGGAGGGGAGAAGTGGTCACTCACACCTGAAAGGGCTGTGCCTGCCCTCAAACAATGCAGTCTCCAACCCCCTGGTGAGTGTCTGGGGCCTGGCCTGGGCAAGGCAGGATTTCACATTCAAAAGAGACTTTGCTTTGAAGTAGGCCTACTTCAAAGGAGAAATTGGGTATGAGAAGAGCACCCAAAACCACAGACTTTCGAACACTTCTGGAAACCAAGAGGAACCTCTGCCTGGAGAAGAGCTGAAGAGCTGAGGAAGAAGAGCTGCCCTGCCTGTGACTGTGCTTTGTGGAGCTATGCTGCAGTTGCTGCTTCTGCCAGAGTAGGAGGGCAAAGACTGGACTTTGTGTGCCTTACATCTTGTGAAGATCTCCAAGGGCTTGATTTAGAGCTTGCCTCCTGTTGTTTGAAGTCTCAGGGACAGCAAAGACTTCTCTCTGCCAGCACCTGGAGTCTCTGGAGAGACTCCTACTCTGCCTGGTGGTGCCCATCCAGTTCCTGGGACCCTGAAAGGAGAATCTGGCAGCCTAAGAGGGAGAAATCCACACACAGAACGCTGTGCGGGGAACAGATCGACACAACTCCGATCTGCGGCTGGGAAATCGATGCTTCGCCAGCTTCGCCAGCTTCACGGCTGAAAATCGTTGCTCGCCTGTAACGCGACAGAAGAGTCAATGCACGGAGCTGGAGAAACAACACGCTGCATCGCTGACGGAGGCTGGGAGATCCGAACCCGCGCTGCGTGGTTTTCGGATCATCGTGCGGCTGGATTTCCGACGCAAATACCGCTGGGCATGTAAAAACAATGCAAGGCCTGTCCGGTCCCGAAATTGCCGACCGGATCGATGAATTGCTCTCCTGCGGAGAGAAGAAACGAAGCGCCCGATCCGACGAAAGGAGAAACAACGCAACGTCTCGCTCGTGAGTGAAATCAACACATCACAGGCCCTTTTTGACGCACACTTGCCCGTGCGGGGTTATTTTTTAGCGCACCCAAGGAACATTTTCACGCTAACAGTGTTAGTGTGTGTTTTAAACTACATGAAGACCCTTTTTGCTTTTTAATTGATAACTTGACTTGTGTATTGTGGATTTTTGTCATTTTGGTCTTGTTTTGTTTAGATAAATATTCTCTATTTTTCTAAACCTGTGTTGTGTCATTTTGTAGTGTTTCCATTAAGTTACTGTGTGTGTTGGTAAAAATACTTTACACCTAGCACTCTGAAGTTAAGCCTACTGCTCGTGCCAAGCTACCAAGGGGGTAAGCAGGGGTTAGCTGAGGGTGATTCTCTTTTACCCTGACTAGAGTGAGGGTCCTTGCTTGAACAGGGGGTAACCTGACTGTCAACCAAAGACCCCATTTCTAACATTGGTGATCAGCGGAGGTGATTGGACTTCTATTGAAACTTGGCATACAGTAATTAAGTTTACACTTCTGTTTTGAGTTCAGACCACTATGTGACCACATACTACTTGTCTTGTGATTTTTGCTTTTCTCTTTGGAAATTTTTTTGTTCTATTTCTCGCTGATCCCTTGAATGACTTTCTTGAAACTTCATTTGGGAGCTTGTTTTTCTGCCTTTGGAACTTTGCACTTGTTTTTTAATCTTCATCATGTCCCAAGCTGGATGTGCATCAGTTGGAGCTGATTTTGACCTAGAGAAATTGGAGAATTATACCAAGGCTCAGTTAAAGCAGTTCTGTAAAAGTGTTGACTGTCCCACTAAAAGCTCATCCAAGAAGGAGGAGCTGCAAAAGGCGCTGAGGGCCTGGGTGACAGCCAAGAGCACTGAAGGGCACACAGAGGATGAGGGAGATGAGGAGGAGGAGGAAGAGTGTTCCATACAGAATGGTATTGTGGGTGGGCTTGTTATGTCCAGGGAGAAGGTCTCCAAGGCAGGTAGCAGTGTCTCATCTAAGGGTCTGACACCTGAAGATTTACAGAACAGACTGGCAGAGAGAGAGTACCAATGGGCGCTGGAAAAGCTCAAGATAAAGATGGAGAGGGAAAGGGAGGACAGGAGAATGGCCATTGAAGAAAGGAAGATACTACTGGCTCATGAACTTAGCTTAAAGGAGTTAGATCAGAGGGGCCAGAATAGTAGAGATGGTGGCAGCAACTACAGTGCAGCCTGGAAGAAGGGAATACATCTCAAACGGCCTAGTGAGGGATCACAAGAGGGAGGATGACATATACTTGTGGTTCAAGGGGCATGAGCCTGCTCTCCACATGAACCTGGTCCCTGAAGCCCATTGGGGGGCAGCTCTGTGTAAGCACTTTGAGGCAGAGGGGAGGGATACACTGACAGCCTTAGGGGATGCTCAGAGTATCACATACACTATCATGAAGGATGCCCTACTCACAAGATATGGTCTCACCCCTGAGCAGTATAAGGACAAGTTTAGGTCCTCTAAGAAAAAGGAATCCCACACATGGTTGGAATGAGTTGATTCTTATTGCAGGTCACTGGATGGTTGGATGAAGGGTAGTAAGGTAACTAAGTATGAGGGGCTTTACAATCTGATTGCTTGGGAGCACTTGTAAAGTTTATGTTTTCCAGAGCTGCGTCAGCACCTGATTGACAGCAAGCTGACTTATCACAGGAAGCTTACACAGGAAGCAGACCTCTGGGAGAGCACCAGGATCTAAAAGTATGGGGGAGACCACGCCAAGGGTGGGCATGGTTCCTCTCAGAAGAAAGAGGGGTAAGAGTAAACAGGGGAGTTCTCTAAAGAGCCCCAAACTAATTCCCAGGGTAATGATTTCCAACCCCTCATTGAGAAGAAGCCATGGTTCAACAAAGGGAAGCCAGTGGCAGGTGGTCCCCCATGTAAGTGCTATGTATGTGACCAGGTGGGTCATGTGAAGGGGGACCCCAAATACCCCAAAAGTACATCAGCACCCACTGGTGCGTCGTCCCAGGGTTTGGCCAGTGTATCACTTGGGCAGGAGTTGGTTCCAGGTGGGTGGGAGCCAGCTGAGATGACCCTTGTCTCACTAGGGGACAGTGAGATGATCCAGAGAACCCTCGTGCCTGAGAACACTAAGAAGTACAGACAGTGGGTGACCATCAATGGACAGAGGGTGGAGGCTCTGAGAGACATAGGAGCCAGCATGACTACAGTGAGGATTCAGCTGGTGTCTGAAGAGCAGATAGATCTCCGGGTACTTCACCAAGTAGTTGCAGTAGACAACTCAGAGCACCTGTGTAGAGTGGCGCAGGTTCGCTTAGAATGGGGGGGGTCTCAGGTTCCTTGAAGGTAGCCGTGAGTGCAACCATGCCTGTTGATTGTTTGCTAGGCAATGACCTGGAGGATTCCCTTTGGAAGGAGGTGGAACACAGGTCTCACTTGGAGATGCTGGGTGTGCCTGGGTGGATATGCATATCCACCCGCTCAATGGCAGCTTTTCAGGGTAATCAAGAGCTCCTGGAGCCTAGAACAGTGCCCCAGGGGACCGCCAAGAACAGGAAGGGCAGGGGCGCAGGAAACTGGCCTCAGAAGTTCCCACGGTCCGGGTGGAGGCAGAGCCTGAGGGTGACGCCCCGGGGCCTACAGGGGAACAGGTGGCGGAACTGGGGGAGGTCCCTGAGCTGTCGCAGTGGCAGCAGGAAGAGGGGCCCACCAGTGAAGCATTCTGTGCAGCACAGAAGACATACCCTACTCTGGAGGGTTTGGGGCAGCAGCCTGCAGACCAGGCGGCTGGCAAGGAGCCAGGATCACACCTGATTTTTGGGAGGATGACCTCCTGTATAGCGAGCCTAAGGTTCCTGCGCCTGCGTCAGCCCGTGGGCTGGTGGTACCCCAGTGCTTCAGGACCTTGCTACTGGGGTTGGCTCATGATTTGCCTTTAGCAGGACATTTGGGGTGGGACAAGTCCTTTGAGAGTCTTGTCACCCACTTTCCCTGGCCCCTAATGCGCAGGCACTCAGATGCACATTTCAGGTCTTGTCAAACTTGCCAGGCAAGTGCAGGAGTTGGAGGGGGGGTGCAAAGTAAGGCTCACCTCCAACCTTTACCTGTTGTCAGTATTCCCTTTGAGACAATAGGCATTGACATTGTTGGGCCTCTGGATCCCAAGAGGACCATGAGCAACAGGTTCATCCTGGTCTTGGTGGACCATGCCACCCGGTACCCAGAAGCCATTCCTTTGAGATCAATCCCTTCCTCAGTGGCGGGTCGTGCTTTGATGGGGGGTTTTACCCATATGGGGTTCCCCAAAGAAGTGGTATCTGATATGGGTACCAATTTCATATCCACGTATATGAAGTCTCTGTGGAAGGAGTGTGGGGTAACCTACAAGTTCACCACCCCTTACCACCCCCGAAGTAATGGTCTGGTTGAGAGATTCAACTGCACCTTGAAAGGCATTATCATGGGTCTGTCAGAGCCCTTGAGGCGGAAGTGGGATGTCCTCTTGCCATGCCTTCTGTTAGTCTACAGGAAGGTGCCTCAAAATGGACTTGGATTCAGTCCCTTTGAGGTGATTTAGAGCCACCCTGTGAGGGGACCTTTGAGTCTGGTGAAGGAGGCTTTGGAAAAAGCTCCTAATAAGCCCCTCATGATGATTCAGTTACATGCTGGCTTTGAGAAAACAGACTGCCCCTTCAGGAGTCTCGCACAGGAGAACCTGGAAGCAAGCCAGGAAGATATGAAACAGTGGTATGACCAGAATGCCACTCTGGTCAGGTTTCAACCTGGTCAGAAAGTGTGGGTGATTGCGTCAGTGGAGCCTAGGGTGTCCCAGGTAAAGTGGACTTGGCCATTTGAGGTGGTGGAGCGCAAGAGTGAAGTCACCTACCTGCTGGACTTGCAGTCTCCAAGGAACCCTTTAAGGGTCCTGCATGTCAACCACCTCAAATCTCAATTAGAGCGGACTGAACTGTCCATGCTCCTTGCGACAGATGATGTGGTAGAGGAGGAGAGTGAGCCTCTTCCTGACCTCCTGTCTGCAGGAGAAAAAGATGGGTCAGTGGAAGGAGTGATCCTCTCCCTCTCCCTGACTGAGGAGCAGCAAGGTGACTGTCGCCACGTGTTGGGACAGTTTTCCTCACCGTTGTGCCTGATCTCAGGAGTCACATACTTGTGCACACATGATGTGGACACTGGGGACAGTGCACCTATTAAACAAAAAGTTTACAAGGTGACTGGCAGGGTCAGGACATGCATTAAGGATGAGGTAGCCAAGATGTTAACCGTAGGGGTTATTGAGCACTCCTGCAGTCCTTGGGCCAGCCCAGTGGTATTGGTCCAAAAGGCTGCTGCACCTGGACTTCCGGGGACTCAATGCGGTCTGCAAGACTGACGCACACCCCATCCCCCGAGATGATGAGCTCATTGACTGGTTAGGAGCTGCCAAGTACCTCAGTATGTTTGATTTAACATCTGGGTACTGGCAGCTTGCCTTAACTGAGGGGGCCAAAGAGAGGTCAGCATTCTCTACCCCAGATGGACACTTTCAATGTAAAGTCATGCCATTTGGGATGAAGATTGCCCCTGCCACCTTTCAGAGGTTGGTCAACCAGGTGTTGGCTGGATGAGTTCAGTGCCGCCTACCTGGATGACATTGCTGTGTTTAGTTCCACATGGGAGAAACACCTGCAACACCTCTGGAGAGTGTTAGAGGCCCTGCAGAAGGCAGGCCTCACTGTTAAGGCAAGCAAGTACCAAATAGGGGAGGGTGCTGTGGTGTACTTAGGACACCAGGTAGGGAGTGGCCAGGAGGCACCCCTACACCCTAAGATTGACACAATTACGGCTTGGAAGCCTCCCAAGACCAAGACTGAAGTAAGAGCTTTCTTAGGTCGCACAGGATACTACAGGAGGTCTGTCAAGGGTTATGGTACCATTGTTACTCCCTTGACTGAGTTGACTTCAAAGAAGCAACCCAGGAAAGTGATCTGAACAGAGGCTTGTCAAAACGCTTGTGATGCCCTGAAGGCTGCCATGTGCACAGCACCTATGCTGAAGGCACCTGACTACTTCAAGGACTTTGTTGTGCAAACAGACGCCTCAGAGCATGGTATAGGAGCAGTACTCTCACAGCTTAATGAAGAGGGCCGAGATCAACCCGTAGCCTTTATTAGCAGTAGGTTACTACCCAGGGAGCGTAGGTGGAGTGCCATAGAAGTTGAAGTGTTTACTGTGGTCTGGGCACTGAAGAAGCTAAGACCCTGCTTGTTTGGGACTCACTTCCAAGTTCAGACTGTACACAAGTCCCTCAGATGGTTAATGCAGATGAGGGGTGAGAATCCAAAACTGTTGAAGTGGTCAATTTTCCCACAGGGGATGGACTTTACTGTGGAACACCGTCCTGGTACAGAGCACGCCAATGCTGATAGTCTGTCCAGGTTCTTCAGACTTAGTGATGATAACTCCCATGAGGTTGGGTAGTTGCTCCCACTTTCAGCTGGGGGGGACACGTGTTAGACTTTTCATCCTTGGCGTGGTCACCCTTAACTTTTTGCCTCTGTTTCCCAGCTTGTTAATGTGTGCTGGACTCTGATTTTGCTGTTTTTGTTACTCTAGGCACTTTACCACTGCTAACCAGTGCTAAAGTGCAAGCGCTCCTTTTACAAAATGTGTATGTAGTTGGGTTATTCATTATTGGCATATTTGATTTATTAGTAAGTCCCTAGTACAGTGCACTAGAGGTGCCCAGGACCTGTAAATCAAATGCTACTAGATGGCCCGCACCACTGGTTGTGCCACCCACATAAGTAGCTCTGTAATCATGTCTCAGACCTGCCATTGCAGTGTCTGTGTGTGTGGTCTTAACTGTAAATTCGACTTGGCAAGTGTACCCACTTGCCAGGCCTAAACCTTCCCTTTTCGTACATGTCAGACACCCCTGAGGTAGGCCTTAGGGAACCCCAAGGGCAGGGTGCAGTGTATGGTTAAGGTAGGACATGCAGTAATGTGTTTTATATGTCCTGACAGTGAAATATTGCTAAATTCGTTTTTCACTGTTGCAAGGCCTGTCCCGCTGATTGGTTAACATGGAGGCTACCTTTAAATCTGATTAAGTGTACATTCCATTTGGGAGCGGATGAACATGTGGGGTTTGGGGTATCTGAGCTCACAATTTAAAAATACATATTTTAGTAAAGTTGATTTTAAAATTGTGTGTTTGAATATGCCACTTTTAGAAAGTGAGCATTTTCTTGCTAATACCATTTCTGTGACTCTGCCTGTTTGTGGATTCCCTGTCTGGGTCAGTTTGACAGTTGGGCTGGTTGCACCTCACACTAGACAGTGACACAAAGGGAGATGGGGTGTAGTCTGCATTTTCTGATGAGCCATCTGTGCTAGGAGGGAGGGGAGGAGTGGTCACTCACACCTGAAAGGGCTATGCCTTCCCTCACACAATGCAGTCTCCAACTGTCTGGGGCCTGGCCTGGGCAAGGCAGGATTTCACATTCAAAAGAGACTTTGCTTTGAACTAAGCCTACTTCAAAGGAGAAATTGGGTATGAGAAGGGCACCCAAAACCACAGACTTTAGAACACTTCTGGAAACCAAGAGGAACCTCTGCCTGGAGAAGAGCTGAAGAGCTGAGGATGAAGGGCTGCCCTGCCTGTGACTGTGCTTTGTGGAGCTATGCTGCAGTTGCTACTTCTGCCAGAGTGAGAGGGCAAAGACTGGACTTTGTGTGCCTTCCATCTTGCGAAGATCTCCAAGGGCCTGATTTAGAGCTTGCCTCCTGTTGTTTGAAGTCTCAGGGACAGCAAAGACTTCTCTATGCCAGCACCTGGAGTCTCTGGAGAGACCCCTACTCTGCCCTGTGGTGCACATCCAGTTCCTGGGACCCTGAAAGAAGAATCTGGCAGCCTAAGAGAACAGAATGCTGTGCGGGGAAAAGATCGACACAACTCCGATCTGCGGCTGAAAATCGACGCTCACCTGTAACACAACTGAAGAATCGACGCACAGAGCTGGAGAAACGACACGCTGCATCGCTGACGGAGGCTGGGAGATCAGAATCCGTGCTGTGTGGTTTTCGGATCATCGTGCGACTGGATTTCCGACGCAAACACCGCTGGGCATGTAAAAACAATGCAAGGCCTGTCCGGACCCAAGAGTGCTGACCGGATCAATGCATTGCTCTCCTGCAGAGAGAAGAAATGATGCACCCGATCCGACGAAAGGAGAAATGACGCAAGGTCTCACTCGTGAGTGAAATTGACGCATCGCAGGCCCTTTTTGACGCACACCCACCCGTGCAGGGTTATTTTTGATGCATCCAAGGTACATTTTCATGCTAACAGTGTTAGTGTTTGTTTTAAACTACATGAAGACTCTTTTTGCTTTTTATTTGATAACTTGACTTGTGTATTGTGGATTTTTGTCGTTTTGGTCTTGTTTTGTTTAGATAAATATTCTCTATTTTTCTAAACCTGTGTTGTGTCATTTTGTAGTGTTTTCATTAAGTTACTGTGTGTGTTGGTAAAAATACTTTACACCTAGCACTCTGAAGTTAAGCCTACTGCTCGTGCCAAGCTACCAAGGGGGTAAGCAGGGGTTAGCTGAGGGTGATTCTCCTTTACTCTGACTAGAGTGAGGGTCCTTGCTTGAACAGGGAGTAACCTGACTGTCAACCAAAGACCCCATTTCTAACAATGACCAACTTCTTCCTTGTTCCGCTGAGGAAGGGCATGGACAATGTTGGCTTACCCTTCTTGATGGTGACTGCTATGAAGCAGGTCATCAGTTTTGTTGTTCGTGTTGATTGGTGGCCACATGGCTACTGGAACGCTCAGTTTGATGAGCAGACCTCAAAACAGTCTTTCCAGTCACTGTGACCTTGTGCTATCTTCTTGGCAACCAGTTTGATCCTCCTGGCAGGCACAGTCAGGCTGTTTGTGCAGGGTGATTGGTCTTCCTTCTTTCCTCTGGTCAAAAAGTAAGAAAGATCTGCACGTTTCCCAGGTGCATGCTAAGTGCGGAGGGAGAACTGCAACCCTGCCAATCTGGTGCTTTGTCTTCTTACCAGGCACTGTTTCCCAGTCCAATTTGGAGTTCAAATGATGATAGCTGATCCATGCTCTATTTGAAGGGTCCACTGTCTATACCCAAGGGCTACCAATATTGTCTACAACTTTAGAACGTTTGTCCGTTCCTCCAATCCTGATGGAGCTTTTCTACTGCCCTTGCTGGCCACTTTCACGGGCATCCTGCTCAAAGCCCTCACTAATATTAGTTTGGGCTGGCTCTGGTGTGATGTGACTTTGATTCAATCAGGAGGCCCCATTTTCATGGTAGATGGATAGCCACTACTAAAGAAATGGAGGAATGGTGGGTTTAGTTCACTCACTGGAACCCCTATCTAAAAAAAGGGGAATGGATTGGAAACTTCCACACCCACTCAGTTGAGCCAGAGGATGCAGACATTTTTCAAACAGAATTAATAAGAGTATTTTGGTGCAGACTATACTGCCTGAGATGGAAAACACCAGTTTATCCCAAAGGGGATCGCCATTTAGTGCAGCACACACATGTAGAGTTCAGTGAGACTCACCAGTCCCTTCACAACCAACAAAGCAAAGGAGGTACCTCCAGTGGGCTGCTATGATTGCCAAACTCTGAGAGGAAGAGTACACAAGCCTGGCCAGACATGTACAAGGGACTACTTGTTGCATGCATGTACAGGCATTTTATGTTAACACATGGGCTGTCCATTTCCGTCTTCCCGGCTACTCATAGAGGCGAGTTTTAACCAGTAGCTTGGTTTCTCAGTCTCAGAAGGTGAGAAGATGGAAGGAGCTGTCAGTTACAATAGGGATTTTTTACCCATACAAACAGCGGGTGGTGTAGGATCAAGGAAGCTCACAGTTAACTCAGCCTCCTTTAGCGCAAGATGATAAAAATCTTTGTGGGGGTTTAAGGTTCCCCACAGAAAGAACATTAATAAATATATATTTGCAGGGTTTGTTCTCCCCAGTGGATATCTACTGATATTGCACAATAGTGTGTGTGTTTGGGTGTCTTTATTTCTATTGTGTGTGAGAGATAACAGATTACTTGATTATGTTTACACATCTATGACATCAGAAATTTAAATCATTAATTGATGTCATTACAAACTATGTCATCACTAACACCATTGTCACATGCTCTATTTGCAGTTTTGAGACATTCCACTTTCCTTGCACTACACCCAGAGCTAGCGGGGTACAGTTGATGGGTGTGCCCTTATGGTCCTGGGCCAAGAAAAAGGTGTGAAAACCCTGTCTAAGGTTTTGCCCTGTGCCCACAAACTGGGTATGGCTGTCAGCTGTGACCAGAACGCTCTGGGACAAGGGTGCAGCCACCACACATAATATCAATAGTGTGGACACGAGCAGTGAACATAGGCTAGAGAGTTGTGGCGTGATGGACCTCACAGTAATTTCAGTAATTTCAGATCTTCTGTGGCTCTTCTGTGGATTTAACCTTTAGATCGCCAACATAACATTCCTCTCTACTTAATTTTTCCTTTGCTTTTATAATGCTTGGTAGTAGCTGGTCTTAGTAAAGAACCATAACCTCCCTAAACAACTCAAGAAAAACATTGACTGTGAATATATACGTACGTATTTAAAGTATATATGTGTGCACGAGCGTGTCTATGCCTCACATAATTTGTTTCTACTAACCCACTTCGTAGAGCTGAGTTGAATCTGGTTGCTTGTCTTTGTTCATCGTTCAAAGGAAGCTGATACAATGAAGACAGGCAGCTTTAAATGTAGGATTTATAGAGTAGCTGTTGTGTGCTGAAACGCATCGTGTGGCAATGAATAACGTCATTGTGTTCAAGGACTTCACAAATGTCCAACCCACAATGTAAGTACCTGCTTCTTAGCAAGGTTTTGATTTCGCCAGTAAATGAACAATAAACGTCTGAGGAGTGGTATATTTAACAAAGCCCTCTTGTATGAATAATTTTTTTGAAGTTTATCCCAGAAGTGGCGCAAAGTGTTTACAAGGGTTGAACGGCCTCTTTTGTTCGCAGGTACTATGCTGTTCCTTTGCAAATGATCAGAGATGAAATCCTACACGGCGTACTAGTCAGTTGCAAAATGCAGGGTCGTGTGACCTGCCAAATTGGAGTATATTTTTCTCAATAAAATAATAGGTGTGCAGAGAATAATCTCAGCTATTTGTTAATCTCAGTCAATCAAAATATTTTATTGGGCTATTTGGTAAGACATTCATAAAATCATCATAGCAATTGAAAGCACTACATTGTAGATTAACGCGAACAAAATGTTACACGTAAGCAAATTCATATTTCTAAAAACTCACAAAAAAATGCCTTTACAGAGATATTAATGGCTTAAAACTCTCCCACATTTGTATGCAGACTCCCTGCAGCAAAAATGTATATAATCTTAGTACGTGATTTAGAGTTTGGCCCGAAGCCCGCTGTCCATGAGGATGGAAGAGGTCATTACCTCCACCACTTTGGATGGACTACCGCCACCATACTTATAGATCTTCGCTTGCCGTGCAGAGATTTTACAGAGGCTTCTCCGAAGGCACTGAAAGTTTGCTGAGAGGCCATCATGTTTGATGCAGTCACAGCGCCGATGGTCTGATGTACTGACACTAATGGCCTGACTCTGTTGGGGCTGTTGATGTAGGTTTTTGTCAGGAGAGCCTGCAGAGCCACCACAGTTGGAAACATGGTAGCACACCTGACTCTAATTAGAGTGGGTGGACTGTTAGTTTGGCAAACAACGTACTGCACGAAATTTGTTCAATCTCTAAATCAATCCCTTATTTGGCAGTTAGAGTGAGAGACTGATCAATATAAAAAATCAGTCAAGTGCCAGAATTCTGTCTGGGAAAAGTGCTTGCAATTTGCAACACTAATTTTGTGAGTAGAAACTATGGGGCATATTTATAGTCCGTTTGTGCCGAATGTGCATCAAAAATTTTGACGCACATTCGGCGCAAACTGTGCACCATATTTAAACTTTGACGCCCGAGCCCGCGGATGTCAAAATTCCGCTGTGTGCGTCTTTTTCTGGATGCGGGAAACCGCCTTGCATTAATAGCATGCAAGGTAGGTGTTCCCATCCAAAAAATGACTCAAACACCTGTGTGCCTTATTTATGCTACCGCGCAAAAATCCCGCACGGCTGGGAGGCGGAGTCAGAGGCGGAAAATGACGCACATCCTGATTTGCGAGACAAATTAACGCCTGGGTCAGGGCAGGCGTTAAAATGGGGCAAACACACCTGTATTTAATGAAAACACTCAGAAGCAACAGCAGATCTCCAAAAGGAAGACATGGAGGTGCTTCTCATCCAGCGTGCACGCAGACGCAGAGCACAGGACCAGCAACAGCAGCATCCACAACACCAGCAGGGATCCCAAAGGCAACGCAGAAGGCAGGACAGGATATTCCGCACCAGGACAACCCTTCATGGCCTCAGGGAACATGACATCATCCGTAGGTACAGGCTGAACTGGCAAGCCATTCAGCAGCTGCTGTGCAACATTGAGCCACAGTTGGCACCCAACTTGCAGACACCCCGCACCATCCCACCAGAAACCAAGCTGCTAGCTGTACTACACATGTTGGCAAGTGGCTCAGTTCAAACTACTGGCGCCCTGGTTGCTGGGATCTCACAGCCATCATTCTCCGCCTTCCTGCCCAAGGTACTGGATGCCATCATCTCACTCACACCCCACCACATCTGCTTCCCCAACTCACAGCAGAAGCTGCAGGAGCCAAAACAGGGGTTTTACCTCATTAATGGATTCCCACACGTCCTTGGTGCCATTGACTGTACACATGTACGCATTGTGTCACCTGCTGCAACTGAACATCTATACCGCAACAGGAAGCACACACACTCCATCAATGTGCAGGCCATTGTGGATCACCAGGGATTGATCACCAACATCTTGGCAAAGTATCCTGGGAGTGTCCATGATTCATTCATTTTCCGTCACTGCACCATCAATCAACACTTCCAGGATGGACGATATGGAAATGGACTATTTGTTGGTAAGTACAGAAACCTACTTATATACACACTGCACAGCAGCCCTCTATGACACACAACACATACACCATGACATCGACATGTGGACAAAAACACACTGAGGTTGTGACACCGCTAGGCATGTTTCACATCTTCACCCAATGGGTGACACACCGAGGGACAAATTACCGTTCCAAATAACAACTGATGCCACTCCACAGACACTAATGGAAAATGTAAAACAACACAATGACAAACACATGGCCCCAACTGGCATTACATCTGCGAAGATTAAACTTCAATAACACATCAATAACGCTCAATCAAACACCCTTAAAATCAATACGTACTGTGTAAGGGGTGTGGAATGTTTGTTGCTGTAGGTCAAACACCATGACACACATAGCATTATGATGACTACAATAAAGGTCACGTGCAATCATTGAGGCTGTTCCAATATCTCACATTACTCCTGCTCTCACATTGCCCACTACCAAGAGGCAAGTGGACTGTGCGAAGAACACATCTTGATGGGACAATATGGAAAGTGCACATTCCTACACATATGCATTGTGACAAATTAGCACACACACAACAGATGTACTGCCATACGGACCTTCTGAAACTCAAAATGACAACCTCACAACCAAGTTAGCCAGCTGAACTAGACCATGTTCAGTAGTCTAGGTACATGTTACAACCTGAGTCAGCTTGGCAAGGGCAGAGAAATAGGTCTGCAGTGAACTTGTCACACATGGGAAATTAGTGTACAGTCAAATGTTAACACGTCAGTGATCACAATGTACGGAGAAATTTGGAAAATTGTCACCTTGCAAAATCTAAGGGTCTCACTGATAGTTAAAATAATCTATTGCATATGTCAAAATGTATGGGATGTCCAGGGTTCATAGATGCAAACGTGTTACCACAACTGTTGATTTAATTCTGAGTATGGAACTATCATCTCACCCCCAGTGAAGACACAGGGACACTTCTATCACAAGTCACAATGCAAGGGAGTACACACTGTACTGCAACTCTCAAAATATACTGCTGACATCATTCAACTAAGGAAACAACCCAATGCTGATGGTACATCCTAGAAGCCTAGGAATCGACACAATAACACAAACACAAATGAGTCACACACAACACAAGAGAACTACTGATATGCAAGGTGATATTAATGGAGCAAGCTACATCAACATGATCTCAATCATTTTCTCTTTCAGCTGATCAGGGGTATGGGATCCAGCCATGGATTATGACCCCATTTACCAACCCAAGCACTGCAGCAGAGCGTGCCTATAATGAGGCACATAGGAGGACACGCACCATAGTCGAGAGGACCTTTGGCATCCTGAAGTCAAGATTCAGGTGCCTCAACATCACTGGAGGCAGCCTCCTATAATCACCAGAAATGGTGTGCAAAATAATTTTGACCTGTGCCATCCTGCACAACATATGTGTACGAAGGAACATTCCCCTATTAGAACCAGAGCCACAAATGCCTGAAGAGGAGGATGAGGAGGATGCTGGCCATCAGCATGAGGGGGACCAACCAAACACAGCTGCAGGTTTGCGTAGGAGTCAACATATTGTCAACAATTTCTTTTGACTCAACTCACCATCACCACTGTTTTAACATATGGAAATAAACACCTATATCATGGTCTGGGTAATCATTTTTGCATAACATTTTCTCTATCAGAAGAAGAGTGTAGCTTCATGGAGCGTTGCTGATACACCGATCAGGACACAGAAAATTCCAAAGCTATTGTGATGCGTATGAATCTACAGTCACATTCACACACACTGTAAATGACATATATCCTGTACATTTCACATTTAAAGGGCAATAGCAGATGACCACACCTATTTCACACATACATGTTGGCAACATGGTTCATTGCAGCATATGGCACACAACTAAGATACCATCAGTCAATAATGGAACAAAAAGCATCATACGTGAGGCAGTAGATGTGCTATTGTATTAGTAACAGGAATGCATGACCAGACCCTTGACAGCAGTAACTGTTACATCACCTATCTTTGCAAGGACTTTGTGCGACTAGAATTCCATATAAGCAGCAAATAGATAGCACAAGTGCCACAGCTATGACAAGCATTGCACACATGACATCCAATGTACATGTCAGCCCATGTCCTAAGTCCTGACACACCCATGTTCCCGGTCTCACCCCACCCATCTTCAGAGGTCCCTGGAATGGTAATATGTGTACCCAGATAATACCTCCTCTACACACTCCCAGAGTCACAATGTTAATCCAGTGTGCTTCCCCCATTAGCATCGTATGTCATAGTCATTGTACTTCTGTCAGCATGGATGTCACATTAAATAATGCACTTGCTTGTAGTTTATAAGACCTGTTATCACCTGTGCAGTGATTCCCATGTGAACGGTACTGTTGGCCTTTGAACCTGAATCTCATATACAGGACTTGGGAGAGACTGATGCTGCACACACCTGTAAGCACCTCCATGCAGACCAACCATTTGAACATGCATCCCCTTGCAGATGCATGGAACAGCATAGAAGCTGCTATTTTATTGATAACTGTGTTATGCATTGCTGTGTAACTCAGCTGTGTAACACAGCCCTTGGGTTAATGTGTCACCTTCCAAAACACAGGACAAACACCGTTATCCATTTAACTGTCTAGTTCCTCCTCTGACCAGTCTCAGTCAGACCACTGACTATTTACCTTGTGAAATGTCTGGATCCTGATTGACCCTGCATCCTGTTAGCCTGACAAGCTCCTGTCTGTGCGTTAACCTAAAGGTTCCTTGTGGCTACATTTGTATCACAGTTGCTTTCCCAACCCTCACAATCCTCCTGGGGTATTTTGTCAGGTGGGTCTACAATGCATACTCAAATACATTGCATAGCATAATCTGTTTATTTATCATATCATTGTTGGGAACTTGTCTCCAAATACCCAAATCATGGCCTATCCCTTGTCTGGATCTCATGTATGCATGAGTGAAAAATTGTGACAGTGTACCATGGCAGTATGCAGGGATTGGGTATGGTGCCTCCAGCAGAACCAGCAACGTCAGATAATGTGCGTGAAATGTCCAGACATGGTAGGACCCTGACAGTCCACACGCTGATTCACATTGCTCACAACATATTGATGGGCCGTGCGTGGTGAATAGCTGCGAGAATAATCAGCACAGAGGCTATGATGTTCCCAGATGCAGTGGGAATTTGAGAGGCCAACCTGTGTACAAATGTTGTGATGACACCTGCTGGAACAAGAATCCGATATTATCTTACTCGGCACACCAAGGTTGCCCTGTTGACAGTCTCATAACACGTCTGCAGTGACAAGGTTGAACCATCCCCATGTGGGTTCTCAAATCCTCATTGGCTTTACTTCCATTGATCTCTGAAGGATACTTAGTAGGTACAGGAATAGCCGCCATAGATTCATGACTAGACCTGGACGTAACTGTGACAACATAGACCACTAAAAATATACAGGCTAAACATTGGCCCACACACATGAACCAGACACCTCTGTGCATTGACCACGGGAAATATGTGGCCACGTGCTGCTTGGTCTGCTGGTTCTCCACTGCCACAGGAGAGTTGTGGCTCAGTTATATGACTTCAACTGAGGCGTGACATTACAAATGTGGTTTATCTTTGGCTCTCCGTGTCACAAACACGGTACCCACTTTGTATGTACATGTGCCTGACTCATGGTGGGTTCACCAACAAGTGCCTAGGAAGTAGTATCCAACATTCCAGGACATGTGATGGCCAAGTTTTGGACCATTGACATGAACAACCGTCTGCTATCTACTGTATACAGTGCATGCTTTGTCATTTGTGGTGTTTTTGTTACCCAAAAACTAGAAAGTGCACACAGCAGTTGTTGCTACATGTATGACTAACACATGTCATCTCTCATTACCACACTGACTTGCATCTGAGGGTTGGACACATTGACTCCACATGCATACAAGCATATTTGCTATAATGCATCTTGTGATGGTCACACAGTGGGTCAACAACAATATTAGTAGCCAAAGCACACACATTTACCCATAGGCATTGAGGAATTGTACTTATGTGCGTCACCTTCCTATCCTCTCTTGACGCCAAACATGCCCAATTTGTGTAATACATATATGTAGCCCACACGTTTGGCCATCTATTGCGTCAGTCAAGAGTGAAAATCATGTTCATCAAGTAGCGGATCATGGTCCGCAGTAGTATGATGTGTCACATGTGCCATACTCTGTCATGCCCAAAGTGGGTTCAATCAGCCTATCTCAGTATTGTCACAACTGTAATGTACCATTAAAATGGTAAAATGACCCAAACCCAGTTACTGCCAGAAATGTTGCCGCATACGCGTCCAAAAATTTGACGCACCTGTGTCTAAAAATGACGCTTATGCCCAAAATATGACGCATAATGCCCTGAAACATCCATTGGCCCTGAGCGGTATTTTCCACACTGTACCCCCGGAAACTGGGTAAGATTGAAACTATTTTGAAACATATGGATGTGGGGTTGAATCTACTCTTGTGCGTCAATAAAAAATGACGCACAGACTGTAAGCGTCATAATATTTTGACGCATGACAATAAAAACGCATCGCATTTTGGGCAGGAAGTGATGTAATAGGGTATCCTGTTTACATAATTGGTACAGTGACTGTGTGGCTGTGTCTCGATTTGTCTCTGTGCATTTAGTGATTTTGTCTCCAGTGTGGTCTTTTAATTGTCTTTTTGTGTATAATAACTGTCTGTGGTATCCTGTCTGAGTGTTTTTGTGGTCATTTGTGTTGTCAACAATTGTCTTTCTTGTGTTGGGAGTCTGTTGTGGGTAGTGGTAGTTTGGGTATAGTTGGGCTGTGTTTGTAGTTTTTTTGAATTTTTCCTGTCCTACTTTCCCCCTATTCTCCTTTGCTCCCCTTTATCCCCTATTTCTTTTTTGTACCATTATGTTGGGTAGGCCTCGTCTTGGCAGGATGGGAGAGGAGGAGCTGGGTGGGTTCATTTGGCTGGTGTGCCATTTCCTACCCCTGATGATTGAGGCAGGTGGTGGTGTGATCCAAGAGTATCACACTAAGGCACGAAGGCTCCAGTGGGCAAAGGTGTTGCATCATCTGCAGAGGATATACAACACACCACGAAGTGACCACCTGCTGAAGCACCGCTGTGCTGACCTTTTATCCAGGGAGCAAGATCTGCTGGACCACCTGGAGATTGTGATTGGTGGCCCTGTTGGTGAGTACAAATCAGGTTAATGTGCATTTTTAAATGTTCTGTAGTGACATTAGCTGATTTTTACAATATCTGCCGGCAATGTTGTTGAGCATGTGGAATGCCAGTGAAACAAACAGGGCCATATTTCTACTTTGTTAGCACCGCAATTCCGACCTGTTTGGAAGCAAGAGCTCCGCAAGCTTACTAAATACATTTGTATTTAGTAAGTTTGCGCCGCCTTTGTGTCTAACAACAACACAAATCAGGTGCAAAATATGTATAGATATGGGCCACAGTTGCCTGTGAGGTATAGAAATGTCCAAAACATTACCGTCATTTGTTGACGCAACAGCTAGACTAACTGTATTAACACAACAGGAGCCTGAAAATGAGTGCAGGCTTCACATCAATTGATGATAGCAATGTGGCACAAACATATGTTTCATGTGTGTTCGGTGAGTGTGTCAGGAAACCGATTATGGAAATCCCGAAAATATTTGGAATAATTGTGCCCCTCCATTCTTTTCGGATACATGTCTGATCTGGATTTGGACACATACGTAACAAGTTCTAGCTGCGCTCAGCTAGCATCTTAGACTGATATTTGGAGTTTGTAGTGCCACATTTAAATTAGGGATGGCAGGCAAAAGGTATGCACATGGGTTTATATCTCTATGGTTGGTGCAACTCATCATAGCTGTGCCACATCAAATGATGAAACTGGTACAAATAGAGGGCTAACAACTGTACCTGCCCCTCTGTACGTTGTACCTGTGTGTCATAAATTGGTCATAGTCACAATGGTTGGTTGACTGGTAATGCAGTCCTCATGGAAAGTGGCTTTGGATGTCTCTCATGGATAAACATGATGAGACGAATACACTCCATGATTTTGTCGGCTCACTAATGAAGGAGCTTGTTTGCCACCACATGATAGTTAGGGCCACTGCATGTGTACAGATATTTGTGTATCACTCACTGGAGTCACTGGGTCTGTACATGTTTTCTGTGGTATATAGGATGCAGTATCATCATGTTTGAGAGGCTTTACTTTCTGATTTAATCTTACACATAGTATTTGTCTTTGGAATTGTTGTACAGTGCACAGGCATTGAGCACATTTCTCCCTTCGATGCCTTACAGGTGGACCGGCACCCTACACTATTGGCGAGGTGGCTCAATTTGAGGACCCAGACATCTCCAGTAAGAGTTCATATTTCTGTTATGTGTTGTGTTTGCTGGTGATGTGTGATGGACTCCTGTGTGTTGGACACATAGCAAGGTGTGATGCGCTGGCCAATCATTTGTTTTGTTCCATGAGTGGAATACCATTTTATCACCATCTTTGAGTTGGCCAATCCTTATCGGATTGTCATATTTTGGTATTCTAGGTCAATCCTGTAGGCACTGCAATGTGAATAGGGATGAGTCATGTGGATAAAACTTGATTCAGAAAAAGTAGCAGAGGACCCTATTAGAGAATTAGTCAGCCAGTCAGACCCGAATTCTCCCAGAATAGGGATGCCAAACTCTTACCCACAGACTTCTGCTTCCCTATTCACTAATGAACATGTTCAACTGTATGTTAAACTTCCTAGCAGCATGTAGCTCCACATGTAGTGCTACCAGTATGTGCCACTTGAGTACAATGGCCTAGGTGTGCATGCAATTCATGGCCAGAGGTGTTCTTGCATCTCAGTGTTTGTTGTAAGTCATGGCTTACTGGTCGTAAATGATGTGGACAAAGGGCTGCATTTCCAAACATAAGTGTTGATGGGATTGTCCAAGGGTTGGCTGTCTTCTATTTGGAGTTCCTCCTTATCTCTGGCGTGTGTGCTGGGCCAAACCCATGTCCAGCTTTCCAAAGCTTCCTGGGTGTCCTTGTTGTTAGAAATTATTAGTTGATTGTCCCCCCCCCTTAGACACAGGAGTAGGGTTGTGAATAGTGTACCTAGGACTGATGATACAAGTTTGGTACACAGACATGTACATCAGTAAATCACTTGTCTGAACCTAGTATGCCCACTCATGATTAGCACATGCTTTCCATACTGGCAAGTTCATTTACAACTCGCAGATCTTGTGGCCCTAGGTTGCCATCCAGTACAAAGACATTTGTTGCCCTGGCAGTGGTGGAGGATATGCAGCATGATTTTTTGCTGACAACTGGCAGAACTATGATGCCAAAATCATGCCAGTTGTTACCCATCTTGTAGGGTTTGTATGTGCTATGTGTGTTAGGACCTTTGTAGGCTGGCTTGCCATGTACTTCCTCAGGGACAATCAATGATCTGTTTGATGATATGTGCTGTTACAAGTACATTAGATGTAGTGTCTGATTTACTTCTAGTGCCATTTCACACAATGCAGTACCTAATGTATGATTTTCTATTTGTCTTAACAGCGGCAAATATAACTCCCATCCAGGGCAGGGAGTTTCAACGGCGGGCAATGCGATACCACCACATACTTGATGTGGAGTCTGGGTACCGCAACATGGCCAGAGGATATCGCCATGAACAAGCCTCCGGAGCTTGGAGGGCATTTGCACAAGGGGGCCCTTCTGTGTATACCACAGCCACCACCAGCAGCACCACCACTACCACCCAGGTGGCACCAACAGTATCTGGGACCTTTGCGGGACCATCAACTGCAACTGCTCCGGGACCAGTCACAGCACCACCTGCACAGCAGCCTATAGCCATTGCAACAACGCGGGCCCATTCTTCCTCCGCTGGCACCTAGAACACCCCTGCTGCAGCCATTGACCCTGCTGCTTTTGCTCAGATACAAAGGAACTTGGACCGTGTCCTACGTAAGATGACCAGACTGCAGCAGTAGGTGGCATAGGTCAACCTGCGGGTGTGTTCCATAAAGAAGACCCTGAGGAGGGCCAACCTGTAGGCATCTACACTGACATGATTCCCTCCCCTCCCTCCTCTTTCCTGGTTCTTATACTTTGTGGGTTTAGGGGGTTTAGTGTTAGGTTAGTATAGGCTGTTAGTTTAGTTAGTGGCAGTGGGTGGGGGTGAGGGTTTCTGAATATTTCTACTGTTTATTATTATGTGTGTGGGTGGGTGGGTGGGGGCAATGTTGGAGTTGTGTTTTTTTTTTTTTTTTTTTAAATACAAAATAAAAAATTACAAAAATAAATATATGTGTTTAGTATAGGATAGTATGTGTTTAGGTTAGTATCTGTTGTCTCCATGTATCCCGTCTTATAAGGGGGGTGGAGGGTTGATGTTTAGATTGTTTCGTTAAATGGGATAAGTACTTTTAGCTTAGGTTAGTTAGGGACAGTTGTGGGTAATGAGTAGTTAGAGTAGATTAGGTTAGGTAAGGTGTTTCCCCTAGTTTTCACTTCTGTTTTTACTGTTTAATAAATATCTAGGTAACCCATTACAGTATGTGTCAAACGCTTGTAGATCAGGGCCTTGGCATGAGTGAACAGTGTCTCTTTTGTATTAGAATTTGTGTCCTATGCTGCAACCATATCCCAAATGAGCTGTAACATTGGCAGCTACCCCAAAGCTACTTAGCTAAGATTCGGCCATTCATTGCAACCACCAATCACGGTTACTATGGATCCCAAAGTGTGGTTATTTCATGATGTATGTTTTCAATGTCACATACCGTGCTTCCAGATTTAGTATTGGGGACACTGTGTTAAGTCTGACTGCAGTCTGATGTCCAAGGAAATCCTTATAAGGTGAGTGATAGTATGCTGTCTTGTAGTATAGTGTACATTACTCACATAGATCATTCGTTACACTGTTCAGCATGGTTACTTATTTGGATGTAAACTCATACACCTCCATTCATGCAGTTTGGTGTGTGTTAGCTTAAATGTGTGGCAAATGTCACATATGTTAGTTTTGCGCTGAAGCAACAATTTGAAGGCACTATTTTCTGGCTTAGACATCCCTTGAGGAAGCATTATTCTGTCCAACACAGCATTATGGTGTATTGTTTCTGTTTTCCTCAGAGATAACCCTCAGGAAGGTCAGATGATGGTACAATCCAGGCCACTGTGCATAGTTTTCAGCCCACATTATTTCAGGACAGTTGTATTGACAATCTATAAGAATTGACAGGATGCACCCTTCACTGATCTACCACACGGTTGATGTGTCACATTACACAGAGACAAAGTTGTTGTGTAAGTGCTATTTATTGAAAAGTGCTGTAGTGCTATATGTACATTGTCCATGATTGTGAGTACATTATAGTGATATCTTCCATTGTGATCCTACACATGTCACGATTCACCCTGAGCTTACTGTCGATGTTGGAGAGAGGTGGTGAGTGGCCCCGGTTCCTGCAAGTCCTGATCTGGCCGAGGTAGGGGCGACCCCTTCCGGTAGCCACGGTGCTGTTTGACAATAGTAAGCCACTACAGTCCGTGCCCTCCAGAAGTATTCCCAGAGGAAAAACCCCAAAAGGGTAAAAAACCTCCAACAGGAACTCCCTGAAACAGATGGAGGGCACAAGGAATTAGGACTTAAGATTCTGGAATTCAGGAATTCTGGAGACTGAAGACAGATCAAGAACAACTGGCGCCACAAGAGGAAACCAGCCGGAGCGTGACTACCACCGCAGGAGTGTTGCAACGCAATGAGAAGGAAGATAGATTCCCCTTAAATACCCCTAGACAGGAAGTGAAAAACAGGAAGTAGTAATACTACCATCTTGGTTTGGGAAAAAGGTCATAACTTAAAATAGAAAACATGCTCCCAAAAAAGAGAAAACAATGCATGCAGGGAAGAGAGGAAGTGAACAGCATGCTTGGCAGGGGAAAAGCATGCATAAAAACTAGCCATGTGCAGGCATATGGCTTTTGGCCAGGTAAGTGGGTGAAAGGAGGGGGTCCCGGGCATCCCAAGTGCGTTATTATGTCTGTCGCGCTGAGCGCGTCAAGGACCGTGACCCGATTCGGGGTCTCCAGTCCTGCCGCGCTTGCCATAGAACTCGCGGCCGGAGAAAAGGGCCGCGGCGGGTGCCACGACCCTTGAACCGAGCCGCGGCTTCCCCCACGGCCCGCCCGCGGGCCGCCGCGGTCTCCATGAGTTGCGCCACGGCGGCCCGTGCTCGCGGCGCAACAACACAAGTGCAAAAGGACATGTCATTGGACATGCTGGGGTGAAGTGTCAGACAGTGCAGAGGGGCAGGATTTGCCAATGAGTTAGTTAGAGACAATCACATGGCAGGCTGACAAGATAAACAGTGGGTTGCAGAATAGTGTTTGAATGCTGTTGTTGCAAGACTGGCATGTTACAAAGCACAGGACCTTGGTAATAGGTGGCCATGTGGCAGGAACTACCGGGTACTCTTACGTGTGAAGGTGATCTGTTCCTGGTCTTCATCTTCTGATGTGTGTGTTGCGTCCTCTGCCCTTGGTGGTGGTTGTGAAGGGGCAACACATACCTCAGTGTGTGAAGACGTGGAGTCAGACATCCCGGTAGCTGCTAACTGTTGGGGTCTTAAGGGCAGTACTGCAGCAAGGAGGATCTGCTGGTTCTTAAGAATAGCAGCCACATCACGGTGGTAGGCAGCCAGGCCGGCCGTGAGGGGCTCAATGTTGCATTCGTGCACGCGTTGACAGGATTGCTGTTGTAGGTGTTGGGTCAACTGTATTACGGCTGTGCTGAAGTCCTTCAGCCTTTTTTCTACTTCCTGCAAGATAGTTGTTCACCCTTGAATAGCTGCTGCCTGTTCTTCAGTTGACATCATGCACAAATGCACCCCCTCTAGGCTGGCTACCATAGTTTGCATCCCCACCCACACCTACTTGGACAGCTCTGCTGTACTCCAACTACAGTTCTCTCAAAGCGGGTGCCAGTGTCGTCAGAGTCCTCAGCTGTGTTGGAGCTGGCAGGTCGTACAATAGGGGTTGTGGGTGGGTCCTCTGTGATGGCTGCTAGTTCTGTGCTCCTCCTTGTGACTGAAGGTGGGGTCTGGAGGGTTTCAAGGACCTCTTGTAGGGTCTGCTGGCTGGTGTTTGTCAGCTGGTTATCCATGTCATCAGGGTAGTCCTGGATAGGCATATCCGCAGGAGATCCATTGTCCTCTGCAAAGAAATACAGTACAATTAGTGTGTCTGTGTTGAGGGCTTTGTAATGTGACATGCCTGCCTTGCGATTATTTTCACATTGTGATCTTGGTTCCTGTTCATTGTTCCTGTGTTTCAGATTGGCATTCTCCCAGGCCTATGCCCCACATACATGTCACATGTATTGTGGTCAGTTGGTGGACTTGTCTGCATCATATCCTCTAGGTGTTGGTTCTCGCTAAATTGTGAATTGTCACCTTCTTGTCCTACTCAACCCTCTGTCTACTTCCATTCTCATGGTGATGCCTTTCACTGGCTGTGGGTGTACTGATGGCACTAGCACCGCACTTAACAATCTGGACCTGCCCCAGTCTCTGATCTTCCACATCCACCTATATGTAGTTAAAATGTAGCATATACTATGTGTAGCATTGTTATGGCACAATATGGATGTCAGCATTGGTAATGTGTACTGCTGATGTTGGGGAAAGTGTGGTACATTGGATTGCCCTGAGAGTCGTAGCAGTGTCCTATTTCCTCCTCTGACTGTGCAGGTGTATTTCTGTGACCAGTTACATGTGTCCTGCCCCTCAATACTGTTGTCTGAGCAGTATGACATTTGGGATGTTGCATTGTGACCCAGGCACAGGGTGGACCCTGACATATGCAGCATGGGTATGACATTAGTGCTGTGTACCTCCTAATGTTGATGACATTGGCTGATGTTTGAGGCAACTATGGACATTCACATTTGACAGGATTGTAACATCTGTCTTGTTTCAGGGGATTTTTTATGTTGTCATCCTGAACCCTCTAATTTGGGTGTTTCAGATCCATGGGGACGTTACTGCCATTAGCTGCTTGACCTGCACACACAGCGGAGGTGGTAGTGGCAACTGTTGTCAATGTTACATTCCACTTGTAGGTATGGCCAGAGGTTGTTGATTGGGCCCTATTTAATGTAGGGAATATAGTGGCTGATGTGTGACAGGATGCCAGTTTGACGTTGTGCCCTGCCCTCCTGGCCTGGCTTTACTTTTGCAACATCCTTGGCATGGCAGCATACCCCCATGCAAAGGTTGTTGGTGTTGTGTAGTGGTGTGCCCAAGGTTTCCTTTGAACGGGCTGTGCACCCGTGCCATGCCGCTTTACCCATGCCACTCCCTGAATATCATAACTTACATGCATTGTGCAGTAGGTATGTCCCCCCCTGCTTACAGTTCACATTTGTGCATTTAAATTCCCCATGCGACTTACCCTGCATGTGTGTTGTCTCCTGGTAGTCTGCGCTGTCCTGTCCTTGAATCCCTGTGACCATCTCCTCAGGGATGACGGCTGCCACCATCTCCTCCATGTGGTCCAGGGCCTCCTGGACTCCCACCTCCAGTCTGCAGTGCTGCCTTCCTGTTCCTGTCCATCTTTTCCTTGGTCCTGCACTTGCAGTCATGCCAGCGTTTCTTACAATCGATGACTGTTCTGCGTACTTCTGCTACACTGTTAATCTTGTCAACAATTTGTTGCCATATTGCCTCTCTCCTACTGATTGGCAACTTTGAGGTGACAAACAGTTGGTGCTGGTGTTCCGTCACCTCTTTCACCAGAATTTCCTGCTCCTCTGCACTGAAGCGACACTTTCTTTTCTTCTTCTCCCTGTCCTGCGTTTTGTGTGGGTCCTCTTGGCTGGTTTCTGGTCTGCTGTCATCTTCCTGGGGTCTGTGCAAGCTTCTGGGATCCATTTTGGCTCTCCTCTGCAAAAATTGCTGTGTTTGCGGCGAGTTTTGATGCAATTGCATCAAAAAACGCTGCATATACCGTTTGCAGTGTCGTAAAACGTCTCGCAGTAATTTCTGCTGCGTTAACGTCATTTTCCTTTACGACGTGACGCTGTGGTGTGCGTCAGAGAAAATGACTCACACCAGTGGTTTGCGCCACTGTGTGTCAAAGTATAAATTTGATGCCCGCACGGTGCAAAGAAATGGCGTTAGCCAGGGGTAATATTTTTGATGCAAAACTGTGTTGGCGCAGTTTTGCGTCAAAAAGTTTAAATATGGGCCTTAGTCCCATATTTATACGTTTTATGTGCCGTATTTGTGTCATTTTTTTACAACAGCGGAACAAACTTACAAAATAAAATTGTATTTTGTAAGTTTGTGCTGCTTTTGTGTCCAAAAGTGACGCAAATGCGGTCCAAAAAAAAGTATAAATATGGGCCTTATTTTGTGAATAGACCTATATACCAATAGCTTGGTTCACAAAATCGGAACCTGTTGCGAGTCGCAGACCACCTAGCCCAATTAATATTTATTAGACAGGTCATAATTAGGAAATCACTGATTAGTCACAATCAATGGCATGGTAGCCTGTAATGGTCAGCCAACCACTATCTTAGTGCCTGCTTTTTAAAGAAGATTGTTTTTCAAATCAGTTGATTTCCCCTAAAAAAACAGGGCTGCTGCTGCATTAAAAAAATCTTATTTGAATAGTTTTAGTGAGAATAGGTAGTGGTCACCTATATCACTGCCTGCTCCTCCTAAAACGTGTACCTCGAGTCCCAAAATGCAAAACAGTGGCCATCTGAATCTCAACACAAGTTGGGACTCTCAAGGCTGTAATTCCATTCTCAGTTCATTTATACAACTGATGTTGAATCACAATTTAGAAGTGATGCCCCCAACACCCCATTCCAAATTGCGATTCGAAATCTGGGGCCAGATGTAGCAAAATTAAAAATTGCGACTCGCAAAATGCGAGTCGCAATATGTAATGCAAGAAAAAAAAACGATCCGAAATAGCGACTTGCAGCTGGACTCGCAACGCAGTGTGCGAGTCCGCAGATTGCGAGGTCGCTTTTTGCGAGTGTGCAAAAAACGAACTTGCAATTAGCTTGTAGGTGTCGCAAATTGCGATTACCTTGAAAATTGCTTACAGGTGCAGCAGAACACTCCAGAAACCACACCAGAACACTCTGGAAACACTTCCTGGCACATGATGATGACATCACAGCCAGGAAGTTTACAAATAGACCTGGGAGGAGGGAGGACCACACCCTTTTATAACTGCCGGTTTTCACACAGCACAAACAGCAGCTGCCATGGAGGGAACCCCAAGAAAGAGGAAGCTCAAATTTTCTGAGAGGGAGCTGGAGGTGCTGACAGAGGAATGCTGTCAGCACTATGATGACTTGTTTGGGAGAGCAGCCCACAATGTTCCTGAGGCCACAAAAAAACAACTGTGGCAGGACATTCAGGACAAGATCAATTCCCTGGGGGTGAGCCATAGGACCATCGAGGACATCAAGAAGAGGTGGTATGACCTCCGCTCCCGGACCAAGGAGAGGGTGGCTGAAAAGCTCCGGGAGATGAGAGGCACAGGAGGGGGACCATCGTCTGTGCCACCACCCACACCCCTGGAAGAAAGGGTGGAAGAAACATTGGAGCAGGAGGCAGTGTCTGGATTTGGGGACCTGGACACCTCAGAGCCCAGCACATCAACCGGTGAGTACCATGTGATATGCCTGTACCCCTATCAATGCCATACCCCCACCCACCATGTACACAGGTGCATGCACAACCAAAATAGCTCCATTTCAGGGTAGCAAATGCCAGAATGATGCATTATGGGAAATGTAGTCAAGTAGGCAGTTCATAGGCAAATGTTTATTAGGAAGTGTGCAATAGATAGTAGACACTGACAGTCTGTTCCCCATGTCCCACAGGTCTCCAGCAAGACACCACCAACACCCCAAGCACCCAGGCCCATGAGGACACCCCAGGACCCGCCAGCACCCCCACCTGCACGGTCAGCAGCATCCCTGCAGTAGCCACACCTGCTGCAACAATTCCGCAAGAGGCTGCCCCAGCAACAGGCAGGGAGGAGACAGGTGGAAGCACAGGGCAGCCACCGCTGCACAGGCGTCGCAGGTCAAGACCATCTGGGCTGCAGTCTGGATCCGGGGTACTTCCTCCAACCACCAGTGAGGCACATCTGCTGCGTGGTCAGCGCCTGCAGAACAGAATTTTGGGCAGAATTAGTGGTGTGCTGCACCGCTTTGTGCGAAACAACCATGCCAGCATGCAGCACCTCAACACACGTATGGACATGATCTGCCGGAACACTGGGGACCTTGCCCTTGCCATGAGGGAACTGGCAGGAGGACTGCTGGCCCAGGCAGAGGGTGGGCGGCGCAGAGATCGGCAGATAATGCACAGACTGGACAGGATGGCCACATCCATCGGCAGGCTCGCCATGAATACCACAGGCCTGTCGAGGACAGTTGGGCTGCAAGTGGAGATGGGCCATTTCGCTGGGGATGTGGCTAGGGGCCTGGGACGTCTCACCCACATCATCGAACTGATGGAGACACGGGAAATGTCGAGGGACACAGGGGAAACACCCCAAGACAGTGAGGAGGGCTCAACAGTGAGCAGTGTCTGCTCAGGAGTGGTAGGCAGAGCACCACGGAAGCAGCAGGGACCAGCCAGGCTGGCAGGAGGGACAGAAGATCGTAGAGATCACCCAGGACCATTAAATGTGGCACATGGCGTTAATGTGCCACATGACTGGTTGTCATTTTCCTGCCCATGGACAATCTCTACTTGTAAATAGTTTCTTTATTACACTAATTAAACAGTTATTTTTGTTCCACTTAACAAATGGAGTTTTTGGTTAATAGGTGAGTATGGTGGGAGTTGACACGTACCGTCCAAAATATTGTGTTGCAATGTGGTCCCGTCTCAGTCTGCCTTGATTAGCAATATTCCGATCCCCATGATGGCGATGTGGTTGTTCTTGCTCTTCATCATCAGGATCTGGGTCTGCAGGGGTGAGAGGTAGCCCACGTCGGGTAGCTATGTTGTGGAGGATGGCGCATGCGACCACAATTTTGAATGCGGTAATGGGGGTGTATTGGAGGGCACCTCCACTGCGGTGGAGGCATCTGAATCTTGCCTTCAGGAGTCCGAAGGTGCGCTCTATCAGGTTCCTGGTCTTCTTATGTGCACTGTTGTATTGTTTCTCTGATTCAGTGCTGCGTGTTAAAAACGGAGTCATGATCCAAGGCCTGAGAGCATATGCACTGTCACCTGTTGGGCACAAAAGTACACGGTTAGGAAGTCCAGATTGTCGTGCACAGTGACCTGTGTGTATGTCTGCAAGTGTCTGTGGCTCTACCTAGGAGGTAACCGTCTCCGAATTCCCCACGTTCCAGGCGTTGATGTATCCCACTATGCCTAAAAATGTATGAGTCATGGGTACTGCCTGGAAACTTAGCTACAATGTTGGTGATGACATAATGGGCGTCACAAACAACCTGTATATTGAGTGAGTGGGTACACTTTCTGTTGCGGAAAATGTGTTCCAGATTTGCAGGGGGGCATATTTGAATGTGTGTCCCATCTACACACCCTATGACATGGGGAAAGTGGGCAATGCGGTAAAAGTCCAGCTTGGTGCTGTTCATTTCTGCCTCATTCCTTGGTAAGTATATGAAGTGAGACATGTGCGTGACTAAGGCATCTAGGAAGGCACTGAGGAACCTTGACACTGCACTTTGGGATACCCCACCTGCCACAGCAATGACCCCCTGATAGCTCCCTGAGGCCAAGAGGTGCAGTGAGCATAGTACTTGCACATGCGTAGGGATGGCGCAGCCACGCAGAGTCTGGTGTTCTAGCTGTGGTTTGAGTAAATCTATTAATTCTAGTATGGCTGCGCTGCTAAGGCGGTATTTGTCATAGATCTCCTCTTCAGTTTGCTGAAAAAGAGTCTGCCTGGTTCTATATATCTTCTCCTGTCTGTGGCCCCTCCTCCTCCTCTGCTGGGCTGCGTGGACTCTCCTCCTCACTGCTATCAGGTATATCTCCGCCATCTTGAGTAACCCAGATGCCTTCTGGGTCTCCTTTTATACTTTGGTAATGGTTACCACCTGCTCTGAGTTAGTGGTAGATGGGACATGCAAACTGGGCTTTTTGCGACTAGTCGCAATTTGCGAGTTGCAATTGCATATGGTTTGCGACTCGCTAATTGCGACTTGGTATTTGCGGGTCGCAAAATGGGGTCGCAACGGATGCGACTCGCAAACGGGTCCCATCGCTTTTTGCGAGTCGGAAATGGGCTTTTTGCATCCCATTTCCGATTTTGCACTGTCGCAAATTGCGATTCTGCCCGTTTGCGAGTCGCAAACCTTTGCTACATCTGGCCCCAAGTCACAAACCCTTGTTATGATCCTGAATCCTGAATCCTATTTTTATTTTGTTGTTGTAGTTTTATACAGCTCGAACTTCACCCAGAGGCATAGGAGCATTTTCACGAGCACCACACACATTATACAAGGTCACATTGATTATTATTATTTTTTTTGCTTTTTAGGCATGGGGAGATTTTGTGAATAGCCCAGAATCACAGGATGTTGAGCCGAAGCGAGACACAAACCTTGTTCCACAGTGCCACAATCAGCAGTTCTAGCTAATTCACTGCATACTCGCTTTACTAGATAAGAAAAACATTTTTGCAATCACACCAAATCGGAGTGTTTGCGACTGCAAACATATTTTTTATATCTGTCCTTAAAACGTTTTTAACATGTGCAAATAGAAGAAGAAAGTAGTGCAATGATGAAATATGTTTATTATAAATACAAGCATGATGTGTGTGTTGTTTTCAAACTACATTAACATCAACAAAACCAAAAGGCATGGAAATGGAAGCCTTTATGGAGGGGATAACGGGAATGAGTTATTATTTTCAATTTACAGCACAGAGTCAAGACGGTGTCCATGGTGACCATTTGTGGAAAAGTGAACTCAGAGTAGTGAAGGGATGTCCTTTGTCTCTCACCAGAGCAGATGTACAAAAAAGATTTTGCATTTCTTAACGGACCGAATTGCTATTTTGGTCTGTTAGGAAATGCAAAATACGCATTCAGTATGTAAAAATGCATAAAAGGCAGTCTCTAAATGCCATTACTACAATGTAGAAATCGCATTTAAGAAATAGCTAAAATTAGAAATCGGTATTAACGATTTCCCATTTGCGCATTCCAAAGAAATGTATGAAAAATTGCAATTAGCGACTGAGAAAAAAAAGCCCATTTAAGAAATGCAATTACCATCAACCAGAATCAGGTGGCAATGTGGAAACTATAAAAAGAGCCCTAAAATGCATCTGGCTCATCCAGAATGGCAACAATATACATCCTAGCAAGGTGGATGAATATCAGCCCCTGAGAGACAGGAGGAGGAGACAGGAGAGGATTTTTAAGGTGAGAGCCACCCTATTTAATATGACATAGGAGAGAATAGACAGATATAGACTGTCTAGCCAGGTCATAATTGATCTGATAGCTGATATACAGCCCCAGTTACAGGACCCTACAATGCTTAGCAACCCCATACCGCCCCACATACAGTTATTATGCTGCCTACAACTACTTGTGACAGGGAGCAACTAGTCAGTCACAGTGGTGGGGGGCTCACAAAGGGGGTCATTACAACATTGGCAGTAAAAGCCGCTTACCGCCGTGCAGAAGACCGCCAACACACTGCCGCGGAATTCCACCACAGCTATTACGACCCACATCACGAAATCTGACAAAATTCAGACAACCACACAAGTCCGCCACACCAAAGGTCAGTGATAAACTGGCGAAAAAAAATCCTCCACCGTCACGCCAACAGAAATACGCCCATGCTATCATGACCCACGAATCCACGCAGCGGTCTTTCAACCGCGGTATTCCATTGGCGGTGCACACCGCCATGCTCAAAATACACACACACATACAAAACACAGCCACATTGGACAATTCGAAATACACACACCTGATATATATACACACACCACTCCCACACACCCAATACAATATAAAACACACACCCACAACACCCACAAACCCCTACGACAAAAAATACAGAAAGAAGGCCAGAGAGAGACACCACCGTCCACAAACTAGCAGCCACAGGCACTCAACAGCATCACCCACACCACTTCCATGCACAAAACACCACACACCACTACATATCACCACACTTATCACCACATACACCACCCCACACATCACCTACACCACCCCATGGCACGGCAAAGACACCCCAGGTTCTCGGAGGAGGAGCTCAGGGTCATGGTGGAGGAAATCGTCCGGGTAGAGCCACATCTATTTGGATCACAGGTGCAGCACACCTCCATAGCCAGGAAGATGGAGCTATGGCAAAGAATAGTTGACAGGGTCAATGCAGTGGGACAGCACCCAAGAAATCGGGACGTCATCAGGAAGAGATGGAACGACTTACGGGGGAAGATGCGTTCCGTGGTCTCAAGACACTACCTGAGCGTTCAGCGGACTGGCGGCGGACCCCCACCTCCACTCCCACAACTAACAACATGGGAGGAGCAGGTCTTGACTATTCTGCATCCTGAGGGCCTCGCAGGAGTCGGTGGAGGAATGGACTCTGGTAAGTCAAATCTTAACTATTATATCCCCCACCCTACCTGCATGGTATCACAGACCCCCACCTTCGCCCCCTCCCCTATCACTCCAACTCCTCACAAATGTACTAATAGCACAAACCACCCATCCCAACACCAAGCCCTGCATGACTCAACAAAGCATGGACACCAATCACTAAAGCATGCCCACTGCACATACTCATAACACCCCCCTCAACCATCATCACACAAGCCCCCACTCAGGAATGCTAGCACTGGGGTACACGCTCACCCACCCATTGCCCACCATGACACTCACAGATGCAAGAATCATGCTTTTACACCCCTGCAGGACCACTACCCAACGTCACCAGACAGGAGGGTCCAGACATCTCCACCCCACCCACGGAAGAGGCCCACAGTGATGACAGCAGCTCTGTCCAACTGGATCCAGATGACCAGCCCGGACCATCGTGGGCCTCGGGACAGTCGGTTCCCCACACCGAGTCACAGGCCACCACAGACCTTCCACCCTCTGGTAACACCAGCAAGGCACCCACCCAGCGGGCCCATACCTCCGTCCCCAGGACACGTCAATCAGCTGTGTGTCCACCACTACAGGGAACCCAGGATAACCCACCACCCCAACAACAACAGGGACCTGGGGGCAATGGTAGTGGGCACACGGTCCAGGGGATGGAGGCCAGGGAACACAGGGGAACTGGGAGGGCTGCTGTGCGACAGGGGGCGGACAGGCCTAGGGAACCCACTCTCCACGAGGCCCTCTCCTCCATCATGGGAGCATAACACGACTCCCAGGAGACGATGGCAATGGTCCTGGCCAAGTTTCAGGAGACCCAGCGGCTGCAGGAGGAACAGTATTTGGGGTTCAGGGAGGAACTCAGAACCATCAGCTCCGCCCTGGGCACCATCGTAGGGGCACCTGGAGGGACACTGTGGCACTCCAAGGGGCCCCTGACACTAGCATGGATGAAGAACTGCCCACCACCTCCGCTAGTGGACAGGACGCTCCGCCACAGGACCACCACACCAGCCCACCACCCCCTGCAGACGGAGAACAACCCCGCAAACGGTCCCTGAGATCCAGGAATAAGACAGAGCACGATGCCAAGACCCCCGCCAAGAAATGAGACCACCCTGATTGTCATCCTAATGTCCCACTTTGTAACCCTGTCCATATTGGAACTGCCCCAGCTCCACTTCCTATGCCCATATGGGCAATGCACCTGTGAGACTAATAGACTGGACTCTGCCATGGACATTCCTCCACCATCACCCCTCACCATTTTACAACCCCCTTCCAATATTGAGCACTTCAATAAACACCCTTGAAGCACAAAACAATCTGGAGTCAGTCTGTGATTTCAAAAATGGGTATTAGCAATGACAGTGACAAAACGCGTTTTCAAATGTAATGTCAACATACCTATGTCACACATCTCAAGTCCATGAGGAATCTAAGCACATGACACACGTTGGAAACCACACCTGTGAAACCGTAAAGGAAATGTACAACTAAGTGACCATATACTGGTTGAAATCGACAGACAGAATATAGAGGTAGAAGTGTGAAACTACTTGTAGTAGGCAGGAATGTTTGTCACTGGTAATATTGCTGGATAACTGAGTCCCTGTTGTCAATGTCTTCTTCCTCTGCTTCCTCCTCATCACTGTCCACAGGCTCCACAGCTGCCACAACACCGTCATCTGGACCATCCTCCTGCAGAAAAGGCACCTGTCGTTGCAAAGCCAAGTTGTGAACCATAGAGCAGGCCACGATGATCTGGCACACCTTCCTTGGTGAGTAGAATAGGGAACCACCTGTCATATGGAGGCACCTGAACCTGGCCTTCAGGAGGCCGAAGGTGCGTTCGATCACCCTCCTAGTCCGCCCATGGGCCTCATTGTAGCGTTCCTCTGCCCTGGTCCTGGGATTCCTCACTGGGGTCAGTAGCCATGACAGGTTGGGGTAACCAGAGTCCCATAATAGCCACACCCGGTGCCTCTGGAGTTGACCCATCACATAAGGGATGCTTCTATTCCGCAGGATGTAGGCGTCATGCACAGAGCCAGGGAACATAGCATTTACCTGCGAGATGTACTGGTCTGCCAAACATACCATCTGTAAATTCACGGAATGAAAACTCTTCCGGTTCCTGTACACCTATTAACTCCTATGGGAGGGGACCAGAGCTACATGGGTCCCATCAATGGCACCTATGATGTTGGGGATATGTCCAAGGGCATAGAAGTCACCTTTAACTGTAGCCAAATCCTCCACCTGAGGGAAAACGATGTAGCTCCGCATGTGTTTCAGCAGGGCAGATAACACTCTGGACAACACGTTGGAAAACATAGGCTGGGAAATCCTTGATGCCATGGCCACTGTTGATTGAAATGACCCACTTGCAAGGAAATGGAACACTGATAGCACCTACACTTGTGGGGGGATCCCTGTGGGATGGCGGATTGCTGAAATCAGGTCTGGCTCCAACTGCGCACACAGTTCCTGGATTGTGGCACGGTCAAGCCTGTAGGTAATGATCAAATGTCTTTCCTCCATTGTCGACAGGTCCACCCACGGTCGGTACACCGGAGGATTCCGCCATCTCCTCACATGTCCCAGCGGACAGTGCCTAGGAATGACAACAGCGAACACAGAGTCAAACAACTCAAAGGTATGTACCCACAGTCTACACAGAACACCATTCATACACAAAATCTGGCTGTATTTGTGTTGTGCGACAAGGCCTAGGTCTGTGTGATGCAGAAGGGTAATTAGGCCATGTGGGCCCCTGAAATGGCGGCTGCCTGACCTCTAAAGTGGGACAATGGGATGTGAGGTAACTGCGCTGGTGTTGTACACCGTCGCGGTAGGCGGTCGAAGACCGCAGCGCAATGCTGCATTGGTTAACATTGGACCCTATGGGTCCCAGGAGCCAATGACGATTTACGCCGGCGGTGATGGTACACACCGCCGCGGACGTGACCGCCGCGGACGTGACCGCCATTTTCTATCTGTTGAATCACTCGATACCTGATCTTCGACAGGAGAGGACCTACACTGCAAGTGCTGCCGTGACCTTGGTCTGGAAGAGACAATGGCTCGTGCGTCTGGGGAAAGGGCCCCTGCCTTCACTGCAGAGGAGTTGGAGAAGCTCGTGGACGGGGTCCTCCCCCAATACAAGCTACTCTACGGTCCTCCAGACCAACAGGTAAGTACACAGGGAGCACGTTGTATGGGCTATGCCTGTGTGGAGAGGGATGTTTGTAAGAATGAAGGGGGCACAGTTCTGCGTGCATGAAGGACTGTGAATGCATGTGCCACATGGCAAGGGTAGGGAAGTGGGCCACTCACTTCGACGGTGCAGTTGGTAATGACTTCTCTTCTTCCCCTGTACTTGTCATGTAGGTCAGCACCCAACAGAAGAAGGATATTTGGCGTGCCATCGCCAAGGACGTCCGGACCCTGGGGGTCCACCACAGACGGAGCACCCACTGCCGGAAAAGATGGGAGGACATTCATCGCTGGAGCAAGAAGACGGCGGAGGCTCAGCTGGGGATGGCCTCCCAACGTGGGAGGGGTGCCCGTCGAACCATGCCCCCCTGATGTTCCGGATCCTGGCGGTGGCCTACCCTGAGTTGGATGGGCGCTTGGGGGCATCACAGCAGACACAAGTGGGTGAGTGCAACATCATTCAGCGGACTTTGTGCTCAGTGAATGTGTCTGGGTGGGGAGGAGGGCTGTGGGTTTCCCTAGGCCAGGGTGAGTTCCGTAGGCTAGGCCCCTCCGTAATGCAGGCCATGTGGCACCCCACCCGACCTCTGTAGAGTGCCAAGTACAGGTATACATGCCCCTGTGTCATCTATGTGTGCAGATGTCGACCATAGCCATGTAGGACATATCCCAGGAATTGCATCTGTAGAGCCCAACAGCGCGACGTAGTGCAGGGGGCTGCTGTGTCTGTATTGTCCGCCAACGGTAGCGGTAAGCCATGCACTCAACCTGTCTTTCTTCTGTCATTCCCCCCCCCCTTTTTGTGGTCTCCCTGTTCTTGTGTGCATCAGCATCATCAGGCGGAGGTACAGTGGCACCGGAGCACGAGGGAGCTGCATCCCACATGGCCATGGAGGGCCACACCATGGACTCCGAATACACCAGTGGGACGGAGGGCGAGGGGAGCACCACAGCAGTCACAGGATCTGCAACCAGCGACATGTACTCGTCCTCCGATGGGAGCTCCCTTGTGGTGGCGGCAACATCTGTGCCCCCCACTTCTTCAGGTACAGCCGCCACCCCCCCTACCAGCACCGCCCTCCCAGCAGCCCCTCAGCCTTCGCACGTGCCCGCTCACCCAGGAGGGTGGGCATCACCTTCGCCCCAGGCACCTCAGCCCATGCCCCTGTCACCTCTGCTGCCCTCAGTGAGGAGGCCATTGACCTCCTCAGGTCCTGCACTGTTGGGCAGTCTACCATTTTGAATGCCATCCAGGGTGTAGAAAGGGAATTGCAACACACAAATGCATTCCTGGAGGGCATTCATTCTGGTCAGGCTGCCCTTCATCGAACCCTGCAAACTCTGGCCTCAGCACTGATGGCAGCCATTGTCCCTGTCTCTAGCCTCCCCCTCCAACTTCCTCCACCCAGACCCAATCCCCTGTACCCCAGCCTATCCCAAGCACACCATCAGACCAGCCTGCACACACCTCACCACACAAGGTAAGCTCAGGCAGACATAAGCACCACACATCCCACAGGCACTCACGCAAGCATCACACACATACAGACACACCAACATCCACTGCCTCCACTGTGTCCCCCTCGTCGCCGTCTCCCTCCTCCCTCCCAGTGTCGTTTACACTCTCACCTGCATGCACTACCACAACTGCCACTACGTCCCGCACCAGCACACCCACCACCACACCCCGCTCACGTGCAGTCACCACCCTACTCCCATTTACACGTCCCCTGTGTCCTCTCCCAGTGTGTCTATGACGCCCCCTCCGAAGATACAAAAACGCAGGCACCCACCCATCCAACAGCCATCCACCTCACGACAGCCTCCAGCCCACGCACCTTCACCCAAAGTCACCAAACGTACACCTCCTACAACCACTACCTCTTCCTCCACTCCCAAACCCCCTCCAGCTACCTGTCCAAGTGTTGCTAAGAAACTTTTCCTGGCCAACCTTGACCTCTTTCCCACCACCCGCCCCCCCCCCTCCAAATCATAGGTCCCGTACTAGCACCTCAGCTAAAAAAATCTCCGGGGCCAGTGATGCCTGTTACAGGTATGTGGAGAGCACCGGCCACCAGGCCAGCCAGTGTGGCACGGAGCCACAGCACAGCCAGTCCCCCCCTGTGAAGCACCAGAAGTTGGACAGTGCCCGGCGGGAGAGGGGGAAGACACCAGCCAGCAAAGCCGCTCACAAGGGTTCCGGGGGGAGTGTCAACTCAGCTGTGACTCCTCCCAAGGTGGGGAAGGGGCAGAAGAAATCTCCAAAGTCTGGGAGGAGCAGCATGGAAGAGAAGACCGCCATCATCCCCGCTGCCCAGGAGGCCACCGCCAGAGTCACTGCCCAGGAGGCCAGCCCAATCGTCACTGGCCAGGAGGCCACCGCCAGAGTCACTGCCCAGGAGGCCAGCCCAATCATCACTGGCCAGGAGGCCACCGCCAGAGTCACTGCCCAGGAGGCCAGCCCAATTGTCACTTGCCAGGAGGCCACCGCCAGCCCCAGGAGGCCACCGCCAGCCCCAGAGTCACTCGCCAGGGGGCCACCGCCAGCCCCAGAGACACTGGCCAGGAGGCCACAGCCAGCCCCAGAGTCACTGGCCAGGAGGGCCCCGCAAGCCACAGCCCAGCAGACCCATGAAGGACCGCCAGCCACAGGCCTGCTGGGCAATGAAGGACCGTCTTGGCAAGCACCGCTGAACAGGGCAAGCACTGCTGAACAGGTCTGAAACTGCCAACTCAAGCACCGCTGAACAGGGCAAGCACCGCTGAACAGGTCTGAAACTGCCAACTCAAGCACCGCTGAACAGGGTAAAGACCGCCATGGCAAGCACCGCTGAACAGGTCTGAAACTGCAAACTCAAGCACCGCTGAACAGGGCAAAGACTGCCAAGGCGAGCACCGCTAGCCCATTAGCGGCAGGGGCAGTGACGCAACTGGGACCGTCACGGGGTGAGTGCTGCACTCTGGGCACCAGTCCCCCTCCAGAACCAGTGGAGAGATCCATCCACTACCTCTGTCCTTCACAGGATGAAGCACTCTGGGCACCAGTCCCCGTCCAGAACCAGTGGAGACATCCATCCACTTGAGAGACTGTGGCTTTGCACTTCCCAGGATGGTACAGTGGGCAACCCAACCACTGTAGAGACTTGAGAGACTGTGGCTTTGCACTCCCCAGGATGGTACAGTGGGCAACCCACCCACTGTAGAGATTTGAGACACTGTGGCTTTGCACTCCCCAGGATGGTACAGTGGGCAACCCACCCACTGTAGAGACTTGAGAGACTGTGGCTTTGCACTCCCCAGGATGGTACAGTGGGCAAAGCACCCACTGTAGAGACTTGAGAGACTGTGGCTTTGCACTCCCCAGGATACATCAATGGGCATGGAGCCCCCTTGTGGATCTGGTGTGGTGCACTCATCCGGCTGAGGTGCCCCCCGTTCCCCATGAGGGGCCTGTTGTATTTCTATCTGATGCCCCTGCAGTGTTCTCTCCGTTTTTATCAGGTATCTAGTGTGGTGTGTGTGTTGTCGTGGGTGAGGCTCGGGGTGGGGGTTGGGATGTTGGTTGTGTGTGTCCCTGTGTTTTCCCTCCCCTCCCCTATGTCGTAGGTGCAGTACTCACTGTGGTGTTCGCCGCCGCCGTTGATGATCCTCGTATAGGAGCAGGAAGACTATCGCTGGCAGAATATGGAGCTCCGGCTCCATGGTGTCGTCGTTCCTCGTGGAGTGTGTAGAGGTGAGCGTTTTCCCTTTGAAATGGCAGTTTCTGCCGTGTTTTTATCCGCGGTGAATCCGCCCCGGAAAAGGGGGAGGATTGGTAGGTTGTGATACTGTGGGCGGTACATTGTCCTCCGCCTGTCTGTTGGCGGTGACTGCCGTGCTGTTTGTCTGTACCCCTGTGGCGGTAGGAGTGTTAAAGTGGCTGTCTTTGTTGGCGGTTTCCACCAGGGTCGTAATACCAATTTTTTTAAGGCTGGCCTGTTGGCGGTTTCACCGCCTCTTTAACACCGACCGCCAGGGTTGTAATGACCACCAAAGGGCATTATCCAGGTTCCTGCACACATTTCTTGATGTAATGGTTGCTAAGCTGCGCCAATATATCTTTTTCTCAAATACCGCACAAACATTGCAGCAAATAAAATTGAATTTCTATAAGATGGCGCAGTTCCCCAATGTAATTGGCTCCGTGAACGGAACACATATTGCCATATGCCCCCCTTCAGCAAAAGAATACATGTATAGGAACAGGAAGAGCACACACTCCCTGAATGTCATCACAGACCTTGTGGCCAGATACCCAGGCAGCACACTCATTCATGTTCCACCACGTGGACTTTACAATCGACTGGCACAGGTGGAATTTGGTGATGGATTCCTGCTTGGTAAATTTACCACACACTCATTGCACACATTAGCCAGGAATGTACTTGTCATCTAGTCTAATGATTTCCCCAACCATGGCCCAAAGGTGGCAGTGCATATGCTTTACGTCCATTGATCCTTATGCCTTACCTAACTGCCCAGACATCAAGTGAGCGATGATACAACCAGGCACACAAAGCAACTTGTTTAGTCATTGAGGGGACATTGGTATCTTGAAATCCCACTTCAGGATCATCCATAAGACAGGAGGAGCACTGCTATACAGACCACAAACATGTTATAAGATAGTAGCAATCTGTGCAATGTTGCACAATGTAGCAATGCTAAGGGGACTTCAGGCTGTCACCATTGAACTTGAATCAGACAATGATTCAGATGATAAACAACAGCAAAAAAAGGAACAACAAGACGGCAGCCATGCAGCTGAGGGACAGGCTATATGCACAGATATGACCAACAACTACTTCTGAGGTACGGCATGACATGTCATGTTGTGAATAAGATAACTCACACTTGTCTTGGTGCACAAAGCAATTACCATCTTTGATTCAGGGGTCAATGTTTTTACAAAAACAATTATGTACAGAAAAAAGAATGCCATGAATGCAAAATGTTAACAGCATGGATTGTGCCATGTCTGCCTCTTTCCTGCTTCCCCTTCCTGCACTCCTCTTCCCAGTCCCAATGTGCCCAGGGGCAGCAGCCAAATCAATGTCTAAATGGTGTTGGAGAACATTCATGGTGGCACATGTGTCAAAGGTAGATGCCCCACTTATGCTTGACCCATCCTCACTCCCAGGGGGTGGTCGGTTGGCTGACAGGGAAAAAATGTGGGTCTAGAGGTTTCAAGAGCTGTTGTCACCTGCACAAGGCCCCTGGCACCATCCTGGCAGCAATGTGACATTTCTGTCTGAATGTTAATTGTACGTCTGGCCAGACTGGAGGTGGCATTGGCCAGCCGGTTTATTGCAGGGGTGTGGGCATCAAATCTGACCATTAATTGTTTATGACACAGGCACACCTGCCTGTGCTCTCTCTCCATTACACTGGTCCAGTGCTCCTGGCCCTTCTCAACTGTTTTGGTGAGGCGCTGCAACTCCCTGGTCACACCACTCATCTTTTTTATATTGCAGGCGCTGAGTTCTGATTATTGCCCTCTCCAAACCACCAAAAAGTGGCTGTACTTGCTGCAGCAGACAGAGTGGAAACAGTGGCCATGCTGCCTGGACTTTGGTAAGCTCCTGCATTGTCAGCTGCAGTGGAGTGCTTTCCCTCACTATCCTGGAAGCTGGGCGGTGGTGTGGTCTGACAGATCACTGCATTTGGTGTGGAGGTGGATGGGCCAGGTGACTGTGTTATTGTCGGCTCCATCTATTATTCTGTAGTTGCTGCAGTGTATGTATCATCAGGGCTGGGATCTCTTAGACCAGAGGTCTCCAAACTTTTTAATGCCGCTCCCCCCCAGTTGAAAAATAAAAATAATTGGGCCCCCCTCAGAAATGTTCACAATTATTTTATATACATGGCAATGTTTAAATATGTCTAAACCTATTTAAACATTGCAGTTAAGTACTTTTACCTTTTGAAAACTGCAATAACGTGCTTCTGCTTAAAACAAAGGCCTGTTATCTGTATAATATTTATTTTGGCCAGAATCTGGGGCCCCCCCTGGGCTCACTTCAGGCCCCCCTAGCGGGGCCCGCCCCACAGTTTGAAGACCTCTGTCTTAGACACATATGTGGCACACATTTAGTATGAATAAATGTTACAGTTTTGGACATAACTATGTTGTGACATTGTGATTGTTGTGTATGTTCTGCAGAAGTTGTAGCATATTGTTACATGCGGCCAGTAGCATTCAATACAGCAAGGGGATGGAATGAACTACACCTACCAAGATACAGTGGGTGGGTGACTGAAACAACTGATTCTAGTAGTCCAATCTTTGTGTTCTCTGCTGTGGTTTGCCTAACTGTGTGGTCTACAAACAACATAGAGGTATGTCACTTACCCTTGCTTCTGGATGTACGGAGTCTATTTCTCTGACTCCTGAGACACTGGCAAGTTCTAGTGTTCCCTCAATAAGGCACTCCTTGGCAGTCGGCAGGGGTTGGGTAGATGGTCCCCCTCCTGTTTCACGCCCTCTGCCATCCTGCTGGCCAGCCCTGGAGCGCAGGTCGTACCGCCTCTTGTGCAGCTCAGGAATGGTTCGATGTGTCACTCCCATGGCATTCACTTTCTCCTGAATGTCGTACCAGATTTTGTGTGTCTGGGAGTCAGGGACAGAAAAAGAAGCCTTTCCAAACAGCTTGTCCATGTTGGCCACACATTTCTCAGTGAGGACCCCCACCTTCCACTCCGAAAATTCAATTTTGCACTTCCTGCTGCCTCCTTCATCCCTGTTCTGCTCTGCAGCCATGGTGTGGTGTTCTCACCCATCCTTGTGTCTGCAGCAGTGTGTCAGGACCGCTCCCTATAGCTGAGTCGTAGCTCAGAGTGTGGCAACAGCCTGTTAATTACTTCCATCTGGGCCTCCAGCTGCATTTACGCATGGATTTCTAAATCAGCGATTTCTTATTTGCAAGTTTCTTCCATTTAGAAATCGCAAATAAGGAATCGCTTCCTATATACATCACCAACTGCGACTCACAAGTACAGATTTCTATACATTTGGTATTTGCGAGTCGCATTTTAAGAATTTTGTACACCTGGCCCCAGGTCCGTATGCATGCCCATTTCCTGTCAGGTACATTATCTGATGATGTCATCAAAGATTAAGAATAATAAACTAATGAGGCAGAGATCACTTATTTATGGATTGATCTGTTAATTACACACAGTGAATGAATGGCGTTATTTTTAAAGCACAACAGCTACTCATAAAGAGTCTCCTGGTGCTACAACAATTGTAACATGAGGGGGAGGGAATTACTGATTGAAGAGATGGGTATTCAGGGACTCAGGGAAGGCAGATTCATTTACTATGCTTCTGAGCTTCAATGGTAAGAGATTCAATTTTTTTGCTGTATGTACTGAGAAGAAGACCCCACCATGTCTAGATCTTTTCAAATGGGGGTGGATACCAGGTGAGCCTTACAGGACAGTAGAGTTTGGCTAAGATGGTTATTTTTGATTCTTTTGTCCAGGTTGATGGGCCCTGAATTGTACAAGACAAGATGTGCTGATGTAAGCACTTTGAAGGTGATCCTTTTACAGACTGAGATCCAGTGCAGTTTAGCGAGGAAAGATGAGGTACTCTTTTGAAGACTATAGAGCAGACGAGTTGCAGTCTTTTGGATCACTTGAAGATGGCAGAATAGATAAGCAGGCAGACCCAATTATAAGGCATTTGTGTAGTCCAGCTTGGAGAGAATCGTGGCTCGAACCACCGTTTTGCGTGCCTCTCAGGGAACAAGGGGTAGAAATTTTGTAAGGCCCAAATGAACCATATACAGTATCTGGCAACTAAATGCGTCTGAGTTTTGAAGAATACATTGTTGTTGAATATTACTCCTAGATTTCTTGCTGATTGCATCAGTGAAGGAGGAGCCAAGTACCAAACCAACACTGGTTGGACCCTGATAGAAGGATTTCTGTTTTATCCAGGTTGCATTGTAGTTGGCTTTCCTTGAGACAGCCCAGGACTGCACTCATGCAATTGGAAAATGACTCTTTGCTGGTGCCTGAGTTGCCCTCATAAGAAAACACCAGCTGCATTTCATCAGCATAGGAGACAATATTGATGCTGAAAAGACTCCACCAGGCGGCAAGAAGAGAAATGTAAACATTAAATAATGTTGGGCTTAGTGAGGAGGCTTAGGCTACTCTACATTTGAGTGGTTCAGCCTTGAAGAACTGAGGATTTGTCCAGACTAATTGTTCTCTCTCTGTTAGAAAAGAGGTCAGTGACTGAAAGGCCAGTCCCCTAATACCACAATTAAATAGGCATTGTAGAAGGATGTCATGGGCAAGAGTTTTGGAAGCCACTGACAAATCTAGGAGAGTGAGGGAGGCATTCTGTTTTTTATCCAATAAAATTGTTAATGACTCCGAAATTTCAAGCAGCGCTGTTTAGGTACTGTGTTGTGTGTGGAAACCAGATTGGGAGGGGTGTAACAGGTGACTGGTTTCTCAGATTTCTGAGAGTTGTCTGTTGACCACTGATTCTAACACTGTGCAGTGCAAATTTTCTTGCCCCACTAGCACCCACCTAATGCCACCAGGCGTGCACCATTTCTAAGATATGGCGCACCATGGCGGTAGTTAGGGAAACAACTGTCAACATCTTTTACACTAGTCCGGAGCTTTTCAGGATTCACATCAAAAATGTTGATGCTAATCCTGCAAAGCCCATTGAGGCCCATTGAAAACAATAGTGTGCCTCCTTTTCACGCCTGTTCTGAGCAAGTGTTGAAAGTGCCCGAAAAAATGATGCAAAGAAATCACTTCAATTTCCTTGTACCAGGAATGCCCCCTTTGCATACATTATGAATGGCACCAGCATAATTTAGCGCAAAGGGTTACAAAGTGGCACAATGCATGCATTACATCACTTTGTAAATTTGGCGCGGTGATTTTGGCCTGGTTGGGCCACATTAGCATAAAAACAATTACACTAATGTGGTGCAAGGAGACATTAGGGGCTCTTAAATCTGCCCTAAGTTCTTAGTGGCTGCCTGGAGGAGGGAGATGGATCTGAGGTTGGTTGAGATATTACTGTCTGTTGTTGGTTTCTTCAATAGTGGGACTACGCTGTTTTTTGTCCATATCATGGGAACCGAGTCTGTCTGAAGGGAGGTGCTAAACACCCTTGCATGGACAACATATAGAACATATTGGTGTGATGTGAATTGTTGCTAGACATTCCTCTCCTTAGTTACCATTTCCCTGCTGCTCAGCCAGTGTGAGTGTGATGTCATGGAATGCTGAGGAGCACCCTGAGGTGGATGAATGTCAGTTGGAGAGATTGGGTTAAGTGGCAAGGATGCTGTTCCTGGTGGGGCAATGTACCAATCCTACTTGTAATCTGTAACTAAGACTTATCTTAAACAATAAACTTGTTTCTTACAATCTACATGATTGACAATCCAGATAGCTGCACACAAGCCCTAAGCATCGATTAGGACACTGGCGACGATTAGAGGAAAAAACCTGTGTGAGGAAGAAAATCAAAGAGAAACTAAGAGTAAAAGGAATACTGAATAAACTATAAGAATTGGCAGCCTAAGTTGAGAATTATGCCGCTGAAGCTCCATCACATGTCTGTTACATCCAACAGCCTGCTGTCCATAAAGTGTGAGCGTTGTTTGACCTATTAAACATCTACATATGCTGATTTATTGTGACTTTGGTGCTAACAAGATTAGAGTTAGCTTATACAGCAATTCATTGCTTTGGTTTGACGTACTGGCGAGGTGTTAACCGACACCACAGGCTGTCAAAGAATGTTAACCGGCATCAACCGCTTTAGGAGGTATAGTGCAGTTTTATTCGCATACCCTGTAAGCATGAGCGTTTATTGAACTAGTATGGAGTCAGCATTGGACTAAACATCATGGTGATGGTGTGCTTTTGGGATGATTTAACCCCATCAGAGTGAGAGCGCATGCTGTTGTACGAGGGTTAGGAGTGCATGCTGTTGTGTGAGGATTATTTTTTAAATAATGCACCTAATTGCTGCACGTAATGATGCTGCACAGCTGGAGTAAGGAGGACTTGCCTAAGGGTCATTGAGTCTTGAGCTGCATGTAACGACTACTGTGTATCGGTGCCAGCCTCTCCTTAAGGCATTCTCACACTTCAGAGCACACAATAGAGGTCATGCAGTATCTGGGAGGAGTTGCCTATCGAAACTGGTGCTAAACGATGCACACTGCACTGGCAAGATAAGCTCAATTCACCTGTGAAGATGATGTTAAGCATCTGCAGCCATTTTCCTCTATTGGGGTGTTTCCAATGTGAAACTATGGCCTAGAAGGTGTATTTATAACACTATAGCGAAGCACACACAAAGTGTTTTATTTTTCTGTTTCCTGCCATCAGTTCATCAACTTTTGTTGCAGAGACACCTGCCCAGTCCCTGGGACCTTGGGACTTTGTGTCTAATATCATCAATTAGTGGCAAACGTAACAACAAGGAAGTTTTTGCTTAAAAAATTAACCTTTGCTTTCAAAGTACCCACAAGTATATAGCTGACTGTTCAGTGTAAGTTACCCGATCATAGAGAAGAAGCTTGTGTGCAAATTTTCCACAGATAAGGTGATGCATTCACTGGAAAAATTCCAATGTGTTCCTGAGAATCTATGAGTGCCAAATTATTAAATAGTGGAGAAAGATTTCGGGTGAGAGATCGCTCACAACGGGACATTAGGATTTTCTGCTTGACGAAATTCTGTGCCATCCATAATGTGTTTATACTGTCATGACAGTGTATCTCTGTGTGCTGTTCTTAATTTGCTGCTATGTTCTAATTTTCTCCCTAGGAGTATTGTTTAATGCAAATCTCTATGAGCTGGATGTGCATATTTTTTTAATCCTAAGTATGTTAGTGTAAGTGTGGCCAGATTTTACCTTATGAGAGTATGGCCATGTCTGCCATACTGAATGTACTGCCTACATGTATGTTAAAATTGTGGTCTGGATATTCTGCATGTGTAAATTGTTAGAATGCACAATATTTGTTGAAAATGCTTTAATTTTGATTAATGTTGCTTTGCAGGGCTGTGTACCTTAGTGTTGCATTGCAGGACCGTGTACCCTAGCATTGTGTTACAAGGCCATGTACCTTAGTGTTGTGTTGCAGGGTCATGTACCCTAATGTTGCATTGCAGGGGCATGTACCCTAGTAGTGCATTGCAGGGTCATGTACACTAATGTTGCATCGCAGGGTTGTGTACCCTATTGTTGTGTTGCAGGGTCATGTACCCTAGTGTTGCTTTGCAGAACCATGTACCTTAGTGTCGCGTTGCATGGACTTGAGCCTTAGTGCTGCATTGCAGGACTGTGCACCTAAGCATTCTGTTGCAGGGCCATGTACCTTAGTGTTGCGTTGCAGAGTCATATACCCTAATGTTGTGTTGCAGGGCCGTGTACCCTGGTGTTGCATTGCAGGGCCATGTACCTTAGTGGTGCGTTGCAGTACTGTGTCACAAAGCAATGCATTGCAGGGCTGTGTACCTTAGTGTTGCAATGCAGGGATGTGTACCTTGTCATTGCATTGCAGGAAAATATTACCTAGTGCTGCGTTGCAGGGCCGTGTACCTTAGTGTTGCGATGCAGGGTCATGTACCATAATGTTGCGTTGCAGGGCTGTGTATCTTAGTGTTGCGTTACAGGGCTTTGTACCTTAGTATTGTATTGCAGCACTGTGTACCCTGGCATTGTGCTGCAGGGTCAGGTACCCTAGGGCTGAATTGCAGAGTCATGTACCTTAGTGTTGCATTGCAAGGCTGTGTACCTTAATGTTGCATTGCGGGGCTGTGTACCTTAATGTTGCATTGCAGGGCCATGTACCTTAATGTTGCATTGCAGGGCCGTGTACCATACTGTTGCCTAGCAGGGCCATGTGTCCTAGTGTTGCATAGCAGGACCGTGTACCTTAGTGTTGTGTTGCAGGATCGGGTAGGTGTTGTTTTTGTTAGCTTCCTAATGACTGCACAGGGTTGCATTATGTGATTATTAATGCATCTAATGTTGTAGGACTGTATGATCATTAATTTCCATCTTGAGTCCATTTTAACTTTATTATTAGCACTCTAAGTCCTGCAGAGGATTCCATTAAGTGATTATGTAGTGTTCAATGTTTATTCCGATTCATTCGGTCTATAAAGTCACACAGTTCCAGTTTGAAATATTAGAGGGGATTTGAGGCGCAAGCGGCAGTTGGTTGAGACTGCAACTGTTATCAGCTGTTACTCCGCTGTGCTCTCTGTTACCTTACCTAGTAAAATTCTACATGAGTGTCTTCACTACAATTATACTGTTGACGAGATGTAACAGAGACCAAAGAGCACACTTGTGCAGAAGTATCCAGTCACGGTGATAAACATCTTGCTGATCCTCACCTTCTTATCTACGACCTGTCCTCACTGCATAGTCACAGAGTATGACCGTTGGTGTGGCAACTTCCTTGCCAGGAGGTAACGTCTGCAAAACCCAGTCCGAAATTCAGTGAACAATTTATAGTTAGTGCGCATGCGCAATTGGTTCAGCGCCTGACTGTGCCTGATCTTGACGTCAACATGTGTGCCGCCATGCCACTACCGGCTAACATGACCTATTGTTAGCTTGTTTCTCATGTGGGATGCAAGCTAACCCCCACAATGCAAGGTAAATGGGTGTGCCGCCATTTTGGGACAACATTGTATTTTCTTTTCAGTGGTAAACGATATCACTTCTGGGTACGTAACATGCAGAATGGCGTTCACTCAAGCAGTGCAGCCATTCAGGTCCTCAGATTGTCAGTGCATCTACCAGTGATGAGCCCACCACAATTAAAGAAAAAATAATAAATAAGTGAAATTGCTTTTAAGCCTATAGAGTGTGCCAGGAGTACCCATTGTAACAAATTTCTGGTGCACATAGCTGTCATGCGCACACCAAATTAAAAACAAATGTATATTAATAATATTTTTGCCCAGCCATCTGAAATGTGACATTAGCCGTTATGCACAGAGAGATGATATGCACGCTTAAAGCAACACAAAGGTATTATTTTTAATACCTCAGTTGTGTACACCTTGCATCCAAAACAATTTATAGAGATTCACATGCTGTGTTTGGTATTAATATATAATACCTCAAAGTGCTTCTACAACTCTTTCTGGTTCAATTGTTCAGCTTGGCCTTATCATATCTCCTTGGCAAAATATGCAGACATTAGTGAGCACTAAAACAAGTCATTTCGGGGCATCTCCAAATTATGTTACCATGCAGTCTGTTTCTCCAACACCACCATTTTAAGAGGTGCCGGGAACACTGCCAATTTCATGGAGAAATTGGTATGAGGCTTTTAAAATGTATTTGGAGGCAATTGGTGTATCAGGTTTTTGACCAGAAGGAAAAAAAAAATCTTATTACTCCACTTGGTGTCTTTTGAAGGAAGGTCTGTGTATAAACATCTGACTCCACTGACATTGAAAATGAAGAGTCAGATTAATTGTTGATGCTGTCAAGAAGTTGGAATTACGGTTTGATGTTCAGCCAAGTTGGGTGGTAACCAAACAAAAAATTCTTAAAAGAGAACAAAGGACTGGGGAGGATGTTGACACATACATTTCAGCACTTAGGAAGCTAGTTGGGGGTTGTCATTTTGAAACATTGACAGATCAGCTCAACAGAGATCAGTATATTTGTAAGTGTATGCATAAAACCATTCAGCAGAAGTTACTTTCTATGGATAATCCTTCTTTCGAAGAAACTATAAGGACAGCTGAACATACTGAAATATCAAAAGTGTCTGTGAAGGAATTAGAAAACAAGTGCACAGAAAAAATAGATGTGGTGTCAAATAAAGAGGAAAGAACTACAAAAACAACTTGTAATGACAGTGGATCATTCTTCAAACAAACATATGCTTCAGGTGTGGGAATCCAAATTATTCTAAAGGTGGAGAAGGTTGTTCAGCTAAAAATGTGACATGTGGGGAACGAAACAAACTGGGCTACTTTGGTAGAGTGTGTCAGAGTAGTAAATACAGCAATTTAGTGAATAAGAATGATTGCATGACTTTTAACTGTGCAGGGGCAGCAAATTTGTCTGAAGGGGGGATTGATGAAGAGGACAAGATACAGGATGACTTGAGAGACATGGTTTGGCAGTCACTGATAGTTCAGTGGTTAGCGGACACCCTGCTAATTGCATGGATCCGCTAATTGCATTGATCTGTATGTGGTTATTGGAATAGGAGATAAGATTGTTAAATTGCTAGTGGATTCTGGAGTCATGAACACAGTGATAACCATAGAGTTGTTCAAGAAAGTGTGGCAGAATAGGCCTTTAGGTCAATCACACAGGTGCAAAATCAAACTTGCAGGATTTGTTTGAAGAATTTTTAGAATTCAGAGGATAAAAAAATCTCGGTAAAGTCTATGTTGCTATAAAAGGCATTTAATGGTGGTTTCATCAAGGGCTATTCCAAATGGTTTTGAGACCAGGCACAAAGGGACTATTGTCTGTTCTTGGTTCAATTGATTTTAGTGACAAGCTTGTAAAGACGTTTTTCACAGGTTTTTTTTCAATGAGTTAGGTACTGTCAGAGGATTCACACACCAAATAAAATAGAAAGAAGATTCAGTGCCCGTCAAAAGTTGAGAAGTGTTCAGTTCAGTATGAGAGACAAGCTGGAAGGTGAGCTTAATGAACTATGAAGAAAATGAATTATTGAAACAACTGAGTCCTCTTTATGGTTACCACCATTTGTTGGGGCACTAAAAAACAAAATGGTGAACTAAGGGTATGTGCTGACCTATGCATTCTTAACTAGAGTATTTGGATAGATTCTCACCCTCTACTGGAAATATTGGAATTGTTGACCCTGACAGGTGGTTCCAAGTGTTTTTTTTAACTTGATCTGGCATCATTCTATCATCAAGTTTTTCTTGATCCTTCTTCAAGGCATCTGACAGCTTTTGTGTCACCCATCAGCATGTTTCAATATTGCAGAATGCCTATTGGTTTAGCATCATCTGCAGCTGTCTTCTAAAGATTAATGTTACAGATGTTCAGGGATGTTGAAGGTGTGGCCATTTTTCAAGATGATGTGTTGATTTATGGATCTACTAGGGAGAAGCACAGCAATGCACTAACTGAGATGTTGAACATTACACAGGGAAAAGGAGTAGTGTTGAAAGTAGAGAAATGCCAGTTCCTCAGGGATGAGGTGGATTGTTCAGGTAATGCAGAGTCAGAGCAAGGCATTGAACCGAAACCAGCTATAGTTAAAGCAATCACTGATGCTTCACCAGCCACTGACAAAGCACGTCTTAGGGCTTTGATTAGCCTATGTGAATTGTATCCATACTTCATTCCTGATTAGATGTTGAGTCAAACCATACATAATATGATAAAGAAAAACAATATTTTTGTTTGGGACAAAATGTGTCATGACATTTTTGATTGGGTCAAGTCTCAATTAGCAGGGTCAAGGATCTTGAATCCATTTGTTCCTCAGGTTCAATGCACTATCACTGTTGATGTCAATTATTTTGGTCCAGGAGCCGTCCTCACCAGTTTAAAGAAGGTTTAAAAAACACATCGGGTTATGCTTCTAGAGATGTTCTGAAGTAAACCTGTCAGCGATTGAAAAATAATTATTAGCTTGTTGGTGGGCTATCAGAAAATTTCCCCCATACATTTGGGGTTGTCAGTTCATCTTGCGTACTGATCACAGCCCCCAAGTTTCAATTCTGTCAGGTGATAAGCTTACAGATCACACCCCATGTACTTCTAGAATTAACACCAATTTGTTATAATATGACATTGATGAGTTCTACATTCCTGGAAATAAAAATACCAGGACAGACTATCTTTCCAGGGTTCCTGTTGAAGAAGCAGATGAAGAAATCAGTGAGGAAGAGGATCATGATAATTGTTTTATAGCAGCCCTGGATGTTGAAAACATGGGTGCCACTAGTGGCAATGAATGTAGGCAAGAATTGAGCAATTCATACAAGCTGTATCAACTTGTGACATTGATACAAGTTATGGATTCTGTGAGGAAAGGATGTCCCAAGGAGAAAAATGTTGCATATCAATTCCAAACGTTCACGAAGATATCTGATGAATTGTCAGTTGAAGATGGTATTCTAATGCATGGTAAAAAGTTGGTACTGCCAGACAGTTCAATAAACAGAATTATGTGTGGTGCACATGAGGGTCACTTGGGCAGAACACTCACCAAGCAAAGGATTAGGAAAACATTTTGGTGGCCTACCTTGGATAGACATTTCGACAAACATGTTGGAGGCTGTGTGTTGCATAGTAGTATTTAGAAAGGGTTCAAAACAAGGAACCCTTCTCTACAACCTATTGAAATACTTTCCAAACCATGGGACAAGGTGGGTATTGACCTTCTTGGTCCATTCAATCTTTTCTAGGTTTGCATCTTCGTCTAGGTTTGCTGTTGTTTTAATGGACTATTACTCGAAATGGCCAGAGATCTGTTTCACTGGGGAACCTACATCCAAGAATGTAATTGACTTCTTGATAGATGTCTTCTTAAGAGAAGGGTTTCCATCACATCTAGCTTCTGTCAATGACATTCAATTTGTGAGTGAAGAATTCAGTAGTGTTTTGCAACAAGGGGGTATTAAACGCTTTAGAAGCTTGCTTTATCACCCACAGACAAATAGCTTAGTTGAGTGCATGAACAGAGTCCTAGGAAATTGAGTCCAGTGGTCTATATCCAGCATATGCATTGTACAGAATGCTGCACATTCTATGTTATGGTTCTACCGCACAACCCCTCATTCAGCCAAAAAAGTTCTCCATTTGCATTGTTTAGAGGCAGGAAGCCTTCTACCAAGTTATGCCTGGGATGGTTGTCAACATAGATAAAACATGACCTTATTGAGATCATGGATAGTTGTATTGATCAAAATGTTCAAATAGTTCAGGAAGGTCAAAAAAATATTTCGATGTTAGAATGAGAGTTAGTTCACATCACTTGAAAGTAGGTCACAAGATCCATATAAAAAAGCTTACCCTTCAAGATGAAAGTAGAAATTACATTTTAAGAATCAATTGTTTTTTATAAAGTTTGTGGAAATGCAGTCAGGATCAGCAATTGTAATTGGTTGAATGTTGGAAAAGTAGTAAAAGTGAACAAAGCAGATTTGAAAGTTAATGGTCTCCAGAGTGATCAAAATAAAGTTGATGTTGACAATGGAGTGACCATGATTCATGGATTGGTCAGTAATGATGGAGTGGTCCGCAGAAGAAATTAACAAGGAGTATTGCCCATCAAGTATTGTTAATAATTCTAAAAGTATGCAGTTACTGTCCTCTGACCAAGTTCACTTTGCAGTATCACCACATCACGTATATGATTTAATTCTTTTTCAGTATAATTTCCGGTGGTGTGCTTCTGCTGATCTGCCTTTCCAGACATTTCACTTTTAAAAAGGAAACAATATTACTGTAATTATACATTTTCTAAAGTAATTTAGCCTTGTTGTAATGTGTAGCTAGATATGATAGGATTTAAAGAATGCGGTAATGTAATTTGTTGTTTATTGTCTTTTACCCCAGTTTCCTGTTATAATTCTAAGAATGTATTCTAGGTCATAAAAAAATACTTTGTTAGAAAGAGAAGTGATAATGTAGTGTTCAATGTTTCTTCCAATTTAGTCTTAGAACACTTGGTCTATGAAGTCACACAGTTCCTGTTTGGAATGTTAGAGGGGATTTGAGGAACAAGCAGCAGTTGGTTGAGACTGCAACTGTAATCAGCTGTTGCTCAGCTATCGTCTGTGTTACCTTACCTAGAATACATTCTACGTGAGAGCTGAATAGGTGTGAGCATCTTCATTACAGATTATTAATGTATCTAATGTGATAGGATTGTTTTAACATTTATTTCCTCTTGAGTACTTCCATCTCTGGTCATTATGTGTAAAGATGATGTTATTTCCATTGTGCTTGATTTGATATTTTCGATTATTCTCTGAAGAGACGAGGTGTGTTGTGACATGAATTGTTGCTTTACATTCCTCTCTTTAGTTACCATTTCCCAGCTACTCAGCCAATGTGAGTGTGATGTCATTGAATGCTGAGGAGTGCCCTGAGGTGGATGAATGTCAGTTGGAGAGGGTGGGCTGGGCGGCAAGAATGCTGTTCCTGGTGGGGCAATGTACCATCTTACTTGTAATCTGTAACTAAGACTTATCTTAAACAATAAACCTGTTTTTTACAACCTACATGATTGACTATCCGGGTAATTGCATACAAGCCCTTATAATTGATTATGACACATATGTTAATTGTCTCAGAATGTGGTGGGGGCAAGGGTCTAATGGAGAGCCAGACTTACAGGATAGGAAAACACTCTCAGTTCTTCTTTATTTGGTTTGGAGAATGACATCAGTTGGTAGGGGTGGAATTGTAAGGCATACAAGAGGAGTTAAAGATAGGGGGAGTTAACGGTGCAGCAAGGTTGGTTTGCATTATGGTAATTTTGATTTCAAAGCAGTCATTTAACTCCTGACCTATTTTAAAACTAAGAGTGACGGGGGAGTACATATTTTGGCTTTCATAATGCAAGAGACACAATTAAAGATTTCTTAGGCCTGTTTTCGTCATTAGCAATTTTAGAAGCCTAGAAATTAGAGCACGCTTCATTATATATTGTTATGATAGCTTCTCAGGGCCAGTTTATAGGCTGCTTTATCTGCATCCGGATATTCTCTCCTCCAGAAACTCCCAGGCTTTTTACAGTTTTTTCTTTCTGTGCCTAATTCAGAGGAGAACCAGGGTGAAGTTGGGGTGGATCTCTGCTTTTTTGAAGTAGAAACTTGTTTAGGGGCAGTGCAGTATCCAGGAGCAATTTGTTCACTAAGGACGCATCCCTATTGTTGTCACCTGAAAGCTTGGGTGTCAAGCAAATAAGGGTTTCCTGTAGTGCAGACATATTGACTTTGTTCCAAGGCCCTGTGAAAGAGTTTTTAGGTTTAGGGTGTGTGTCTCCCCAAGTTATGGGGAATTCCCCAGTAAACTACAGTAAACAAAAAGTGGTCAGGCCAGGATATTTCACTGATGTCTCTAGGCCGATCGCTGTGTTAGATAGTATTAAATCAGTGGTGTGCCCTGCCTTGTGTGTGGGGCCTGAAGGAATAAGTGCAAGGTTGAGGGCTATGGTAGCGTCTAGGAAGGCTCTGATCTTTTTGTCTTCTGACTTGTCCATGTAGAGATATATATCTCCCATGATGCTGAAAGTGGAGTATTTTATTTCTATTGGGACAAGGGACAAGTCTAGAGAATTGATAAAATACTTATACAGTATAGCCAGGAGGACAATATAAGAGCAATCTTGAAAAGGAGGACTGATGGGTGAGGGACAGGAAGAAGTCTAGTGATTCAGCATGTTATCAAGGGGAAAAGTGGAACAGTGTATATGCGTCTTAAAATTGATTTCTACACTTCCCCCTGGTTTACCTGTCCTGTCTTTGTGAATACAAGTTTTCTGGGAAGGTTATTTTGATGGCTATTCCGATGCCAGGAGAGGAGGCTTCTTTCATTCAGGCTTCTGTCATAAATAGTGGATTTCAATCAGAGTCTGTAAGTAGATTGTATATGTCAGTGGTGTGCTTGTGTAATGACCTGATATTGAGTAGGGCGGCCCTCAAGGTAGACCGTGCCCTGTCTGTGTGACCCTTAGCCCCTGTGTCTATAAAGTATGGAAAGATTTTGCAGGTGATACAGGAATCTGAGCCTATGCATGGGGTAAGGTCTGACTGACATTGATAGGTATTTAATTTCTTCATTACTTCAGAGGTATAGCTTATGTGAGGGTTATTACATAAAGTTAAACTGGTGTGGTGGTTTGCACTGGCCATGGATGTGATGCAGACGGGCTTGCCTTTATTACATGCGAATGGTGAAATGCCAAAGCCGTGCCTGCAGCCTTCCCACTCCGTGCAATATACATCAGTCCAGCACACTTAGACTCACCAAGTTCTTGTGTCAGTCACAAGTAGTGAAAATTATGATCCTTACCATCCAAGGCCTAAATGCCCCCCCTAAGTGTCTATCTTTGCTCAGCATGCTAAAGGAGCCACAATGTGATGTAAGACTCCTACAAGAGACCCATCTTCTAAGACATGATTGGGAATGACTGAGATCCTGCTGGTTTCCTGCCGGTTTCTCCTGAGAGTTTCTCTCCTCAGGACCCAATAAATGTGGGGAGTGGCCAGTCTGTTGGCAAACACATTTAAAGGAAAAGTTCTGAACACTCATGCCTAAATTCTCAGGTGCATGCTGGCAGTGCAGATCTCTATAACGCCCGATACCTTCACACAGAGTTTTATCTATGCCCATAAAAGTAACCAGGAGAGATTTGTGAGAGAATCTCTGTCACAAATCTGGGCCCCTCCTAAATTTGAGGTCTTCTTGGGAGGTGAACTGAACGTGGTAATGGACTCCACCCTAATTTGCTCAGCCTAGGATGGGGCTATCAGGAGCTCTATAAAAGGCAGGGCTGGAAAGGTAGCAGAGTTGTCAGATAACTGGACAACCCCAATTCCAAGGACTATGCTTTCTTCTCCGCTTCACTCCAAACCTAAGCTAGGCTTGACTATTTCATGGACACCTCACAGATACTCACACAAACACTCCATATAGCAGTATGGATAGTATATATTGTTGGAGCTGTTTAACAATCCTACACAATTCTGTACTCCTCTGCCTCTCTTTCAACATCTGATGTCTTATCTAGATGCGGGTCAATCCTCAATTCTTACTACCCAAAAGGCCACTACATTAAACAGAGATATTCCTCTGAAGGAGGTTATCTCTAGTACAGCCAAATAACGCACTGGTAAAGCTCCCAGACCAGAAGGCCAGATGACTTCACCACCACATTCCACAAGTTATTTTACCCATTATTAGAGGCGCCTTTAGCCACTTAAACTCATTTGTATATTCAGCTGATATCCTACCCACCATGCAGGAAGTTGTAATCACTGTGATTCATAAAAAAGATAAAGACATGCATTTCCAAATTCTCTCGAGCCCTCTACTGCAATGACTACATAGAATGGGCACTCACAAATTAGGTAGGTGAATTTTATGATCTGGAGAGTCTGCAGTCCTTTGAACACTGAAAGAGGGATATGGATTCCTGGAGAAAGAACACACACTATATGAAAATTAGGCACTGTGTGGCCCACCCATTCATCAAAACGCGGGACAGCAGATCTCCGACCGTCTTTGAAAGAAATCTGATCACCAAACCCAGTGATAAACACCTCGTACCATTCCTTCAGAAAGCCACCTCAAGGTGAAATCCTCAGCACAGAGAATGTGAGAGGTTCAACTGGAACTAACACTCTCATAGAGAGAATGTGCAGAGATTATTTTACAGAGCTTGAACCCCTGCCATCAGTAGCACAGGTAAAGAGGTCATGACCAAATCACTCTGTATTGGTATTACACCCCAGCTCAAAAACACTCCTGCTCCCCTGCGAAAACCTACACTTGGAGGAAATGTGGACACAGTGGAATGCTAGCATATCTATTATGGATATGGCTACAGCGGTTCTGGCTAGAAGTTGTTGCCAGTATCAACACCATATTCTCAACTGACATCCTACTATTCGTGGCGTACATACTACTAGGCTTATCTAACTGGCAAGCATACCCACTTCTTTCAGCTCAGGGCAAAGCAATGACAATACCCTTAAGCAAAGCTGAAGAAGCGATTACAGCACTGTAGGGGAAAGATACAGATCCCTAATATAGGACATGGCTTAATCGATTATATGAACTTCTGGGTATATGGAAACCTTTGTCTGGCTCAGAGAGAAGGCAAGTCCACTCTGAGAAAACATGGTGCCATGAATAGCTCTCCTATGTCAAGAATTCAGAGAGCTCACAAACCACAAATATCCTGAGTGTGCTTTGCCTCGCACAACCTCACATCTCAGACGTGACAACTGCTCCAACCTCATAACACCACATTAAGAAAAGGGCTGGGTCGCCCCCCTACTAGGTTCCTATCAATATCTCCTAACAGGACTAAAAGTGCAAGATACCTCGATCCTTTAAAGCTGCCGTAGGGATTTGGGAGGGAATGTGGGTTACTTGGAGTGATTTGTGTTTAAGAAAATTTGTATAATAAAGACTTGAACAGCTTTTATGCACCCCCCCCACTGACGAGTGGTAGTAGGTGAGGAAATGTGGGAACTGAACAAGTAATAATAAAACAGATTTAAAACAAAAAATACACACAATATAATCTGACAATACCAAAACATAAAATAGGTCATGGATTGGCAAAACATTTCACAATTGTGTCCTTACTCAGTGCTATTTGCTACAATACGTACAACAGTTGATCCTTAGGGTCAAGCACCTTGATCCTCTGTCGACATTTCGGCTCACCATCCATCGATTTTATTAGGATGAAACGACAACAAATTACATGCAAACTGCAAAGTAAAACAACAGTGTGACATAATGATGTTACACATTTGGCATATTAAGTGGAAGTTACAAATAAGCACGTTGTGATGTCCATACCACTAAAACGATAACATCACTTAGAGATCAATGGACTGCCAGACTTTGTGCAACTAGCTCCCCCTTTGCCCTGGTTGAGGAAGCAGAGGTTCAGCTGTGCTAGTCCAACAAGAGGAGTGTGTAAGACTTGCTCTCCAATTCCATTTGGACCAAAGGACAGGGAAGAGACAATTCTTGTCAAGTTCACACTTAGGGGCATATTTATACTCTGCTTGCGCCGGATTTGCGTAATTTTTTTTACGCAAATTCGGCATATAACTAAGACCATATTTATACTTTGACACCCGACCTCGCGAACGTCAAAATCTCGCAGTGTGCATAATTTTCTGGATGCGTGAAGCCGCCTTGCGTTAATCACATGCAAGGTAGGCATTCCCATCCAAAAAATTACTTAAACACCTGTGCGCCATATTTATCCAACCATGCAAAAAATCCCGCACGGCTAGGAGGCAGAGTCAAAAAATGACGCACAGCCCGATTTGCATAAAAAAATAACACCTGGGTCAGGGCAGGCGTTAAAATGGGGCATACAACCAGTACTTAAAGAAAACTCACAGTAGCAACATCAGAGCTCCATAAGGAAGACGGAGGTGCTATTCATCCAGCATGCACGAAGACACAAAGCACAGGACCAACAGCAGCAGCTTCCACCACACCAACAGGGACCCCAAAGGCAACAGCAAAGGCAGGAGAGGATATTCCGGACCAGGACAACCCTTCATGGCCTCCGGGAACATGGCATCATCCAGAGGTACAGATTAAACTGGCAAGCAATACAGCAGCTACTGCACCACATTGAGCCACAGTTGGCACCCAGTTTCCAGACACCCCACATCATTCCACCAGAGACCAAGCTGCTAGCTGTCCTCCAAATGTTGGCAAGTGGCTCTTTTCAAACCAATGGTGCCCTGGTTGCCGGGATCTCACATGCCTCATTCTCTGCCTTTCTACCGAAGGTACTGGACGCCATCATCTCCCTCACACCCCACCACATCAGCTTCCCCAACATACAACAGAAGCAACAGGAGACCAAACAGGGCTTCTACCAAATCAATGGCTTCCCACACAGGCTTGGTGCCATTGACTGCACACATGTACGGATTGTGCCACCTGCTGCAATGGAGCATCTATACTGCAACAGGAAGCACACACACTCTATCAATGTGCAGGCCATTGTGGATCACCAGGGATTGATTACCAACATCGTGGCAAAATATCCTGAGTGTGTACATGATTCATTCATCTTCTGCCATTGCACCATCAATCAACACTTCCAGGATGGACGATATGGAAATGGCCTACTTGTTGGTAAGTACAGCAACCTAGTTATATACACACTACACAGCAACCCTGCAGGACACACAACACACACACCACTACATTGACACGTGGGCAGGAAGACACTGAGGTTGTGACACTGCTAGTCATGTTTGATATCCTGACCCAATGTGATACACACCTATGGACAAATGACAGATGCAAATAACAACAGATGCCACTCTAGAGCCACAAGGGACCAATTTAAAACCACACAGTGACAATGACATGGCCTTAACTGGAAGTACAATTTGGAAGATGAATCTTACAATACCACATCAATAATACTCAATCACGCACCCTTCCAACCAATACGTACTGTGTAAGGTGTGTGTAATGTGGTTTGCTGCAGGTCAAACACCATGAGACACATGGCATGATGATGATGACTCGAATGAAGGTGACATGGAATCATTGAGGCAGTACCAACATCTCACATCACTCCAGGGGTGACACTGCCCGCTAGCAATAACGAGATGGACTGTGCTAACAACACATATTGATGTGACATTATTGCAAAGTGCACATTGCTACACATACGGATGAGACAATTACACATATACACAAAAGATGTACAGGCATTTAGACCTTCTGACACTTAAACCTTCACCCCCACAACAAAGTTAGCCAGCTTACCTGGACCAGGTTCAGTAGTGTAGGTACACGTTTGCACATGAGCCAACTCGGTGAGGGCACAAAAATAGGTTTGCATAGAACTTGTCACACATGGTATATTAGTGCAGTGTCAATTGTCAAAACTTCAGTGCTGCAAACTTATGGAAATGTGTTGTACATTGTCACCTAGCCAAATCAAAAGGCCTCACTGTTGTTTTTCACATGCTATTACATATGTTGAATTGGATGGGATGTTCAGGCCACATAGTGCAACCGTGTTACCACCACAGTGGAATCGATTCTTTGTGTGGACGTAAAATGTCACCTCCAGTGAAGACACGTGGACACTTCTTTCACATGACATAATGCATGGGAGATTCACAATGTACTGTAAGTTTACAAATATACCGCTGATATCCAGACAATCAGCCAAACACCAGTTTAGATGAAGAAACAACCCAATGCTGATAGAACATCCTAGAAGCCTAGGATCCCACATAATAACACAAACATATGAGTCACAGACAACACAAGATAACAACTGCCATGCAAAATGAGAATCAAGGTGCAACCAACATCCAAATATTTACACTCATTTTCTCTTTCAACTGATCAGGGGTATGGGATCCAGCCATGGATCATGACCCCATTTGCAAACCCAAGCACTGCAGCAGAGCATGCGTATAATGAGGCACATCGGAGGACAGGCACCATAGTAGAGAGGACTTTTGGCATCCTGAAGTCAAGATTCAGGTGCCTGGACATCACCAGAGGCAGCCTCCTATACTCCTCTGAAATGGTGTGCAAGTTCATTTTGACCTGTGCCATCCTGCACAACATTTGTGTAAGGATGAATATTCCCCTCTATGAACCAGACGCACAAATGCCTGAAGAGGAGGATGAGGAGGATGCTGTTCGGCAACATGAGGGGAACATTCTGAACACTGCAGCAGGATTGCGTCTGAGACAACACATTGTACAAAACTTCTTTTAACTATGGCCCCCATCACCACTTTCTTACCATATGTCATTAAACACCTCACTTTATCACTTAATCATGGTCTGTGTAATTTGTTATGCATCACATGATCCCTAGGAATCATAATCAGAGTTTACCCTCATGGAGCATTGCAGAAATACAGATTAGGATACTGAAAAAGCCACATCACATTTGATGGGTATGAATGTACACCCAACATCACACACAGTGGAAATGACATATGCCCTGTCTATTTCACATGTGAAGGGCAAAATCAGAGGACTACATCTCTGAGACACATACATGTTGCCAACATGGGCCATTGCAGCATGTGACACACAACTAAGACACCATCAATCATAAGATTAAATAGTGTTTCATACATGAGTCAGTGGATGTACTATTGCATTGGTAACAGGAATGTATGACCACACCCTTGACAGCAGTAAGTGTGACATCAGCTATCTTTGCAAGGAACATGTGACAAGAAGTCCATCTAAGCTGAAAATGGATAGCATGAGTGCCCCAGGTTTGACAAGCATTGCTCACAAGACAAGCCCTTCGCAGTCCATCCCAGGTATTAAGTCCTGCCACTGCCATGTTTTAAGTCTCTCCCCACCCTTCTCTAGGGGGCCCTGAAAATGGACTATTTGTACCCTGATAACCTTCATCTACACACACCCTGACTCCCATTCTGACTCCTGTGTGCTTCCCTCGTTAGTATGGCATGCCATAGTCATAGTTCATCTGTCTGTATGGACTTCAGGTCTGATAATGCACTGCCTGGTACTCGGTAGGACCTCTAATCAGCTGTCCATTGCTCCCCATGTGAAAGGTCCACTTGGCCCTTTGAAATTGATTCTTACCGACAGGACTTGGGGGAGACTGAAGCTGCACACGCAGACCAGCCATTTGACTCTGCCATGCCGTTGCTGCTGCCTGGAACTGCTTAGAAGCTGAACATTCTTGTTGTGCATTGCTGTATAAATCACTTGTGTACCACAGGCCTTGGGGTATTGTGTAATGTTGCAGCCCACCGCACAAGTACAGTTTTTAGTTTCCACAGTGTTGTTCCAGCTTTTCCCAGTCAGAGTCTGCTCACTGTGTATTTGCCTTGTTCATTTGTGTTCCTGACTGACCCTGCATCCTGTTAGTCTGACTGGTTCCTGTCCTTGCATTACCATAGAGGTTCCCCGTGGCTACATTTGTCTCATAGTTGCTTTCCATGCTGTCTCTTACCTCCTGGGGTATTGTGTCTGGTAGGTCTACGATGAATCCTCAAACGTATAGTATAGTTTAATCAGTTTACCTATTGGATTATGGTCTGGGACATGTATTCAAATAGCCAAATCCAGCTCCCATCCCTTGTCTGGGTTTCATGTATTCATGAGTGACAAACAGTGACAAGGTACTTTGGCTGTATGCATGGATTTGGCATGGTGCCTTCAGCACAAAAAACAAAGTTTCCTAATGTCTATGGAAGGACAAAACATGTTTGTGCCCTCACTATCCACACACAAGTTCACATTGACCACAAACTATTGATGGTGCTTGTGTGGTGATTATCTGTAAGATTAATCAGCATAGAGGCACTGATATTCCCTGTTGCAGTGGGAATTGTGGAGGCCATCCTGTGTACAAATGTTGTGAAGAAACCTGCCTATTTCCTATTACTGATCCATAACGTTTTTAAGCACACCAAGGTTGTCCTGTTGTCAGACTTATAAAAGATGTAGAGTGCCATAGCTGGACTATCCCCATGTGTGTCGTCAATATATGTTTGCCTTCAGGTCAATTCTGCTTTGAAGGATACTTTGTTAATGCAAGGAATGGCTCCACAGGCTCATGACTAGACCCGCATGTAACTGTGACAACATGGAGGCCAATACTGACACAGGGTACACATGGCCACACACTTGAACTGGACACCTGTGTGCAATGAACCACTAGAAATATGTGAACACATGTAGCATGGTCTGCTGTTCCGCCACTGCCACAGGAGAAACATAGGTCATTTTAGTGACTCAAAATGTGGTGTAACATAACTTTTTTGGATTGGTTTTGGGACTCTGTGTCGCAAATACCATACCTACCTAGCATGTTCAAATGCCTGACTCATGGGTAGTATACAAACAAGTGACCAGGAAGTGGTATCCAACATTCCAGTACATGTGATGGCTTACCCTTGTAACATTGCCATTATCAACCATCCTCTATCTATCCTGTGCATAGTTTGTCATGGGAGATGTTTTGACCCCCAAGTCAGGGAAGTTCACACAGCATTAGACGCTACAGGTGTGACAAACACATATCCTGAATGATGTACCATAATGAATGGCATCTGATGGTTATCCACAGTTACAACACATGCATACAGGTACATTATGCAAAACATGTCTTGTGACGTTCACACAGAGTCACAACAACAATTGAAATAGCCAATTCACAGACATATACATACAGGCCATGAGTGAATGTATCAAGTTGCGTAGCCTTGCTATCCTCTATTGACGCACCACCTTCTTAAACTAGGGAATACCATTTTTTTTCTCCAAATGTTTGGGTTGCTGTTGCGTCAGTCAAGAGTGCTTATACGGCACAACAACATTAGTATTATGGTCCGTAGTAGTGTGGTCTGCCACATGTGCCCAAACACTGGAACACACACAGCAGGCCCAAACAGCCTATCTGAGGATAGTTACAGCTTTCATGTACGTTAAAAATGAGAAAAATGACAAAAACACAGTTCAAGACAGATATTTTCACGCATATGCGTCACAATTTGCCGCCTATGGGTTGAAAAATGATACTCACAGCCATTATACATCCATTGGTCCCTAGCAGTAATTCCAACACTGCACCCCATGAAATTGGTTATCCATGAAAAATATATTGATCTTTGAATGCGGGGGAATTTTTAAGCATTTGCGTCAAAAATCATGATGCAAAGCCAGTAAGCGCGTAAAAATTTCACACATCATAATAAAAACGCACCGCATTTGAGACAGGAAGTGATGTAATAGGATATCCTGTTTACTGAAATGGTAGTGGGTATACTTTCACTTTCACTTTGCAGTCTGTGAATCTTCTAGACTGTGTGGCTGTGCTGAGAGTTTTGTCTGTCCAAATTGTGCTTTTGTTTTCTTGGGTGGCATTCCATTTGTCATCTGTTGTATTTGTAATTGTCTCATTAAAAAAGTGAAAGTGTGTTTTTGTCATTTGTTGTGACTGATTTTGTCTTTGTAATGTTGGGAGTGTGTAGTGGGTATTGTTAGTTGGGATATTGTTGGGCTGTTTGTGGGTTCTTTTTTATTTCATTTTCCTAGCTTCTTTACCAGTATTTTCCCTTTCCTATCCCTATAACTTTTTGTCATGTTGGGTAGGCCACGTCTGGGGGGAATGGGTAAGGAGGAGCTGGGTGCTTTCATTTGGCTGGTGTGCCACTTCCTACCTCTGATGTTAGAGGCTTGTGGCAGGGTGATACATCGGTATCACACGGAGGCGAGGAGGCTCGGGTGGTCCAAGGTGCTGTACCATCGGAAGCGAATAGTCAACACACCGCGCAAGGACCACCAACTCAAGCATCACTGGGCTGACCTTGTTGCCAGAGAGAAAGACCTGCTGGACCACCTGGGTGTGGTGATTGGTGGCCCTGTTGGTGAGTACAATTCAGACCAATGTGCACATTTAATTGCTCTCTAGTGACAGTAGCAGATTTGTTGACATGCTGCATGCAATGTTTGGGGACATGTGGAATGCAAGTTAAATATACAGTGGCCCTGATTTGTACAATATTTGCTACACATTACCGTCATTTGTTGATGCAAAGGCTGCACAAACTTACAAAACACAATTTGATCCTGTCAATTAGTGCTACTTTGACATCAAGAGATGATGGTAATGTGGATGAAACTCATGTTTTATTCATGGTGTGTGAGTGTACCAGGAATGAGATGTATTTCACATGCTAAAGCAAGGAATGAATGTTGTCCCCAATTATTTGGAATACATCTCTGAACTGTATTCATGGCCATACGTACAAAGTTCTTCCTAACCTCTGGTAATATCTTAGGCTGATACTTTGACTTGGTTTGTGCAGCATTTAAATTTGAAATGGATGCCAAAGTAATGCACACAGGATAATATTTAAATGTTTGTAGCTACTTTCCATAGCTGTAGATGCAGTGGAGTAGAGTCATATTTTGGGAATCTAGTGCTGTGCTGTAGGCATGGGCAGGTGAACAGGGGGATATTTGTTGCTACATTTATGCCAATGAAAGTTTTGGGGGTAACCATTTTCATGATGAAGGGCCAGATGTATGAAAACTGGGGTCTGCGAATCGCAAAATGCGAATTTTAAGAAATCGCAATTTCTGAGTCGCAATTGGCCATGTAACAAAATTGCGATTCGGAATTAGCGATTTCTTAAAAATCGCTATTTGTGGTTTGCGAGGCCCATTTTCCGAATCGCAATTTGCATTCTCGCAATTTGCAATTTTTTTGCAAATGGGTAAAAAATCGCAAAATGCAAGAAAGTTCGAGAATGCACACCTGGAGGAGCCTGATGACTCATCAGCAGGAAATGAGTCATCCCAGGCAGGTACAAGAGCCACACCCAAGTGAGCATCCAGAGTGAGAGCAGCCCAGCCACTGTGAGGAGCACTGTGAAGGAGCAGCATCATCTGAGCCACAATGGAGCCCCAAGGTCCAGGATCTGAGAAGTAGGAGAGGAAGCGCAAGCTCAAGTTCAGTGAGCAGGAGCTGGAGATCTTAACAGAGGAGGTGGTGAGGAGCCATGACCGCCTGTTTGGCAAATCATCCCTCCAGGTGCCAGAGAGTGAGAAGAGGAGACTCTGGCTGGAGATCCAAAGCAAGATTTGCGCCATTGGAGTGGCCTAGCGCTCCATTGATGAAATCAAGAAGTGCTGGTATGACCTGCGGTCCCGGGCAAAGGAGAGGGTGGCAAGGCGACTTCCAGAGGCCAGGAGCACAGGAGGTGGACCACCAACCGAGCCACCTGCCACACCACTGGAGGACCTGGTGGAATCAACCCTCCTACCGGAAGCAGTGACAGGGGGCTCTGACATAGAAACCTCGGCCCAACCAAGTGCCAGCCAAGGTAAGTGCAAATTTTGTTGTGTGAACACTGTATGTGCATGCATAAAAGCCCCTTAGGAATTAGCATGTAATGTGAAGTAGTGTGTGAAGTAGTCCACTCCACATCTCAGTAGCAGCACAAAAATGCATTATGGGAGTTGTGGTCCACAAACTAGTACAGACAGTGGCATGATAATGTAAGCAAGCATAGTGACACCCAAGGTAATACAACACACACTACACCATGTACGGCAGTATCTATAGTTTTATTGCCATTTCTGGACAGATAATGTAACATACAGAACTGACATGCTGCATATTGTTGTTGCAGGTGGGCCTGGCACAGCAGCCACAGCAATGACGGGTGTAGCGGACACGGACACACAGCTGCCCTATGACAACAACACCAGTGGGTCCAGCAATCTCCCAACTGTGCGCCGCAGGCCTAGGCCATTGCCACTACCAGACCTCAGTGGTGACTCTTATGTGCAGTAGGAGAGTTCAGGCACACCATCTGCATCTGGGATGCAGAGCCAGATACCGGAGGACAGGGGTCCTGCAGCGCGTCATCCAAGTGCCCCAGTGTTACTACAGCAACTGCAGGAGGCAGCTGAGGGTACATCCCTGTTTGGTGGACTTAAGGCTGCTATGTTGCAGCAACAGCGCCCGCAAAATAGAAGGATCCAAAGTTTGGACAGGAGCCTTAGAGTCTACAATAGGAATACGGTTGGACTGCATCGGAGACTGGACACCCTGAATGATAACATCAACCAGCTGCGTGAGGGACAGGTACAGGCCTCCCAGGACACTAGGGAGCTGACCACTGCAGTGCGTGACCTGTGCAATGAGCTGAGACAAGAAAGACTGAGTAGACACAGACATGAGCACCGTTTTCGCACCATGTTTGCGACATACTGCAGGTCCTCCAATCGCATGGCCAACTCCACCGCCCTCATCGCCCGTCGTGCTGTGGCGGCCCAGGTAGAGGCTGCACACACCAGTAGGGATGTGGTCCAGGCCCTTGTCCAGATCACCACTGTGATCGAACAAATAATGGGACAGAGTTTGGCCACTCCCAGTGAGGTTGCCTTGGGGGACACGGAGGACACCTCAAGCCTCAGCAGTGTGCACGTACCAGCTCCAGACCACAGACGGCGCAGTGTCAGGCGCAGCACTGCCACAGAGCCTGACATTCAGGGTGCCAGTGATTCAACTGGGCACCCCAGTGGTGTGCGAGGGAGGAGGAAGTGACTTCTGCCTCATTGACTCTGGTGTCCCCACTATGAAGTAATAGTGTGGGACTCAGTTCATTTGTTTATTTTCATTTTAACAATCCCCCTTTTACTTTATTCATCACAATTCATAACCTGCCGTAAAGGAATAAATATTTTTTTCTCACTATAGCTACAGTAGTCAGTAGAGTTTGATTGTACAAACTCACGTCTGAAATGGTTGTGTGTGATGTCAGCACGCCTTTGCCGTCCCTCTGCTGCACTGGTCCTGTCTGCTGGCTGTAGAGGTGGTATGGGATCGTCATCCTCATCTGATTCAGTGTCACTGATTTCTATAGGTATGCCCCTGGTTGTAGCTATATTGTGTAAGATTGCACAAGTAGCCACTATTCTACATGTGGTTTCTGGACTGTTCTGTAGTGCCCCTCCACTCTTGTGGAGGCAAAGGAAGCGACTCTTCAGGAGGCCAAATGTGCGCTCCACCACATTGCGGGTTGCCCTGTGTGCTGCATTGTATCTCCATTCTGCCGGTGTGGTGGGATTGAGTTAGGGCGTCATCATGTAGGTGCGCACTGCATAGGCACTGTCTCCTGAAAGGAACAGAAGGTTTGTTGGGTACCTCAGCCATCTGACATGGGTTTGTTACCTATGTGCCAGTGTAAAGAGTGACATAACCTATTAGATATCCTTCACCAAACTCCCCAGCTAGCAGTCTTGTGTGAATGCCGCTGTGACGAAAGATGCATGAATCATGTGTGCTCCCTGGGTACCTGGCCACGAGATCAGTTATGATGTAGGTGGCATTGCATATCACCTGTATATTCATGGAATGTTGGTGTTTACGGTTTCGGTACACATACTCTGTGACTGATGGTGGACATATTGCCACATGTGTGCCATCTATGGCACCTAGGACGTGGGGGAACTGTGCTCTCTGATAAAATTCCATTTTTGTCTGCTGTATTTCCTGTGGGGTGTGGGGGAATCTGATGTACTGTTGGAGTTTGCTTAGCATGGCGTTGATAAATGCATTGAAAAATCTGGAGAGGGTGCTCTGTGTGACCCCCCGAGCCGCTGCTATAACCCCTTGATAGCTCCCTAAGGCGAGTAGGTGTAAGGAGCATAATACCTCGACATGGGTGGGTATGCTATGGGTCCTTAGTGTTCTGCGCTGCAGTGTGGGTTGTAGCTCAGCTATCAGATCAAGAATCATGGCTGAGTTCAACCTATACCTCTCATATATTTCCTCCTCTGTCAGGTCAAACAGTGTAATGCGCACTCTGAAAATGCGCTCCTGTCTCCTCCTCCCTCTCCTCAAACCTGCCAGGATCCTCATCCTCCTCGCCATGACGTAGAGTGCAGCCATTGTGGTAGGGAGTCTGAGGCATTCTGGGCCTCTTTATATAGGGTGCACCTGGTTACCACCTGCTTTCACTTAGTGGTATTTTGCATGTGCAAAATCCCATTCTGCGAAAAATCGCTAATTGCATCTCGGATTTTGCGATTCGCATTTTGCTCCTTGCAATTTCCTACTGGAAATACCGAATCGCAAAATGCGACTCGCAAAACCAGGTCGCAACGCAAAAAATCAAATTTTTTGCGATTTCTTGTTTTTGGTCTGTGAATGCCTTTTATGCATCGCAGACCACGTTTTTGCACTCGCAGACGACCGATTTTTGCGATTCGCACCGTTTGCGAGTGCAAAAACTTTTCATACATCTGGCCCTTAGTCAGCAAGTCATACCCTGATTCACACAGACCAGTGATGCCAAAGTATTACCCACAGACTTGAGCCTCCCTGTTAACTAATGAACATGTAGGACTGACTTCCTAGCAGCATCTAGCTCCACATGTTGTGCCACGTTTATGTGGCACTTGAGTAGAATGTCATAGGTGTGCATGCAGCTCAAGCCTAGATGGGTGCTTGCATCTAGGTGCTTGTTTCTGGAAAGGTATTGGTGATATCAAATGATGTGGACAATTGTCTGCATTTAGGAACATAAATGTGAATGTGATTGTCCAATGTATGTGTCTATCCTAGTTGAAGCCCTCCTTGCCTGTGGTGGACTGACTAAACACATGGACAGCTGTCCACAGCTTCTTGGCTGTCCTTGATGTTTGAAAGTATGTGTTGCATGTGCATCACCCCCTGAGGCACAGGGTTAGGTTTATGAAATATGTGTAGCTAGGTGTGAGGATCCCAGTGTAGAAGACAAACATATAATTCCAACATTCATTTTTTCCAACCTAGGATACCCCCTCATGATTAGCAACTGCATACCGTCCTGGCGATTCCATTTATAAATTACAGATCATGTGGCCCTTGATTGTCATCCAGAAGATAGTCATTAGTTGGCGTGTCACATGTGGACTACTTGCAGCATTTATTATGTGACTAATGGCAGAACAATGATGCAGAGATCATCTAAGTAGGTACACACCTTTTTGAGCATTGCTGTGCTGTTAGATAGGAGATGTGTAGGCTGCATTGGCATGTAATTCCTCAAGGACAATCTATGATCTGTACCGTGATTTGGGCTGTTAAAGCTAATTTGCCCAATGTGGGTCCATCCTTGACCACAACAGGCACCACCACTCCGACCCAAGTTGCACCAAGGAAGACAGCCACCATTGCAGGTCGCTCTACATTATCCGCTCCTGGCCCACTAATAGCAGCTCATGCATCTCCCCCTCCAAGCATGGCACTGGCACCAGCACAACCATCCACTAGTGACACACAGACCACCCCTGCTGCAGTCATAGACAATGCAGAATTTATGAACATGCAACGTGACATTCAACAGATGTTGGGCAGGATGGACAGGCTGCAGCAGGAGGTGTCCCACAATAGCAGGAGACTGCTTGGGATAAAGAAGATCCTGCACAGGGCAAACTTGTGAATGTTGGACCCTCATCCATGATTCCCTCCCCTCCCTCCTCTTTCCTAGTTCTTATATTTAGTGGGTTTAGGGGGCTTAGTGTTAGTTTAGAATTGGCTGTTAGTTTAGCTAGTGTAAGTGGTTTGGGGGGTGGAGGGTATTATATTTTAACATGTGTTTTTTTGTGGGTGGGTGGCTGGGTGGGGGATTATGTTGGGGTTTATGTGTATAAAAATAATAAAAATACCAAAAATATATATAAACAAAATACCAAAAATATTTATATTTGTTTAGGATAAGATAATATATGTTTAGGTAGTATATGTTGTCCTACATGTGTCCCGTCATATAAAGGGGGAGGGGGTGGTTGATATTTAGAGTGTTTAGTTAAATGTGATAAGTAAGTTTAGAATAGCGTAGTTAGGACCAGTTGTGGGTAATGTGTAGTTAGGATAGGTTAGGCTAGTTAAGGTGTTTCCCCTAGTTTTAGTATCCTTTTTTATTGTTAATAAATATTTAGGTACTCCTTTACAGTATATGTCATATGCTTGGGGATCAGGGCTTAGGCGTGGTTGAACAGTGTCAATTTAGTATTAGCGTTTCTGTTCCATCCTGCATCCAAATCCCATTATTGACATGGTTATTCCCAATTCCAATTGAGCTGTCACATTGGCAGCTACACCAAAGCTACTTCTCTATGCATCTTCCATCTATTGCATCCACCACTCAAGGTTACTACGGTTCCCAATGTGTTGTTGAGTTTGTATGTATGTTTTCAATCTGTCATAGTTTGAGACCAGATTTTGAATTTTGGGCACTGTGGTACGTCTGCCTGCTGCCTGATGTTGATGTGAACCCTGATAAGGTGAGTGATGGTATGATCTTATGTAGTATAGTATACATAACTCACACCTATCATTTCTTACATTGTACTGCCAGGTTACATATTTGTCCATACACTCGTACACATCCATTCCTGCTGTATGATGTGTGTGTGATGAAAGTTTAGAGTCAGATGTCACATGCCTAAAGATTGTCTAGAAGGAAAATTTGAACACATTGATTCTCTGGGTAAACATCCCTTGAAGCGGACTTTTTCTGTCAAACACAGCATTATACTGTTATTTTTCTATTTACTTCAGAAATAACCCTCAAGAAGCGCAGATGATGACACAATACAGACCCTAGTGCATAGTTATCAGCCCACAATCTTTCAAGGCAGTTGTATTGACATTCTATGGCCATTGACATGTCACATACATCATTAATCTCCTACACAGCTGATGTGTCACATTACAAAGAGAAAAAGTGGTTGTGTAAATGCTATTTATTTCAAAGTGCTGTGCTTCAATATTTACATAGTCCAGGATTGTGAGTCCATTAGTGTGGCGCATTCTTTTGTGATGCTACACAGGTGCAATGGGACATGTCATTGGACATGCTGGGGTGAAGTATCATACAGTGCAGAGGAACATCACTTGCCAATGCGATAGTGAGAGACAATCACAGAGCATAGTGTCAAGGTAAACAGTGGGCTGGAGAACAATGCATGTGAGCAGCTGTTGCAAGACTGGCATTTTGACAAGACCTAGGATATAAGTGCCCATTTGGCATGGACTTGTGCTACCAGGTACTCTTACAGGTGAAGGTGATCTGTTCCACGTCTTCATCTTCTGATGTGTGTGTTGTCTCCTCTGCCCTTGGTGGTGGTGGGTTTGAAGGGGCAACACACACTTCAGTGTTTGAAGACGTGGACACAGAAATCCCGGTAGCTGCCAACTGTGGGGGCTATTAAGGGCAGTACTGCAGCAAGGAGGAGCGGTGGTTCGCTGGAGCACTGGTATAGCAACAACATCACTGTGGTAGGCAGCCAGGTTGGCCCTGAGGGGGTCAATATTGCATTTGTGCACTCAGTGAAAGGTTTGGTGTGTGAGGTGTTGTGGCAACTCTCTTACTGCTAAGCTGATTTCCTTCACACTTTGTTGAAGTTCTTGCAGGATAGATGTTCGCCCTTGCATGGCTGCTGCCTGTTCTGTAGATGACATCATGCACAAACGCACCCCCTCTAGGCTGGCTGCCATATTTTGCATCCCCCGCACCTCCTTGTCCAGCTCCCGCTGTACTCCAACTACAGACCTCTCAAAGCTGGTGCCAGTGTCGTCAGAGTCCTCAGCTGGGTTGGAGCTGGCAGGTCGTACAATTGGGGTGGTGGGTGGGTCCTCTGTGATGGTTGCTACTTCTGTGCTCCTCCTTGTGACTGAAGGTGAGGTCTGGAGGGTTCCAAGGACATCTTGGAGGGTCTGCTGGCTGATGTTTGTCAGCTCATCATGCATGCCATCTGGGAAGTCCAGGACAGGCATATTCCCATCGTCCTCTGCAATGAGATATTGTACAATTAGTGTGTCTGTGTTGTGGCATTTGTAATGTGACACGCCTGACTTCCTATTAGTTGCACATTATGATCTTGGGTCCTGTTCATTGTTCCTGTCATTAATATTAGCATTCTCCCATGCCTATGCCCCACCTGCATGTCACATGTAGTGTGGGCAGTTTGGAGAAATGTCTGTGTCACATCCTCTAGGTGTAGATTCTGCCCAAATTGTATGTTGCACCTTATTGCCCTACTCAACCCTCTGTCTACTTCCATGATCATGGTGTGGGCTTGCACTGGCTGTGGGTGTTCTGATGGCACTTGCACCACACTTAACAATCTGGAACTGACCCAGTATCTGATATTTCACATCCACCTATATGTTGCTGAGACCTAGCATATACTATGTATAGCATTGACATGGGACGATACAGTTGTCAGCATTGGTAGTGTGTACTGCTGATGTTGGGAAATGTGTGCTACATTGGATTGCACGAATGGTCCTAGCAGTGTTCCATTTCCTCTTATGACTGTGCAGGTGTGTTTCACTAGCTGGAAACATATATCCTCCCCCTCAATGCTGTTGTCTTAGCACTATGACACTTGAGATATTGCTTGGTGGCATTGCAGATATTGTGACCCAGGCACAGGGTAGACCCTGACATGTGCAGCATGGGTATGACATTACTGCTGTGTACCTCATAATGTTACATACAGTACCTGATGTTTGTTGCGCCTATGCACATGGGCATTTGACAGGATTTACACATTTATATTCATTACAGGGGATTGATAACGTTGTCATCCTGAACCCTCTAAATTCAGTGTGTTCGATCCATGGGCACAAAACAGCCATTAGCTACTTGACCTGCACACACAGCAGAGGTGGTAGTGGCAACTGTTGTCAATGGTAAATACTACTTGCGGATATGGCCAGAGACTGGAAATTGAGCCCTAGTTCATGTACCAACAATTCCAGCTTTTGTGTGGCAGCAGGCCAGTTTTACAGTGTACCCTACCCTCCTGAACTGGCTTTGCTTTTCAAACATTCTTGGCATGGCTGAGTACCTCCATGCAAAGGTTGTTGGTGTGTAGTGTTGTGCTGTGCCCAAGGTTTGCCCTGCACAGCCCATGCCCCCATGCCATGCCCCTTTGCCCTTTCCACTACCTGATTATCATGGCTTACATTCATTGTGTAGTAGGTATGTCCCCCCTGCTTACAGTTAACAATGAGGCATTTTAGTTGCCCATGCCACTTACCATCTGTGTTGTCTCCTGGTAGTCTGCGCTGTCCTGGAATCCCTGTGACGATCTCCTCAGGGATGAAGGCTGCCACCATCTCCTCCATGTGGTCCAGTACCTCCTGTGGTGCTGGACTCCCACCTCCAGTCTGCAGTGCTGCCTTCCTGTTCCTCTGCATCTTTTCCTTGGTCCTGCGCTGCAGTCATGCCAGCGTTTCTTACACTCAGTGTCTGTTCTCAGTACTTCTGCCACACTGTTGATCTTATCAACAATTTGTTGCCAAATTGCCTCTCTCCTACCAATTGGCAATTTAGAGGTGACAAAAAAAGTTGGTGCTGGTGTTCCGTCACTTCTTTTACCAGTATTTCATGCTCCTCTACACTGAACCGACACTTCTTTTTCTTCTTCTTCCTCTCCTGGGTCTTGTGGGTCCTCCTGGCTGGTTCCTGGTCGGTTGTCATCTTCTTGGGGTATCTCATAGCTTCTGGGATCCATTTTGGGGCTCCTTTCCACATTTTGCTGTGTTTGCGCCGCTTTTTGATGCTATTTCGTCATAAAATGGCACGTATCTGGTTTGCGACGTCATAAACCAGATTAAAGTAATTTTCGCCTCCATAACTTTGTTTTTCTTTATCCTGTGGCGCATTGGTTTGACAAAAAAAAAAAGCTCTAACCAGTGGTTTGCGTCGCCGTGCGTCAAAGTATAAATTTGACGTCCAGGTGGCGCAATGAAATGGCATTAGCCACCTTTAAACTTTTTGACGCAAAACTGAATCGGTGCAGTTTTGCGTCAAAAAGTTGAAATATGGGCCTTAGAGACTATGCATCCCTACATAGTTCATTGCAAAGTGGCCCTCCCAAAGCTGCTTGTGGGACTCAGCACCCACATCAGCACTTCTTTTACATGGATACAAGTGTTGTTGTGTTGGCATCCTAAAGTCCTCTTTATAGGTTTGTAGACAAGAATATTATTTCACTACAACCAAGATATCCCATGGAGCTCACGGAGACCCGCCTTGTTTCTTGTAAAGTGTTCCTGGTACAAGCTCTTTAACGGGGTCACCTATGATTACAGATGAGTTTTTAGTGGCATGTAGTTTCACTCTCAGATTTATGTCTCCGTCTGTCTGTGGGAAGCAAAGACAAGCCTACTGCCAAGATTACATGCAGCCCCAATGTCTGGCGTATGCCAAGAGGCCCAGTACTAAATCAGTTAAGGAGAAAAGGCTTAAATATCCTGAGCCAGTTTGAGGAGGAGATGGTTGACGGTCTTCTACAGCCATTCCAAGTTCTGTGTGCTAGTGTACAAGAAAGTAACACCCACGCCACTAAGATATCACAAAGATGCCACAAACAGACAATGATCAGCCCTATGTAGTGAAATTTCATTTGAAAGAGGGGATGAATATATTCAGCAGATGGTTCTGGACCTGCAGAACTAGTCGTCTGTGCATAGTGCTTGTTTTCTCCCAAATAGTCCTCCTGTACGCTTAAAACTGTAGAAGGAGCCATGGTTCAGCTGTGCTTGTCCAAGGAGGAGTGAATTAGAAACGTAACACGCACACCAAGATCACAATTGTTATCTGTTAATGCAAATTGCATGTGAGTTAGGGCCAGATGTAGCAAAGTTTTGCGAGTCGCAAATGGCTTGCATCGCTATTTGCGACCCCGCAAAATCCGGATGCACAAATCCCATTTCCGATCACCAAATAGCGATGTGACCCAGCAGCGACTCACAAAATTTGTGACCTGATTTTGCGACCCACAAATCAGGAAATCGCAAATTGCGAGTCGCAAACCATATGCAAAAGCAAGTTGCAAAAAGCCCGTTTTGCACACCCAGATTACCACTGATTCAAAGCAGGTGGTAACCAGAACCAAAGTATAAAAGGAGACCCAGAAGGCATCTGGGCTACTCAAAATGGCTGAACTGTACGTGATTGCATGAAGGAGGAGAGTCCAGGCTGCCCAGCAGAGGAGGAGGAGGCAGAGACAGGAGAGGATATACCGAACCAGGTAGACACTATTTCAACAAACTGAGTAGGAGATTTATGACAAATATAGACTGAGCAGTGCTGTTATCTTAGAGATTATTGAACTGCAGAAACCTCAGCTTGAATGACAGACAATGTGCGGCAGCGCCATCCCCCCACATGTGCAAGTGCTATGCTAACTGCACCTCTTGGCCTCGGGTAGCTATCAGGAGGTGATTGCAGTGGCAGGTGGGGTATCCCAAAGTGCCCTCTCACGATTATTCAGATGGTTCCTAGATGCCATACTGGCAAACATGTCCAGATATATATACCTTCCCCGGAATAAGGCAGAAATGAACAGCACCAAGTTGGACTTCTACAGAATTGCCAACTTCCCCCATGTAATAGGGTGTGTGGACGGGACACATATACAAATTTGCCCACCTGCAAATCTGGAATATGTGTTCCGCAATAGGAAATGTACCCACTCACTAAACATCCATGTGGTATGTGACAGTATTAATGTCATTACTGACATTGTAGCTAAATATCCAGGGAGTACACATGACTCATACATATTCAGGCACAGTGGGATACCTCAACCCCTAGCATGTGGGGAGATTGGAGAAGGATATTTATTAGGTATTGGTGACTACACTCTGAAGCCTTACATACAGGTCATTGTGTATCCCTGTGATGCCCTGCTAAATTTGCCTCTTTTGTCAAACAGGTGACAGTGCATATGCCCTGAGACCATGGAATCTCACCCCATACCTAACACCTGGCAATCAGACGAGAGGCGATACAACATTGCACATCGGCGGACCAGAACTGTAGTCGAGAGGACCTTTGGCTTGTTAAAGGCAAGATTCCGATGCCTCCACAAAAGTGGAGGAGCACTCCAGTATGCCCCAGAAACAGCATGCAAGATAGTTGCCACCTGTGCCATCCTACACAACATTGCCACCAGACGTGGGCCACATCTCACCCCTGAAGACACAGAAACGGAGGATGAGGAGCAAGAGCTACCACACCGACAGCCTGGGGATAGAAGCACCGCAAATGAGGGCAGACAGAGACGGAACCACATTGCAACCCAATACTTTGGCAGGTACGTGGCAACTGTGACCACACTAACTAATGTCAGACACACATAGCTCAGTTGTGTTGTCAAACAAACAAAACCTTTTTATTGCTAAACTATAATGTTGATATAAATGTGCAGTATGCAACAGTCTGGTATGGAAACAGTCAAATCAGACACATTATTTTCATGTGCCTCAGTACCAGTACATGTCAGTGGCTCACAGCCTCCTACGACTGCAGCCACCATGGCTCACTCCGGCTTGGTCCCCTGAGCCCTGCCGTGCACTGCTACTCCGCAGCACATGTGCATCAGCGACAGACACACTGCTGATTGTTGAGCCCTCCTCACTGACCTGCGGGGTATCCCCTGTGCCCCTTGCAGCCTGTTTGGTCTCGAGGATATCAACCACATGGCTGATGTGGCCAAGTCCCTGTGCCACATCTCCAGCAAAATGCCCCAGTTCTATCTGCAGGCTGACAGTGCGCCTTGACAGGGGGAGGTTGTGTTCGTTGCCAAGCGCCCTATGGATGCAGCAAGTCTGTCTACACGGGCTGCAGTGTTGCGCTCCCTGCGTCGTGCCTGTGCCCTGTCAGCCACCAGTTCCCTGACCAAAAAGTCAATGGATTGTGTCAGATTTCCCAGATGCATGTTCATTGTTTGGAACTGATTGTCCACATTAGCCAGGCCATGGGTCACAGAGGTCTGCAGTCTTGTGAGGTTCCGGTTAATTGACTTCAATTGTCTGTTTTGCAGGCGCTGACCCTGTACTAAGGATGCCTCAAGTCCCGCAAACTCGACATCTGCGACATCCTCACTGTGCACAGACTTCAATCTGCGGGGGCGCCTACGCACTGCACCTGATGATGGCTGTGTGCGCCTTTCCGTAGGCATTGGCCCTGGTGTTACCACTGCTGCCTCCATATCCAGCGCAGGGTCGTCCATGGACTCCGGTGCCATGTCCATGGTTGGTGTTGTCCTGCACTCCCCTGCTGTGTCAGTGGAAGCCTCCTACTGTGGGTCTGTGCCGTGTTCCTCTCCCTGCAAGTTGGCGCTGATGGGGGGCCTTGTGGGAGACCTGTGGGTCATAGGGGATACACTGTCAGTGTCGCACATATGTTTTTTGCCTCACAATAAACATTTGCCTATATTTGGACTACTGTACTACATTGCCCATAATGCACTATTCCAGAGGTTGCTAGACTGGAACGGAGCTAGTCTGGAGGTGCCTGCTGCTGTATACTGGGATTGTGTGTATAGTGCATTTGTGGGTGTGAAAGCATATATTTTGGTACTTACTTTTTGATGTTCCAGGTGCCGAACTGTCCAGATCTCCTATGCCCAGTACAGCCTCCGGCTCCAGTGTTGTCTCCACCATGGTTTCAATTGCTGTAGGTGGTGGAACAGTGGATGGGCCTCCTCCAGTGCCCTGCATCTCCCTCATGCGCTCCGCAATCCTCTCCTTGGTCCTGGAGCGAAGGTCATACCACCTTTTCCTAATTTTATCCAGGGTGCAGTGGCTTATCCCAATGGCATTTATTTTGTCCTGGATGTCTTGCCATATATTCTTTTTTTTGGGTGTCAGGGACACTCATTGCTGCCTTGCCAAAGAGTTGTTCATGGTGCAGGCAGCACTCCTCAGTTAGTACCTCCAACTCCTTGTCAGAGAACTTGATTTTTCTCTTCCTGCCAGCACTGGGTGTCTCCTTCTCCATTGTTGCTGCAGCTACTCTCACCTAGGTGTGGCTCTGCAGTTTGGGCTGGGTGGGCTCCTCCCTCCTCCCAGTTCTATTTGGTTACTTCCTGGTTCTGATGTCATCACCGAGAGCCAGGAAGTGGGGATTCCATCTGTTTTGTTCCACCTGCAGGCAATTTGCGAGTCAGTCACAATTTGCGACACCGGACCACACCCTTCGCGCAATTTGTGACCTCGCTAAAAACGGAGGTCGTAAAATGTGGTGCAACACCTCTGCGACTCGCTATTTGTAATGGCGAGTCATTCTGGCATTTGGTTTTTGCGAGTCGGAAATAGTGATTCGCATGGAGTCACTATTTCCGAGTCGCAATTTTTTACCTACCTACATCTGGCCCTTAGTACCTTTTGTTTTGTCTTTGTTTTTTGAGCGTTCATGGGGATGCATTTCCAGGGCAGCAACTACTGTTCCCAAATGTCCCACAAATTGATTTTAAAATGAACCATTTTTATTCTTCCCTGGGCCTTATTGGCGGCCAATCAATACTGCATGTTTAAAATAAGACTTCGTAACAACAACGATCTGTCCTGTTGTCTATTTTTTGTTTGTTGCATATGTCACACAAAAACATCAGTGCAAGTGACCCGTAGTTAAAAGTTCTTTATACTGATCTCTTTAATTAGTAAAGTATTAAAGATACATGTAGTATGATCTACATTACATTCATTCATTTATGTATTATTCATTTTTGCTAGCTCTTCTCATGGGTGTGCTGTCTATACAAACCGCACACTTTCTTTGGGTCGAGGGCCTTAAACTTTTTATATGAAATGTAATGAGTAACTATTCATATATGCTTATGGTATTTTTAGTGGTATTTTCCTTTCTGTTTACTAATATATAACCCTATAAAACTCTTGGATGCACTGAAAGGCATCTTATGGTGTGCTCGAATCAAAGGCCACCTAACGCCTTTGGGACTTTTCAGGGGTGGTTAGAAAGGGTGAGGGTGGTCTGATTGACGGGCCCTGGGGAGCACCGGCCCCATTACCTGTGTGCCACTCGGATACCAAAATTGGACGTATATTGTATGTTTCGTAAAGAAATTCTGCACTATTGTTTTGTGATTTTCTATATTTGCATTGAGCACTGGCCCTCCTGCACTTTTTCACTTCTGTTCGTGCTTTTCACAATATACAGAAAGCGTTATATCCAGTAATTGTTTATAAATGTATCCTTTTATTATTAAATACCCATTGATTACTACTGCTAGTTATCCTATGCAAGTACCTTGGAGGAACTACCGTCGTTTCTATTTCACTTTGACTCACAAAGCGCCATTTATTTTGTCTCAAGTGCCCACTTAAACATTACATAAACCTGAGCCTTGGAACGCATTGGCATTAAAACAGTACGTTGATCAGAAACATTTTATTCATAACATTTATATTTATTCCACAGGCTGCAAAACATACACCTTGCCTAATGCATTTATGTCTGAATAGATAGGACATATTATAAATGCCTTTGACCCAGGTTTCATGTAATTTTCCATTCTCTACGTGGTGATGGTTTGTGTAATGGATCCAAGCAGCCATTTCCTTTTCTCATTGCAATCTTTAATCCTTGACATCATGTTAATGCTTTGGTTCTGCTAAATATATTAGTAAGATTTACTGTCTTGACTCCAACAAATGATTTAATTTGATTTTCGGACAATGTGCATTCCCTTATTATTTGCATTCCTGTTAATATGGAAGAAGGTCAAATTATTTGGGAGGGGCGAGCGGAGGAGAGAGGGAGATGGAGGAAGGGTAAAAGAGGTACCCATCTAAAACTGATACAAATTCAAAATATTTCATTGTTCCATGAGGAGAGTGGGGGAACAAGGAAGTGGCATACGAGGCATCCATCTAAAGACTGATACAAATTCAAAATACTGAAACTGTTACATTGTCTCGGACATGAAACATTTTACAAGTTACTTTGCAGTTTGTAGAGAAGGCTTGAGATTATTATAAGGGCACTTGCGCATCAACTTGTTCAGACAAATTATAAATATGGCTTTGTGATGGGTAACACTGTAAACTATATACTGTAACAATCCATCTGTAAAATTAAATCATGCAGCTTTAATGTTAATGTTACTATGATTTTTGATTAAGTGTGCTGAGAGATATATTACACATCCCTTGAGTATTTCCTAAATCTTGTGCCACTGTGAAACATTGTTGATGTTTAAAATTACCAGGGAGAGAATCAACCCTTGGCAAATGGGTTTCTGCTCAAGATTGGAAACTGAATTATCACATCCAGCTGTTTCTGGTTGACACTAAAAGATAAGGCAACATTGTTACAGACTTATCATCAATTCCATCACCACCCGAGGGAAGAAACAATGTGACATAAATAGACGGCAGGCCCAATCCAAGAAACGTCCACGACTTGCCCCAAATGTTAGCATTTTTTTTGGACAGCGTCTGACTTTGTAGGACTGTGTTTCCTGGTGAGCACACAAGTCCATCCCCTTACACCATTGAGACAGTGAGGGCGGATGATAGTATTTCCACTTAGTAGCTATACCTCTTTTTGCCACTCTTTCAGCCCTCATACCCCCAACTCCCTCAATGATACCCAGAAGAAATGGTTTTGGTAACAGCTTCACTGTCCATTCCAAGACCTTCGCAAGCGTGGCAGCAATAGCGGTCCAGTATTTCATAATGACTGGACATGTCCAGACCATGTGATAGAAATCTGTGGGAGCATGCAGGCATCTAAAGCAGGATGGGGCGGGAAGTAGCTGTGCTTTGGATACACAGGATACACAAGCACATGGGACCAGGAAGCAGCTTATCAGCTCACAGGTCACAGTGGGACCCTCAACTGCCTCACACCTGGCACCCACAGAGGAAAGGAGGCCCAAACGTGCTGGACTCTCTATCTTGAACATGCACATAGTTTAGCAAATGTGCTGATTTAATAGGAGGGTGGTTCACATTGAACAGGAGCAGCCAAGCATTAGAGCGATTTTCTCGACTTGCCAGTCAGATCTAACTCTCCCCCTATGAACATTACCTTCCAAGTTCATTTTTCCTTCTTCTGTAGTATTGTTATTCGGCATAGTGTTAGTTAGGGTAAAGTGTAGTTGTAGTTTTAGTATAAATAATGTTTAGATTTATGAATATTTAAAGCTGGCAGTTTTTAAGTGTGTTTTATTATAGTTGTTTTGTTAGTGGGTGGAGGGGGTTAATGTTTTGTGTGTTTGAAAAAAATGAAAATACCCAAAAATATATTTATTTAGGATTATGTGTACTTAGTATATGTTTAGAATGTAGTTGATCTTTGTATTGTACGGAGCTACATGCATTAAGGGAGTGGGGGTTGATGTTTATCTTGTAGTGTGTGTGTATAGTGCTTAAGATGGATTAAGATAAGTTTACATAGTATAGGCTAGTGTTAAGGTTAATTAGAGTAGGCTAGGTATGTGTAGGCAGTTTTAATAGTTAATAGTTTCCATAAATTAAAAAATGCCTTTGTTCTCTAGTTGGTTTTCATTTAATTTGTAACAGTTGGTACCATTGTGTTAGGTGACCTAGGTACATGATGTAGCAATTGACCTGAGGTCTTTGTAGGTATATGTAGCTTTATCAGTGGGGAATGGACAACTGTAATGGACAACACCGTCTGCCACCGAACCCTAATATCCCGCCTCCGCTCTACCGATATCCAAAGACAGGCCCTGGACTGGATCACCTCCTTCCTCTCCAACCGCTCCCAAAGAGTCTACCTCCCACCTTTCCGCTCAGACCCCACCGAGATCATCTGCGGCGTCCCACAAGGCTCCTCGCTCAGCCCGACTCTCTTCAATGTCTACATGAGCACCCTCGCAGACATCGTACGCAAAAACAACATCAACATCACCTCCTACGCAGACGACACTGAGCTGATACTTTCCCTCACCAAGGACCCCACCAGCGCCAAGACCAACCTGCAAGATTGAATGAAAGATGTCGCAGAATGGATGAAACTCAGCCGTCTGAAACTAAACTCAGACAAAACGGAAGTCCTCATCCTCGGAAACACCCCGTCCGCCTGAGACGACTCCTGGTGGCCCACGGCCCTTGGCACCGCACCAACCCCCTCAGACCACGCACGCAACCTCGGATTCATCCTGGACCCACTTCTCACCATGACCAAACAAGTCAACGCCGTATCATCCTCCTGCTTCCTCACCCTCCGCATGCTCCGAAAGATCTTCCGTTGGATCCCCGCCGACACCAGAAAGACCGTGACCCACGCCCTCGTCACAACCCGCCTGGACTACGGCAACACCCTATACGCAGGAACCACTGCTAAACTCCAGAAACGTCTGCAGAGAATTCAAAACGCCTCTGCCCGCCTCGTCCTCGACATACCCCGTAACAGCCACATCTCCGCCCACCTGAGACACCTGCACTGGCTTCCGGTCAACAAAAGGATCACCTTCCGGCTCCTCACCCACGCACACAAAGCCCTCCACAACAAGGGAGTCGAATACCTCAACCGTTGCCTCAGTTTCTACACGCCCTCCTGCCAACTTCGCTCCGCCAACCTCGCACTCGCCGCCGTCCCTCACATCCGCCGCACCACGGCAGGTGGGAAATACTTCTCCTACCTGGCGGCCAAGGCATGGAATTCCCTCCCCACCAACCTCAGGACCACCCAGGACCACCTTGCATTCCGGAGGCAACTCAAGACCTGGCTCTTCGAGCAGCAGTAACCCCCCTCCCCCTAGCGCCTTGAGACCTTCACAGGTGAGTAGTGCGCTTTATAAATGTTCTTGATTTGATTTGATTTGATTCCTCCGATTTGAATTCTGTAGGAAACCATTTCCATACTTAAGACACAATGAGTGCGACTCACAAATTGCTCTGACACAGCACAACACAAGTATTTGTCTACTGAAGCACCCTTTGTGAAAGTGTGTGGGTGGGTACGAGTTTGATCGCTATTTTTCATGTACAATGCTGCTCCCTGCCTGCACTGTGGCACAAACTGCTGCATAACACTTACAGTAACACCCTTGCACTATTGTGCAAGGAGTTCTGCTTTGATGTGTGGATTTTTAATGTGCAGGAAGTAACACATTGCTGTGCAATGTCCATTGTAGGCTGCAATTTCTACTTGCTTTGTATGCCACATGCTGCAGCTCATTTATAATTTGGCATCATAAATGTCTTTCTTATCAAATGTCTACCAATTACCCATCCCGTGGGGAGGTGTAGAATTTATACAGGTTCACTGGTGTCACACAGATGGAAAAATTGTATGTGCAAATGTTTTTGTACATGGATGCACTCACACTCAACACATGTGACGTCTCACTGTGGCAGAGTATCAGCAGACATTCATTTGAGCCTGTGTTGAGTTATTCTACACTTATCAGTATACACATGTTAGGCAAGGTTGACTTGTATGTCTTGGGCACAGTCATTTAAAATATTAGTGTGCCCTTGTACATCCTTTTTGTGGCACGAGTACAATACTAAGCCATGTCGACTATAGGCATAGCTGTCTGGCTAATATAGGTACAACACGCAAGACTCTGGTATTGTTTAGTATGATTTGGGAGACCAGTGATGCTTACATATTTTGAAATAACGTAGTACTCATGACATCGCAACATTATTTTTGACATTGGTTACATAGTTTTTACCTAACATGCCTCACACATCCCATGCATATGTGGACATATCATGTGTACTTTGTCAGTAGGTTCTCACTGTGTGTATATCAAGAACCTCCATCTTGTGAACACATTCTGACATGACATTGATAAAGTACACATTGTCGATCAGAACATTGGAATGTACACAACTGGTGTATGTGTTCATACAAAGGTCTCATGTCCAATTACGTTTAGCTCAGTTTTCTTTAAAATCACAAGTCATATTGGTGTTCCTATTTCCAATATGTTTGTAGACCTCTGGTGCACAACCATACAAAACTCAATATGTTTCAGAAAAAAAAAAAAAGATTTATTATCTTGCAGAGGTTCGTAACCTCACATTACATCATGTGAGTAGGTTGGTCTCATAGAGTAGCATATACACATAGTTAAAAAAGGTTATTGGTTCTATTTACAATACATTTAACACATGGGAAAAAGATTTACATTTGTGTTGTGACTTCAATGAGGAGGAGAACATTGCCACTAGATGGTGTTGCTTTGGATTTAGGGGCCCAAGTGGACGACTGCTGAGCAAACAAAATGCTACTGTCCTGGGTTCACAAGAGGGTGGCATGATGTCCTACACAGGACAGAATTTAAAACTGACCAGGAGGCAGTCACTAATGTTCATCAGGGTGTTCTCCTTTGAAAACTGGAGAAATCAACATCTTACTCCCATGATGCCTCCCCTGGATGTTGTGGGGCTTGAATGGGAGGCACACACACATCAGAGACAGAAGATGTGACTCCCATGTTCCCAATTACATTGGTGAGTGCCAGTTATGCAGTATGACAGTCACTGGCAAGGGGTCAATACAACAACGTTGCTATTAAAGGCACTCATTGTTGCTATGAAGGAGTCTAACTTGGCCTCCCGGGACTGGATGGAGGTATTAATAGCCCCCAGCTGTCTGACAGTTCAATGGTGTAAGATGTGGTGTAAGATGTAGAAGGCTGGTGTTGATGTCCCTTCTACATCATGACACAAGCAATGTCAGCTAAGGACTCATCAATCCCATGCAGCCAAGTGTAGTTGTCTGTGATAGTCTTTGACAAACCCTTATTAGGGCTAAGACACCTATGGACTCCCTCCAGAATGCCCCCTATAATATCTAACCCTGACCGGACCTCATCAGCCATCCACTACTGGACTCTCACCACTCGCTGTTGAAAAGCAATTTGGAGGTCCTCAGAGTTCTCAGCAGTAGTGTCATTGGTTGATGGCCTATGTTCTGTATTTGTTGGTTCATCTGGAGACCCAACAACGTTGTCTACCTTGGAAATTTCAAGATGGAATTTGTCAAAAGAGTACACAAGCCTTTTTAAGGTGTCATCATCCATGGGGAGCAGGACGGAGCTCTCAACAGGTTCAGCATCACTGACAGGATGATCTCCAGAGGTGCTGTTTGTCCTTCTGGAAAGTTAAATGAATATGTTTAGAGGATTTCATGATTGATTATGACATACATGATTTCTGAAGCATTCAGGCAGTATTTTTCTTCACTTTCTTGTACACAGGGATATGTGGAACATATGTTCCGCATAGAGTATATAGGGCCATGTTGTATTATAGTTGCTTTTCACATGGTAAGGCATGTACATTCTACGCACAACCTCAGTATTCACTGTGGGTCTTATTTCTGTAAATTTCAGACAATGCAACACAGATCACCAGCTTGCTGTCCTGCCTGAATGAGTGAGCACAAGACTGGACCACATTTTTCATGCATGTGCGGTCTGTCTGCACTGTTGCAAAACTGGCTTCTTAGCACCACTGAAGGGACATTTCCATGATGTAGTAAGGGTGCCAACATTTGCTCTAGCCATCTCTTTGCAGAGCAGCACTGACCAAGGCATGTCAATTATTATTTAAACTCACACTATCCTGTACTCTGCCTTCCATACAGCACTACACACTAAACTGCCTTGTGCATGATATTTGTGCATTATAAGACCCTAGGGTTTATCTTTCAGAAACATTCACACAAAACTCCATGGCAAGCCACATTTACCTCACTGAATATAAGGATAAGGGCGTGTACAGGGTCTTAATCCAAATTTGCCTGGGGAATCCAGTAGTTTTCTAATACATGCACTCAACTCCAGACTCCATAACACTAAGAACTAAGGGACAGATTTAAGAGCCCCTTGTGCCTCTTTTTGCCACATTATTTTCATTTTTTTACACTAATGTGGCCCAGCGAGGCCAAAATCACTGGCACCTTCAATAGACAAATTAGAGAAGTACCTTGCTATCGAGTCGAACTATAAGGATGTTCCATCCCCTAAACATGGGGCTGCATTGGGAACTAATGGGTTATCCATTATGACTTGGAATCTTGCGGGCCTTGCTAGGAAATTGGATGATGTGGACTGGGTTGCCTATATAAAGTCACAAGATGTGTGTCTCTTTCAAGAAACTTGGGCCGAGGGCCAACCAAGCATGGATGGGTTTCTTTCATTTAATATCCCTGCACTGCCTTCAGAGAAAGCAACTGGTCGCGCAAAAGGGGGTCTTTTAATCCTTTTAAATTCAAAGCTCCAATGCGACTATAAGGTTTTAGAATTTGATTGTCCCGACTTGATGGGTTTACAAATTTCTTTTAATCAAAATTTTAACATAATCTTAATTAATGTTTACGCCCGTTCTGTTGCACGTGGTACAGAATCACACATTTTAACTTTACTCTTTGACTTTTTAGACACGCTACAAACTAATTCCTATTTAATTATTGCAGGGGATGTAAATTGCACTTTCGAACCCTCAGCGTTTCTTAGTGATTTAACTGCGGATGAGGACGAATTATGGGGTATTGCACAATTGGATGGTGATAGTTATCCTCCACGCTCTCGTGTAGCAACTCAGCTTGCTACACTATGCTTAAAGTTTGGCCTAAGGGCCTGTAATGGTCGAACTCCTTCTGATTTAAACTTGGCACCGACATTCCTACGAGGTTCTGTGGCCAGCGTAATTGATTATTTTCTGGTGGATGTGCGTCTTTGGCCATTGCTGCTAGATATGAGGGTAGATTCAAGATGCGAGAGTGATCACTTTCCATTGTTGCTCACCCTTGCTGGGAATATCTTTGGTAGAACCTTGAATATGCAAACATCAATGGCCCCTCCCCCTATTTTAAACAATGCTTATACAAAGGTGAGGTGGCCAAAAGTCATGTCAAACCCCTATTTGCTATGTAAGATCTACCAAGTGTTCTTAGATAATCTGTCAGCCTATGAAGACTTCGAACCATTCCACTTCTTGATATTCACGAAGATATGATGGTTAAACTTCAAAGTGTCTTTTATAAAAAGGTAGCCACGGCAAACCGGCAATATGGGGGTTCACCTAACAGCAGTTGGTTTAATGATGCATGCATGAGGGCTAAGACTGAGTTAAGGAAGGCTATACTGGCCGGGTATACGGGGGCAATCAAACAAGCAAGATTCACGTATAAAAAGATAATCCTACAATCAAAGAAAGCTTGGGAAGATGCTATTTGGCAGGACTTGCTAGATGCTACTAAAACAAACAACAATACGCTTTTTTGGGAACTGCTGACTAAGCACGAGAGAGGGGGTAGGTTTATACAAAGGAACCATATTCAACCTGGTACCTGGGTGGATCATTTCTCTCTCTTGTACGAAGGAACTGCCTCCACTGGGACTGTCGATTGTGAGAAAGTGGGATTATTCCCCCCATTTTCACCCAATGCTAACCTTGCCACTTCTCCGTCCAGTGGGAATCTATTTAACTCTGAAAGCTATATTTGCTTTTCTCTAGAAGAAACTGCAGACGCCATTAAATCTCTAAAGACAGGTAAAGCCCCAGGCCCTGATAAAATTCCAGGTGACCTTTATAAATCAGAGTTACCCATCTGGACCTGGTATATTAATATGCTGTCAAACAAAATCGCAAAAGGAGGACAGATCCCTGAGACGTGGAAGGGTGCAGAAATTATTCCAATATATAAAAAGGGCAACGTAAATCTTCCAATTAACTACAGACCGGTCAGTTTAATTGACAACCTACAAAAAAATTTTGCAAAACAATTGTTAGTTAGACTGACGAGTTGGGTGACGGAGCAGCAGATCCTATCACCACTTCAGGCAGGGTTCCGCTCTAGAGTTAGCACGGTTGACCAGGCATTTAGGTTGACCGTGCTACACTGGAAATATGTAGTCTTGGCAAAGCAAACACTATATGTCACTTTTGTAGACCTGCGCTCTGCCTTTGACCTGGTACCTAGAGACAAGCTTTGGGGAGTGCTACACAAAAGAGGGGCACCATCTGATATCATTCATTTATTAACACGTATGCATGAAGGCACATACGCTCAAGTAAGATGGGGTAACCAAGGCGAACTGACTAACAAGTTTCCCATTAAAAGAGGTGTTCGTCAGGGATGTGTCCTAGCGCCACTTTTGTTTTCTTTATTCATTAACGAGGTGGTCCAAGAACTCATGACATGCCAGAATGATGCTCCCAGCTTAGGCAATCAGAAAATCCCAATTCTTCTTTTTGCGGATGACTCTCTATTGATCTCAAAGACCCCTATGGGGCTGCAAATTCTTGTGGATAGATTTAAATCATTCTGCTGGAATTTTGGTTTAGAGCTGAACTCGAAGAAAACAAAATTGATGGTGCTTCGCTCTGGCTCTCGTAAGAAGTGTACGATCAGGTTAGATGGAGCTATTTTGGACCAGGTTAGCTCTATCGACTACTTGGGTGTGAGGCTTACAGACTCACTCCTCTGGGACGAACAAGTCGGTAAGAGTGGCGGGCTTTTGCAACATCGGGCAGCATCCATATTACGCCTTTACAGGAATACGATCGCTAAAGTTGTGTCTCCAGCAGTAAAGATCTATGTGGCCAAGGCACAGGGTGCTGCTGTTTATGGTGCAGAGATTTGGGGCATGACAGATAGCAGTAGGATAACTAAAATTGAGAATAGCTTTGCACGGGCTCTATGTGCTTGTCCCACTAGCACCCCATTAACCCCCCTTTTTTTAGATCTAGGGCTTAAACGTATAGCCGATTTGATTATCTTACGGCCCCTACTATATTGGGTGAGGCTTTGGGTAGTTCCTGAACTGGCTATATATAAGTCTTCCCTATTAGAATTGTTAAAAACCTCTAACTCCATGTCCATACCATGGATCAAACACGTATCTAGTTGGTTTTGCATGCTAGGACTGAGGAACTTCTGGGAGAATCCCCAGCAACTTGTGAAGCCCCATGTAAAAGTATTGAAGAGAGCTTACTGGTCCCACATATGTAATAATTACATTTCTCAGAAATCGAATGGTCATTTAACTAACTTGTTTATTGATTTTAAATGGTACCCTGAGTTTGAACCATACTTAGATACAATACCTGATTTGTTAGGCAAAAGTTTGTATGCCAGATTTCGATTTGGAACATTACCCCTGAAGGCCTTAACGAGCAGATGGGGACCTAAGTCAAGCTCTGATACCTGTCCTGTATGTGGCATTCCTTCCGAAACAGTAGAACATTTTATGTTTTTTTGTCCCGCCTATTCAATCCCAAGGTTTAAATGGATACATAAAATCTGTAGGGAATTGAATTTAAGGAAATGTTTTTTAGCTTTGCGGATCTTAAAAAGCCACAATTCAAATGTGACAATTTACGCAGTAAGTAAGTTTTTAGCAACAGCATGGCGCATACGCACTTTTTATTTACAATGAGTTGAAATTGTTTTAAGACGGGCAAACATGGATCATTCTTTTTTTAAATTTTTCTATGACATTATTGTTTATATTATTATATTATATTGTATTGTATTGTATTGCTTTGATGGTCTGTTGGCCGAATAAAGCTTATGTGAAACACTGCGCCTAATTTAAAAAGTGGCACAATGCTTGAATTGCACCACTTTTTAACCCTTTGTGCTACATTAATCCTGCACCAGGTATAACATATGCAAAGGGGGGGTTCCCCCGTTAGGGGCCCCAAAAAATGGCACAAAGAAATCTAAGAGATTTCTTTGCTTCATTTTTTTCAGCACTTTTAACACCTGCTCAGAGCAGGCATTAAAAGGAGGCACACCATTGTTTACAATGGGCTTCGCAGGATTAGCGCCAACATTTTTTACGCTAATCCTGCAAAGCTCCGAACTAGCGTCAAAAATTCTGATGCTAGTTCCCTAACTACTGCCATGGCGTGCCGTAACTTAAATACGGCTCACACACTGTGGCATTAGGGGGGTGCTAAAGGGCGCAAGAAAAGTGGCACTGCACTGGGTGCAGCGACACTTTTCTAAAATATGGCCCTAAGGAACATCTCTTAAGTGCATAGCCTCCTACATTTTTGGTGGTATGCAACAACTGATGCTCTCTCCATCCTCTGAGAACCCAAGGGAATCATCTCCATGGTCCAGCAAATCGCGTCACTTTGCACCACTCTCTTTGACATGGAGATGACTGCTCTGGCAATCATAATTCAGACCCAGGGACTGTACTTCATCTCCTACATTGATGACACCCAGATCATACGCTAACTCTCATGAGACACCAACATCACCAGCATTAGTTAAAATATGCCATTGACCAACATGACTACCTATATGTGAGATTAGTTGCTCATATTCATCACAACAAGATAGATGTGTTGACATTCTGAAACATGTACTCACCGCGGTTTCCCACATGACTAGGCCCGAAACCCTCACCCTCCAACCACCACAGATACCTATCAATCATCCTAGACACCTACCTCACCATGAAACTTCAAATTGGCACAATTGCCACCATCTCCTTTCACTTTATTTGCATGGTCAGATATTTTTTCCTATGGCTCCCTTCTGACACCTGTACAACCATCACTCAGACCTTCACAATATGTTGATGGTAATACACAAACTACCTCTACTGCAGCATCTCTGCATATCTGCTACACATAATGCAAACTATCTAACACACAACTGCCAGACTGTTACTCAGCCTACCTTGCTACACACACATCACATGTCACCTCAGAAAATGACATTGCCTCACCATTGAGAGGCACTGGCACTTGAAGATGCTCAGACACATACCTACAAGGCACTACACTACCAGGGAACCACCTAGCTCACACACCATCTATGTTTCCACCAGCCAATAATGAACTTCCGCTCTGCATCACTTGTACTTACCCATACCCTCAATATCCATATGATCATTCATCAAATATGGATTTGTACTTTTAACTGTACATGTGGTCATTTGAGTGATACTAATTGCAGTGCATACACCTCCTTAGCACCTGGAGACCCTCTTGGGTGTCACACTGACCCTCTACAAATACGCATTGACTCATTTTCCATTACAGTACACTTTGGGATACCTGGCCCAAACACAAGAACAATTGCACTGGCATATCTGCCAAGTTTCCCAGGTCTATGCATGCTGTGCTACTCCAGTCCAGGTTTTGTACTTTGTATTCTGTAACTAGTAGTCATGTTTTGTGAATGGGATAAAGGAAACTACAAGTCTGGGTATTGAGAGGTAATTCCTTGACTAGGGCAGCACTTCACACATGGACTGTGAAATTTGGCAGGGCTGGACTGGGCTGGTAAAATAAGTACTGCCCATGAAAAGGACATTTATGTGAAGGGTGAATTGGCATGTGGGGCATTCCTGCCCTTTCTTTTTCATACAGCACAGCACATTTCAGCACAGCAAAGTGTGGCTGCCTTGGGCTGCAAAACAGTTTGGTCACATATGGTCCCTTGTTTTGACTCACCTTGAATTTCTTTCTGATCTAACACTTCAGCAGTGGCCTGACCTTTCACTCCATAACCAACTCTGTTGGGATGAAGGATGCCACCTTCTCCTCCAATGGATCCAACTCCTCCTGGACATCAAGTCCGTCTATGGTTCTCATTGCAGCCTCAAGGATCCTGGCCCGTATTTCTTTTGCCCTTTACTTATAATCATCCACCTCTTCTTGCACTCTCTTTGCTGTGTTACACAGTTGATTTTATCCACTTTCTCCCTAATAGCAATTTTGAGGTGACAAAAGGGATATGTTCACATTTTGTTATCTCACATTAATATTTGGTTCACCTTCTCTCTGAATTTGGACTTGCTCTTCCCCTGGGATGATGGCAAGTCTTCTGGGTTTGTGTTGTTACCCCTTCTGCCTCCATTAGGCTCCTTCCATGCTTATCAGTATTGCAGAGTATTCCTGGGTTGAATGTGTTGTTTTTTCAAGTGTTCCCAGAATGCAGAGCACTCCCGCGTGACGCAACACTGATTTGCGGCATGTAGCCAGGCTTTACAGCATGCAAATCAGCTTTGCGTGCTGTAGGGAGTACTTGAGTTGCAGAATCTGGCGCCACTCCAGACCCCTTTGAGTCATAATTTATGAAACATCTGTGCTCCATGCACCATGTTGTGCCATACATTAGATACAGCACATCCATGGGGTAAGGAAATGCCACAACACAGCTCAGATTTTTCTGACCCAACACTGCAGGAATGCAGCCTTCCATCCAAACTCATAAATATGTCCCTTAGAGATTAGAGAGAGGCGAGAAGGCAGCACTGATAAAGAATCAGGCATCAGGCTTCTGAAATAGCAAAGTCAACACCATGATTAGGATACTATGATTGGATTTGCAGTCCTTGTCCTTTCATTGAATGTTATAACTTCACGATTCATCTTAAACGTAACTCATGTTTAGATCACCACATATTGGGCCAGATGTATCAAACATTTTTTCTATCACAAATGTCCCAATGAATCGTAGTATGAAACTCCTGGAGTTTAATACATTCCAATAGCGATTACCTAATTGCGATCCGCTAAAAATTGCAATTAGGTAATCGCTGTTGTAAAGATTGATACATATGGCCCATTATCTATTGTCAGAACTGCAAATGGTCAACTCTTTTTGTTATGAAGTGTTAGAAATTGGGTCTGTATTTGGCAGGGGTATACACCCTTGTCCAAGTAGGGACCACAATCCTGGTTAGGGGAAGTCACAACACAATCCAAAATTATCCTGTGCTCACTCTCTGGTAGCTTGGCACAGAGTAGGCAGGCTTAACCTATAAGGCAATGTGTAAAGTATTTGTGCAATAACTCATACAGTAACAGTGAAATCACCACAAAAAGTACTCCACACCAATTTAGGAAAATAGAAAATATGAATAAAAGGAGACCAAAATTACAAAAATCCAATATGCAAAAGTCAAGAAATCACTTTTTAAAGGTATAAATGAGTCTCAATCCTCATACGAATCAGTGTTTTCTATTCTTTTAACAAACAGTACCTGGGATGTATCACGAATAATGATGCACGGGGGCCGCAGAGGAGGAGATGCATTGAAAAATAACATGCTGCATCAAATTTTTTGCTGCAGCACAAATGATGCATCGTTTCTTTCCACACGTCAAGGTGATGCGTCAATTTACAAGAGCGCAGCATTGGTTCCGAGGGGATACATTGAAAAATAAGGCACTGCATCGGATTTTCCGGTGCAGCACAGGCAATGCATTGTTTCTTTCCAAACTGCAAGGTGATGAGTTGATTTACAGGAGAACACTCTTGGTTCCTCACTGTGATGCAGAGACATTTTGGCGCCCAGGGACGATGCATTGAAAATCTTTGACATGGTGGTAAGAAGGAGTAGGCGCTGCTTCGATCTGGTAGGTGATGTAGCGATTTTTCAGCCATGAAGCAGGTGCTGCATCGATTTCTGCAGGCATTGTGTCGATGTTCCAATGCACAAGGATTTTCTTCTCTTTCGTAAAGTCTTTCTAGCTCTAAGACTTCAGAACAGGAGGCAATCTCAATCCAAGCCCTTAGAGAGCACCTGTGGGAAAGGCAGAGTCCTTCTAGCAGAGTCAGGGGTCAGCAGGCTGCAGAGCAACAAGCAGGGCAGCAGTCCTTTTCAGCAAAGCAGTTCATATGAGTCCATTGGCAGTCAAGCAGTCCCTCTGACAGATTCCAGGTGTAGATCCAGAAGCGTCTAATTTTGGAGGTGACCCAGTATATATACCCCAAAATGCCTTTGAAGTGGGGAAAACTTCAAAGAGTGGTTTTGAAGTGCACAAGTTCCCCTTTAAACCCAGCCCTGTCTGCCAGTATCCCTGTCGGGTGTTATTAATCCTTTGTGTGAGGGCAGGCAACTGGCCTTTGAAGGGTATGGGAGAGCCACTCCACCCTTCCTGCCCAGGAAGACCCATTCAGTATTCAGATGAATGCAGATGTGACTGAGTGTCCTGTGTTGATGGCTGTCTGGGTGGAATGCACAAGGGAAGATGTCAACCAGCACAGCCCAGATGTAGATTGGAGGCAGGCTGTAAGGCACAGATGGCAGTAAGTGCAGAGAAATGCCCACTTTCTAAAAGTGGCATTTCTAAAATAGTAATATTAAATCCAACTTCACCAGTAAACAGTATTTTCTATTACTGTTCTGGCAGTACTAAACATGACAGGGCTACTTCTTTCAGATCTGAATCTACCACTTAAAAGTATATAAGGCCATTCTAATCAGGCGTATCAGAGGAGCTGGCCTCACAGTAGCGGAAAACGAATTTGTGAGTTTTGCACTACCAGGACATGAAAAACACATAAGTACATGTTCTATTTTTTACTTACACCGCACCCTGCCCTATGGGTTACCAAGGGCTACCTTAGGGGTGGCTTATATGTAGAAAAAAGGGAGTTTAAGGCTTGGCAATTAGTTTTAGATGCCAATTCAATGTGGCAGTGAAACTGCACACAAAGGACTGGCAATGGCAGGCCTGAGACATGGTTAAGCGGCTACTTATCTGGGTGGAAAAATCAGTGCTGCAGGTACACTAGTAGTATTTAATGTGCATGCCCTGGGCACCTCTAGGGCACATTATTAGGGACTTACAGGTAAAATAAATAAGCCAATTGGGTAGGAGCTAATGTTGCCATGTTTAGGGGAAAGAGCACATGCACTTTAGCACTGGTCAGCTGTGGTAAAGTGAAAAGATTCTTAAAACCAGCAAAACAGGGTCAGAAAATTGGAGGGAGGGAGGCAAGCAAAAAGTTGGGTGATGATATGTATACCTTGACAATACATATATCACCAAGATACGTAGATGTGGAGTTAAGAATAGTAATAATATACTGGCCTGTTGACATTTACCTTGTCAATATTTTAGTTCTTGATATTTTGGCCATAATAGCCTGTAAGATGATGTTTTCTGAAGACGATATTTCAACATTTAACCATTTTGGGTTGTATCCTTGTTCATGTACTACTCTCCCCTAGCAACTATCTAAGAGCTATATCCATGAGAATGAATCTTTCATTAAGATATCATAGCTATTCTTTCTATACCTGAGTATGGTCAGTAACAGCTTAAAATCCACATGTCCTCTATTGACATTTTCCTCCTAATTGACAATAGCTTACACTCCAATGTGTGCATCTGTCAACATCCTTACAGATTTGTTCAGTGGTTATCCAGGTGAAATGTTCACCACAATAGTGCTCTTTAGTTTTATATCTTCTGATGGCATGTTTGCAGAAAGATCATTTGTAAAAGGTACCAATTGTAACTTGATAGCAGGCCCATGTTTTTCAGACACCCTTTAGGTGACCAAATTATATGTTCATAACTCTGTGCTGGAATTGTCAGAGGTAAGGTAAGAACATGTTCACATTTGTGTGGCAATTTATGTTAAGTAGAGTTGATGGTGCCTTAATAGAAACTGACACCTATTCTCAAAATCAAGCTTTATTTTGCAGCAAGTGCCATAAAAGCACAACATATACACACATAAAACCAATGATTCATCATACAACAACTAAAAGCTATAACCTACACCTATTCTGATATTAGGGTTTTGGAATCAGGACAGCCAGAGCACTATGGGCATGTTTTCATGGAATAATCAAGCTGTTATCAGCTTGTCTTGAATCATGGTTGAATCTTTAAAAGAATGGTTTACATCGGATGAAATCAAATGAACCACTTTGAGGCTGATTTAAGAGCAGTTCTCAATTAAGCCTAAAAATGTCTCATTTATTCTTGCAATTTGTTTGAATCAACTTAAGACAAATCAATTCATATGTGCTTTTGTGCTTACATGAGATCCATCCAGTATCAAGTTTAGACACTGATGACTCAAACCACACTGAACCACTCAAAGTCAGTCCAAGACTCATAATGATATGTTTTGCTGCTGAGAGACAGAGAGATAACCTGTGAAGATGGCAAGATGGAGAGTGAAAGAGGTAGAGTTTGCTTGGACTGGGAAGTTGGAGTGTTTTTTGTCTTAAATATTACAATATGGAAACAATCAATGCATTTTTTGTGTAAATGTTAATAATGGAATGTGTCTGTTAATTTCTAACTAAATTGAAAGTTGACTTGTTAAAATACGTAATGTAGTTGGTAAAACAGCATACTTAAACAATGTAGCAAAAAAAACGAAAAATGCATTGGTGGTTCACAGAAAAATCAGAAATGTGAGAAAGTTAAAAGAGAGTTGTTTCGTGCTAATAGAGCGAACCTCTATTTTCACATTTCGATGTGAGTCAATCAGAATAGCTATGCAAAACTATGGGCATATTTACAAGAAACTGGTGCATCAGTGCTGATGTGTCAGTTTTCTTGTGTTGCCTCTGCCCCACTTAACGACACTATGGGTGGACCGTATTCACAATATGGTGCACCATGGCGCACGTTAGACCAATAGCGTCAACATTTTTTATGCTATTGTGGCGCTATGCTGCACTAGCGTCAAAAATGTTGATGTTAGTGCAGCAAAGTGCAAACAGGCCCATTGATTAAAAAGGGTGTGTCACTTTATCGTCTGCTTTGAGCAGGTGTTAAAAATATCACCTAAAATGGCGCAGTGAAATCTTGTAGATTTCACTGCACCATTGTTGCAGGCCTCCTAACGTCAGAATGCCCCCCTTGCATACATTATGCCTGACACAGACATCATGTGGAACAGGGGGTCGCAAAGTGGTGCAATGCATGCATTGGGCCACTTTGTAAATATGGTGCAGTGAAAATTGCCTCTTTGAGCCACAATAGTATTAATAAATGACGCTAGTGTTGCACCAGGATGCACTAGGGCCTTGTATATCTGGCCCTATGTTTGATAAAGGAGGCAGTAAATGGTCCAGGGACAAAGGAACAAAGTCCTTTTGCATCACTTAATGGTCAGAATCGGTATTTCAGGCCATTAAGAAATAGAAAACAGCCTTTTCTGATGTTCAAAAGTCTTTAGGAAATCACAAATTTGCAATCCCCAGAATAGGAAATTGCAAATAGGGATTACCTATTTGCAACCCCTTTTCTGGTGTAAAAAAGCATTTCCTAAATGCAATTTGGGCATTTAGGAAATGCAATTACCATGGACTTGAAGTCAATGGTAATCATGTGCAATTTAAAAAAAGCACCCCAAACTGTTTTTTTAAAAATTGCAATAGAACACACACAAGCGCCTTGGGCATATGTGTGCTCTACATGTGCACCACTATTTTTTGAGTGCACCAAAGGGGCCTTTTGCCAATTGCCATCCTTGGTTTTGCATTTCCAAAATAGTGAATCGCTATTTGGGAAATGCAAAACCGGCCCATTGACACAAATATAATGGGATTCCCTATTTGCAATGTCCTAATATCGATCCCTACTTTGAAGGATTTCTTTGAAGTCGCTATTTATGAAATACAAAATTGCATTTTATTACATCTGGCCCCAAGTTCCTAAAAAAACAACCTGTCTGTAGAATTGCTTGCTGTAAGAGTACTACCACACGAGTGCAAAAGTAGTAAACAGTGACAGAGTTATAAAATAGAATTCTCATTGAACAATAGTTGAAATCTTTTACGTATACTTAAAAATATTGTGTGTGATTTTTTATGACAAACTAATAACAGGATATTGAGGACCAAAATAGTAATTTGGTCTTGCTCTATTTCATGTACTTAATAACAATAAAAGGCAGTGCTTGGTGCAAACACCTTTTAAAACAATATTATGAAAGCAGATTTCTGGAAGTGGTAATGTGTGCCAAGCATTTTTATGCTCATTTTTTGTGTGGCAGTTTTTTAGGGTGTGGCTCTGTTCTGATGTTTTTTGTGTTGCTGCTTTTTGTACAGCATTATCACAATGTGATGTTGTTCTGTACTTTGGTTGCTGCGTTGCATTTTGTTTTGACACTTTTGTCATGTTATGTCCTGTTATGTTTTGTTTGTAATGTTTAAATTGCTTTGTGTATTTTATTGTGGTTTGTTTTGTTGTTTATATTTGCCATGTCAACACATTTTGCTACATTTCTAGCTAAAATGGATCACTTCCCTCTAAAGTTACTTTAGCAAGGACCAATTTACCACTTTTATGTGTGGTAAAATGGGGCTGCTCCATTTCTTCAACCTTTTAAGACACTAGCTAGCCCATATCTGGGCATAGACAGTTCCTTAAATCAATTCTTGCTGTGCTCACATTATGTGATATGGCCTGCATGGTTTAGGGCTTCAGTCAAAGGTATCACATACTACCAGTCTCAGACTGGCTGTTTTTTTTCACCAGGTATTTCCCTGGTGGCCTGGAGCATTTGGAGACAGGCTTTTACGGAAGTGGATAGCTGCTAGCGCTTCTGTTACTTTTTCCAACTTCCCCGGTAATTACAGCAGGCACAGAGATAGGGGCTTCAGGAGAGAGAGAAAAGAGAGAGACAAGAGAGATGAGAGCGCAAAGTGATAGGGAGCAGGGCTGATTTCAACATTTTTGCCAGGGCTGCTTTTGGTTCCCAGGTCAGCCCTGCATACAGCAAACAGTGCCTTCACCTATAAATTCAGCTGGCTGCACAAATAAGTGCAGAAATATACAGTTTCTGCACCATCATGGCTCCCATTGCTGGCACATCCTTTCGGATAAGTTAGCACTCTAGTAATTTTTTATTCCTCTGAGATTTGACCATAGAACAGTCCTACCTCCCCTATGTTTTATTATGATTCCGGCTGACTCTGCCATACCAGCTACATACATAGTCACAGGGAGGTGTGGCCAATGCAATAAACACAAGGACATTTTTGTGATTGGGTGATGATGTGTACAATCCAAACACTATGGTGATCATTATGCTTTTGGCGGTCACTTAACTGATATGGCAGCGGTGGCGGTCGGTCTGCCGCAAGGCCATATTAGGACTTCTGTGGTTTGGCTGATGCCAAACCGCCTAAATGCCACCTGTACCGCCAGGGCTGATGGACCGCTGGGCCAGAGGTGAGCATCTCCGGCCTGGCTGTGTTTGTGAGACCTCCGGCAGTATAATGACTCCTCAGACAACCAGGCTTTCCATGGCAGTTGCACTGCCACAAAAATCCTGGTGGTAATGCACCTGGTGACAGGAATCTCCATTCTTGTTGCCGGCACCCTCCCCCCCATGTCACCCACATGCACGCACCATCCTCCCCTCTTCCATGCACATGCTAACACCCTCCCCCACTTCCAGGCACATGCAAGCACCCTACCCCCCACTTCCACGCACATGCACACACCCTCACCCCATTTCCACGCACATGCACAAACCCTTCTTTCCTTGATACCGCTCCCCTTGAAGTTGGATTAGGTCACCCCCCCTTTCTCAGGTTTTTGCGGACTTTTGCTGTTTATGACCTTCTTTCGCATAGGCTTTCCCCTGGGTAGGGAACTGTCCTCCTTTCTTCTGGTCACCCCCTGGTGCTGACCAGAAACCCTAGTTCTGGCCCACACATCAGCTGCCTTGACTTGGTCCCTATAACTAGACAGCGTAGAGTCTACCTGATACTGGTGTAACTTCTCCTGTACACAATGAGTCAAAATGTGTACTTTTCAAAAACAAACTATACAATCACTCATATGTGCTCACTTGGTTACCAACAATCCAGCCTTCTAGTGTCCTCTCTGAGGTGTCCAAAAAGTCCACCCAAGACTGTGTACTCACTTTCTGGGTGTCTCTGAATTCACCCTATACTTCTCAGGGGTCAAACCAAATTTCTCAACTAAGTAACTCGGACCAGACTTATGCTTTTTCACTAAAAACTGCGCTAACGCAGTTTTACATGAACATTTTTACTGCCGGCTAGCGCCATTCCAAGACGCCAGACAGATGTCATATTTATGGAATGAGGTAGGCGGCAGTAAGGCCTGGCTAGTGTCATAAAAAAACAACGCCAACCGGGTGGGGGAGGCGTAGGTGGAACTGGAGGCTGTGCGTCAAAGGATGATGCTATTCTGGGTAGAGGGATAAAAATGCTTCTAACCAGACCAGTGTCATTTTTTGGCATACAACCCCCATGGACATGACTCCTGTCTTAGTAAAGACAGGAGTCATGCCCACCACATCAATGGCCATGCCCAGGGGACACATGTCCCCTGAGCATGGCCATTGGCCCCAGTGCCATGTAGGGGGGCCCAAGTTAGGCCCCCCATGGCACTTTTAAAACAATTTGAAAATACCTACCTGTAGTTACCTTACTTACCTGGGATGGGGTCCCCCCATCCTCTTGTGTCCCTCTGGTGTGCATGGGGGTGTCCCTGGGGCTAGGGAAGGGCACCTGTGGGCCCATTCCATGGAAATAGGCCCACAGGTCCCCTAACGCCTGCCATGAACCAGGTGTTAAATAATGGCGCTAAGCAAGCATAGCACCATTATTTAAGGCCCCCTTCACCCCGTGCTTCGTTTTAGCACGGGGATAAAAATGGGGCTAAGGCCATATCACCATTTTTTGCACAGGAGCGCTTACCTTGCATCTTATTGATGCAAGGTAGTTTCCCGCAAACAAAAAATGACATTAATTCAAAAACTTTGGTGGCAGACAGGTCTAGCGGAAAAGTATAAATATGGAGTTATGTTTGCGCCGAATTTTCGTAAAGAAAATGACGCAAATTCAGCGCAAACAGAGTATAAATCTGGGCCCTCATGTGGGTGTAGGATTTAGCCTCCTACCCCTGCAGGGTTAAGAGCCTATCCCTCACAGCTATTGGAAGCAGTTCCCACAAGAGTGAACCTTTGAGGCATTTTTTGCCCAGGAACGCCTACTTTGCATCTTATTGACGCAAGGTAGTTTTCCGCAGGCAAAAAGTTTTGTTAACTCCAATATTTTGGCACTAGACATGTCTAGCGCCAAAATATAAATATGGGGTTAACTTTGTGCCAGATTTGCATCAAAGAAATGATGCAAATCCGGCACAGAGTATAAATATGGGCCTAGATGTGTTGCAAAGTAATTTTTGCCCTATTCACCCTCAATCTTTTTGCTGACTGGTACTGATAGTAACTGACTCTGACCGTGCCCTGAGCCCTGTTAGCCAGGCCCAGGTCAGTGCCATTTTAAATCACACGCATGCAGTAGAGTACACTAGGTATTAGGGTACCCTTACAATTGGCCTGACACACACTGTAAGCCCCTAGTAGCTAGTAGGGCAAGAGGTTACAATATGCCTACAGGACCCAAATATATGATAGGGATGGAGGTTAGATGCCCAGCAGAATCCATGCACTTGCATGTGTGCACTGCTGTGGGCTTTCTGTCCGTTAAACATCAGGCCTGTCTTTAAAAATCAAATTCTTACCATTTCCATGACAGCCCCTATTAGTCCCTAGTAGATAATAGGGCAAGGGGGTGCCCCCTACCCAGAGGACGCTAGTAGATAATAGGGAATGGAAGTTAGAGGCTCAGCAGATTTGCTGCCCTTTTTATGTGGGTACTGCTGGAGGGTTTCTGTCATTTTTAAATGCAGCCCGACTGTGCAGATTCCATTTAAATGGAAATGGTGTCCCAATTCGAATTTGGTGCTATGGGCACTTTAAAATTGATAATCTACGATACTCCCAAGGTCTCGCCTAGGTGTCCCAAGGGTGGGGGGAGGTCATGTAACTATAGGCGGGGTCCTTATAAAAGATGTTCTATAAACCCTGGTGAGGGAAAACTGCTCATTTCATTTCCCCCCATTGTAGATACAGAGCTCCATAGGCTAACATTGCAATATTGTATTTGATTGTAAGTATTGTTAGGAAAGGCGTAGAAATGTCATTCCAGAAATTAAAAGATTTGTTTTGATAAATCAAGCAATTCGCCATTGGTCAATTTATCATCTACAGAAAATAAGTTATAAGTCTTTTACTTCTGTAATCCAAAATCCAGCCTTCTGGATGTCCCTTTTGATTGGTCAGTGCTAACAGTATTAGCAAGACTGCTTTGATTAGGTGATAAGTGGCAGTCCAGGGGAGAGGCTATCTGCTGAAGGGAGCTCCGCAGCTGCACAGGAATGGCGGGGGGGAGGGGAATAAACCATCCAGCCTCAGAGGAAAGCAGAACAGGCAGGGTATGCCAGGACACCTACCCCCACATCCTGTGACCCTCAGCCAGATACCAGGCTTAAGGAAGGACTTTGCAGATGTCAGGAGAAGGAGAGCCACTCTGGGAGTTGGCTTAGGGTTAGCTCTGACTGCTCTGCTCATATTTCAGCCATCATGGATTTTGGAAGAATGGTGCTTTCTAGGACAGGAATATGCCACAGTTAGGAGGAAGTGGTCATGCACCTGGGTTTCACCCTGCATTCTATTGGTCAGTTGTGCTCCTCTTCCTGATTCCCAGGAGCTGTGAATAAATGTGCAAGAGATGCATAGCCTGTCCTGCTGGAATCTTGGCCTGCATGTTCTGAGTGAACTGCGCCTGCTGCACATTCTGGTACTAAAACCCTATAGACTGTGCCTTGCTTCAAGAAGGACTAAAGAGTGGATTTTCTGCAGCTACAGGTTAACAGAGCTTCATCTGCTTCATCTCCAGCAAGAGTCCCCAGCCTGGAGTGCATCCAGTTGCCTTCTAAGGATTTGGCAAGGTGAATGTAGGAATTGTGGTCCCAACCTTCCAAGGACCATCCAGGAGATTCCAGACCCTTGGATTTGTGTTTTGGACCATTTGAACCTGCAAGGATGACTTCAGTTTGGAGAACTTTTGTGGAAAAGCTCAAGGAGGTGACCTGGAAAGTCATGCCAGTGAATCCTCTCTGTGACCCAGCCTGGGTTTCAAATATGTCCCGCTGAAAAGCTCCAGACATCTGACTTCCAGGATTTGACCGAGAGCTCCATTAAGGTCAAGCCAACGAACCCTCACTGAATTCAGACTGGTGAAGAGCAGCAAGGGCCCTCGGAAGAAAAAACTCCAGAAAGGTTTCTAGGTGTGAAGGTAACATTTTGACTGAGGCCTCTAGCTTAGTGTATCCGACCAGGGCTCCATCGCGGTTGGCCTCAAACTTTGGCTTTGTCCGATTTGTCGCTTTGTGTTTTTAAGCACTAGAAAGTATTTATTTTTTTTAAATTCATATCTCCGGTTCCCTACATTGAATTTATGTCATTTTGGTGTCTATCTTCTCATAAAATATAACCTATTTTTATAAATTGGTGCAGGATTTTTATTGGGTGTTGTGTCTTACTTATTTACTGTATTGGTGTTTTTAAATGCTTTATACTCTTGTCTCCTAAGTTAGGCCTGCCTGCTAGGTTACAACTACCAAGGGTTGAGCAAGGGGCTATTTTACTGAGACCTTTACTGACCCTACATTGTGTTAGTGGACTTATTGCCAGTAGTAGGTGCATACTTATTTCTAACAATAATCTACTTTCCAACAAAATGCTACTAGTGGGCCTGCAGCGCTGCACCACCCTCAGAAGTAGCATTTTAAACCTGTCTCTGGTCTGCCACTGTAGGGCCTGCGAGCACAGTTTGCTGCCACATTGATTTGCAATTTCAAATTACTTGCCAAGGCTTAAGCTCCCCTTTTACTACAACTAACTCATCACTAAGGTAGGCTCTAGGTAGCCGTATCAGCAGGGTGCTGTGTATGTAAAAGGTAAGACATGATCTTTTTGGCATGTCCCAGCAGTGATAAAAAGCAAATTTAGTTTTTCACTACTGTGAATGCTGCTCCTCTCATAGGTTAGCATTGTGAAATCCCCTTATATTTTTAAGGGTTAATTTCTGTTCTGAAAGGAGTAGTGTTGCCATGTCTGGTATGTTTGGAATGGAAGTGAGAAATGCTGCTTGCTGGTGTAGTTTGATTTTACATTACCATTTTAGAAATGCCACTTTTAGAAAGTGGGCATTTCTTTGTGCTTCTAACTCTAGTGTTTTGCATCCCGACTCCAGTCAACGTTTAGGGCAGAGTGACAGTAGCACTTTGTGAATACTTTCCAGACAGCCACAACACAAGAAGGGCTGTGTGCGGCAGGAGAGGCATCTGCATCCATCTGCATACTGATAGCCTTCCTGGAATGGAGAAGGGAGAGGCCTTACAGATCAATAGGCTGTGCCCTGCCCTCACACAAAGGGCTGATTTACCCCTTATGGATGTCTCGAGCCAGCGCTGGGTTGAAAGGGGTTTATGTTATGCTTCAAAGGGTGCCTTTGAAGTCACCCTTACATGAAAGACATTTTTGAGTATAAGTATGGGGGCTCTGACCCCATTTTTTTTTGCACTTTTTTTAACTGGGACTGAACGTCTGTCAGAAGGACTGCTGCGCTGCATAAACGACTCAACTGGACTGCTCTTCAGCTGTTGCCCTGCTGCCTGCTACTTGCCGGATAGCCTAAACAAATTACTCGATTGCTTTTCTGCTTGTTGCACCACTGCCAGCTGCTCCCTGATTCTGTTTTGCAAGGACACTGTGGTGCTGCAAGAAAAGAAATCACCTATAAGACTGCAGATCTGGATTTGCTTGCCTGTCTGCCCACTGCTCAATCAATCAATTAGTGATTTCTAAAGCACAGTTATTCACCTGTAGTGCCTCAAGGTGCTGTTTGCGAGTGTGCTGCGCAATCAAAGAGCAGGGGCTTGAGATCCTTCCTGAACTGCTTCAGTGATGCGGTATGCCTGAGTTTGAGAAGCAGCATGTTCAAAGTCCGGGCTGCAAGGTATACGAGAAGGATCTTCCTCCTGCTGTGATTTTCTGGATCTTGGGAATGGCTGCGAGGGCTACCTGGGAAGAATGGATATGTCTGTTGGGTATGTAGAAGGCGAGGCAGTGGTTGAGGTATGAGCGTCCTATGTTATGTAGTGCCTTGTAGGTGTGTATCAGGAGTTTGTATGTGATGTGCTTGTTGACCTGGGAGCCAGTGTGGTTCTCTGAGGTGGGAGGAGATGTGGCTGTGCCGGGGGATGTCCAGGATGAGCCTCGCTGCTGCATTCTGGATTTTTTGTAGTCTTGATCGTAGTTTCTTGCTGATGCCGGCATAGAGTGCGTTGACGTAGTCCAGTTTACTAGTGACGAGTGCGTGGATGACTGTCTTCCTCTTGTCGGAGGGGATCCACTTGAAAATCTTTCAAAGGAGTTGGAGTGTATGGGAGCATAAGCATGAGATGGCGTTGACTTGGTGGGTCATGGATAGAGAGGAGTACAGGATGATGCACAGATTGCATGCGTGGTCCATGGGAGTGGGGCAGTTTCCCAGTGCAGTGGGCCACCAGGAGGAAGTGGTGGAGGCGATTACGAGGATCTACTTCTTTTACGAGTTGAGTTTGAGGCAGCTGGCTTTCATCGTGGCAGTGACTGCTCTCATACCGTTTTGAAAATTTCCCTTGGCATTTGCATGAGCATCGGCCAGGAAGAAGATCAGTTGGGTATCATCGGAGTATGAGACTATGTTTAGCCCAATGTTGTGTGTTGATCTTGGCTAGCAGGGCTATGTAGATGTTAAAAAGCTTAAGGCTGAGTGGTGATCCTTGGCGCACTCCGCAGCATGTTTCTTTGAGTTTTGACGTGAATGGCGGTAGTCTGACACTCTGTGTTCTTCCAGTGAAGAAGGACCTGATCCGATCCAGTGCTTTATCTGGATGTTGGTGTTGTGTAGTCTGGTGCAGAGGGTGGAGTGAGAGACTGTGTCAAATGCAGCAGAGAAGTCGAGGAGGATGAGTGCGGCCGTGCCTCTGTGGTCTATTAAGGTGCTTATGTCACCAGTGACTGATAGGAGTGCTGTTTTGGTGCTGTGGTTGCTTCTGAATCAGGACTGGGATGAGTCTAGGATTTGGTGTGTCTCGATGAATTTGGTGAGTTGCTGGTTGACAGCCTTTTTCCTGTTACTTTGGCTGGGAACGGGAGCAGAGAGATGGGTCTGTAGTTTCTCAGCTCCCTGGCACTATGTTTCTTGAGCAGTGGGTTGATCTCAGTGTGCTACCAGCCTGATGGGAAGTTGGCGGTCTCGAAGGATCGGTTGATAGTTCAGGAGAGCTCGAGTTCAACGGTGGCACTGGCCAGGTTGAAAATATGATGAGGGCACGGATCCGAGGCTGCTCCAGAGTGGATGGAGTTCATGAGTCTTTGGGTGTATTTTTTGGTGATGGGGATCCAAGAGTTCGGGGTCTGATGTGGTGCCGGGTCCATGGTGGTGTTTGTGGGCAGTGCGGGCGGCTTTTGGGTCCTGAATGTCCTGGATTTATCAATGGAAAAAGGTGGGGAGGTTGTCGCAGAGGTCTTGGGAGGGAAGGATGGATAAGGTATTTGTCCATGGTTCGTGAACTCTTTGATGATGGTGACAAGCTCTTTGCTGTTGTGAGCGTTGGTGCTGGGGCGTTCTTGAATGGTGGCTTTTTTGGCAGCTCTGATGTTCTGGTGGTGCGTGGTGACTGCATTCTTGTAGGCTTTACAATATTCAGTTGATTTGCTGTTCATCCCTTTCTGTTCTAGTCGTTTGCAGGAGCGTTTGGTGTCTGCTGTAACCATTTAGGTATTTTGTTATGTTGGTTTCCTGCTGGTTTCCTTAGGGGGGCTATGTTGCTGGCGCATTCCAATAACTAATGTCTGCCTGCCCCCCCAAGTGTTCTCTTAGGGGCCCAGTGCGTGGTGAGCATTGGCTGTTGCTCCTGGGCTCTGCACTCATAGCGCATGGTGAGCGATTTCTATTTTTACTCTATTGATTGTGCCCGGCGCATATTGAGCACTATCTTCAGCCCTTCTCCCTTGGTGCCCCACACCCGTTGAATGCTTCCCTTTTCATCCAGTGCTTGGTATGCACTGTTATTTATCCTGATGCTTACTAACCATTGTGTGGTAAAGCCCTGCTGAGGGTTCACTGAAAGCACATGTGGAGCTCTTCTGGGTAGAGTGGAAGGATCCTAGTGGGCTAAGCAGCTCTAGCCACCACCTCCTATTCCCACCTGGAGTGACACACTGCAGTGGGGAAGCTTCATTGCTTCTCAACCCGGCCACTCTCTGGAGGCTCAGTTGGTCAGAGATCAACTGTATGTGGTGTGGCGGCTCTAACACGGACCTCCCAGCGATGGTGTGAAACCTCCAGGATCAGACAGGGAAAGGTGCTGTAAATGTGCAGCAGGCATGGGCGGCCGGGCCGCCCTCATCTCAGGTCACGGAGGACCTGCAGAGCAGTTTTGCTGCTGGCTTGTGGTGCATAAGTGGCCCACCCCCCCTGACGAGGCGATCAGGAAGAGAGCCACAATACAATGAGTGCTCCGAGAGAGGAATGCATTTACTTCACACCCAATGTCCAGGAAGGATCCCTGGAACAACTGCCTTAACTCTTGGGTAATCCCTTTCGAACTCAAGCGTGAGAGTCCTCGCAGGTGACTGTAGAACCCTCAGTAGAAGGTAAGGCATTTCTTCTGCCTTCCAGCAAGGGTGATCCCTAACTACCATATCCTAATTAATAGGAGCACAAGGGCTCTTAAGGCCTACTTTCTAAACCTTCATAGCTTAAGCAGTATACAGGGGAATGATTTAATCTGACTGTGTCAGCTACAGATCAATGAGCTGTAGTTGAAGGGTGTGCATATCGCAAAAAGTATACATGGTAATCCTGACGTTTGTGTCTTCCTTCGATAATAATACACATAAATTACTGTATAAAAACGTACTAGGATTGCAGGTGCGCTGTGATACATGTTTCCCCAAACCGGCCTTCCTTGCTAAGTAATTATGGTTTCCTGCTGTTATTTATGTACTTGTTCTCCCGCATTTCCTTCCCTGATGCTATTATGTTGTTGATACCTGCACTATCAGGATGTTGTGTACTACTCCAGTAATTACACAATGTGCAGTAATTATAATTTATGTCACTATGGGGGTCATTCTAAGTTTGGCGGGCGGCAGTCGCCGCCCGCCAAACTCTACGCCGCCAAATGACCGCTCCGCGGTCAGAAGACCGCAGGGGCCATTCAGACTTTCCCGCTGGGCCGGCGGGTGCCCGCCAAGAGAGCACCCACCGGCCCAGCGGGAAAGGCCCTGCAACACAGAAGCAGGGGTGCGACGGGTGCTATGCAGACAGTGAAAATCATGCTGGGGCCCTGTTAGGGGGCCCCTGCACTGCCCATGTCCGTTCCCGCCATCTTGTTTCTGGCGGTGAAAACCGCCAGAAACAGGCTGGCGGGAAGGGGGTCGGAATCCCCATGGTGGCGCTGCTTGCAGTGCCGCCATGGAGGATTCTCCCAGCCGGGGCTAATCCGGCAGGAAACCGCCGGACCCGGCTGGGCGACCGCGGCTTTACAGCCACGGTCGGAATACCACATGAAGCACCGCCAGCCTGTTGGCGGTGCTTCCGTGGACAGCCACCCTGGCGGTCTACGACCGCCAGGGTTGGAATGAGGGCCTATATCCTAATGATATATTTACAGTATAAGAAATCTGGTATCATATAATCCTGTGTGGAGTCCTGTTTGTGGTGTCTTTATTGTGTCACGTATGCGAGTGTGTTGCACAAACGCTTTACACATTATCTCTGGGGATAAGCCTGACTGCTTGGTGCCAAGCTACCAGGGAGTCAGCACAGGTTATATTTGGTGAGTAACTTACTTGCCCTGACCAGAGGGGTGGCTTCTGCCTGGGTGACATGCATACCCTAGCCAACCAGAAACCTCATTTCTAACACAGAGACAATAGTGAACTTTACAATCTCATATGTTCACTGTCTCAATATGTTTATGCTGTATACATAAATAGATGATTGGTTTGGATGGCTCTGGGTGAAACAGTTTACTAATGTATGTTGCTTCATTCATTTGAATAAGTCAAATGCAACAGCAACCCTCATTTATTTTGAAACACATAGGAACATCATGCCTCTCTACAGGAGGGACCATTTTAAGGACAGTTCATGCACCTTCCGATTACAATGTATGTGGTTTCTTATCATGATGACCTTATTTGCATGTTTTAGTCCAAACTCCACCCTCCCTTAGATATCCACTGTCCTTTCCAATGTCTGCATCAAGCTATCAGTGGCATGCTATGTGGTCTACCCTCCACTGTTCATGTATGACTTCTGCACACTCTCCCTTCCTCATGTCATAGTACTTGCAAAGCTAGATTCAATTTCCTACCCAACTTGCTGAGTTAAAAATTCCAGGATACGTATGCAGCACCATTGTACTAATTATATGTCACTTTTGTATTTTACTTGCACCTATTTTTGCCATCCTTGTACTATGCAGCTCCATAAGCAGCGCATACATGCTATGGAACTTCTCTTTTTTTAACAGTGTGATGGATATCAAAATTGACTGAAGTGGGTACTCACTTTTTGACACTGCACATTTTGACAAGTCTTCTTATCATGTACCACTACCCATTACGTAGTAATTGTTATGTCAAGTAAGTGGCACCAATTATGGTATGTAAGAGTTCCTTAACCACTTCTTAACTCATTTCCATCTTGTTTGTTTTCCTGTCAAGAAAATACCTTTTTTCAGGCAAACGTCTGATGTGAGCATTTGCAAGAAGTCACTTCCCTTGAACAATGATCATATGGCATGGTTATTGCAAAGCAGATGTACATCCAGGGCACAGTCATAGTTAACCACTATTTTCAATTTACCCAGTCACCATGGCAAAGTGTGAGATGGGTGTGGAGGTATCAACATATTATCTACTGTGCCCAGTGGTACTTTATAGTAAGGTCTCAGTGGGACTGCAGGAGGAAGAAAACAAACTGTGTTGTAGTGAGCAACTGAATCTGGGGAATTTTCAATGTGTAAATAGGAACTGCATCACCAAAGTGGGGAGACCATTTGAGAGCACGAGTGAATAAGTCCACTGGCAAGTCCACTCTCCGGTATTGATACTGGATCCACACATTTTCCCCCTTCTGATGGGTCTCAAAACCCAGTTGCCATACAGTGCATATCTATCACCAGAGGAGACATAATGCACACAGAAATGGCTAATGTCAATGTTGAAGTTAATGTTAGTACAAAAGGGTTCATTGGGAATTAATATCAACCTAATATCACCAGTAAGATTATCCATGTTCCGTTCCAGTCCTTCGAGCTCTTTCTGGAATTACCTCCTGTAAAGGTTCTGCTCTCCCAAGAAGGGAACCTCAATTATATTTGATGTTCGAGGTTTGGGTTTCGACCAATTAGACTGCCATGGTTTCGTGGAATAATTTTCTCAATCTGTATCAAAATGTGACAAGCAATAGTTCAGACCTCACTGGATGTTAAGCCATCCCAGCAAGTGAATTTTCAGTCCTAAACATGCCTCTGCATTTTCTACAGCAACCAGACTTCTGAATCTTATGTCATACATGGACAATAATTGTAGCTCCTGAACTAGTTGCTTCGCTATAGAGCAATCCTTTTACCACAGCTTCCACATAAAGAGATTTGACAACATCTGTGGAGTGAGGGAATGTGTACTAGATCCATCACATTTGCTAGAAATGTCTCTACATTAATCTTCCTTTTCCGTCCATTGTCCTCTTCACGTTCTCAAATGTGGACTTTGATCTTAGAAGCAAGGGAAAATATCTGGGAGAATACTATGATAATTTAATCATAGTTTCTAAAGGCACCACAGAACAAAAATCAAAAGGAAATAAAGAGAGTGAGTTAAAATAAATGAGTCCATATATCACATTCTACTACAGGTTTCGCCATATACTTCTCAGTATTATGTGAGAGAGCTCAATCCTTTATGAAACAACATGGGACACTTTGTGGATATGGCACACTGTCCCGCTCTGTGACGCAGTGTATGCTTAAGTCTGTGCACCAGGCGCAGAGTGGGAAAGTGCATCATATCACTGCAAATGCCTTTTCCCAGTGCAGGTGTGAAGTTGTTCCTGCACTGGGAACAGGGTATTAATAAAATGTGGTCCTCTATTTGAAGCAGCTGGTCTGCCTCTACCTATGCAATGGCAAAGTGTGTCAAGCACCAAAACTGGGTGCGCATGTCCATTGCAATTTCATGCACTTTCTGTAATAAGGCTAATGTTTAAGGTTGAACTAGGGTGTGAAATTCAGGCAGTTGAAAGACAGCAGACCACTGATGACATGTCATCATATAGAAGTCAAGTTATGAGTCGAAGAACTGACAATGAGTGTTAGCACAAGGACTTCTGGGCAGCCCTCAGGGTTCACAACAGAGTGCAATGAAATCCAGTGATTGGCCAGTTAAAAAAATACAGCATGCATTAAGCAAAGAAGCCAATGTTCCGTTTTAGGCATGCCTGCACACTCTTGGGTACATCATAAGTAAACTGTTTTTAAAAGTAAGGGACAGTAATGAACCAGCAAAGTAATTCACCAGTAAAAGGTTTCATGTTCCTACATATTATCAAACCATTTGACCAATTAAAACATAACTGTAGATGCTTTAAGAGATGATTTCAAAATTCAGAGATGATTTCAAAATTTTACTCTTATTTCTAAAACGTCGGTGACTTACAAAATATTGTGCAAAGTGTTAATATTGCTTATTTTATTTGCGTCATCCCGAGAGCCCCTGACCTCAAGAAAGAGAGAGGAAAGACCATACATTTCATCTTTCTTTTCCAGTAGGACTTAAATCACATGATGGCATAGACTGTGGCCTATAAACTATGTGTTACAATACTTTTCAATCACAGAATTACTAAACTGAAAAATATAGCGTTTAAGGTCCAATCAATTCGCCTATAGGTGTATGCACAAAGGCAAAACATATTTTGTCAAGTGCACGCCCAATGCCGTTTCATAATGTGCATATTTCAAAGTATTAAACCACTCTTTTAAGTGGACAAAAAAATAATTTGTTAACTCTGTTGTAATCATACATTATTTTGATGACCTCCTCTTTCTGGGACCAGGGTAGTCAGGATAGTTTTGTTTTCACTTTTGACGTTCATAATCCCATCCAGATTTTCAAGTATTTTCTTTACTCAATTATAGAAGGAGGACTTGGCAACCAAATTGACTTTCTTACATCCAATGATTACCATTAATCAAAGATAATAGTATGTTTTCCTTTATGACCGAGTTACACCTCTCAACCAAACCATTACTTCTGGGATGGTTCAGTGATGTTCTGACAAGTATGATGGCCAAATCCTGTAAAACACTCTCAAACTCCCTTGTCACAAACGTTGGACCATTATAGCTCACAGTTTCCTCAGAAAATCGCTCCCTCAAAAATAATGTTTCCAAAAATTATACAACCTTAGATGTAGTTACACTAGCCAGAAAACTCACCTCAGCCTACCACAAATAATAAACTATCACAATAGTACCATATTTTGTTGTGAACGTCTCAGCACAAATAAGTCATATAGGGGGTCATTATGACCCTGGCGGTCACTTTAACGCCAGGGTCACAGTCGCAGTCGGACCACTGCCAAAGTGGCAGTCCGGCCGCGGAATTATGACCGTAGCAGAGCTGCCACGGTCAAACCACAGACACCGCCAGGCTGCCACCAGCCTGCAGCCTGGCAGTCCCTGTGGTTGTAATCGGCGGTTGCAATGGCGGTTGTGGATTATGAGTTCCCATCTGTCAGCCTGTCCATGGGCAGTGCAGGGGCCCCCATGCACAGCCCCATCACACATTCCGAATTACAGGCAGTGGAATGCATGAAGGGTGCTGCTGCACCCGCTGCACCGCCACATTGCTGCCGGCTTCATTAGGATGTCAATGTCAATGGCCAACTTTGACCAAGTCATATCTGGTACTGGTACAGATTCCACCGCACCTGGCACTGTGATCTGAGAATTATCTTTCCCAGCACAACTTGCACATTGTCTCAAAAAATGTTCCACTGATCTATCCAGACCAGGCTACTAAAACATTCTTGCATACTCCGTTTCATAGCTTGCATGCCAATGTACCTTTATGTGCCAAGTCTACAACCTTATCCTGAAAAGATTTAGGAACCACAAGCACATCCAAACATCTCAAACAATTATTGAGAATATAAAGTTCCCCTTACACATGTGTGAAAGCATCAACTTCAGAATTTGCCACGCTAGCCTTAGACCAACCTTTACCAACAAAGTTCATGATTTATTTTAACACTTTATCCTTAGCAAAAGCAATCATCCATTCTAGTTCAGTAAGAATACCGCTAGTGTCAATTCCAATTTCCTTAATCACATTTTTTTGTCATCTGTAAACACACTTTCAGTTAAATCATCTGGGGGTCTGCCAATATATTCCTTACACCAGGAATGTATTCCGTGCTGGAATCAAATTCCTGTAATTTATAATACCACTTAGCTATTCTAAATGTGGCCTTGCCAGCTCCCCTAATGATAAACAAATCTCCCGAAGATTTATGATCAACTCAAACCATAAACTTTAAGCCCCAAAGATAATGGTAGAAATGATTTGCACCCCTCCGACACGCCAATGCCTCACTTTCAATAAAAGAATAAGAAGACTCATCACCTCTCAAACCATGACTAGCAATGACAAACCTCATTGTTAGACCTGACAGCCTTAGGGTCGTCTTCCCCCAAACCTTTTATCTGTTGGCCTCATGTTTTTGCTGATTTTTCTTTGTTGACCTAGGGACTTTGAGCACTGTACCACTGATGGCCAGTGCTTAAGTGCAGCTGCTGTCTCTCCCAAACATGGTTTGATTGGTACATCCTCAAATGGCATGTTTAATTTACTTAGAAGCCCCTCGTAAAGAGCATTGCATGTGCCTAGGGCCTGTACGTTAAATGCCATGCAACACTGCTTCTGCCACCCACTCAGGTAGCCCTTAAACATATCTCAGGCCTGTCATTTAAGGGCCTGAATGTGGAGTGGCACTGCCATACCAACTTGGCCTTTAAACTCTCTCGCCAAACCTTAAACTCCTCTTTTATTACATATAACTCACCAATAAGGTAGGTCCTAGGTAGCCCATAGGGCAGGAAGCTATGCAATTAAAAGGTATGACATATACTTTAAATGTTTACGTGCCCTGGTAGTGAAAACCCCCAAAATTTGTTTTTCACTACTGCTGGGCCTACTCCTCTCCTAGGGTAACACTGGGGATTCCCTATTGCATTTAATAAACTGTAATTTCTAATTGAGAAGGGGTAGATATATCATGTGGAGTACCTATTGAATTGTAGTAATAATAAACCCTCTTTAATGGTTAAGTGAAGTAGGATGTATTGTTACACTTTTGAAAACTTTTAGAACGTTGCCATTTTCCAGCTCTTAGCCCTGTGTGCCTGCAGTCTGTCTCTAATACATGTCTTGGCTGGGTGACAGCTGGACTTTGTGCATTCCCTCCAGACAGCTACACAGAACGGGAGGTTAGATGAGATTGATGGGCCATCAACATAATGATGGCCCTGTAGAGAGTTCTTTGAGACGGTTTGAGGAAGATACATACACAAAACTGGATCATGGTACTTAATAGTAAGTTTTTATTGTTGTGTTCAAATACTTTGGGGGTTTATAAGATAAATGTCTTAAGTTTGTCTAGTTGTTTTTTCCTTTTCCTTCTTTCCCTTGTTCTTCTTTCTTGTCTCATTGTACTTTCTTTATATCTGTATATTAATGTCCCTTTTCTTCTCTTTTAGGGTTTTTCCTCCATGGAGTCTTTCACCACCGTTGGGCCCATGTGGATAAAACAGAACAGTAGAAAAATGGTAAGTGGATTCTTTTTATCTTTGTATCATAAGGGGATAGGGTGTGCTGGGAAGGGACAACAAGCGAGTGAGGATAGGCCCTTGAGGGAGAAAAAAGGATTTTAAGGGATGTGTCGGTATTCACCTTCTTGTGCAACCAAAAAGTTCTATAGTTCCACCTTCCCACCGTGAATTCAGAAGATTTTTTGTGTGGAGCCCGGTGCTCAGAAAAATAAAAGAATAAAGAAATAACCAAAACCTCCTTCTTATGTTTAGGGCGTTGTATTCCCTGCCAGCTGTGTCCGTCCCGCTTTTACCTTCCCCCTCCCTACCACCAATCTCCCGAGGGATTCTAAAAGCAGGCACATACCTCTGTGAGCCATGTCCCTCCAGGGTCGTGGCTGGCTCTGTTGCCTTCTGTTAAGGCTCTCAGAGGCGGCGTCTTCTGGAGCGGCTCCTCAGTTTTCCTTGGCCCAGCTGTTCCTGTATCCAGCGTCCCGCTCCTGGCGTCCGGTCCACCACTCTCTTCTTTCCCTTGGGGCATGCGTTCCATCTCTTTTCCCATCTCTTTGACCCAGATATACGGGTTGTCGATGGGGGTCGGTGCATCCATGCTCTCGACGGTACCCCCGGGGTACATTCTTACAGACCCCGCGGCCTCGACTCGTAGCAGGTTTGTGTAGATCCTGTTACAGGCCCATCTTGAGCAGGGTGGGAGGTAGGAGTAGACACTTACACCTGAATCAACACTGTTCTGCTTCAATACAAAGGACAGCATAACCCCCTGTAGTGAGTCTAGAGCCAGGGCAAGGAGAAAGGACCTTGGTGCACTTGAAAGATCCTTCTTTGAAGTTACCCCAACTTCAAAGGCAAAACTGGCTATAAGTATTGGACCTCTGACACTACCAAATCAGTACACTGCTGGACCTTTGAAGAACTCTGCCAGGAAGGGTACAAGATCTGCCACTCTGGACTGTTGCTCTTGAAGAACTGCTTTTCAGCTGTGCTGATGTGCTACCTGCTGCCCTCTCCCCTGCTGAGGAAGGACTGGACCCCTCTCACTTGAACCCAGAGTGACTCCAAGGGCTTGCTGGCTGGCATCCTGTTCTGAAGTATCAGGGAGGTCAAATACTTCTCTCAGTCTACAAACAGCACCTTGACTTGTCTTGCTGAAGGTCTTGCTCTGCTAAGTGGTGCCAACCCAGTCCACAGCCCTTAGAAGTGAGTATAATGTTCTGCAACTACCAGAACCCTTACATGTTTATTGGAACCAGCGCATCTTTGTTGCATGAACAAACCCAGTGCATCGCACTCCGAACTGCCATATTGCCTTTGGAACAACTGCTTCGGAATCAATGCATCACTGCCACTGCATGGAGCAGATCGACCCATCTCCCCCTCGGTCATGGAAAAACCAGGTGCATCACACTCTGAACCACGGTACTCTGATCTGGCGCTTTGTTCAATGGAACTGAGGCATCACGCCGTTGTGTGGAGAAATGGGGCACTACACAACATCTGCATGGGGACCATTGACGCATTTCGTGCTTCAACAAGGATGATGGTACTTTTAGTCACGGGTCCTGCGTGGGTTTAGTAGCTGGCCTATGCTCCAATGCAGGCAGCCTGAACTCGTTACTTTGTCCCGGTCCAATGCAACCAGATACCCCAATAGGAGCTTATTTTCTGTAAGCACTATTCTCACATACAATCTTTAAAAAATCATATCTTGACTTCTACTTATTAGATTTTTGCCATTTTGTCATTTGGACTTGTATTATTTATAAAGATATAATCTATTTTTCTAACTTGATGTGGAGTCGTTTTGTGATATTCTTACTGTGTTACTGTTTGAAGTGTTTCACAAATACTTAACACGCTGCCTCTTAAGTTAAGCCACACTGCTCTTTGCAAAGTTACCATAGGGTGAGCACAGGCCAATTTATGGTGTGTATCGGACTTACCCCCACTAGGATTGTAGTTCCTTTTTGGGCAGGGCGCATACCTCTGCTAACCAGAAACACAATTTCTAATACTGGTCTTTTCCATTTTCCTCTGCAACAAGACAGCACCAAATCTACCCAGGCTGGCTTCAGAAATGAGAATCCTGGGATCATTTGTGATGAAAGCTTTGAGGGGAATGGCAGGGCTTATGCCCTCTTTAATTTGCTGGAGCTCTCCCTTACACTCTTGGGTACAAACATACCTTGCCCCCTTCTTCAGCAGTGCACACAAATTATGCATTTTGTTTTTGTACACCTGGGAAGAAAGCAGAAATACATTTTCATTAAACCCATAAAGGACCACTGTTGATCTTTCTTAATGGATATAGGTGTTTCAACGGGGCTGTTAATTTTCTCTTCAGATTCTATGCTGTGGACAGACAATGTGTGCTACAAATACTCTTCACTTGAGGTATCAAACTTGCATGTCTCTGTTGTGAGGGTAATTCCTCTCTCTTCCAGAACAGAAAGAACATAAGCAACTCTCCTGTCATGATCCACCTCGTTTTCAGCATAAATCAAAAATGAATTCTAGAAGCATTGTACACAACTCATTACACTGAACAACATGTCTATCAATTGCTGGAACGTAGCAGATGCAAGCCCAAAAGGTATGCGCTTAAAGCAAAATGTACCATCAGGAGTAACATATTAAGGTAAATGACATAAATCTTCATTAAAAATACCTGATGGTACGCTAAAACCATATCTGTGTCAGCATCTCTGTTATATTAGTAAAGGGTGCCTGTCCACCAAAATCCTAGCATTCAAAACCTCACATCTGCACACATTCTCAGGTATCCATTCATATTGCAGATCAACACCACAGGAGACAACCACTCAGAGCCTTCTATGGGTTCTATCATGCATTGAGAATATTCCTTGTTAAGTTCCTTGAACATCTCTTGCGGTAACATAAGTGGCAGTCTTCTGACTTTGTGAGCCACTGAGTTGTATTAGGTTACAATCGAATTTTGTGCTTGAAACCTTTAATTTTTCCCATGGTATCAGTAAAGACTCTTGGCAGATGTGATTCCTAAACAGAACATTGCACAGACAACACCTGCAAACATAATTTTTAAGAATTTTAAGAAGAACTTGATGGGGATTGGTGAGATCCAAGACTATTTCCAAATTACTTTGTTCCATCAAGCACAACAAGAATGATCCATTTTAGCAACATCAACCGTGGCACTGGTTTAGCTACCTTTAAAATATACCATAGTCTAAAAATCACCCAACATTTTAGTGGGCTTGCCACTATATGCTACAGGTGTTACAGACAAATTTCTGAGCTTAACATCTCAGAACTTTTCCCAGTCTCCGATATGTACTAAGATAAATGGGGAGCCATCTTGTTCACAATAATATCACCCACACCAATCATACAATACTCTCTATGAATAGTAATCAAATACGTTTTGTACATGGAATTATCCTTCACATCCACCCTATCCATCAACACTGTTTCCAAACGCACTTTCAGAATCACAATGTTCAGTACTAGTTTCAACATCATCAATTACATTTACTATTTTGGATTCTTAGTTTTTCCTTGATCTACATACTTTGAAAAAATGCCCCCTTTTTCCCATAGGAATTACACGTCATGTTATCCGCCCACATGTAGCATTTCCTAAGTGATTGGTACTGCCACAGCAATAGCAAACTTTATTCAACTCAAAATATATTTTTTTCGCAAATTTTGTTTTGGAAGTCGTGTCCACCACCTTAACTTCAGAACCATCATTTTGCTTGAAAATTAGCATCTCTGCCATATATGATGCTGTACTTTTTCTCCCTGTAGCAATCCCCATAGCTTTGTCTAGAGTTAAATTGGCAGTGGTAAGAAAGTTTTTTGTACCTTCTTATTATTGGTGTGCTCCACAATCTGGCCTCTAATTATTTATCCTCAAATGTTTTATACTCACAGGTAGAAGCAAGAACATGTAATGCCCCCATGAAACTCTTTATGGGTTTCCCTGCAACTGATGATGCCTGTACAACTTGTGTCTCTCCATAATAACATTATCATGCAGGTTAAAATGGGAGTAAAGCATCTTTATGACAGAAGTGTACTCATCATCAACAGTACCTTCTCCTAAAATAGTATGACACAGCTAATGCTTAAGTATCTTCCTGCCCTCATGCCCCAAACAATGATGAATTAGCTACGTTTTTTGGAGTAAAAGTGTCCCCTTCAATAGCAACAACAATAGAAACCTCCCTTCCATTGATCCTAATCAATGTCAGGTAGACCAAGACTGAGAAAAAAGGACGGTGGTGAGATAATGTTCTACATCTTGTCACACAGGAGTTGCTGATCCACAAAATTACACCACAAACATAGGAAAACAACAATGTGCTATGACTCTGCCACACCGAGGTTAATTGGAAAGGTATTCCAGAGTTTAGCAGTCAATACTGAGAATGATCTGCCACCCTGGTGGACTCTGGCAAACCCGGGAATGTGCAAAAGTCTGAGGTGGTTAGATCTCAGTGATCTCTCTTGTTGATGCCAACCCAGTCTATTTCTGAAGTATTAAGGGCCCTTACCTGCAAGGCCTCTGAATGCCAAGGTCAGAGCCTTGAACTTGATTCTCTTTGCCAGGAGAAGTCAATGTAGCTGCTTCGGATGTGGTGAGATTTGGTGGCGGAGAGTGTCCCGTCGGATCAGCCTTGTGGCCCCATTCTGTATGATCTATAACTTGTGGATCAGAAAGGCAGGGAGACATCACATGCATCATCCAAATATGAGGTCAATAAAGCGTGGATTACAGGTTTTCGGATCTCAGCTGGTACTAGATGTAAAAGCTTCTTGACTGATCTGAGCTTCAGGAAGCAAAATGAAGAGCTCTGCCTGATCAGGGAGATGAAAAGGAGCTCAGAGTCAAACAGGATCCCCACATTTCTGGCTGAAGTGGTATTTTCTGGCGGTGGATTCAATTTGGCCAGCTCAACCAAAGATTAGCAGGGGAGTGGACCCTCTGGTTGAAGGACTGAGTGAAGAGCCCTGAGGGCCCCACAGTGGTTTGGCCAAGGACGAAAAAGGGTGGAGGAAAACTAGCTATGAATGCTATTCCAGGAGTGATTGTATTCAGAACAGGACTGTGCCCTGAAAGCCACACAGGCTTTACCTATTCAACAAGGAGGAGTGTGTCACTGTATCAAATGCTGGTGATAACTCTAACAATGCCCCCATAGCAGCAGAGCCGTTATCTCTCTGACAGATTCTGACATTTCTAAAAAGGCGGTCTCCATGCTGTATCCGGCACAGAAGCCGGACTAGTTGCTGTGCAATAGGTCGGTTGCCTCAAAAAAGGAAGAGAGTTTGTGATATACCAATTTCTCAAAGACCTTTGCGGGAACTGGCTGAAGTGAGATGGGTCTAAAGTTGTTTGGCACACTCAGATCCACATTCAATTTCTTTAAGATAGGTAGTAGGAAGGCCTGTTTATAAATGACTAAAAAGATGTCGGATTTCAGACAGGCATTCCAAATTATATTGAGAGAGGGATTTAGCGAGGGTGCTGCCAATCTAAAAATATGTGGGTCCGTGGGCAGGGGTCTTCTGGGAAATTAGATTTACATTTTAAATTTCCTCAAGTGGATCATCCTCTGGCATACTGCAAAACTCAGAAAGAATGGCTAAACGGCTGGCGGGCAGCAGATCCCGGAAAAGTAGAATAGAGTTTTAGGGTCTTTTCATCAAAACAATCTGATAGTCTAGTGCAGAGATCAAGAGGAGGAAGGTGGCATTTGCAATCTACAGTGATTTGAGGGGCGCTACAGGATCCAGTGCTAAGGAGATCCATGTGTTAAATAGAATCACGCCACTGTCTGGATTTACTGTAAATGTGGGGATAGTGGATTCCAGGAACAGCACAAAGGACTCCTTCATAATCTTTTGTCCACTTCTCTTCTTTTCTGGAATGGATTTAAGTTTAGGCTGATTGCTTGGGGAATGAAATGAAGGGAGAAGAAAATGGTGCATCCACACTAGACGAATAGGGGGGCTAGGCTGAAGACCTGAGATATTGGAAAAAACTAAGTTCAGTGTGTGGCTAGTCATATGAGTGGGGGGGCCGTAACATGTTTTGTCAAGTTAAGTCCTGCCAAAGTCTGAATCAACTCCAAGACTTGGGAGCAGTTTGGAAGGAGTGTCTGCATGCATGTTAAAGTCTCCCAAGACTGTAATGATAATTGACCGATGGCATCACATAGCTGTGAGAGGCAGCTGTTGGGGCACTCTGGGGGCTTATAAATTAGCAAGCCAGCAAAGTAGAAAGTTGAGGTAAGTTTAATGCAGAAGATGAGACCTTCAATGTTCCTAATGTGACCCAATATTGAGAACGAGACCTTCCAGGTATCTCTGAAATTAATGACTAAGCCACTGCCTGTCTTGTCCCATCGCCGGTTAGCACATATGATCCGATAGCCCGGGGGATGGCCAGGGCAAGGTCCATGTCTGACCCTTCCTTAAACCGTGTATCGGTAAGAAACATAACGTCCCATTAGTTGTCAGGTAGTAGGAGCTGTATGTCCAAAAAGTGCTTGGGAAGGGACCTGTAGTTAATGGGACAGCCTCTGTAGCCCACCCTTTGGTAAGGTGATATAATGGGCAGAGAAATGCCATCCTCGTCTTTCTATAGAGTCCCATAAACCCTTCAGGGTGAAACCACAGTGCTTGCACACATGTGTCATGGTATTCTCACCACAAAGGTCATAAGGCAAAGCGAGCATGCAAAGCCACAATTCAGAGAAAAGAGTGTGTCTCTTGTGAAGGGTCTGACCTGCGTGGAAGGAAAATGGTCAGTATGGCTGGACCTGTGCACGATCTGGACACAGGCAGCGGCAGATGGGTTTGCCTTTGGCACTCCTTCAGCGCACCAACAACGCACCCTCTGCACATGTCCACTGCCCGTCCTAGGCATGGGCCTCTTTATGGAAAAGATTGGGAGCAGGACTTAAAACACTAGACCGCTCTCCAATTTAAAATGGCATCCAGCAATGGACCTGGGAGATGAAATAAAAATGGCTCTACGCTCTGTGTCAATGTGCAGTTAGAAATGCCCCAAAAATCAATCTGATAATGCCCTCAATAAAGTGCAACATACTAAAGTTCAAATATTTCTGATGGGAGCAAAAACACAGAACAAAGCAGCTGTCTGCGTTTCCCTATTATTTCCCCCTGTGTTTCTAGCTTTCAGTAAAATATGTTTCTGCAGGTTATTAAAAAGCAGACAAAAAATTCAAACACATACCATAAAAAAAAAATCAAAAGTACAAAGCCCAAAACGAATTAGGCTTGTCTTGGAGGCAATTTGTAAAATATTTATAAAGCACTTCAAACGGTAATAAAGTGAAAATACAACTTAAGAAAAATACCACACCAATTTAGAAAAATGTAATAAAATATTTGAGACAAGGTTCCAAAAATCCAATCAGTAGAAAAGGAGATATACAATTTTGAAGATTTAAGTGAATAGCGCCTAGAAGCACAAAGTGCCAGCTATGGTTATCTGGTTGCCCCAGAGTGGGACAAAGTCATAAGTTCAGGCCGACAGTGATGGAGGGTGGGCCTGATATAGGGACCAAGTTAGGCATGCTGAAGAAGAGCATCTTAAATCCTGATTGCTTTGTGAGATTCCACATTGAGGATGTGTCGTGCAGGTGTGGTTCCAAGGAGCTGCGAGGCTGTAATTTGGGGTCCTTTGTCATTTCATGGACAAGGCTGAAAGGGACTTTTGATGTGAAGACCTGTGTCGAAGATGAGTTTCTTACCAGCGGGTCGGAAGAAGTTGTGGGGCTTCTGATACAGAGCCCTGCGTCATCGTCAAAGATGAAACGGCCTGTGTTGAGGATGTGTTGTGTAGCTTCAGTTCCGAGGAGACTGCAGTCTGTAATGTAAAGTCCTGCGTCAGGAATGCATAGCGCAACAGTGGTTGGGAAGTGGAGCTGCGAAGAGATGCATTGCACTGCATCACTTCTGCCCACATGATCACAGCTGGGCAGGCTGAACACCTTCAGGGCCACTTCTAAGGGTCCAGGACTGGGATTGCACTACTTGGGGGACAAGACTCACAGCAAGCTGAGTCAAGGTGCTGGGTCCAAGGTGGTTAGAATCTATTGTGTCCCTGTAGCTTCTAATCAGGAGGCAAGGAAACTGGAACTTTGAGTCACCCTGGTGGTCCTGAGATCAAGATGCTGGTCTAGTCCTTCTGACCCAGGCAGCAGGACAGCAGGGGAACAGAATAGTCGTTTTGGCAGAGCAGCACAGCAGTCTTGTCTTCCACAGTTCCAAAGATGTACTGAAGAGTGGGGTCTGTGGGTCCTATATTCACATCTAGTGCCCACTTTGAAGTTGGAGAAGGTTCTGAGGTTTCCACTTTCAGAGGTGTTTGTAATTTCCTGCCTCCCTGCCTTGGCCCCAGATTGTCTGGGCGTTACAATAGATTAGTGTCAAACCCTGTGTGAGTGTGTGGAGGCAAAGACTTTGTGATGTGTAAGTGTGGTAGGTGACAGCTACATCTCCTCATCAAGTCAGAGATGGCTCATCCTGCCAATACCTATGGGCCTTTGTTTCACTGTCTGAGTGCAATACACAAAACTAACTGCCAGCTACATCTAGTCTGCTCCCTGCCCTGCTGGCTAGTTAGACCTTATCCTAGGGTTGACAAATGTATTAAAAAGGAAGGGTGGTTTATTTTGGCAGGTCAAAATGGCAATTTAAACTTCACTTGTGTGCTGCAATGGAGGCCTGAGAAATTTTTAAGAGGGCACTTAAGTGGGTGACACAATCAGTGCTTCAGACCCACTAGTAGCACTTAATTTACAGTCCAGGCCCTGGGTACATATAGGCCCTCATTTCGACCTCAGCGGTCTTTTTTGAAGACCGCCAGTGCAGGTGGTTTTCCGTGTGGCGTATTTTAACTGCTGGCAGCCCTCCGTCCTTTTTTGGACGGAGAGCCGCCAGCAGCCATACTGGCAGTCAGTGGGGAAGTGGAGGCTGCTCCACCTCCACTGCCCATGATCAGAACACCGCCCACCGAATCACGTTACATGACTCGGTGTGGCGGTGTTCTGGTGATGGGGAGCTGGCGGCAGAGCAGGCCCCGTGGATCCCGTCCCCTCCCGGAAGATCAACAGACAAGGTAAGTTGATTGTCCGTTAGGGGAGGGGTGTAGGGGGTGTTGTGTGCGTGCATGGGGGTGTGCTTGTGAGTATGTAGAGGAGGTGTGTGAGTGCGTGTATGCATGCGGGGGTGTATGTGAAATGTGTGCGGGTCGGTCTGTGTGCATGTCCGTTTGCATGTGTGCGGGTATGTGTTGTTGTAGGGTATGTGTGCGTGTCGGGGTGGGTGTGCATATTGGGGGTGGGGGTTTGAGGGGGTGTGTATCTGTGCATGTTGGGGGTAGGGGTGGGGAGGGGGGTCCTGCCACCTTTGGAGGGTGGCAGGGGGGCGAGGGGGTGGGGGGAGGACTCGGGTTGGGGAGACCCCTATCAGAGCCAGGGAAGGAATTCCCTGGCACTGATAGTGCCTACCGCCATGGATTTCATGGCAGTTCCAAACCACCCGAAATCCATGGTGGTATGCAGGGTCCTGATACCGCCGGCAGTCTGATGACGGCCGTTGGGATGGAGACCGAAGTCTCTAGCCCAGTGGTCGTCTCCGCCCTGGCGGTCAGAGTAGAGAAGCGGCAGATGACCATGGCGGTAACCGTCATGGTCATAATTCCATTTTTTTTTTCGCCGGCCTGTTGGCGGTTTAACCAGTAGGATTATTTCACATTCATTGCTGACTACTTGACAATGAACTCCATTTAGATTTATTTTTTGTTTTCCCCCAGTGTCAATAAGCATACATTATACTAGAGAGATCAGTGTGTAACTTGTACCACATGATATTATAACTGCAGGTGTTTCTTTTTTTCTTAACTTAACACACCTTTATTAATGGGTATATACATATCTCTATATATATCTATATATATATCTATAATAGATATATATATATATATATATAATAGGTATATATATATATATATATATAAATATATATATAGTGAGAGAGAGAGAGAGATAGATATAGATAAATAGATTTATATAGAGATATATGTACTTTATATTAACAATTAAGCAAATTGGGCCTTAGAGGGGGGCACTATAGGCATCAAAGGAGTCCAATTTATGCAGCTATGACAGCACTTCATATTGCACAATATACATTCATGAAGCTCATTTTGTGGCATCATTACCTACCTTTTTTTAACATATTGACACACTGAGTTAGGGCTACAAAGTGAATCCAAATGCTTAGATATCAAGCATTGGCAATGTTTTACCTTTTGTTTAATGAAAATATTTCTACCTAGCATCAATGTATAGTGAAATAACATATATTGCTTAGCTAAAAAAGAGAACGCAGTGTTAAAAGCTTCCATCATATACACATAAACCTTGCAGCACAGGCAGGGCAGCAAAAGTGTGTGTGTATTCTTCAAAATGATAGGTATACCATATTCAGCATCAGTGCAAGCGTCAGTCATTGTATGTGTGATAGTGTGTGTTGACATAAGTGGAGAGTTTATTGATGTTTCTACTGTACTGCTCTAATCGCTATCCCCAAACTCTCTCTTCAGTCCTCCTGCTCTCCCATTATGCTCATGTTCCTTTTGCAGCCTGCATGTTCTCCCTGCAGGCCTCTTGCCTTCCCTCCAAACTCCAACAAAGAGCAGGCTTTCCTAACACAATTAACAGGTACAGGGCATATGGCAGCAGAGCAGATATACAGAACAGTAAAGCCAGGTTATAAGCTATGTATTTGCTAGGGTTGTTCTCACACAGATAATAGGAACTATGGATGCATTTGTGGTGTTAGCTCGTCAGACCTTATTAAGTAAACTTGCAAGGGAGACGTGTGTAGGCCGATGGACCTTTTGACTTCCCACCATGTATCCCGTACCAATACAGATCAATAACAATAACAATCAGTGATATCACTACTCAATAAGAGTCAACAATTTCCACACACCATGACCTCTCGGACATGAATAACCACAGCTTTATGTATAAGTTAGAATGTTTACTTCCCTATATTAACAATGCTAATGTCACGTAACTAAGGGCCAGATGTAGGTAAGTAAAATTTTGCAACTCGCAAACTTGCATGTGGAAAGGTGTCTCAGACACCTTCTGCGACTCGCTATGGGGTCGCAAAGACCCACCTCATGAATATTAATGAGGTGGGTCGCAAATTGCAACCCCATAGCGAGTCCCTGCACTCACAGGGATGGTGGCCTGCTGGAGACAGCAGACCTCCATGTCAGTGACTGCTTTTTTAATAAAGCAGTTTTTTTTTTTTTGAATTGCAGCCCGTTTTCCTTAAAGGAAAACGAGTTGCAATTCAAAAAAACTATGAAACCATTTGGTTTCATTTTTTTCAGAGTAGGCAGTGGTCCATTGGACCACTGCCTGCTCTGAAAAAATATTTTCAGCGAAATTTACAAAGGGGAAGGGGTCCCATGGGGACCCCTTCCCGTTTGCGAATGCATTACCACCCACTTCAAGTGGGTGGTAACTGCGAGTTGGTTTGCGACCGCATTCGCGGTCACAAAGCAACTCAGCATGGCGATGCGGTCGCAAATAGGAAGGGAACACCCCTTCCCATTTGCGAGTCGCATCCTCAAATTGCGAGTTAGTACCGACTCGCAATTTGAGGATGTGCATCGCGTTAGGCCTTTTGCATGTCGCAAACTGCGTTTTTCGCAGTTTGCCACATGCAAAAGGCTTCCTACATCTGGCCCTTAGTCTCAAAATCAAATGATAAACATAAAAAACAATACTGGCTGACCAAAGTGGCAAAAGAATCACAATCTAATCAAGGCTTGAACCACTACACATTCTAAGGTTACAGAACAAATTAATAGCATGAATAACTGCGCAAAAGAAATGGCATACATTTAGATTCAGCAAAGAAAAGACATCAACTGTTATTACATGTAGCAAACTTCATCATTGAGAACACTAACTAACATCAGATTAGAATAACATGTTTGGACTTCATACAAAACAATTTAGTCACACAAATTTGGATAAACAACTAACTATGGATCTATCAAAATAGTGGTTGGTACCTAGGGACAAAAGCAAATAGACATAGTAGTCAGTAACATTGTCTTATACCTTGCCTCAGTATGGTTCAGCAAGCTGTGACAGTCTTCGTTAACTGCACATCAGTTCGGTCAGGATTCGGCATTAAAGTTCTGAAAAAGTAAAGTCTCTTCATACAGTTCGGAAAGGATAGCTAAACACTTGAGAAGAATGGGGAGAATGGCACATGTCCCCTCGGTGCAGTCCGGCTCAGTTAGATTTCCTAATACTACTTCCCACCTCCTTATTGTTCAAAGAATCGCATGTTTGCATTTACTCCAATGTAAATAAAACCTCAAATCTAACAGTTTACTAATACATGTTTCACATGTCAATGATTGGTTCCCCTTCTCCTGTTCTCGTCATTGCGCTTGTTAGGTACTAATATTGTTGCAGCTCATACTCCAGTCAGTGCATCCATTGTCTTCTCCTGGGAAGGTCACTCTTACACATACTACACTATACAATGTATCTCTAGCTAGCAAAACATCTTCTAGCCAGCAGTTTCTCATGAGAACTAACTTCAGCTACGAGCACATGGTCAGTACGGTGGAGAATCACAATTTAATTCTCTAAGCAGCCATTTTATCAGTCGCCTAAGAAATGCAGCTTGGCATGAGGACGTGCAACTAGGCCCAAAACCTCGCTAAGTTAGGGCCTACGATTAATAAAGCTAATTCATAATGCATAACCCATGACATGACATATTACTACATTAATAAAACATAAGCACAACATTTTACGTTAATAAGCAATTAATAAGTACACTTCATGAACACTGGAGGACACTCAGGTGGATGCAACCTCAAATGCGTGCTCTATTTTTCTCCACGTTCATGCATTTTCTACACAAATCCAATACTCAGAATACATGAATATTCATTAACAAAATTCAGCGTTAACAATCCCTCCTCTGATGACTAAATGTGTCATCACACTAAGGCCCATATTTATACTTTTTGCCGCAAACCAGCACCGGCGCTGGTTTGCATCAAGAAATGTACCGCTGGCTAACGCGGGTGCCTTATTTATGGATTGACGTTAGCCAAGAATGGAGTCAGGAGTCATTTCAATGGGGGTTGTGTGTCAAAAAATGGTGCAAGTCAGGTTAGAGTAAAAAATCATGGCTCCAACCGGACTTGCGCCATTTTTTGACACACAACCCCCATTGAAATGACTCCTGTCTTAGCAAAGACAGGAGCCATGCCCCCTTGCCCAGTGGCCATGCCCAAGGGACTTATGTCCCCTGGGCATGGCCATTGGGCACAGTGACATGTAGGGGGGCCCAAGTTAGCCCCCCAATGGCACTTAAAAAAAACTAAAAAATAATACTTACCTCAACTTACCTGTACTTACCTGGGATGGGCTCCCTCATCCATGGGTGTCCTCCAGGGCAAGGGTGGCAGGGGTGTCCCTTGAGGCAGATAAGGGCACCTGTGGACTCCTTCCATTGTCAGAGACCATGGAAATGAGTCCACAGGTCCCTTAACACCTGCCCATACCCAGGTGTTAAAAAACGGCGTACATCAGGCTGTGCACCATTTTTTAAGGGCCGCCCCTTCCTGTGCATCAAAATGACGCTGGAGTATAAATAAGGAGCACAGCCTTTAAAGTCATTTTTTGAACAGGAACGCCTACCTTGCATGTCATTAACGCAAGGCGGTTTCCCGCATCCAGAAAATTACGCACACTGCTGAATTTTGACGTTCGCGGGGTCAGGCATCATAGTATAAATATGGTTTAGGTTTGCGCTGAATTTGCGTAAAAACAATTTACGCAAATTCGGCGCAAACAGAGTATAAATATGCCCCTAAATCTTCCCACACAAATTATTTGCTTCAGCTAGAATTTGTCATCTCTATCCCCTCAAATCCTCGTTCTGTTTTTGAATTTTCACTAAACAAATTTTCTCTTTTCATTTCTTCCCTCCTCTGATCATTTTTCATTTTCTTCATTGTAATCATCCTGCACAATTTACACATTCCCCATGTGCCAATTATGCAAATCACAGTAATCAATATCCCTTGTATTATTTTTTATATTATCTCTTTCCCATTTTTGCTGAGCCAATTTCCCACTGAAGCAAATCCTTTGCCAACTTTCTACCAAACACCTGGTTCTTTCAAACCTTTCAAATCAGCACTTATATTAGTCAGGTTAGTAAGTAAGCTTCTAATGTATACGTTATTGTCAGGAATATACAAGCAGCAATGCCTCAAATTAAGTATTTTGCAAACTTTTGCTAAAAGAATGCCTAACGCAAGCCGGTTCTGAAGAGTCATAGATCTTTCCGCAGCAAAGTCTTTATCTATCAGGATTATGGCTCCTGAAAAATTTGTCAGCATGTTATCCACAATAGTAGACCACTTTTGAATCTTCATAGAATTCAGAACAACTCCTACTGAAGGAATCATAGCTCCAAATATATCTCCTACTGTTGCATAGGCTCTCATTATTATAATGAGACTACTGGATTTGAGCGGCAGGATCACCTGCAGTGTTGGAGACTGAGTCTTACCCCACTACAGGTGACACTGGTCACCCCAGTCCGGGTTTTGCTCCGGCTAACTAGCAGTGCCTTATCTCTACCAAAGAGCAGGGATGATTGGGCAACCGAGCACATGACACAATTGAGTTCTCAAGGAAATCGTGGTTACTCAGGTATCATCCGTTTCTCTCAGTTACATTAGTCTTACATATACAAAGGACAACAGAGGCAGTATATGTTTCAATAAGGTTTTAATGAAGCAACTGCATCTTAGACAATAAAGCATATATTGCAATACCCAGGACGATAAAGCTTGACAGAATTAGAATTGTGATGAGGAGGGTAAAGCATTGGGATAACGCTTCCATGTTGTCACTAGGTTAAGTAGACTAATTCCTATAGGCTATATTAGAGCACAGCATGTTAAGCTCTAGCTCTGCCCTTCAGGTTTCCCTGGAAAGACATCATCCCCCACACCTGTGCAAAGGCCTGAAGTCTGTATAAGCAACAGTAGCAAAGCGTTCAGCAATCAGCATACAGTCATGGTCCTCTGACTGGAATCTCTCTCAAACATATACAGGACTGGGAAGTGTTTCTATAATAAAACAGCTGAAGTTCTGAGACAATTTCCCTACGTGAGGATGTCTTTTTCTAGGAATATCAGAGACAAAACTTTTACCATGTTCACTGGAAACATATCTTACTGCAGCCTTGAAAGAAGCACAGAGTGAACAAGAATGTCTTCTTTGAGAACATAGTGCTGGCCTAAGCATGAACAGCTAGATAGAGAGAAATAAAACAAAACAGCAAAAGTGGCTTTTGTTCAAATAATAAACTAAGCTGAATAAAACATATCTAGGTTAAAGTGCACAGTGGCAGGTCTAGTGTGTTAAAATAACCTGCATGGAGCTATAACTAAAATGGCTACACTAACCCTCCCCTTGTTGGTTGAAGGTGGTTCAAAGCCTAAGTAAATAAAAAGTTATTAAAACTCAACCTAAGATATATATATATATATATATATATATATATATATATATATATATATCAAACAAAGGCCCTTTCAGGGTTAAAGTGACGCATAAATTAAGCAAAAAACAAAGGAGAACTCTGGGAAGTTCCCAGTTTAGGTGGAGAGCTGCTCTAGTAAGGAGCACTCTGCAACACCAGCGACACTCTAGATTTGCTCACCTCAAATGTCTGTTTATCTAGCAAAGTTTTTAAGCATAGGATCAGCACAGTGCTATCCTCGCCGAGCTAGATAGTGACAAAGTCTTTTGCTATTTGTACAGCAAAATCTTTAAGCATAGGATTGACATAGTGTCATCTTCGCCAAGCTGTAAAATGACAAAAGCCATTTACCACTCCAGGCACAGTATTACAGCTTTGGACTGGTCAAATACCATCCAAGCCAACCTGGAATGAGTAAAGCAACCCCTGACACGTGTTTCGCTCTCATTAGAGCTCTTCAGAGGAGTATAGCTTTGTCCAGACACAAGGGAGCACCCAGTATAAGTCAAACCAAGGCCCTATCAGGGTTAGAGTGATGCATAAATTATGCAAAAAACAAAGGAGAACTCTGGGAAGTTCCCAGTTTAGGTGGAGAGCTGCTCCAGTAAGGAGCACTCTGCAACACCAGCAACATTCTAGATTTGCTCACCTCAAATGTCTGTTTATCTAGCAAAGTTTTTAAGCATAGGATCAGCACAGTGCTATCCTCGCCGAGCTAGATAGTGACAAAGTCTTTTGCCATTTGTACAGCAAAATCTTTAAGCATAGGATTGACATAGTGTCATCTTCGCCGAGCTGTAAAATGACAAAAGGCATTTACCACTCCAGGCACAGTATTACAGCTTTGGACTGGTCAAATACATCCAAGCCAACCTGGAATGAGTAAAGCAACCCCTGACATGTGTTTCGCTCTCATTAGAGCTATTCAGAGGAGTATAGCTTTGTCCAGACACAAGGGAGCACCCAGTATAAGTCAAACCAAGGCCCTATCAGGGTTAAAGTGATGCATAAATTATGCTAAAAACAAAGGAGAACTCTGGGGAGTTCCCAGTTTAGGTGGAGAGCTGCTCTAGTAAGGAGCACTCTGCAACACCAGCGACACTCTAGATTTGCTCACCTCAAATGTCTGTTTATCTAGCAAAGTTTTTAAGCATAGGATCAGCACAGTGCTATCTTCGCCGAGCTAGATAGTGACAAAGTCTTTTGCTATTTGTACAGCAAAATCTTTAAGCATAGGATTGACATAGTGTCATCTTCGTCGAGCTGCAAAATGACAAAAGCCATTTACCACTCCAGGCACAGTATTACAGCTTTGAACTGGTCAAATACATCCAAGCCAACCTGGAATGAGTAAAGCAACCCCTGACATGTGTTTCGCTCTCATTAGAGCTATTCAGAGGAGTATAGCTTTGTCCAGACACAAGGGAGCACCCGGTATAAGTCAAACCAAGGCCCTATCAGGGTTAAAGTGATGCATAAATTGTGCAAAAAACAAAGGAGAACTCTGGGGAGTTCCCAGTTTAGGTGGAGAGCTGCTCTAGTAAGGAGCACTCTGCAACACCAGCGACACTCTAGATTTGCTCACCTCAAATGTCTGTTTATCTAGCAAAGTTTTTAAGCATAGGATCAGCACAGTGCTATCCTCGCCGAGCTAGATAGTGGCAAAGTCTTTTGCTATTTGTACAGCAAAATCTTTAAGCATAGGATTGACATAGTGTCATCTTCGCCAAGCTGTAAAATGACAAAAGCCATTTACCACTCCAGGCACAGTATTATAGCTTTGGACTGGTCAAATACCATCCAAGCCAACCTGGAATGAGTAAAGCAACCCCTGACACGTGTTTCGCTCTCATTAGAGCTCTTCAGAGGAGTATAGCTTTGTCCAGACACAAGGGAGCACCCAGTATAAGTCAAACCAAGGCCCTATCAGGGTTAGAGTGATGCATAAATTATGCAAAAAACAAAGGAGAACTCTGGGAATCTGGGAAGTTCCCAGTTTAGGTGGAGAGCTGCTCTAGTAAGGAGCACTCTGTAACACCAGCAACATTCTAGATTTGCTCACCTCAAATGTCTGTTTATCTAGCAAAGTTTTTAAGCATAGGATCAGCACAGTGCTATCCTCGCCGAGCTAGATAGTGACAAAGTCTTTTGCCATTTGTACAGCAAAATCTTTAAGCATAGGATTGACATAGTGTCATCCTCGCCGAGCTGTAAAATGACAAAAGCCATTTACCACTCCAGGCACAGTATTACAGCTTTGGACTGGTCAAATACTGTCCAAGCCAACCTGGAATGAGTAAAGCAACCCCTGACACATGTTTCACTCTAATTAGAGCTCTTCTGAGGAGTATAGCTTTGTCCAGACACAAGGGAGCACCCAGTATAAGTCAAACCAAGGCCCTTTCAGGGTTAGAGTGACACATAAATTATGCAAAAAACAAAGGAGAACCCCCGAGAAGTTCCCAGTTTAGGTGGAGAGCTGCTCTAGTAAGGAGCACTCTGCAACACCAGCGACACTCTAGATTTGCTCACCTCAAATGTCTGTTTATCTAGCAAAGTTTTTAAGCATAGGATCAGCACAGTGCTATCCTCGCCGAGCTAGATAGTGACAAAGGGGGTTATTACAACTTTGGAGGTGTTAATCCGTCCCAAAAGTGACGGTAAAGTGACGGATATACCACCAGCCATATTACGAGTTCCATAGGATATAATGGACTCGTAATACGGCTGGTGGTATATCCGTCACTTTACCGTCACTTTTGGGACGGATTAACACCTCCTCCAAAGTTGTAATAACCCCCAAGTCTATTGCCATTTGCACAGCAAAATCTTTAAGCATAGGATTGACATAGTGTCATCCTCGCCGAGCTGTAAAATGACAAAAGCCATTTACCACTCCAGGCACAGTATTATATATAAAACTGTCTATAATGACAAGTTAAAAGGACACTTAAGCATATAAAAAGGACAATTTAAAATGCTAACATATGGAGTAAAAAGGCCGAATTTCAAGAGTCAGAGTCATTATGGAAGTTGCCAATTGAGTCCGGTGCAATTGAAGACAAATCTTCCACTTCAGCAGGTGTTAAAGTAGGAAATGCATTGCCCAGAAGGACAACGGAGCATTCGTGTTCCATAGCATGAGCCTCAGCCAAGGCAGCAGCGTTCCGTGGTGTGCCCAGTAATGAATTCAGAGCTGCATCCTCCAGGAAGAGCAACTCAAAAGCAGCTTCCCGTAGCAAATGCACCCTTAAAGTACATGTCCGGTGATGAACCCTCAGCAAGAACATCAACAGATAAGCGTCCAATGAAAGCAAGCGCATTGTAGAAAGGCAAACTTTCAGTGCAGGTTCGAACCAGAGGCACCGAAACACGGGCTGCACACAACGCAAAACCGGTCTGAATGACAGAGGCCAGTCACACTCCAATTTCTCCAAGAGTGTTGCTCCAAAGTACTGTATCATGTGTTCACGACACAGCTGCACTGGTGGGAGCGCTTTCATTCCTCGTTGTTGCGGCGGGACAGCCTTTGCGCAGAAAAAGTAGCAATAGCAAAATGCCACCTATTATAGCCAAAGCTATTGGAAATCCCCCCAAAATACTGGAGAATATTGAGTGGATGGCTGATGGTATAAAACCGGATATGGAGGAGAAGGTGTGAACGAAACCAGAACCAACAGCCTTAAAGAAATTTGTGATTCCAGGAGTACTGGATGCATTAAATATTTGTCCCACGAGTTCACCAAAGTGTCTTGGAAAGTTGGTACTTAAAAGGGACTGTATCTCAGCTGATGACCTTGCCACCTGAAGTGCGTAGGTCTCGGTGGAGATGTGAGTGTCACATGCTTTTGGAACAATAAAGCATTGAGTCTGCTCAACTTGTCAAAATTCACATTTGAAGTAGCGACATGGGGCCAAATGTCAGCTACTTCTTTTTGTCTAGTGGTAGGAAAAAATACTTGCCTGCAGCATCTTACAATCTTAGAGATCAAAAGAACGTAAAGTATTCCAGCTCGCATCCCACAAAAGTCTTCACTATTGAGGAGAACATAGCTGCCATTTGAAAGCTCCTGGAACGTGGGTCTAATCAAGGGGACTGGAACTCCCTTCAGATAATAAGGCAAGATCGCTGCCAAAGCGTTACACGCCCCCTGCAAGGACAGCTGTTCACAAACCATTGAATGACTGACAGAAGTCTTGCATTCACTACAGCTAAGAAAGACCTCTTTCATGCCACTAAGACATTTGTATGAGAAGGGCAGCTCCCACACCTCATGGATGTAACTATCTCCCTGCCTTTCATATCTACTTACCAGAATGTGTTTAAAACAGGGCATGAATCGTAGTGTTGAAATAGGCAGATTAATGACCCTGTGTATTAACCATTCAGCGGACGGTATTTCAGCCACAGTAAAAGGCAGCTTTTCTAGCTTTTCGATGTTTAGCATGTCATAAGTTGCTTCTTTCTTAGCCATTAGTTGTTGTTTACGCGTTAAGTTAAATGTAGAGAATATGTCCCTTGCGCTAACATGTTGCCAGGGAATGCGACCTGCCTTCAGTGGTTGAAGTGTCAAACCCAACTGCATAATGGACCTTAGTTGACTCTGTCCATGGTGTAACAAAGACATATCAGTTTGTATTATGTCTATAGCAGAAAAGACATTGTTTTAAGGTGGACAGGGTAATAATCCCATTATCTACAACAGCTACTGCCTTCTGTAAATTTTCCTGGTCTATTTACCTTAACCGGGCAGCAGCTTCTTGTTGGGAAAGCTTCCAAATTTCATTATATACTTCATATAAGAAGCGCTTTCTGCATTGTTTTCTGGGGCCTAACAGGAAATCCTGTAAATCAGTGTTATTAGATAGGAGACTGAGGTGTTCTCTAACCGCATCTAGTGAGGAACTCTGTAACCATTGCTGGCATAGTTTCCCTGCACTGTATGTTGTTACTATACCTGCATGTTCGGATGATATATAGCGAAGGTCCGGCCTACTAGTTCTAAAACCCCCCGTGGAGTTTATAAAAGGTTTATGACACCCATTGGTATCTATTGGCCACAATAACCACCCGCCAGTACGTGACAGTGAAGCATTAAATGTGCCATTCTGGACCCATTTATCAAGCTGATCTTCAGTTGCATTTATATATTTTAGCTTTTTGTGAAATTTTGCAGGGGCAGAAATAACGGGCACATTCAATTCCTTAATCTTTACTAAGCCTAAGCAACTCGTTTGTTGTACAGTCTCATTTAGAAATATAATTTGAACAGGTATCACGCAAACTCTAAATAAAGCTTCCTTCCCCAGTATTTGCCAACGTCTTGTTCCCCACACACTTTTTAAGTCAATCGACTTCAGCCAATATTCATAGCCTTCTATAGTCAACCGGGAAACAAAGGAATCCGGATATATAAATTTCATATTTGTCAATAATATGCGAACATTTTCTATAGCTGGCAATTTAAAATAATATGACTCAGCATTTTTAACAGTGTGCTCAGAAAAATATGCAAACATTTCAGAGTATGTTTTAGAACTCCCTTGTGGTGGAGTTGGACGACATTCCCATTGTGTGCAATTAAAAACAGTCTTTGGGGTACTTGCTCTGAAACAGTGCCATATTAATTATAGCAGAACATATCACCATAATTCTCTTTAGATTGGTAAACATTTTTGTTTTCAAATATTGTACAGTGTAATACTGCAATTCAATTATTATAGAATCAACTGTTTTAACATCCCAGTCATAAGAAACAACTCCAGGTATTATTACATTGGTCACTGAAAGTTTAAAAACATATAGGGGGTCATTCTGACCCCGGCGGTCAGAGACCGCCGGGGCCAGGGTCGGCGGGAGCACCGCCGACAGGCCAGCGGTGCCCCGCAGGGCATTCTGACCGTGGCGGTTCGGCCGCGGTCAGATGCGGAAAACCAGCGGTCTCCCGCCGGTTTTCCGCTGCCCTTGTGAATCCTCCATGGCTGCGGAGCGCGCTCCGCCGCCATGGGGATTCTGACACCCCCTACCGCCATCCTGTCCCTGGCGGGTCTCCCGCCAGGAACGGGATGGCGGTAGGGGGTGCCGTGGGGCCCCTGGGGGCCCCTGCAGTGCCCATGCCAATGGCATGGGCACTGCAGGGGCCCCCGTAAGAGGGCCCCACTTTGTATTTCAGTGTCTGCTATGCAGACACTGAAATACGCGACGGGTGCCACTGCACCCGTCGCACCTTCCCACTCCGCCGGCTCAATTCTGAGCCGGCGTCCTCGTGGGAAGGATGATTTGCCCTGGGCTGGCGGGTGGCCTTTTGGCGGTCGCCCGCCAGCCCAGGGCAAATCCCAAAATACCCTCAGCGGTCTTTCGACCGCGGAGCGGTATTTTGGAGGGGGAAGTCTGGCGGGCGGCCTCCGCCGCCCGCCAGACTTAGAATGATCCCCATAGTATTTGCGTGACCTCTGTCGGGCCATATATATCAAATGTTACTTTATTCCAAAAATCCCATCAGGAATTGCTATAGCGGAAATGTTCATAAAAGACAAGTCTCTGCAGACCTAATGAGAAGAAAAATGTGGTTTTAGGACCTCATACACCAGTTCAACTGTTGATCTTTCAGGAAGAAAATTACCATGTATTCATAAAAATAATGTTATAATAAACCCAATCCAAAGTAGGAAAGCCAGTACAGTCAAAGAAAGACACAGATAGTTCCATGGAAGAATAAAGTAAGTTTCCTTAAGCCAGTGTTTTGACAGTTCAGATGTAGAAGAGGGGAATGAGTCCAAAATGGTGTTGTTGATGTCGGCAAAGTATCCAGAAGGAGTGTGTGGAAAAGCTGGAGCCATACTGGTAGGTGGAGAACCAGTGGGTGTTACCCGTTGTGGTTCAGAATAAATGACGCCATCCGTCTTTGGTGAAGTTGTGTCAAATCGATCAATTATTTCTGTATTGCTTATTGAAACAGATGTCAGTGGAACCAATGCAAGATCAGTTTCCACCCTCCCCAAGCTCAGAGAGGTGTCAGTGTTGCTGCTTACAACTTGTAAAGGAACTTCTTGATCAGTAGTGAGAGGGATTCGGGAACTACTGGCTGTTCCTCTTGGTCTGCTGTGCAGAATCGGCCACATGGTGTAACTTGACATTGTCGATAGATACAAAGTGGTTTTCATTAGCATCAGCCAACGGTGGTAGAATGACTGTTCCGGTGCACGATACGAAGGACCAAACTCCTTTTTAACAGCTACCTTTTAACGTACTAGATCCCCAACTTTAGGAATCCAGCAGGTAGGTGTTACTGGTACATCCTTAATTCCTGTGGAAGCAGCACTGACAGAAGCGTTGTCGACACAAAACTTTTGTAATTCCTGTGAGACAGTGACATGCTCATTTATGTCAAAGGGTGTTTCTGCCGCCTCCAAGCCAGGACCATCAAGATCTGGAACACACATTTGAGTTCCGAACAGGCACTCCTATGAAGTACGACCCCCCAGTGACCTTCTAGGCAGATTGTTAAGTGCTCTCTGGACTCCATACAGGTGGTTAGGCCAACTATGACCCGTACCTAAGACTCTGGCTGTTAAGGACTGCTTTAAATCACGGGTTAGTCGCTCCACTACACTATTTCCCTTGGGATGAAATGGAGATGAGTAATAGAGCTGGACCCCTAACGAAGCCACTGCATATGTACTGATAAAGACTTGCAAATCTTTTATAACAGTCCGAGCGTCAGCCGAGAGTTGTGGCCACACCCATAGAAATCTGAAGCAGGAGTCAACAGTGACTAAAACATACTTGTATGCACTATCCGGTGTTAGGGACCACAATGATCAAAGTACACACATTGTAATGGTTTGTTGGAAATTAGGAGGGGTGTCTGTGGTGGGCATTTAGCAGTGGAAACCGTAATTTGTTGGCAGATGTCACAACAAAGGACATACTGATTGGCCTGTTTGTATGACTAGGCAACCAATAATGTGCTTGTAACGATGATATTGTAGCCGCCACAACAGCCTGGGCAGATGCAGCCCCCTCATGTGCTGCTTTAATCAACTCTGATCTCATATCTTTGTTGGGAATGGATCAAACCCCTGCGTCTGGTAGTTTTACCTCCGCGTTTAGGTAGCCTCCCATTCAGGAGGAATATTTAGCAGGAAATGCTTTTGGGTAGGGCGTGTCTTCAGCCGTAGCTTTCAAGGCAGCCCATATGCCTTCATCCGGTTTCGCACCTAAGCGGGTTACTGCAGCAACAGTGGCCGTAGCTACTACTGCTGATTTTGCGGCTTCATCAGCCAGTGTATTTCCAGAAATGTGCATTCCAACATCCAAGTGTATGTACAACATGGACATTTGGTAGCGTTTCCTTCAGATCTGCTACTTTTCCCCACCGAAGACTGTGTTTAATGGTGTTGCCTTTGAAATCTCTGAACCCATTCTGGCACCAGTAATGCAGGTATTCATTGAAGGACTGGACACAGTAGTACGAATCACTCAACAATCAATCAACACAAACAATCAGTGTTAGCTGTGCAGGATTCATATGTTCCAATGCCATCACCACAGCCTTTAGCTCTGCTAATTGTGCTGTGCAATCCCCTAGGGTTTGCGTGAATGTATGTTGGGGACAAAATGTATTATCCTCCACATAGCCGCTTTTGACTGCACAAGCAGCGGAGAATAGATGCTTTGTGCCAATTGCGCCTAGCCATCGGTGTACATGACTTTTTGATAATGATCAATAGGCAACTTGTTTGCTGGAACTGGGTATTCAGTTTGATATTGCAAAAATTCTTGAGTTTGTAATTTTGGGTCAAAATGTAGTCTACATCAGTGGCTGTCAAAGACGTTGCCCATTGAATCCAACGTGGATGTAATGCTTTAGCGTTTGGAACCCTGGCTTTGGTGACAGCCTCAAGGTCAGGCATTGGAGAAACGACAATAATGCGTTTGCCTGGGGCTAGTGGTCTTTCTTTAATGACAGCGATCTGAACAGCAGTAAGATTTTTCTCTGTGGGAGCAGCTGCTGCTGAGTACAAATGTGATTTTTATGCTATTGGGACTGTCTCACCCTCATTGAAAGTTACATAAGTGAAACCAATCACACCAGCAATTACTCTGATGACCAAATGCATTTTTTGTTGTTTTATCCCAGCATTTCTTATTACCCTCAGGAGCTTGCTTGGTAAAATCTTTATTATATTTACTTTGAAATTGTGGTTTTGTTGGTCTGGCCCCCAGGACTATCTCGACCAATACTAGATTAGGTCTCCATGATAATATTTGGTAGCTCGCGTTCTTGATCCCGTGGAAGAACATCCCACAGCCGCATGCGCACCGCTAATGCGACTGCTTCCCCTTCAAGATTACTTAACATAATTGAGGATACCGTGGCAAAATTGCCCATTATTTGCATCCCCAAGTCCAGGGCATGGGCAACCCCGTATTCGTCTTGAATTTGTTTCAACACTTCCGGAAAATGGCAAGTGTCGGTGTACCGTGTGTGGTAGTATAGAGCATAGCAAATACCGTGCCCCATGTATTACAGTTGTCTACTGTGGGAACCATCCCAAATGGCAGGCAAATAGTTAGTATTCTGTGTTTATCCTGAGGTCCTGTATGGGGAAATACTGCTTCCAGAGCATTTATTTTTTTAGCTAACCAAAACAGAATTTCTGGAATGCCTGGCGTTACTGCATGTGGTTGCGCCGGAGCAGCACGTGTTGGGTTTGTGTTTAATGTTTGCATTTCAAAATGTACTAACCGTCTGTATATTGCCATCAGCTCAGCATATAAGCGACGGACTTCAGCTGCTGTTAGGTTTGCTGCAGCCGGGTGAGGTGTATAAGTGGCCAGTAAAGACCAGGTTGGACCGTCATTATTTAGAGGACCTAACCTAACGTGTAAAATTGTGTGGGGTAGGGCACCATCAGGCCTATTATTATGTTCTTGATAAGATAGAGGTATTTCTAAATATGCATGTGCTCTGTATTGTGCAGGTATGTATGCAGGTATACAGTGATGAAATGTATTTGTGCTCCCATCAACTGCTGGAAATGTGACCCAGGAAAAGAAGAGTTCTGTTCTAAAATCTGCGTGCGCGTCAACAACAAATGTGGCTGGACCCCCATGTGTCGTTAGGCCATGTGCCAGTAAATGTGCAGTAAGGGGTTGTCTCATATTCACTGAAATTGCTACCTGTTGTTGATTCGCCATAATGAATGGGAAATTTGTTCAGAAAAAAGCACAGCAAATGGGGATTATCCTTTTAGAGTTCAAGCTTGAACAACCTACAGCTTTAGTTAGGTGTTCCCTACTTAGTTGAGGAGGAAATCCTCAATACCACGGACGTCTCCGTATTTAGTACTAGGGTGTCTTTGTATATAGTGAGACACAGATACTCAGGAGGACCCGAAAATTAGAGCCTGACCAAACATTGGAGGTGCCATGTCATGTAGGATCTCATTATTCTAATGAGACTACTGGATTTGAGCGGCAGGATCACCTGCAGTGTGGGAGACTGAGGTGCTCATTCTGAGTTTGGTGGGTGGCAGAGGCACCCGCCAGACTCAAATCTCCACCTGACCCCTGGTGCCGTTAGGACACCTCCAGCCGTATGCCGCCAGACCTGCGGTGGAGAGGGCCTTAACATTGAAACTGCTCAGAATCAAGCTGGCACCAATATGGGGGTGCAGCGGGTGCAGCAGCACCCATCGCGCTTTTAGGTGTCTGTACTTTGGACAGTGAATTGAGTGACGGGGCTATGCAGGGGGCCCCCGGCATCCCCATTCTGCCAGCTTTTCCACAGCGCTGTGAACTTCCATGGAAAGGCTGGTGGAATGGAACTCGTAATCCGGCGGGCAGCGATTCCTAGAGGCAGGACAGCCAGGCAGTATATGTTTCAATAAGGTTTTAATGAAGCAACTGCATCTTAGACAATAAAGCATGTGTTGATAACCAGGACGATAAAGCTTGACAGAATTAGAATTGTGACGAGGAGGGTAAAGCATTGGAATAACGCTACCATGTTGTCACAAGAGTCAAGTACACAAATTCCTTCCTAAGCTATATTAGAGCACAGCATGTTAAGCTCTAGTTCTGCCTTTCAGATTTCCCTGGGAAGACATCACCCCCCATATCTGAGCAAACGCCTGAAGTCTGCATAAGCAACTGTAGCGAAGCGTTCAGCAATCAGCATACAGTCGTGGTCCTCCAGCTGGATTCTCCCTCTAACGTGTAAGGGACAGGGAAGTGCTTTTATTATAAAACAGCACATGTTCTGAGAAAATGTCCCTACGTAATTATGTGTTTCTCTATGAATACCAGAGACAAATCTTTTACCACGTTCACCGACAACCTATCTTACTGCAGCCTTGAAAGAAGCACACAGTGAACAAGAATGTCTTGTTTGAGAACGTAGTGCTGGCCTCAGCAAGAACAGGTAGATAGAGAGAAATAAAGCAAGACCGCAAAAGTGGCTATTGTTAAAATAATAAATGAAGCTGAATAAAATGTATCTAGGTTAAAGTGCACAGTGGCAGGCCTACTGTGCTTAAATAACTTGCATGGAGGTATAACTAAAATGGGTACACAACACTACTATACTAGAAGGAGACTCTCTCCTCTCTCTACAGTGATGTAATTCAGTCAATTTCGGTAATCTTTTCAAGTCATCAAGTTGGAATTTCTTTGGGAAAACTATCTCCAAATAACATGTGCCATACTATCTCTGTGGAAGACTTTAATAAGCATTAGGTCCACAAATGTAATATATACCAGGAATCGCCGGATCCTGTCTATTCAACATAAATGTCCATTTACTCTGAAACAAAAACATATGCTTAGATTCACTTGTTCCAACAAACAAAGTGTCAGTACTAGCTGTAGGTCTATATTCAAAAAGCTTCCCTACATGTTGCGCATCTAAAACTAATATATGGGAATATGTTCTTCCAAACGTTAATGTAGACTCAAAGAAACCCCTCACTAATGCTATGTCATGGTTCTTAGCCACTCTAATCAGATACCTAATTATGGGGGCAAACGAAAACACAACATCATAGTTAGCGTAGAAATACTGAATGTGCTCCTGGTTATAGAATCTTGTTAGGAACAGACTGCAGATTATCCCATAAGTGAGAGGCAAACTATGATAGGTAATTCCTTCTTTGACTTTTGAAGGAATCTGCGTACACACAAAACAATTCCTTGTATCCATCGTCTCAACATACTCACTCAATAAGCAATAGTAGACATTAGAAAAAAGCCCCCCTTGTGCATTTTCTATGTGCAAATACTTCTCACCTAACCTAAACTTCTCTAAAGCTGTTAATGCAGTAGTTGTCTATAAAGATGAAGTATGGCTGGCTTTACTCTTGTCAAGAACAGTCTTAACCACAACCAATGTCACACGCAAATAAGCAAACATCTGGACATTAATTCGTTCATTAGTTTAATTTTATGGATCAGTAGAAGTTTTTCCTAGCATAGCGCCAGGAGGCTCCTTTGGAGTGACAGCTGCACTTTATAAATTCTCATCATTCAAATAACTTTACTACCACTAATTGTGAAAACAGCAAAATCGTGACTCCATAAATCATGACATACTTCTTAGTCTGATTCACTTGCAAGTCCAGACTCTCCATGAACTTGCAAAAATGGTTTAGCAGCCTCTGTAGCCCAATAGCTGTTCTATCTATGAGGACAGCATCATCAGCATAGACTGAAGTTGGTGCACTACAATCCCCATTATGTGGACAATCCACCCTGAGCTCCAAAAGGTCTGCCTCCAGGCCATAAATATTTGATGAAAAAAGGAATGGTGCTGGGACGCAGCCCTTGAGCTCCCCTCGAGCCAGGCTGAAAGCAGTTGTGGTTTCCCTCCCAAGGACAAACCTCACACTGACAGTGACTTCATTGTGAAGTTCCCAGAGGAAATTGATGACATACTGATTCATTACCATATCTGACAAGATGCTCTACAACATGGCCCTATTGACTGAGTCAAAAGCAGAACTCAAATCCATAAACACCAAGTAGAGATTGCCCTTCTTGGTCACAGTATATTTTCTGATTTAAAGATACATATTAAGTGACTGTTCCACCATACCAAGACCAGGTTGGAACCCAAACTGTACTTCTGAAAGAGCATTGTGATTATTGGCCCAAGACTGCAGACATTCCAGCAACATGTGCCCCATAATTTTGGCTGTTGAATTAATTAGAGAGATGGGATGGTTGCAATGGGGATCAACCTTACAGCCCTTCCTAAAAATAGGTACAATCACATCATGTCACCATCTCTTCAGGGGACCTGTAGTAAGGTCGATGTTAATAACATCTGCTAACAGTGGAGCCCACAGTGTGATAGTGGACTTAAATAGGTCCAACTGAATTCTATCTGGACCCGAAGCTCTTCCTGCCAGGCAACAAGTTGCTGCTTGCAAAACCTCACTCATCTCTACCAAATAGCTACCTTCATGAGTCTTAGGGCATTCATGGGCACGCACCAGCTTCTGGTCCCTTGGGGATTTCTTGAGGGTCTCCCTGAGCTTATTGTAGGTCTTAGTACATTTGCTAAAGAAACACTTGGCAAACTTCCTACCCCCTGCTTTACTGGGGACTAGTAGCAAAATATGGGCCAAGCTGTCGATTCCATCTATAAGCTCCTGGCCCTGCTTAAAATATCAACAAGGCACCTCAAGAAGTTAGGCAGTGAAGTAGCACCAGATTTTTTAAGAAGCCATTGGCGTCAACCCTAGACCAATTTCTAATCAGCCCTCTATTCTTGAAAAATTATATGTGTCCAGTTTTTCTCTCAATGGGTCCCTAAAAGAGAGAGCCAACAACCTGTGGTCACTGAGGGGTGAATAAAGATGATAGTCCAATGACCAGTCCCTCAGAGCTTGTGAAAATAAGATAAAATTGATATGACTAGGACTGCCTCTTCCAACAAAAGTGGATGTGTCGACTGGAACCAAGCTTAAAGACTCATGTGACAAAATTAAGTTATATTCTCCCTACAAAACGTTAAACTCATCACCAAGGGGGCTATGTACAAAATCAGAAAAGAGGTCCCCTGAGGAATTCATCAGCCTACACACTTTAGCTACAGTGTGCTGATAGAGAAACACATAACTTCCCTGGATGTTACTGTCACAGTCTTCAATGTCCACAAGCTTCCTGCTTGCCAGATCCACCCTGGAAGTATCAAAAACATTATTAGAGACATTAATAAGTAACAGTGAGGTAGTGGCACATTGCAACCAAATAGGCTGATAATTGACAGAGGTACCTCCTGACTCTAGGACCTTGGCAGGGAGTAATAAAGACACAAAATAATAATCTGTGGCCTTCTCAGAAAACTCAGAGTGGCTGGAGTAAAGAAAGTTTCAAAACCTTCCATAAAATCAGAATTAGGCAGACAGTTCTCTTGTAGGCATATAATCACATAGCGGTCAACCAGCTTATGCCACTCAGGGCTCCCCCATTTACGTGCCAGGCCAGCCACATTCCATGAAGCAATCCACAGTGAGAGAGAATCACTGCTATCCATGGCCAGGCTGAAAGAGGGTCAAGTGCTGGGGCTGGAATAGTGCTAGAAATTAAGTCAAAACTAATAGACCTAGTCTGACCCAACAAAACCAGTGGAATTGGCAACCTCCAAATTGTAGTAGTAGTAAAACATGGGTCAAGCTATACCGACCCCTTCAGCCCTGCCCAGAGGTCACATTCAGCAGTGGGTGAATCCTCAAGAAGTCAAGCAGTTTGATCCAATTGCAAAACAACAGCAAATCTGTTGGAAGTAGACAATGAGAACCAAGATGACAGTGAATCCTGCAAGTTAGCCTGGGGTCTAAAAAATAGTCAAGTAGAAGTGCTTCAATGGATGACGAAGATGGCACAGCATGTATCAATTTAGCCAAAGTAGCCTTTGCCACGCCTGTCCTTGAAGTTGGCAACAATGCTGTCAGGTTTAGGGGTTTAACCAATCCATGGAATTCTGTGAACAAGGTTAATCTTGATCATGTAGTAATGATGGCCCTCCCAATCTGCTATTAGTCCAATGAACAAATTTGTTAACCTGCTGATCGTGGTCTTCATGAGGGTTGCAACTCATGGAGAAACATTCTTTAAGATTACAATGAAAAAACTAGCCTCAGAGGAAAATGCATAAATGAGGTCCTAGACGATAAGGATGGAATAGTGTGCCCAGCATCAACATTTTCATCACCAACATTTCCCAGTCTCTCCAAAACAGGATGTAGAGGGTGGGCTTCACTGACAGCAGAATAAGTAGCTGGTGCACCTGACACAGTGGCAGTACCTAGCCCGCTCTGGCAAGGGGCTGGTGCTTGATATGATAGTTATGATAGTCAAAGCCGCAAGAGCAGGAGATTGTCGGGCAGGTCCAGAATTATAAGCCCCCTCAGGAGAGCTAATAGTCAGACGTTTGGAGTGATGTGATGCCAAAAAGAAACCCTTCAGCTCATTTAATGTACCCTCTGGGGTCATGACAAAATGGGATCTAGTTAAGACGTGAATGAGGATGCAACTTTCTTACAATGTATGTCAGGCAATTTGGTGGTTACGTTTGTATCATGGCAGTTTAGACAATGGCTTTTAGCAGAGTTAGAAGCCCCAACAGGGCTGAGCAAGGCTACCAAAGGTCTAAGACAAAGATGCTTTGACATGGCTCCATTTTCTACTCTTTTCCTCTTCCCCCTGCTTCTTTTTAGACTTATTTCTATTAATAGAACCACATTTGTAATGTCCTACAAAAAGGAGACTCCGTTGTAAGCATATGGTTGGTTGGATGGGACTGGGAAGTGTGATCCTCATAACCATACCTTGAATGCTTTGACCCCTTTTAAAGGAACACATGGGTCTGTCATGTATGTCCAGTGTATCTTTGACAATCTGCTTGATGTCATTATTTGCAATGTTAAAATAACTCACAGAGAAAAGCCATTGGTTTAAATTAGCTCTATGATTCGCAGCCAAATGGAATTCCATATCCCGCTTCCTGGATTGTTCCAGAATCTCACGTGAAAACTTCTTTCAGAAAAACTCTGGATAAGTATGTTTATGGAGGAAATTGGATTGTTAGTTGTGCAGGATGTGAGGAATGTGCAAATAAAGGGTCCACAATGTCACCTTATTGTAAACCAAGCACCCCGTTGTAGCTATTGACCTTCTCAGTTAGTGAAGATGAGCAGTCCAAGGCCTACTCAGGGCAGGTGGTGTGGTGTAGCAATTACCATTCGCTGGAACGCTATAAAAACACTCAATAAATGATTGTCAGTAAGTGCTATTTCATTAGAAAAAGAAAAAGTACATTTATCACACACACTACTCACTACTACATGTTAATTTACAAATATATGCAGAAGACAGATTGAAAATACCTTAGATTACATTATGAGGTCACATTTGACCCCCAAAGGGTCATGAGCTCTACAATCACAATTCCCCCAGACAGCAAATCACAATATAGGGCAATATCACTTTAAATAAAGCAAGCTGTAGGATCATGCCTCTGAATGATGGAATGTTGTGAGGGTGGAATCTTGGGGTGCTGGGATTCTGGGAGAAGAGAGAGGAAGCAGAGAGGAGCAGAGCGAAGGTGGAGGATTGAAATGTCGCTGGGGGTTATATGGATTGTTATACTATCTTCTCTGAAATAAAAAGCGAAGAATCTGTACCAAGACCACCGTGTGATTCTTACATAAACTGGCGACGAGGATTATTCTGTGCAGGGGGCAGAAATTACTTATAACCCCCAACCCCTGGACACAACACACATTTCCAACCAAGCAGGATTTGCTATTTGTGGCAGAAAGAAACTTCTTAAACAAGAAACTAAGACAAGTAGGCAAGTAGTCTTCATCCTGCAAGTAAGTTTTATTCTTGTAAACTAGCGCGATAAAATTCGAAATAATACGGATATAATTCTACAACGGGAAGTTTTCTAAAAAAACTGTTTACACACACAGTTACTCTGGTGTGTTTTGGATGAACTTAATGCACTTGGAAGTCCACTAGCAGCTGTTACGCGGCTGTATTTATTCAAAACATACGAACGTTATTGTTCTGCTGCGTTGCCTTTAGACTTTGATTATTTTCAAAGTCTCCACGTGGCACAGCGAACAGCGCACATGTTGCACGGGTGCGCATCTAGCAGAGCAAACTCAATGCGCGTGTTGCATACGCGCGAATCAAGCTGCTCAAGCCGCGCGTGTATAAGTAATCGATCCAGTTATGTGTGCGCATGTGCGCCGGAACGGACATTTGTTTTTATTTATTAACAAAAGGAACAAACTACACTTACCTTGGTATCGTCGATTACCAGCTGTTTCAGCTACTGCGACCATTCTCCTCACTGGTATTCCCCTCTTGTTTCTGAATTTCGCCACTCCTAAAAAAAAATTTAAAAAAAGAAAGGACTATGCCGATTGGATGAAATAAAAAGGGGGAAACTATAGAAGGACTACTGGAGAGAGGAAAGAGGAAGGAGAACAGTAGAGACAAGAAAAGGACGATTAGTTGCATACAAGTGCAGGAGGAAATTCTACAATCAACAAGCAGAGATATTTCATTGAACAAAAGCATTGTTGTTTTAAATTGTTATTTTAGATTGTTACTTTAATTTATTATTTTAGTATATTATTGTAGTTTGTTATTTTATTTTATTTTTTATTTTCTTACAGAATGGCTGAACAAAATAAGTCTTCACCACCGTGTTTCCTACCATTACCTGGTGAACCGTCAATATCGTGGAAACGATGGAGAAATATATTTTCCACGTATTTGTTGGCCATTGCGGGAGATAGATATACCCCTGTAAGGAAACAGGCGATATTGCTTCACCATCTTGGAGCTGAAGGGAGAAGAATTTATGATGACCTACCTGAAATACCTTTAGGTACTGGTGATGGTCATCCTGCTAATGTGTATGAAATGTCATTGCTGATGTTAGAAAAACATTTTACTCCCAAACTAAACACTGTATTTGAGCGTCTTAAATTCTTCTCCCGTGTTTAAGGCCAGGATGAAGATATTATGTCATTTGTAGCAACTTTGATAGGATTGGCAGTCACATGTGACTTTCGTGATTTATCTGATTCCTTGATTCGTGACCAGATAGTGCGTTGCACAAATAATAAGAACGTGAAAGAGAAGCTATTATCAATGGATCCCACACTGGAGGAAAGCATACAAGTAGCCAGGAGTATGGAACACACGGCTACCTGGATGTAGGAGCTAGAAAAGTCCAGCGCACAGATAAGAGATGTTGATGAAAAATCGACAATAGAAGTGAAGGAAGTAAAAATGAATAAACAGGGATGGCGAGCTGACAATGTGGAAAGGAAAATGGGCGAGAAGAAGAATTTGAACATGATATGTTTTAGATGAGGATGTTCAGGTCACATTGCGTCTAGTCCTAAGTGTACTGCACAAAACTTAGTATGTAGATACTGTGGGAGGAAGGGGCATTTGGCTAAGGTTTGCAGATCTAAAGGGAAGACGTCAAATAGTGTAAAATCTATAGATAATTTAGATAATGATCAACAAGAGACTGTTTTACCCATCCATGAGATTGACAAAATCAACCAGTCAATGGTAGTACCTGAATGTGTGGGAAGGTGGAAGAATGAAAGTTCTTACAAATTAGAAAAAACACATTGTCACGTGCTTATGGATTCTGTGATGGTAAAGGTGTTGGTAGATTCTGGTAGTTTATTCACGTTGATTTCAAGCGAGACTTTTGAAGGTACACTAAAAAAAAGAGTTGATGATTTATTGAGAACTGATGTGAGAGCAGTTGGTTATGGTGGCAGGAGAATAGAAATTGTAGGAATGGAGTGGATGGATATTGTGTTTGAAGGCAATGGAGTCCATGGTCAGGTTTATGTCACGAATGAAGGGTCAGATCTCCTAGGATGGAGACATCAGAAAGATTTGAATATTGTGCTCGACCCAAATGCTGCAAGTCCAGTCATGGTTATGGAACAAGCAGCCAACGTAGATGATTTGGTCCCCAGTGAACAGTGGATCGAAAATGTAATGTCTAGGTTTTCGAAAGTTTTTACGGACAAGCTTGGGAAGTTAAGAGGATTTACACATCGTATAGTCTTGAAAAGCAATGCGGTTCCAATAGTACATAAGGTGAGAGTTTTTAATGAGAGAACCATTACGATGCGAATTAGATAAGCTTCTTCAACAAAAAATAATAGAGCCTATCGAATCGTCCGAATGGTTGGCACCAATAGTTCTTGCACCCAAGAATGGGAATAAGGTCCTGTTGTGCATTGATTTAAGAGACCTTAACAAGAACATTTGGGTGGATAGACAGCCTCTGCCGAATATTGATGAGATGTTGAGTGTAATAAGTGGTGGAAAGGTGTTTAGCGTGCTGGACATGTCAGCTGCATATCACCAGGTCAATTTACATTCTGAATCTAGACCTCTGACTTATTTTGTAACACCTCTTGGGGCATATAGGTATTGTAGGATGCCCTTCGGCTTGGCATCAGCTTCTGCTGTTTTCCAGCGAATAATGCAAAACATTTTTAGAAACCTAGATAACATCCTATGCTTTCAAGATGATATAATTGTAATAGGAAACTCATTAGAACATCATGATGAGTTACTACTGGTAGTATTGAAGAGGATAGAAGATCATGGCTTGACGGTTAAAAAAGAGAAGTGCCAACTACGAAACCATTGTGTGAACTACTTAGGACATGAGATTTCGGCTGAAGGCATTAAACTGAAGAAAAGTATAGTGGAGGCAATTAGAGATGCCCCTTGTCCTACCAGTAAGGATCAGTTGAAGTAATTCTTAGGGCTAGCGGAATATTGCTCAAAATTTGTATGCAATTTTGCAGAACTTGTAGAACCCATGAGGATTTTACTAAAGAAAGGAGCGATGTTTGAATGGAATGAGGATTGTGTAAAGGCGTTTGAGCAGATTAAGGTGTCCATTGCAAAAGCCCCAACTCTAGGTCACTTTAATGTTATGAAAAAGACAATTATTTTTACCGATGCCGGTAACGTGGGATTAGGGGCAGTGCTGATTCAGATGGTGGATGGTGATGAAAAAATTATTGGCTTTGCATCACGCAGATTGCAAGGAACAGAACGGACCTATTCCGCCATAGAAAAAGAGGCATTGGCTTGCTCTTGGGGAATAAACCATTTCAAGTACTATTTGTGGAGGCTACCCTTCATATTGAGAACAGATCACAAACCTTTATTGCAGATTTTTAAGTGTGGTCGAGGGTTGGAAGGTGGTTTAACTCCCTGGATTTCCAGGTGGTTATTGTCCGTTATAGAGTTCAATTTTATGGTAGAATATGTGAAGGGAAAGAAGAATGTAATTGCAGATTGCCTGTCGCGACTACCTATTGAGGAACGTGGAAATGGAAATGATGAAATGTGTAGCGTGCAGTTAGAGGCATTCCTGATTGATGGACAACTTGCTTTAAGTAAGGAGGAGTGAGATGAAGCTGTAAAAGATTACTTGTACTGCCATTTGATAAAGTTTGTTTTGACCAATGACTTTGTGTTTCACCACTGCGCATATTAGTTGCTCAATGTTCACCAGTAGCACATGGTATGTTTTGTTCAGTTTTGCCGCCTATGGGCTTTGACATTGCATTAGTCATTACATTCTGTATTCTGCCTATTGGCTTTGACATGGCATTAGCCATTACTTTCTGTATTCAGTTTAGCCGCCTATGGGCTTTGACATTGCATCTAGCCGCCTATTGGCTTTGACATTGCATTCCTATTGGCTTTGACATGATGTATTCAGTTTAGCTGCCTATTGACTTTGACATGCTATTAGATATTCTGCCTATGGGCGTTGACATGATATCATATATTACATTTTGTATTCAGCTTAACTGCCTATTGGCTTTGACATGATATTATACATTACACTTTGTATTCAGCTCCGCTGCCTATTGGCTTTGACATGATATTATACATTGCATTTTGTATTCAGCTCAGCTGCCTATGGGCTTTGACATGATATAAGACATTGCATTTTGTATTCAGCTTAGATGCTTATTGGCTTTGACATGACACTAGACATTGCATTTGATATTTAGGTTAGCTGCCCATTGCCTTTAACGTGGAGTTAGACATTGCAGTTGAGAATCCAAGCTGTATTTTTCCAAGCTGTGTTTTTGCACCAGAGAACCAAGATGTTTTTCTCACAGTAGACTAGACATGATAAGAGAGAGTACATGGGTGTTGTTTTTTCTTCGCTTGAGCTTGGGAACAGGAGTAGTCTTGGAGACCTGGCCAGTCTCCAAAAGGCTTGCTCAGTTTCCCAGGTCTGAGAGGAGGGGGCACACCTTTGTAACGAATGTAACAGGCTGCAGAGGGTCAGATTCGAATCTGCCGGACCTCGTGCTGGAGCTTGGCGCAGGCTGCCAGCAATCCCGTGTGGGTAGATGAATCTCTCTTTCTCGCGGCTGACAGGGGTCATCAGCTTGCAGACCTTAGAAAGATGAAGCTGTAGATAGTTCCCACACGGTGAAGTATTTGTTTTGCTTTGCATTATAAATATAACCTGCTGTGTATATTGCAAACTGATATATTTTGTTTGATTAACGCGGACTTGAAAGCTACTAATTCGTCATACATAAAAATTGGGGTTGGGGAAGAATTAACAACAATAAAAGTCTTCTTTGACCTCACAAGTGCATTTCTAGTGTGTTATGTTAGTGCTTAGAAACTAGATAAGAGGAAAGCACTACATGACTTAGAATACATTAAGTTGAAAGAACTTGTGCTCGATCCGAATTTTGTCATAGTGGAGGATGACTTGAAGACATTTTTAGTAGTAAAAAATGAACTGAGTATACAGGGAGAAAAGGTTTTCAGAAGAAACAGAATAGTCCCACCAATGAAATTGAGGAAAAGATTGGTAGCAGTTCACGAAGGACACTTTAGTAAAAGTTCAACTAAAAGAAGGTTGCTGCAATTTTACTGGTGGCCCGGGATGGACAGAGATGTGGAGAAAGTGGTGGAAGAGTGCCAGCTTGTAGGAACAGCGACAAGTCGAAAACAGTGAGGGAACCTCCCTTAGGTCAAGTGCAATTTCCCAAAGCACCATGGGAGAAGCTAGCTTTTGATTTAGTGGGGCCAATAGAGAGGTTAGGAAAAAGTAGTCGCTTTGTCATGGTCCTTGTGGATTATTACAGTAAATGGTTCCGTATTAGATGCACTGAACAAATTACTACGGATAAAGTAATTGAATTTCTTAGAGACTCATTTTTGGAGGAAGGGGTTCCGAAAATGTTGGTTACGGACAATGGTGTACAATTAGTTTCAGCTGCTAGGACCAAATTTCTCAATGGGCTAAGGATAAAGCATGAGAAAGTTGCGTTATTCCGGCCTCAGGCAAATGGTCTGGTAGAAAGAGTGAACCGAATTGTAGTGGAAAATATTCAGTTGCCCTTGGTGAATGGGTTGAATTGGAGACATGAGCTGAACAAAATGTTATAGGCGCATAGGATAACACCTCATTCTGTGACAGGTGGGTCACCTTTTATTGCTCTTAGAGGGAGAGAGCCAGGTACTAAGGAATCTCCTTGGTGGATCAGTGAGAAAAGACAAGTAGGTGTTGACCAGGAGAAGTTGCAGGCAAGGGTCATGCATTTTCAGAAGCAGAACAAGATGAGTTATGACAAAAGAAAGGGTGTTACATTTTCTGAAGTGAAATGTGGGGATCTCGTGGTGGTTAAGAAGGGGGGAATTGTAAGAAAAGGTGACAGCAAATTTCACGCACCACAAAAAGTAATTTCTGTAAAGAATTTGGTAGTCAAGTTGGAAGAGGGTAGGGAATGGAGTACAGGAAATTTGTGCATAATTAAACGGAAGTAGTGACTGATATTGATGGTCATACATATTCCTTCTACTGTCATACCAAGCTGATATGATGAGCAACTTGTGGTGTGCTGGTAGTGCAAATTATACATTGTCATTGTTTAGGAGTGTATTATATGCTAATTCTTGTTTTCCATTCTTTTCCATTGAATCTCATTTTTCCTTCTTTTTTTTTAAATTCTTTTTATTTATTGTAATTAAATTATAATTTTTATAATTCGTAATGGGGAAGATATGTAGGATCATGCCTCTGAATGATGGAATGTTGTGAGGGTGGAATCTTGGGGTGCTGAGATTCTGGGAGAAGACAGAGAGGAAGCAGAGAGGAGCAGAGCGAAGGTGGAGGCTTGAAATGTCACTGGGGCTTATATGGATTGTTATACTATCTTCTCTGAAATAAAAAGCGAAGAAACTGTACCAAGACCACCGTGGGATTCTTACACAAGCCTATTGGCTTTGTTAATGGTGCAGCAAGGTAAAAAGCAAACACACCCCATGTTAAACATCATCACCTTTTTACTCTTTTCAATAATCATGTATCAACAAAATATTTAATGTCTATAAAACAGTGTCAATAAAGCATTTTCCTATCAATTACAATCACTGTGAGACAAAAGTAGTTTGTCTTTTTTATACACCCTCATGCCACATAAAATACAGACATAGAACCAACCCCAAGAGGATGCTGTACTCCATACATCTTTTTATACTCTCACAAGCCTCATCAAATGCAGCCCCAGATCCATCTCTAGAGAAAGCAGGATTCCATGTGTCTTCTTTATACACTTTCAGGCTACACAAAAGGCAGTCACAGAACCAACACCTAGTGGGTATTGCACTTCTTGCTGTAGTGCAAAGCTACAGTCTTGGGAATGCATAACGAAAATGATGACAATCCTGGAGGGATCATTGATTCCTTGACTCCCAAACGAACAGTTAGGCCCTCATTATGACATTGGCGGTAAGTGCCACTTACCGCCATGCTGACTGCCGCCAACATACTGCGACCGCAGCGGTATACCGCTATGGGTATTATGACCCACACATAGAAATCCTCCACTATACAGACACATACACAAGTCCGCCAGCCCAAAGGTCAGTGATAAACTGGTGGTACCAAAACCCACACCGTTACGCCAACAGAAATACTCCCACAGCATCGTGACCCACGAATCACCGCGGCGGTCATTCAACCGCGGTAAACCATTGGCAGTACAGACCGCCAGGCTCAAAATACACACACGCATACAAAACAACACCACATTGGACAATTAAAGCTACACACACCTGACACACATACACACACCACACCACTATAAAACACACCCACACTACCCACAACCCTTTACAACCCAAAGGATTTGACAACTGAGAGAGAGACAAGCCAGGAGCACCCACTGAATCAGAGCCACAAAACACCATCACCCTTACACCATCCACGCACCTCACAGCACACACCCCAACACATCACCCCACACACCCTCACAAACACCACTCATACTACACCCATGCCACCACAACAACACCCCAGATTCTCTGAGGAGGAGCTAAGGGTCATGGTGGAGGAAATGATCAGGGTAGAGCCACAGCTATTCGGATCACAGGTGCAGCAGACATCCATTGCTAGGAAGGCGGAGCTATGGCGGAGAGTCGTGGACAGGGTCAACGTTGTGGGACAGCACCCAAGAACAAGGGATGATATCAGGAAGAGGTGGAACGACCTACGGGGAAGGAACGTTCCGTGGCTGCAAGACACAAGAAAGCAGTACAAAGGACTGGCGGTGGACCCCCAACTCCTCCCCCACAACTAACAACATGGGAGGAGAAAGTCTTGACAATCATGCCTCCTGAGGGCCTGGCAGGAGTAGGAGGAGGACTGGACTCTGGTAAGTCAAATCTTTACTACTTTCACCCCCTACCTGCATGCCATCACATACCTCCACCCCTACCCTCAACCCATCACCCCACCACCTCACATACATCCCACCATCACAACCCACCCATCCCATTGCCCAGCACTGCAGGCAACAACAATGCATGGACACCACTCACAGCCCTGCATGGACACCCATCACCACAGCATGCACAGTAGTGCCAATCACTTAGCCAACCAAATTACAATTCACACAACCCAAAGCTGCCTTGGTAATAACAACCATGGAAGAAAACACACCCATGCACAACATGTCACACGCAGTCAAAATAACACTGCATATACATACCCACAGGACCCCCACACAACGTCACTGGAGAGGAGATGCCAGCAACATCCAGTCCACCCCCAGAAGAGGCCCACAGTGAGGAGAGCAGCTCTACACACCTGGATCAGGATGACCAACCTGGCCCATCAGGGACCTCTGGACTGTCGGTAACCCAGCCACATTCCCATACCACCACACAGCCTCCCCCCTCAGGAATCACCACCACAGCACCCACCCAGCAGGCCCATCCCTCTGTCCTCAGGAGACGTCAATCAGCAGTGTGTCCACCACTACAGGGACCCGAGGCAACCCCACAAACACAGGAAGATCAGGGACCTGGGGGTCAGTGGGCACATGGTTCAGGGGACAGAGGCACAGGACAACAGGGAAGCTGGGAGGACTACTGTGCGCCAAGGGGAGGACAGGCCCAGGGAACCGACTCTCCACGAGGCACTCACCAACATCCTGGGAGCATACCACCATTCCCAGGAGACCATGGACCAGATACTGGCCAAGCTGCAGGAGGCCCAGCGGCTGGAGAAGGGACAGTACCTGGGGATCAGGGAGGACCTGAGGGACATCCACACCACCCTGGTCACCATTGCAGGGGTGCTGACAGACATGGCCAACACCATGAGGGAGGCAGTGGCACACCAACGGGCCCCTGACACTAGTAACACCGAAGAACAGCCCTCCACCTCTGCAGACGCTAGTGGACAGGAGGCTCTGCCACAGGAACAACAGGCCACCAGCACCCCACCCCCTGCAGAAGGAGAACAACCATGCAAAAGGTCCCTGCGATCCAGGCAGAAGCCAGAGAACATTGCCAAGACCCCGCCAGGAAATAGGACTCACCTGATTGTCACCATTGTGTCCCACTCTGTCACCCTGTCCAACTTTAACTGACATTGCTCCACTTCCTATGCCCCCTTGGACAATGCACCTGTGATACCAATACACTGGACTCTATCCTGGACATTTCTTCACCATCAATCCAGCCCATTGCAATACTCCCTAAACGTATTATCACAGAAATAAACACCCTTGGAACAAATACAAGTATGGAGTCTGTCAATTGATTGAAATATGTATTAGTTTAACAAGCTGTAAACATTGCAATTCAAATGTACAGTTATATTTACATAGGTGTGACCTGTAGTGGGCAGCAGTAATCACACCAGGAGCCAGAGTGATGCAGAGATATCTGAAAATAGAGTTGCCAAAGGGTACACTAAGTGGCCATAGAAAAAGGGAAATCAGGCTGCCATGTACAATGTCCAACACAAAACTGCAATGGAAGGTGAAGTTACAGTGTCTTACATGTGTGTCACTGGAATTACTGTTGAATTATTGTAGTTCTGTTGTCCACACATCCTCTTCCTCTGCCTCCTCTTCGTCACTGTCCACAGGCTCCACCGCTGCCACACAACCATCCCCAGGCTCATCCTCCTGCAGAAAAGGCACCTGGCATATCAAGGCCAGGTTGTGCAACATGCAGCGATGATCTGGCACACCTTCTTGGGTGAGTGGTACAGGGATCCAACAGTCAGATGGAGGCACCTGAATCTGGCCTTAAGAAGGCCAAAGGTGCGCTCAGTGATCCTCCTTGTACGCCCATGTGCCTCATTGTAACGTTCCTCTGCCCTTGTCCTGGCATTCCTCACTGGGGTGAGTAGCCATGAGAGGTTGGGGTAACCAGAGTCACCTGTAAATATCGAGGGATACCTGTTAGCCACACACTCACCCTTAGGGCCAACCCCACACCCATATACCTACATCAACTGGGTAGGGACCATGGGCTCACCTATTAGCCACACCCAGTGCCTCTGGAGTTTAGACATCACATATGGGATGCTGCTAGTCCTCAAGATAAAGATATCATGCACAGAGCCAGGATACTTTGCATTGGAATGGGAAATGTACTGGTCCGCCAAACACACCATCTGCACATTCAGAGAGTGAAAGCTCTTTTGATTTCTGAACAACTGTTCATTTTTCCGGGGGGACAAAGGCAATATGTGTACCATCAATGGCACCAATGATGCTGGGGATATGTCCCAGTGCACAGAAGTCAGCCTTCACTGTGGCTAAATCCTCCACCTGGGGGAATACTATGTAGCTGCGCATGTGTTTCATCAAGGCAGACAACACTCTGGTCATCACATTTGAGAACATATGCTGTGACATCCCTGATGCCATGGCCACTGTCGCTTAGAAAGAACCACTTACAAAGACATGGAGCACTGACAGGACCTGCACTAGAGGGGGGATACCTGTGGGGTGACGGATAGCAGAAATCAGGCCTGGCTCCAATTGGGCACACAGCTCTTGGATTGTGGCCCTATCAAGTCTTTAGGTTAGGATAATGTGCCTGTCCTCCATTGTTGCCAAGTCTGTACACGGGGGGATGTCTCCATCTCCTATTCATCCTCAGTGGTTGAACTCTAGTTTGAAAAACGGTGGGCAGAAGGTCATATTCAAACATATACTCAGATTAATATGCAATTTTTGTTTTATAGAAACAGTATATGAACCTGTAGGTCAGTTGAAGTGCCTATGTCTGCTGTGACCCAGTTAGGTGCCATGTCCTGCGCCCCCATGAAATGGCGGCTACCTGACCTGTGTGGAGGGACAAGTGGAAATGAGGTAATTCTGCTGGAGTTGTGCACCATTGCGGTCGGCAGTCGATGACCACCGTGCAACACCGCTTGGTTGTCATTGGGGCCTAAGGGTTCCAGGAGACAAGGGCAATGAACGTTGACGGTGACGGTACACACCGCCGCAGACGTGACCGCCATTTTCTATCTGTAAATTCACTTGCTACCTGACCTTCAACAGGAGAGGACCACCACTGCAAGTGCTGCTGTGACCTGTGTCTGGAAGCAACCATTGCTCGAGTGTCTGGGAAAATGGCCCCTACCTTCACTTCGAAGGAGTTAGAGAGACTACTAGATGAGGTCCTACCCCAGTACTGTTAGCTGTTGGTCTGGAGGACCATAAAGTAGAGTTCACTGTGAGTATGATGCATGGGGCATGAATGTATGGAGAGCTGTGTTTGTGTAAGCATCGTGTAGGGAGGGGGGGGCTAAGGGGTCCCGGACAGAGTGCTGCATGTATGGTGGTCAATGTCTGTGCGTAAGTGGATGGGAGGGATATGGTGGGCCATGAGTATGACAGTCTGGACGGTATGACTAATCCTTGTATTTTTCCTGCAGGTCAGCGCCCATCAGAAAAAGGGTATTTGGTGTGCCATCTCCAAGGAGGTGTGGACCCTGGGGGTCTTTGACAGGCGGAGCACCCATTGCCGCAAACGGTGGGAGGACCTGCACCGCTGGGCAAGGAAGACGGCGGAGGCCCAGCTGGGGCTGGCCTCCCAACGAGGAAGGGGTGCCCATCGTACCCTGACCCCCCTGATGTTCCGCATCCTGGCGGTGTCCAATCCGGAGTTGGATGGGCGCATGAAGGCATCACACCAGCCACAAGGGGGAAAGTACAGATTCAGATTATTGACTTTGCACACATTAAGGTGTTACCTGGGTGGGGATGTGGGCTGTGGGTACCCCTAGGCCAGGGCGAACATGGCATGGTAGGTTCCATGATGGGCAAGCTCAGATGCACTCCAACCACAATAATGTTGGTGGGCATCTACTACTGGGCAGGGTCCTGTGGGTTTCAGGTGTGCAGCTCATGGCGTTAGGAATTGTAACCAATGGGCTGGTGACTTGCACTGTAACTGGTAGTGCATGGATTAGTGCATAGGGCTGTTCCCTGTGAGTTGTGTACGCCAACGGTAGTGTTGTTGCTGGCATTGACCAAGTGTATCCTCTGTCTCTGCCCCCCTTTTTGTTTTTTTCACCCTGTTCTTGTGTGCATTAGCATCATCTGGCGGAGAAGCAGAGGCACCAGTGACTGAGGGAGCTGCATCCCACATGGGCCTGGAGGCCGAATCCACCGACGGTGAGGGCACCAGTGGGACGGAGGGCGAGGGGAGCACCACAACGGAGACAGGAGGGGACAGTACCAACAGCAACTCCTCCTCCGATGGAAGCTCCCTGGCGGTGGCAGATACCTCTGTGCCCACCCCAACTACAGGTACAGCCGCCACCCCCTGTACCAGCACCCCCCTCCCAGCAGCCTCTCAGTGTGTTTCCCGTGCCGGTTCACCCAGGAGGGTGGGAATCTCCTTCACCCCAGGCACCTCAGGCCCACCCCAGTCAGCCCTGCTGCCCTCAGTGAGGAGGCTATTGACCTCCTGAGATCCCTCATTGTTGGGCAATCAACCATTCTGAATGCCACCCATGGTGTCGAGAGGCAATTGCAACAAACAAATGCATACCTGGAGGGCATTCATTCTGGTGTGACTGCCCAACAGAGAGCATTTCAGGCTCTGTTGGGCAATCAACCATACTGAATGCCATCCAGTGTCTAGCAGGGCATTTGCAACAAACAAATGCACACCTGGAGGGCATTCACTCTGGCGTGGCGGCCCAACAGAGAGCATTCCAGGCTCTGGCCAACTCACTGAAGACAGCCATTGTCCCTGTCTCCAGCCTCCCCCCTCCAATTTCCTCTACCCAGTCCCAATCCCCTCAACCTCAGCCTATCCCAAGCACACCTTCAGACCTGCATGCACCCAAATCAACACACAGAAATGGCTCAGGCAAACACAAGCATCACACTTCATCTCACAGGCACTCACACAAGCACCATCCAGATGCAGACACGCCAACATCCACTGCCTCCACTTTGTCCCCCTCCTCCTCATCCACCTCCCTCCCAGTAGCATCTCCAATCACACCTGCATGCACTACATCCTCATCCACTACCTCCATCACCAGCACGCCTATCACTACACGCCCCTCCACTGGCAGTCACCACCCCACATCCATGCACACGCCCCGTACCCTCTCCCACTGTGTCTTTGACCCCACCTCCCAAAGTACACAAACACAAGCACTCAGACACCCAACAGCCATCCACCTCACAACAGCATGCAGCCCATGCACCTGCATCCAAACAAAACAGACTGACACCTCCTACAACCACTCCCTCTTCCTTCACTCCCAAACCTTCACCCTCTTACTGCCCGTGTGCCTAAGCAGCTTTTCCTCGCCACTATTGACCTTTTCCCTTACCACCCGGCCTTCACTTCGGGCCAAGGTGGCCAAAAACCAGCCCACCACCTCAGCCATCCAGTCCATGGCCACTGTGGTTTCTGCAGCTACTGCACGTGTGAGAGGCTCCAAGGAGGCACCCGTCAGCACAGCCAGTGTGCCAGCAACACCTGCCAAGGCCAAGAACGGGCCGCCACCTAGCAAGGTCAAGAAGGGCACACCAGCCAGCATGGGGAAGGAGGCACCACCAGCCAGCAAGGGGAAGGGGGAACCTCCAGCCAACAAGGGGAAGGAGACACCACCAGCCAGCAAGGGGAAGGAGGCACCACCAGCCAGCAAGGGTAAGAAAAGAACACCAGCTGGCAGAAGCAAAGAGGCACCACCATCTGCCAAGGGCAGGAAGGGGCACACAACACCAGCCATGGAACTTCAGCCGTCCAAAACTGCTGGGAAGGGTTGGAGCCTCCCCCACCACTGACAGCACTGCCACCTGCACCGCGGCCAGCACTGCCACCTGCCCCGTGGTCAGCACCACCACCTGCACCACGGCCAGCACCGCCACCTGTCCCGCCAGCAGCACCACTGCCAGCAGCAGCAGCCCCAGTGGGCAGCCGCAGAGAGACTGCATGGGTAGGGCTGGAGCCTCCCCCCACCACTGACAGCACCACTACCTACATCACGGCCAGCACCGCCACCTGCCCCACAACCAGCAGCACAACAGCCAGCAGCAGCACCCCCTGTGGGCAGCCGACCAAGGCTGCAGAGGAAGGGCTGGAGCCTCCCCCCAACACTGAGAGCACCGTCACCTGCACCGCGGCCAGCACCGCCACCTGCCCCTCCACCAGCAGCACCACTGCCAGCAGCAGCAGCCCCGGTGTGCAGCCGTCCGAGGCTGCAGGGGAAGGGCTGGAGCCTCCCCCACCACTGACAGCACCGCCATCTGCACCACGGCCAGCACCGCCACCTGCCCCGTCGCCAGAAGCACCACTGCCGGCAGCAGCAGCCCCAGTGGGCAGCCGTCCGAGGCTGCAGGGGAAGGGCTGGTGCCTCCCCCCACCACTGACACCACCGCCACCTGCAGCGCAACTGCCATCCACTGAGCAGCCGCCACCACCGGCGAGCAGCGTGTAGTAGTAACTGCATGGGCTGCAGTGTGTCCGGGCCCCTGCAACACCTGTCAGTGTGACACTCAGGTGAGAGACTGCACCATCCAGGATGAAGCACACTGGCCACAAAGCCCCCTCCAGAACCAGTGGAGAAGCCACCCACTTGAGAGACTGTGGGTTTGCACTCCCCAGGACCAAGCAGTGGGCAAACCACCCACTTGAGAGACTGTGGCTTTGCACTCGCCTGGACCTAGCAGTGGGCATGGAAGCCCCTCTAGGCCAGTGGCTTTGTACCATCTTCTGGCTGAGGTGCCCCCATTCCCCATCTCCCTGAGGTGCCTGTGTGTTTTCGACCTGATGCCCCTGCAGTATTCTCTCCGTATTGAGTCAGGAGTCAAGTGTGGTCTTGGCCTATATGTTATGGCCCCGTGGGCCACGGACATTTTGGAGTGGGCATTGTTCCTCCTTTTGTATATATTGTACATACTGTTTATTGATTTAAGGACGTATTTATCTAAAATTGTACTGTTACACTCATTTTAATCCATTCCTTTTGTCCTTGCGTTATTCCTGAGGGTTACGGGATGTACAGGTATATGTAATGTTGTTGCATCTGTTTGTGTGTGTGGTGTTGGGGGTGAGGGTGGGGGTTGGGGTGTTGCGTGTGTGTGCGTCACTCTCTTTTTCCTCCCCCCCTCCCTTGTGTGCTAGGTGCAGTACTCACTGTGGTCGTCTTCGCCGGCGTTCGTGTTCCTGGTGTATGAGGAGGTACACCAGCATTAGAAAAATTCGCAGCTCGGGCTCCATGGTGTCGTGGTTCTTCTTTGAGTGTCGAGAGGTGAGTCATTTCCCTTCATTGCACTGTTTCCGCCGTGCTTTTGATGGCGATGGTACTGCTCCAGAAAAGGTGGCAGATAGGCCTGTTGTAATGCTGTGGGCGATACATTGTCTTCCTTCTGGCTGTTGGCGGTTACAGCCGCAGTGTTTCTTGCTACCGCCGTGGCAGTCGATGTGCTAAAGTGGCTGTCTGTGACCGCCAGGGTTGTAATGAGGGCCTGAGTCTTTTTAGGGGTGGAGCTGCTGCACTCTCGCAGCCACACATACTTTATTTTGATAATTGGTGGTGCTCCTTCACATTTTGGGGCTTTCAGAGTGGAGTAATATATGTAAATTAGCAGGCCCACAGAGCATTATGGGGCGCTCCAGCCGGGAGCAGTGAATATTTTATTAGCAGCTCCTTCACTGTGCCAGGAAGAGCCACATAGCTTTTATTTTCAGTTCTTTCATTTATTTTTGTTTTTCTATGGGGTGCTTGGTCCCACTATGGCACCCTGCATGGCTGCCTTCATTGGGGGCAGCTTGGAGAGCCCACCCCGACTGCCCCTGCTGGCTTCCTGCCTGGCCAGCAGCCCTTGTTGCTGCTGCTGGACCCAGCATTCTGCTTCTCCCTTGTCCACTCCAAGAGTGTTTCTTACGCAGTGGCTGCCTCACTCCGCCAAGAAAGATCCAGGCACTGGGAGCAGACGTGATGTCATGAGAACCGTGCCAGTGGGGCCAGAGATGGGGTCCCAAGCGTCTTTTACCATTTTTGGAGGGGCACAATATCAATCTGCCAATTTCGGTTAGAATCACCCATGGGGAGATTTTGGGCCTCTGGGGGTGTGAAAGAGCCTAGGGGAGGGGGCCTCCAAACGAACGCCTCCTCCCTGGGTGAAAAATGGAAGATACTCCTTAGGTCCTGGTCCACCTGGTGGTAATTCCTCACTAGACAGCGGAGCCCCTCAAGCTTGAGCCTTGCTTGGGGGGGCAAAGGTCACCACCCTTAAAACTGCCATATCTCTGCTCCATTGGGCTGATTTAGTTGATCGTGGGTGCAATGTATTCCTATTTTTGACCTCTAGCCAACAGGCGCATGCACAGATGGCTTCCCGGCCACCAAGGTGGTGTACTTTGCAGAGAGCTGATTCCACTGGTTCCATGCACTAGTTTTCCTCCTTTCCTTTGTAATTGCTGCAGAAGACCCGGTTATTCACCCAAATGGGCCTCAGGAGGTGCAAGGGGATTAGCCTCACTGTCCCTTGGACCCTTGGAGAGGCCCACTGGTCCTGGGACCAATTGGTGCAGAGTTGTTGGTACCTTATGGCATCAAGGGGTTCTCCTTCTAGTTTTCCATTGCTGTGACAGTTAGAGGGTCCAGCACTGAAAAGCACACACAACCCAAAAGCCCTGTCTCTTCCATTTGCAAGAGTTTTTAAAGGGTGTGGAAGGTTCTAGAAGCCTGACACCCCTAGCCAATCCTAGGGTGCCACATCACCTCTCCACCCTTGTCCCAACCATCTTGCATATCATGCTGGGGCAGTTCAAGATCGTGTCATCCAGAAGTCACTGGTCACATCTCCTCTGGGGGCCTCAGCTCTGCCCCTTGCTGACATTACTGCCAGGACCTTTCCCACCAACACCTCAATGAGGAATTCCCTCCTATGTTGGCTGCAGTTGTCTGTGCTCCCTCCTTTGTTCAGTGGGCATGGGCATCCCCAGCCCTGGTACAGTGTAGCAGCTAATTAATTGATACAGATTTTCTTCCCCACCCCTTCCTGCTCAGAGAAGCACTCTTAATTATTCCTTTTGTACAGAGAGGACTTTGTTCCCTCTCTTTGGGAGAAATTTAATTACCTTGGCCGAGCAGGGTGACAAGAGACCTGGGCTCTGATCCTGAGCTGAGCTAAAGAAATATGGCACTCTGGACGACCCATAAGATGTATATATTGCTTCTTGAGACTTGCATTATTCATCTTGGCACACATTTCACCCCCTTTTGATATTCTGATGGACTTTGTAGACCAAAGGGAAGCAAAACTACACTCTAAGGCAGATTCCCCTATCTGTATAATAAAGTGTCACTGCAAACAAAACAGTGAATCATACTGGCATGTGTGCCAACTAATATCATAGATTCTACACCAAATAAATATTTAACATGGAGTCCCTACAGCACCAGGCCACCTGCATGCATTTACCAGACTCTGGCCCATATTTATACTTTCTTAGCGCTGCATTTGCGTCATTTTTTGAAGCATAAACAGTCCAAAATACACCTGTATTTTGGCCGTTTGCACTGATTTTACGTCAAATAACGATGCAAATATGGAGCCAGAAAAGTATAAATATGGGCCTAAGTATGACAGTAATCTCGCACATGCAACCCACCACACCTATGTGTTGACGCATAACCAGCCAAGTGCCCCTTCCTCTAGCGGCATCACACCTGTCTTTTCCTAAAAGGCAGACACTAGCAGTAAACATGTGCAGTCTTTTTAGCGTGTGCTTACCATGCATGAGCACATGTAGTGAGGCTCACCCACAGTAATAAATGTAGAACCGCTTTTTGCAACACATGCCACCACCAGCTTAATCTAGGGGAGGAGTATCCATTGCTCATGGACACTCTTACCTAGCCAATAGTAACAAATAGCAATGGGTTCTGGCTAGAACAACGAGTGCTAATTGACTGCTACTATTGAGACCTTTCCCTGGATTTTCAATGCTAAGACCACCCTCCTAACTCAAGCATGTGGCTACCTCTTCCTAGGGGGAACTCAGACTGCACTAAGAACCCATTTGTTTCAGGATTGGATGCATGCAGGACACTAACCACCTGTGTCTAGACCCATCCTTGCCCTGGGTCACGCAACACTGCATCCACCACACGATTTCTGGCAAACATTCTGTACCTCAGCACTGAAAACACAACTGACAGGTCTCGAACCCATCCCATGAGCCACTGGCTGTTTCCCCACTGAAGCATTAACAATGCAGTACCCTCACTCAATCAGGCCAACACACTAAAGATGCAGACACAGGACCCTTTCAGGAACTCTGACTCTCATCCACAGTAGTTACTCTGGGGTCTACACTGCCAACACACTCTCTCGGGATGACTGCATTCACTAAGGGGACTCCAGCCCAATCATGGAGTACTCCCAGATAGGAGTCAACCAAGTAGTTTCCACCACAGGAACCCCTCACCCCTGAACGCCTTTTAGCCCCTCTGGGTCACATGAAGCTATGGTGGACTCTGAGCAGGACATGCCTCACCCAATCCCCCCTTTAAAACCATTTTCCAGCCTCCAACAATCAGGGACCATATATATATATATATATATATATATATATATACCCCACAGTGAAAGTTTGGAAAAGTCACATTAAGGCCTACACTGCCTACTTCCACCTCACTCAGCAGAGGAGCTGCCCCCAACTGTTGAGTCCTTGCCTGGTGAACAGGGCTTCCAATGCATTTTAGGGTGGCACCCTAGGGCTGGTACACCTAAAGTGCACCACACTGGATTCTGCCAGGCCCTGTCCTCGATAGCTGCTCATTTGAAAGCTCAAAGCAAACCTCCTGAACAGAAGTAGCAAACAATATCCCAGACTGAGGCACAAAGTCCCTTCACTTAAGATAGGCCCCACCTGGCCACACGATACTGCCACTTTAGGTGCACTCCCATCCGCATACCCTAAACAAGGGCATCTGTCCCAACTCTTCCCGTTACACTTAACGTGCACCCACCAGAAGTCTGCCAGGTAAAGTCCTTGTAGACTGCCAGTTTGACAGCTCAAAGTAAACCTCTTGGACTGAAGTGACAAAAACAATCAAGACCAGGTCACAGGTCTCTTTACTTACGATGGACACAGTTACACCCATCTCCTGCATCATCACACCATGCTGGGGGCTGTATCTACCAGGAAATGTATTGGCTAGCAAGCCAGGATTTTGAGGGGCCTCAGGGCTGCACCTTAAGGCTGGTACATCAGAGGTGCATTAGGCAGAGATCTGCTGAAAACAGACCCTACTACACACCCACCAGCTACAAGGTCTCAGTACTGTGGTCTGACTCCATAGGACATACTTGATTAGAAATCCAGTTGGCCTACCCCAGAGTCGCCTCCTCAGATACAAGACAAAACAGTGAAGGACATCCTTCACTGTTCTCAGGCAGTCATCTACCCTACCTTGATATCTTAGGGCTCACCACTAATCCATCCCAGGAATCTAGGTAGTCCTGCCCCCCTCTGATGTCCTCATTGTCAGTCACTATACTGTTGGGAAATATCCCCCCTGCAGAGTTACCCACTGCTATGTACCGCCCTTGGATAGGTCCCCCTCCCTATAGATAACCTATTGGGACCATGGCAACCATAGCCTCCGTGCACCCGCCACCATGGGAAGATTTCTCAGGGTCCTTCTATCTTCCTGGCTGGAATCCCCTGGAGATGGTCAACTACTTCATGGTACCCTCCAGCCCCACCCGTCCAGTGGTGTTCAGCCTGAGCCAATAGTGGGAAAAATTGTAAAAAAGAATGACGCAGTGGAAATCTACCATACCTATGGCAAGCTCTAGAATTCACTGGAACCTCCAATCACTCTCTACACCCCAGAAGCCAGATGTCACAAGCCAGCTATTTGAACTCCAAGCAGTTCGAAATGGGGTGACGTCTGGGCCCAATGCCCTCTGAGTGCTAACCTCAGTAGCCGCAGCTTAACACTGCACCGACAGAAGTTCCCAAAGGAAAACAAACCACACTGATCTAGACACATCTTGTTCTTGATGTGTGCAGGATCAGGTACTCGACGAGATTCAGGTGCAGGTACTCTTACAGGATTCAGGTATGTGGGTCAGAGGTATTCTGTGGAGGACATGTGTAATTAGTGCAATCACAGATGAAACAGAATAAAACATGGTTAATATGTAAACATTACCAAAGACATACCCTATTCATTAACATGAGGTTCTTAATGTACTTTCCAAGCTTAGAGGACTGCACACATAAATGAAGCAACATGGTAGTTCAGGAAATATTAATGCGCATGGATTAGAACCCAAACCATATTTAACACAAACGCACTGTGTCAGAATGCACTCAGCGATTCTGTTTAGTCAATGCAAAATGTCTGAGGGGTTATTACAAACACACTCTGTTAGAAGCAACACACAGTGATGTTAGTTTTGTTCACTTCAACATGCCATTTGCAAAGTCCCCACATCTCTCTTAAATTCACAGTGTTCGTGGCAAAACATGCCACAAATCATCACAATGTTAAAGTTAACCTCTACACAATGCTTGTTTTAGTGTTTGCTTGTCTCTTTATGTCGAAGCCTTGCTGTTGCAAAGATGCAGAGATAAACTTGTCCGAAGATGTCAAGCGCTTCCTGCACTGTGGGTGTGGTTTAAACACCCGCCTCTGTCAGCCTAAAACTTGTGCTACATGCAGTGCTTTAAATGGAAATGTAGAAGTGCAGGTACACACTATTTAGAGTACCTGGTTGCTCCTGAGAAGTGCAGGTACTCTCCCTTTAAAATTAAAGTAGTGCCGGTACTCAGGACAGGACAATACCTGCCCATTTATATGGCAACATGTGGGGGGCGTGGCAGAACACGGAGGTTGTGGCAGCTTCCCAAGCCGAGCCACACATACGGGCACTGAACAGGTATTCTGGAAGCCTCTGATACAAGAGGCAAGTCACTTTTAGTACTACCATTACCACCAGGGAAGGTTAATCCGCATGTACAGTTCTGAGTCCTACCACTGCCACCAGGGAACAGATAAGCAGTGTGTGAAAAATGGTGTTACACAAACCCAAATCAGTGCTCATAACACGATGTACAATCAGGTTACAAAGTGTAATCATAACTGTAAACACCAAGGCCCATATTTATACTTTTTTAGCACCGCATTTGCGCCGCTTTTGACCACAAAAGCGGCGCAAACTTACAAAATACAATTGTATTTTGTAAGTTTGTGCCTCTTTTGCGTTAAAAACTGATGCAAATGCGGTGCTAAAAAAGTATAAATATGGGCCCTAGCATTTTAACATGGGGATTGGGGGGCACCATCTCATGAATTAGAACATAAGCGTGCTGTTGCACATGAGGGCAAGGTGAACATGACACCAGGCCTACCCCTTCACCCTGATCTATTGTTTGAGTACCTTTTGTAGTTGCTAAACCTACAGAAAACCCTCCTCATATTGGCACAGTGGGTAGTGTTGCAGGTTAAAGGACACTATGGTCAAGAAAACTCTAATGGGAACACTGTGAGTGAAAGCCCACCCCTTCATCCCATCATTTCTAAAACTGCAAACCCATCATAATAAGCACAATTAATATATTAACCAGCCATCAATGTTTTCACATGTAATGTGTGAGGGGGTTTTTCTTTCTCATCTTTGGAGTTCACACAAACAAACCTTTAAACCACTCTCAGAGCTTTGCGCTCTGATATTAGCACCTAAATGTATAGGTAATGTGCGGACAAACTGATTTTATCAAATATTATCAACATGTAGAGAAACGGGGTGCTGTTTTCCCAGTGCTGAACAGAAATAGAAGAAATTGGGTTATTAGTTGTACAGGATGTAAGGCCTGTGCTAGTAACAGGTCCACAATTTCCCTTTACTGGGAACCAAGCACCACATTGTAGTGCTTGGCTTTCTCTGGGTAGTGAAGCAGAGCAATCCAAGGTCTGCTCAGAGCAGGTGGTGTTGTGTAGCAATCTCCATTCGCTGGCACACAATAATAACACCCAATAAATGATTGTCCATTTAGTGTTATTTCAATAGAAAATGAAACAGTACATTTACCATACAAACTACTCAGTACTACATATTGATTTACAAATATACATAAGGCGTACTAAAAATACTTTTGATTACATTATGAAATCACGTTGACCTCCAAATTCACAGTACCCCCAGTGAACATAAAGGATTAATATATTATTGAAATTAAGCATTACAGCTGTTTGTGTCTTTTTTATACACCTCTAGACCACATAAAATGCAGCCATAGAACAAGCCCCTCGAGGGCACTGCACTTTATGTGTCTTTATATACTCTCTTGACACATAAAATACAGCCATAGACGCAGCCCCTAGAGGGAACTGCTTCCATGTCACTTCTTTATATACTTCCAGGCCACATAAAATGCAGCCATAGAACAAGCCCCTAGAGGGAGTTGCACTCCTAGCTCCGGCATTGGGAATGCTTAAAACAAATGAAGAAAAATGTTGGAGGGGTCATAAATTCCTTGACCCAGCAAACACACAGTCTGTTTCTCTAAACTTCTTGGGGGGAGCTGCTGCACCCCTGTAGCCCCTACACTTTCTTTTAATCATGATGGAGCCCGTGCTCATTTTGGTGTCATCACAGTGTAGAAAAATATGCGAATTAGCAGGCCCCACAGGACGTTACGGACGCTCCAGCTATGAGCAGTGAACATTTTATTAGCATGTCTCCTGCTGTGCCAGGCAAAACTGTGTAGCTTTTATTTTTAGTTTTCATGTTTCTTTAGATTTTATTGAGGATGGCTGGTATCACTCGGGCACCCCCAATGGCTGCCATCAGACCAGCACTCCTTGTTGCTGGAGAAGGAGCCAGTAGTGTGCTTCTCCCTTGCGTGCTTCATGGGGGTAGGGGGGGCATGGGGGCAGGGTGATTGTTATGAACTGGCCTCCTTACTCCCACAGGCAGGGCTGCAGAAACCAGTCACAAGGCCACCATCGGTAGGGACCTGAAGATGGAGTCCTGGGCCCCCTTTTTCTCTGTTGAGGGGGCATGATGGCACTACCCTGGTTTCTGTTGATGTCAGCTACTGGGCAAATGATGGCTCAAGAGGGGGGGAAGAGCCTGTGTAGCTGTCCTACCCATGCGCCCCCCCCCCCGGGTGAAAAAATGGCAAACTCCCTGAGCTGACCATGGGGCCCTGGTCCATTCCTCATCGAGAGGCAGAGCACAATGCACATGATGCTTGCTGGGGGGTCAAATGTCACCAACCTTAAAACAGCCATAACTTGACCCCGTTGTGTTAATTTGGATGATCCTTGGCCCATTTCACTCCTGGTAGTGAGCTTTGGCAACCATTGGCAGTTCCAGCAGGCTTCTTGGCCTTCAACGTGATATACTTTGCAGGGAGCTAGTTTTCCTCCTTTCCTTTATCTCTGGTGCAGAAGTCCAGATCTTTCCCCTAACATGTCCAGAGTGGGTGTACGGAGGTGAGCCTCATTGGCCATTGGTGAGATCCACTTGCCCTGGGGCAGAGTCATTGGTCCTTTTGGGCATCCGGGTTATCTTTTTACAGCTGTCCATGGCTGTTGCAGTCTCATGGTCTAGCAGAGAAAACCACAAACAGCCTGAAGGCCCTGTCTCTCAAAGAGTGGAGAAAGGTTCTAGAAGCCAGGCACCCCTGCCAATCCTACAGTGCCACATCCTCCACCCTTGTTCCCACCCTCCTTTATAGCATGCTGGGACAGTTCAAGACAGCATCATCCAGGAGGCACTGGTCACATCTCCTCTGGTGGCCTCAGCTTCTCCTCTCGCTGACATCACTGCAAGGGCCTTTCCCACCATGACTCCAAAGAAGAGGTCCCTACTGTTTTTTTGCTACAGTCGTCTGTGCTCCCTTCTTTGTTCGATGGTCCTGGGCTATCCCCAGCCCTGGTACAGTAGACAGAGGAACTTTTAATTACTCCTTTAGTGTGGGGAGGCCTTTGTTCCATCTGCTGGGGAGAAATTTGACTAATGTGGCTGAGCATGGTGAAAAATGGCCTGGGCTCTGATCCTAAGCTGAGCCAGAGAAATATGACAGTTCTGGGTGACCAATAAACTGTACCTACAGCTTCTTGGAACTTGCATAATCCATCTTGGCACACATGTTGATATTTTGATGGACTTTATAGACCAAAGAGAAGAAAAACTACACTCCAAGCAGATTTTCCCCTGTATGTATAATAAAGTGTCACTTTACAAAAAATAGTAAATCATACTGAGTTTACCGATCAGTGGCCACTAATATTATAGGTCCTACTCCAGGTCGATATCTAACCCTGCAAATTCCCTACTTAACCAGACTACCTGTGTGCAATTGCTGGGCTGCGCACAACAGTAGTCTCAAATTCACAGCCCACACAGGTGTGCACACTCATGCATACATGTGTTCATGTGTAACCAGACATGAGCCCCTTGCTGCTTCACAGTGGCCTTATCTTAAAAGGTGTACGGGGGTGCTAAAATGCACAGCTCTCTTAGCATGTGCTTACCATGGGTGAGACACATGTAGTGCAGCTCAGCCACAGTAAAAAGTACAAAACTGGGTGATCCAAAAATCCAAACATCCAGTCAAAACCCATTTTTCAATGGTCAATTTCATGAAGAAATCAATTTTCCTTTCACAGTTTCTGCACAACCCAGAACCTGTCTAAAAGGGAGGCTGCCCCGCAGGCTCCTTAGATGGTGACTAGAATATGTCAGTAACAACTTCCTTTCTGTGAGTTGTCAAGAAAGAGTAGTTTAGAGCAGGCTCTTGGTCCCTCTAACATTTAAGTCTAAAAGGGAGACAAAGAGCTTGGCAAAATTCATGGTAAACTGTATATATTCAGATCTAAGGTTAATCCAGTCAAAACATAAAATCAAAGAAAGCTTATCACTCATTCAGATAAAAAAACAAATCATCAATATAATGTAAACAAATTTGAATCTTACTGATGAATTTGGATCTGTAAAACTATGTTTGAGTTCATAACTCTGCATTAAATACTTTTATTATACACAATAACATAATAAATATTTCTATTAAATGTTTAAAAAATATTAAAGTGTATTCAATTCCACTATTCTTTCCTATAGGTAGTTCTCCAACCTGGTGGTGGAGATCTTCACCAAAAACTGCAGAGTTAATACAAGTAAGTTTACACTTGTAAATTCTGTTTTTGGGTTCCACCTCTTCATTTGAGTAGGTGATGATACGTAAATAGTGTAAATATTCACTCAGAAACGGTGTATAGCAAAAAATAGTTACCCCTATTATACACATCAGTAAATATATGTGTGTTTAAATTTGTGAATTTGCCATTTATGTATGTTTGCTCCTTCTCAGCAGGTAGGATTGCTCCTTCTCAGCAGGTAGGACTGGTTGATATGTCAAGGTAAGGAGTGATGGCAGTAAGCTGCCCTATGACAGCAGACACCTCCAAATGAACGGTGTTTGGCAAGATTTTCCTCTGACAAGGACCTAACAGGGAAAACACTGTAGTGGTATTCAGTGAATATGTTGCATGTGAGCAGTATGTGGTAGTCTATGGGGAGAGGAAACGATTTCTGCTATCTGGGATTCTGCACTTTGTATGCACCTAGTAATGTCTTTCATCTCCCACATTTCACTGTTGATTTTTTTGATACATTGCCAGAAGTGGTCTATTTAGCCACCTGACTCCCTAGCAGTTTCTTACACAAACCTGCTGCTTTTGCACCAATAGATTTTCTTTCAAAAAATATTCAAATTCATATTGTAACTGTGTTTCAATCAGGCCAAGTAATATTGATGGTCTGTTGGTATATCATGTGGTGTGACCTGACGCATGAATCACAGCAAAAGTGTTATCAGTTGTTTCTTACTCTTTTTTTCTATTGATATAAAATTACTAATGTCATAGAGGATATATGTTTCAGGTTGGTTTTAGTGAAAAGCTTGGACGGTGGGCCGTACCCTCAAAATTCTGCCCGAGTGTAGCTCTCATTCTTATGTTCAGTGGTTGGAAGTTGATCTGGGTTGGTTCAATCAGGGGCTACACTCCTAGTTGTGTTAGATTACTGTCACAGTGCCCTTTCCTCAGGAGCTGCAAGCTGCTGAACAAAAGGCCCACCTTCCAGCATCACCAACTCAGAAAGTTATCAGAGGACAGAGCTATGATGAAGCCAGGTGGGGAGAAGGGAATTAGGGTAAGGAACTGCAGGGAGAGAGATCTGAAAAGAAACGGCTAGAACAAATATGCATATACTCATTCATTACAGTATAAACTCACCAATAGACTCTTGAATAAAGGCGTCTCCGTGGTATCAGATTGAGACCCTTTGTGAATTGGGCGTAGTCACTTCTTTGAATCATGGAACAAGAACAAACTGCAATCTCTGAACCTAGAGATGGCCAGAGCTTTGGACTATGGTCATACTCTGAATATTAATCATGTAACAATTATGCATTCATAACATAAACGTTTGATCTCAGCCTAGAAATTCTCAGACTTAAATATGTATCTCACATATTATGCTTCCCAAAAAACAATGAAACTATAATTTGTTTATCTCCAAAACTTTTCACATTTACTACTAAGGCCTGAAAGTTTTACTCCTAGAACTTGAAGTGATTTGTTCGTTGGGCAGAAGTGCCTTGTTTGTTGTTCATGAAGCACTTTGATCATCATACATGAAGCGCTTTGTTCATTATGCCAGAGAGCACTTTTATTTGGTTTGTCTAAAGCGCTATGCTCGTTGTGCTAAGGGGCGCTTTACTCATGTGGTCTGAAGCGTTTTGATCCTTGTGCCAAGACCGCTTTACTCATGTGGCCTGAAACGCTTTGATTGTCGTGCCATATACGCTTTACTCTTGTGACCTGAAGCGCTTTGCTCGTTGTGCTAAGGGGGGCACTTTACTCATGTGACATGAAACGCTTTGACCATTGTGTCAAGGACGCTTTACTTATGTGGCCTGAAACGCATTTGCTTGTCGTGCCAAGGGCGCTTTACTCGTGTGGCCTAAAGCGTCTTTGATTGTCTTGCCAAGGGCGCTATACTCGTGTGGACTGAAGTGCTTGATTATTGTGCCCAGGGCACTTTTCATGTGTGGCCTGAAACGCTTTGCTCGTTGTGCTAAGGGGAGCTTTACTCATGTGGTCCGAAGTGCTTTCATCGTCGCGCCAAGGCCCCTTTACTCTTTTGGCCTGAAGCGCTTTTATCATCGTGCCAGGAACGCTTTTACTAAGGGGTGCTTTACTTTTGGAAGTAACAACTCCCTTCAAGATTGGGCTCATCTAGTCCTTACCGCTATGAGTGCAACCAACTTGTATCTGAATTCACCATGGAAACAAGGATACTCCGATTTGCTGTCAATCTGCCATGCAGGAAATCTGCTCTTCTTCAGGGGAACCCCCACGAGGTCTGACTGCATCGAAGTCTTCAAAATAGTGAGCAATGTGCTTGGGTGTGGCTGGGCTTTATAGGCCTGCCACACCCCAAGATGGCCGCTGCCTCTAGAAACCTGTGAATTGTAGTCCATTCATGGAATAGCACTGATAAGTGCATCTTGTCCACCAATGTCTTGACCCTGCAGCTACATGAGCTTTACCACAAGGCAGGCGACACTGATAACCACTTCTAGAACAAGAGGGAATGACAAGTGGTGCTCATGAAGCACCGCAAATACGCACAGCGGAGTTTCGGGCGGGACCTGGACCGCGCACAGCCTTATTCCTGACATTACACCCCTCTCCCAAGTGCGGTCCAGGGCCTGGCTTATCAGGATGGAGGAGATGAAAGCGTCGCACCAAACGTGGTGCATGGACATGTCTTGCAGGTTCCCGTGAGTCATTTTCTGGTCTGTATCCCTTCTGGGACACTAAGTACCAAAGGGAAGACCCACGGTATCTAGAGTCTAAGATAGATCGCTCCTCATACTCCCAATGACCTTGGACAAATACAGGAGCAGGTTGTGTGACACTAAAGGGCGAAGCAGGTTTCATAAGTGAAGTGTGAAACACCGGATACATTTTCAAGGACGGTGGCAATTTTAGTTTATATGTTACCGTGTTCACTTGTCGCAGAACTTCATAGGGCCCTATGAATCTTGGATGAAACATATTTTTAGTGTTAAATACAAAGTTTTTCGTGGATAACCAAACTCTATCTTTTTTTGTATACTGAGGACCAGGCTGGTGTTTTTTGTCATATTGCATTTTATATTTTGTCTTTGCTTGGTGTAGATTTGTTTGCAATTGTGAATGTACCTTTTTCATGTGTGTTAACATGTCCATGACTGCTGGAGTGGTTTGAGTAGAAGCACGTAGCGTAACTGGCAAAATGTGCAGATGACGCCCATATAAACCATAGAAAGGAGTTGAGTTTATTGAAGAGTGGTGAGAGTTGTTATAAGCCAGTTCGGCAAGCAACAAGAGATCCAGCCAGGTTTTAGGAGACTTTGGGCCATATTCATACTTTTCGACGCACAACTGCGCCAACGCAGTTGTGCGTCAAAAACTCTAACGCCGGCTAACGCCATTCTGAAGCACCATGCGGACGCCGTATTTATTCAATGACGTTAGCCGGCGTTAGCCGGCGGAGCTGCCTGGTGTGCGTGAAAAAAAATGACGTACACCAGGCAGCGCCGGCGTAGGGGAATATGGAGCTTGGGCGCCAAAAAATGGGGCAAGTCAGGCTGAGGCAAAAATTTTGCCTCAACCCGATTTGCGCCATTTTTTTTAACTCCCAACCCCCATTGAAATGACTCCTGTCTTAGCAAAGACAGGAGTCATGCCCCCTTGCCCAATGTCCATGCCCAGGGGACTTCTGTCCCCTGGGCATGGTCATTGGGCATAGTGGCATGTAGGGGGGCACAAATCAGGCCCCCCTATGCCACAAAAACAAAAAAACAAAATTACTTACCTGAACTTACCTTATGTTCCCTGGGATGGGTCCCTCCATCCTTAGTCGTCCTCCTGGGGTGGACAAGGGTGACAGGGGGGGTCCCTGGGGGCATGGGAGGGCACCTCTGGGCTCCTTCCGAGCCCACAGGTCCCTTAACGCCTGCCCTGACCAGGCGCTAAAAAACAACGCAAAAGTGGCTGGACGTCATTTTTTTTGACCCGCCCACTCCCGGGCATGGTCATTGGGCATAGTGGCATGTAGGGGGGCACAAATCAGGCCCCCCTATGCCACAAAAACAAAAAAACAAAATTACTTACCTGAACTTACCTTATGTTCCCTGGGATGGGTCCCTCCATCCTTAGGCGTCCTCCTGGGGTGGACAAGGGTGACAGGGGGGGTCCCTGGGGGCATGGGAGGGCACCTCTGGGCTCCTTCCGAGCCCACAGGTCCCTTAACGCCTGCCCTGACCAGGCGCTAAAAAACGACGCAAAAGTGGCTGGACGTCATTTTTTTTGACCCGCCCACTCCCGGGCGTGATTTTTGCCCGGGAGTGTAAATACGGCGCACATGCCTCGGAGTCAATTTTTTAGACGGGAACGCCTACCTTGCATATCATTAACGCAAAGTAGGTGTCCACACTAAAAAGTGACGCAAACTCCATGGACTTTGGCGCTAGACGCGTCTAACGCCAGAGTATAAATATGGAGTTCATTTTGCGTCGAATTTGCGTTAAAAAAAACGACGCAAATCCGGCGCAAACGGAGTATAAATATGCCCCTTTGTTGCATAACATTGTAAGTATTGTTTTAGAGTTTGGTTCAGTCTCTCTGTTTGACCATCCGTTTGTGGATGATAGCTAGTGGATATAGTCGAATCAATTTGTAAAGCCTTGCACCATCACTGCCAAAAACGTGCAGGAAATTGTGGTCCTCTATCAGAGAGGATGAATCTTGGGAGTCCATGAAGGTGAACAATGTTTTCTGAGATGATAGTTGCTGAGGTGTCGGATTTTGGGAGACATTTATACGCAATTAAATTAGCATATTTGGTAAGACTATCCACCACCACTAAAATGGTTGAAAATTGCTTTACTTGAGGAAGACCAGTAATAAAATCCATAGAGATATGTTCCCATGGATGATTGGGAAAGGGTAGAGGGATCAATAGACCTTTAGGCTTGCTATGTTCGCTTTTGTATCATGCACATAGTTCACATGATTGTAGCATTTGTTTTAAGTCATGAACAAATGTAGGCCACCAAAAATACCTTTTCATGAGTTCTAGTGTTTTTTGAGGACGTGGATGACCTGCCAGATGATGACTATGCAACCAATGAAAAGCTGTCTCTCTTAACTCCTCAGTAGGCAGGAATACTCGAGATTTGTGTAGAGATAGGCCTTGTTGAATGGACCTTTTGGTGTCTTGTTGTAACCACTCTTGCCACTTGGTAATGTGAAAATGATTACGAATGTGATCAAAGAACTTCTGGGCTGCAATTAAACACAACACATTTGAGGGAGTTATATTAGGCATGGGTTTTTGTTCAGTATGTGTGATCGAAGAATCTTGTTTAGACAATGCATCAGCCTTACGATTATCTACTCCTGGTCTAAAAGTCACTATGAAATCAAATTCTGCAAAGAATAACATCCATCTCAGTTGCCTGGGAGTTAATAGTCTGGCAGAGCTCATAAATTGTAAGTTTCTATGGTCAGATTATACAGTTATGGTGTGTTTTGCTCTCAATAGATAATGTCTCCATTCTTTGAAAGCATTGCGAATTGCTAGTAATTCTTTTTCAGCTATGGTGTAATTCTGTTCTGCTTCATTCAGTTTTCTTGACAAATACACTATGGGATGCAATTGTCCAGTTTCTGGGTGACGTTGGGACAGGATGGCCCCAACAGCCACATTGGATGCATCTGCTTCCACAATGAATGGTTCCTCCACACTGGGATGAGCTACAATGGGATCTGAAGTAAAGGCCTTTTTTAAGTCTTGAAATGCCTTCTCTGTCTCTTGGAACCAGTTGAAGACGGCCTTTTTCCTTAGAAATTTGGTAACTGGCGCTACCTGTTGGGAGAAGTGATGGATGAAGCGTCGATAAAAATTTGCAAAACCCCAAAAAACATTGGATGTCATGTACTGATTTTGGTATGGGCCATTCTGATACAGCTTGAATTTTTCTTTCAGTCATTTGCATGCCGTCAGGTGTTAAAATAACTCCAAAAATTCAACCTCTTTGGTATGGAATTCGCATTTACTTAATTTGCAAAACAAACTATGGTTTCGTAGAGTTTGTAATACCTTTTTTACATGTTCTTCATGTATTTCTTCAGAGTTGAATAGATCAATATATCGTCAATATAAACAATGACAAAGATGGCTATGTATTCTCTCAGAACATCGTTTAGGAAATATTGGAAAGCTGCTGGGGCATTACATAGACCAAATGGCATCACTAGATACTCAAAGAGACCATAAGGAGTCTTAAAAGCCGTTTTCCACTCATCTCCCTCTCGAATCCGAACTAGGTGATAAGCACCTTGTAAGTCAAGTTTGGTGTAAATAACGGCAGATTTTACCTGGTCTAACAAGACTGGTATGAGAGGTAGTGGATATTTATTTTTAACAGTGATCTTGTTTATCACTCTAAAGTCAATACAAGGTCTCAATTTGCCATTAGCTTGGGTACGAAAAACAGCAGAGAAGCCGCTGGAGATCATGATGGCCGAATTAGCTCGTTGGCTAAGCATTGATCAAGGTATTCACGTAGGACTTGATTTTCTTTCTCTGATAATGCATAGATTCTACAATTTGTTATATTGGCACCGGGTACAAGGTCGGTCTGACATTCGTACGGCCTGTGAGGTGGTAAGGAGCTCGCTTTCTTTTCACAGAAAACAACAGTATATTCTGAATGCTGTGGTGGCAGATCAACTTCCTTCTCGACTGCAATAGCAATAGAGTGTTGAAGATTTCCTTCTTTGTCTCATCTTGGTTGAAGAAATTTTTTTAAACAAGAGGAAGAAGAAAATCACAAAACCTGGTTGTGCCAGTCTATGCATGGATTGTGTAACATTAACCACGGCATTCCTAAGATAAAACCATATTGGGGTGCTTGGATTATATCGAAGCGAATTATCTCACAGTGGTTCAGATTCCCATCATCTTTGCAAATCATTTGCATTTGTGAGATTTGTTTAGTAAGAGGGCCTCTGCCAATTCACTACCACCAACTGCATAAACAATTTCAGGAACCTTTTTCTTGACACTGGGTATATGCAAGTCTAGTGCAGTGTGTTGGTCCACAAAATTTCCTGTTGCCCCTGAATAAATTAGAACTTGTACATTATGGCCCTCATTACAACCCTGGCGGTCGGTGGTAAAGCGGCGGTAATACCGTCTACAGGCTGGCGAAAAAAAAATGTAATCACGGCCATGGCGGAAACCGCCAATATAGACAGCCACTTTAACACTCCGACCGCCACGGTGGTACAAACAAACAGCGCGGCGGTCACCGCCAACAGACAGGCGGAAGACAAAGTACCGCCCACCCTATCACAACCCGGCAATCTGCCACCTTTTCCGGGGAGGTACCAACGTGAACAAAAACACAGCAGAAACAGGACTTGGAAGGGAAAACACTCACCTCTCCACACCCCACAAGGAACCAGGACGCCATGGAGCCAGAACTCCAGATTCTCCCTGTGATGGTATTCCTGCTCCCCTATCAGGAGCACCAAAGACGGCGGTGACGACCACGGTGAGTACTGCACCTACAACACAGGGGAGGGGGAGACAAAAGAGAGTGACACACACACACAACACGCAATACCCCCACCCTCACCCAAACACCATACTCACAAATACATGCAGCAACATTACATATACTCCCCCTTCAATAACACAACAACAAAAGGAATTGATGTGAATGAATGTAATCAATAAAAATCAGATAGTGAAATTTCAAAATTCAGTAAATACAAATATGTACACCAACTACACAAGTCCGGATATTACTCAAACATCGTCCGTGGATCAGAGTCCCAAAAGGCATGGGCGAGGCCCACACATGACACCAGACTTCAAACGGAGAGAACACTGCAGAGGCATCATATCGAAATGAAACAGGCACCTCAAGGGGGAAGGGGGAACCTCAGCCTGATGAATGCACGACGCCACTGCTGCACAAGGGGGCTCCATGCCCATTAATGTATCCTAGGGAGTGCAAAGCCACAGTCTCTCAAGTATCTCCAGTGGGTGGTTAGCCCACTGCTTTATCCTGGGGAGTGCAAAGCCGCAGTCTCTCAAGTCTCTCCAGTGGGTGGTTTGCCCACTGCTTTATCCTGGGGAGTGCAAAACCACAGTCTCTCAAGTCTCTCCAGTGGGTGGGTTGCCCACTGCTTTATCCTGGGGAGTGCAAAGCCACAGTCCCTCACGTGGATAACAGTCTCCACTGGTTCTGGACGGGGAATTGTGCCCAGAGTGCTTCATCCTGCCAAGGACTGAGGTAGTGGATGCCTTTCTCCACTGGTGCTGGAGGGGGCTTTGTGCCCAGAGTGCTTCATCCTGCCAAGGACTGAGGTAGTGGATGCCTTTCTCCACTGGTTCTGGAGGGGGCTTTGTGCCCAGAGTGCTCCATCCTGGCAAGGAATGAGGTAGTGGATGCATTTATCCACTGGTTCTGGAGGGGGCTTTGTGGTCAGAGTGCTTCATCCTGCCAATGACTGAGGTAGTGGATGCCTTTCTCCACTGGTTCTGGAGGGGGCTTTGTGCCCAGAGTGCTCCATCCTGCCAAGGACTGAGGTAGTGGATGCCTTTCTCCACTGGTTCTGGAGGGTGCGATGTGCCCAGAGTGCTTCATCCTGCCAAGGACAGAGTGCTCCATCCTGCCAAGGACTGAGGTAGTGGATGCTTTTCTCCACTGGTTCTGGAGGGGACTTTGTGCCCAGATTGCTTCATCCTGCCAAGGACTGTGGTAGTGGATGCCTTTCTCTACTGGTTCTGGAGGGAGCTTTGTGCCTAGAGTGCTTCATCCTGCCAAGGACTGAGGTAGTGGATGCCTTTCTCCACTGAAAGTCGTGCATCATGGAAGCTGGCCAAGTTCCTGGGACGGACCACCAGCCTCGGACGACTGACCACTGGGGATGGCAGCCATGTCTGCGGTGGTGCCAGAGGCTGAAGATGTCGCGGGGACGCTGGCGGTGCTTGCGGCGGGGTCAGTCACGGCAATGCTGGCAGCAGCCTCTGTAGCATCAGTGCTAGTGGCAGGCTCTGTGGCGGCGGTGCTGGCGGCGGCCTCTGTGGCATCGGTGCTGGCAGCGGGCTCTGTGGCGGTGGTGCTTGCGGTGGGCTCTGTGGCATCGTGGCTGGCGGCGGGCTCTGTGGCGGCAGTGCTTGCAGCGGCCTCTGTGGCATCGTGGCTATTGGCGGCCTCTGTGGCGGCGGTGCTTGCGGCGGGCTCTGTGGCGGCGGTGCTGGTGGCGGCCTCAGTGACTGCGGTGCTGGTGGCGGGCTCAGTGACTGCGGTGCTGGTGACGGGCCCAATGACAGCTGTGCTGGTGGCGGGCTCAATAACAACAGGCTGGTGGCGGTGCAGGTGGCGGTGCAGGTGACGGTGCAGGTGGTGGTCTTCTCTGCCGTACAGGTTGGCGTCGGCGTGGACTGAAGGTGTGACACTGCTCCAATTGTCGGTGCCACCATGCCCTCTCCTGAACTGCCCTTTATTTTCTGGCCCTTCCCCACCTTGGATGACGGCGCTGCTGTCTTGCCACCATCCCCTTTAATTTTCCCTGAGCCCTTGGTGGCAGGTGTTTTCTGCTTCTCCCTCCGGGCTGTGGGCATCTTTTTAACTTTTGCAGGTGGTGGAATGTCCTTGCCCTTGCTCCGTGGCACGCTGGCAGCCCTGTTGGTTGGCGCACTCCAATGTCCCGCAGTTGCTGGCACCGCTGTGCCTGGTGATGTGGTGGCTGAGGTGCTGGGCTGGGACCTGGAAAGCCTGGAACTAGGGGAAGGATGGGGGGAGGTGTAGGAAAGAGGTCAATATTAGCCAGGAAACGTTTTTTAGACACACTGGGATGGGTAGATGGAGTGGGTTTGGGAGTGGAGGAAGAGGTAGTGGTTGTAGGAGGTGTACGTTTGCTGAATTTGGGTGAAGGGGCATGGGCTGGAGGCTGTTGTGAGGTGGATGACTGTTAGGTGAGAGTGTGCCTGAGTTTGTGTAATTTGGGAGGAGGGCTCACAGACACACTGGTAGAGGACACAGGGGATGTGTGAATGGTAGTGGGGGTGGTGAGTGCACGTGAGCGGTGTGTGGTGATGGGCATGCTGGTGATGGAGGTAGTGGCTGAAGATGTAGTGCATGCAGGTGTGAGTGGAGACGAGACAGGGAGGGAGGAGGAGGAGGACGTGGAGGAGGGGGCACAGTGGAGGCAGAGGATGTTGGTATGTCTGCATGGGTATGATGCTTGTGTGAGTGCCTGTGGGATGTGTGGTGCTTATGTTTGCCTGAGCCACCCTTGTGTGTTGAGGTGTGTGCATGCTGGTCTGATGGTGTGCTTGGGATAGGCTGAGGTACAGGGGATTGGGTCTGGGTGGAGGAGGTTGGAGGGGGGAGGCTGGACACAGGGACAATGGCAGCCATCAGTGCTGAGGCCAGAGCCTGAAATGCTCTCTGTTGGGCAGTCACACCAGAATGAATGCCCTCCAGGTATGCATTTGTTTGTTGCAATTGCCTCTCGACACCATGGGTGGCATTCAGAATGGTTGATTGCCCAACAATGAGGAATCTCAGGAGGTCAATAGCCTCCTCACTGAGGGCAGCAGGGCTGACTGGGGCAGGGCCTAAGGTGCCTGGGGTGAAGGAGATGCCCACCCTCCTGGGTGAGCGGCCACGGGACACACGCTGAGGGGCTGCTGGGAGGGCGATGCTGGTAGGGGGTGGCGGCTGAACCTGTTGATACGGGGGCACAGAGGGGCCCGCCACCGCACAGGAGCTCCCATCAGAGGGGGAGTCGCTGTCGCTGGTCTCTGCTCCCGTCCCCGCCGTAGAGCTCCCCTCGCCTTCCGTCCCACTGGTTGCTTCAGACTCCGTTGTCTCGCCCTCCAGGGCCAAGTGGGATGCAGCTCCCTCCTGCTCCAGTGCCACTGCTCCTCCGCCTGATGATGCTATTTCACACAAGAACAGCGAGATCACAAAAAGGGGGGGGGGAAGAAAGAAGAAAGACATGTTCAGTGCATGCAATACTACTACTGTTGGTGGACACTATAGACACAGCAGCCCTCTGTACTACACCATGCACTTATAGTTCCTAGATTTTTCACAGGGCCATGGGGTAAAAGGCCTATGCCCGATTGCTGCACACATGGAAGTCACAGGAGCCTGACTAGTTGTAGAAGGCTCTTACCACTGGTGGGGTTGGGGTGCCGCATAGCCTGCCTCACAAAGCGACTTTGCCCACCTCCCCCACCCAGACACCTCGTAATGCGTGCAGAGTCAGATGGATGTGACGGTATCACTCCCTTGTGGCTGCTGTGATGCCCTCAAGCGCCCATCCAACTCCGGATTCTCCACCGCCAGGATCAGGAACATCAGGGGGGTCACGGTGCAACGGACACCCCTCCCACGTTGGGAGGCCATCCCCAGCTGGGCCTCCGCCGTCTTCTTGCTCCAGCGGCGAATGTCCTCCCATCTTTTCCGGCAGTGGGTGCTCCGTCTGTGGTGGACCCCCAGGGTCCAGACGTCGTTGGCGATGGCACGCCAAATATCCTTCTTCTGGTGGGCGCTGATCTAGAGGAATAGTACAGGGGAAAATGTAAAGCTTTAACCGTCCGGACCGTCACAGTCATTGGCCCACACTCCCACCCTTGCCCTGATGCACATACACTCACTGTCTGCTCATGCAGGGCTCAGTCCACCCCCCCATGTATCTTCCATCCACAACACTCCAAACAGGCATTGCCCAGGCAGCATGCTCACAGTGTACTCACCTGTTTGTCTGGAGGACCGTAGAGTAACGTGTACTGGGGGAGGACCCCATTCACTAACTTCTCCAACTCCTCCACAGTGAAGGCAGGGGCCCTTTCCCTAGACACATGAGCCATTGTCGCTTCCAGACTGAGGTCACTGCAACACTTGCAGTGTAGGTCCTCTCCTGTCAAAGGCCAGGTATCAAGTGAGCAAACAGACAGAAAATGGTGGTCACGTCCACGGCGGTGCGTACCGTCACTGCCGGCATACATCGTCATTGGCTCCTCAGACCCATAGGGTCCAATGTTAACCAATGCAGGATTGCGCTGTGGTCTTCAACCGCCTACTGCGACGGTGTAGAACGCCAGCGCAGTTACATCATATCCTCTTGTCCCACCTTATAAGTCAGGCAGCAGCCATTTCAGGGGGCCACATGGCATTATTAATAACTGCATCACACCTATCTAGGCCTTTCATACACACAGTAACAGGCACATTGCGGATTGACAAATGTGTGGTAATGATTTGTTGTAATACCTCAGTGTTGGCTGACTCTCTGCTCGCTGTTCTCGTCCATAGGGCACATCCGCTGGAGCAGGTGATGAGATGGCGGCATCCTCCGGTGTACAGACCGCTGGTGAACCTGTCGACAATGGAAGAGAGACACATAATAGTCACCTACAGACTTGATTGTGCAACAATCCATGAACTGTGTGCCCAGTTGGAGCCAGACCTGATGTCAGCAATCCGCCATCCAACAGGAATCCCCCCTCTAGTGCAGGTCCTGTCAGTACTCCATTTCCTGGCAAGTGGGTCTTTTCAAACTACAGTGGCTATTGCATCAGGGATGTCCCAGCCTATGTTCTCAAACGTGTTGTCCAGAGTGTTGTCTGTCCTGCTGAAACACATGTGCAGCTACATCGTGTTCCCTCAGGTGGAGGTTTTGCCTACAGTGAAAGGTGACTTCTATGCCCTGGGACATATCCCCAACATCACAGGTGGCATTGATGGGACACATGTGGCCTTGGTACCCCTTGCAGGAGTGAACAGGTGTACAGAAACCGGAAGAGCTACCATTCTATGAATGTGCAGATGGTGTGTTTGCCCGACCAGTACATCTCCCATATGAATGCCAAGTTTCCTGGATCAGTGCATGACGCTTACATTCTGAGGAGTAGCAGCATTCCTTATGTGATGGGGCAAATCCAGAGGCAATGTGTGTGGCTAATAGGTGAGGACAAAGACCCTGTACCCTGTGAATAGTTGTCTGGGTCTGGGGTTGTCCCTAAGGGTTAGTTTGTGTCTAACAGTTGTCCCTCGACATTTGCAGGTGAATCTGGTTTCCCTAACCTGTCATTGCCACTGACCCCAGTGAGAAATCCCAGGACAAGGGCAGAGGAACGCTACAATGAGGCACATGGGCGAACTAGGAGAGTGATTGAAAGGACCTTCGGCCTCCTGAAGGCCAGGTTCCGGTGCCTCCATATGACAGGTGGTTCTCTCTACTACTCACAAAAGAAGTTGTGCCAGATCATCGTGGCCTGCTGTATGATGCACAACCTGGCTTTGCGACGACAGGTGCCTTACCTGGAGGAGGATGGTCCTGAAGGTGGTCTTGTGGCAGCTGTGGAGCATGTGGACAGGGAAGAAGAAAGAAGAGGATGCAGAAGAAGAGGACATCGACAACAGAAACAACGTTATCCAGCAATACTTCCAGTGAGACACAGGTAAGAAGATGTCACTGCCTCACACATCTCATACTATTGTTTGAGCTAGCATAAGTCTGTCACTTTCACCCAGTGTATGGGCCCTGACTTGTCACTTTGCCTTTCCATTTCACAGATGTGGGTCCCACTGTATGACCTGTGCTATATTACCTCATGGACTATAGCTGTGTTACATCGGTATGTTGACAATACATTTGACATTGCCATATTCCATAGTTATTGCAAATACACATTTGTGAAAGCACAGACTGACTCCAGATTGTTTTGTCATTCAATGGTGTTTATTTCAGTGCTAATTAGTGGAGGGGGTTGTAAAATGGGTAGGGGTGATGGTGGAGGAATTTCCATGGCAGAGTCCAGTCTATTTGTTTCACAGGTGCAGTGTCCAAAGGGGCCTAGGAAGTGGAGCTAGGGCAGTTGATGGATGGACAGGGTGACAAAGTGAGACAGAACTATGACATTCACGGGGTCTCATTTCCTGACGGGGGTATTGGCATTGTTCTCTGTCTTTGTCCTGGATCTCAGGGACTGTTTGCGAGGTGGTTCTCCATCTGCAGGGAGTGGGGTGCTGGTGTCGTGGTCCTGTGGCGGTGCCTCCTGTCCACTAGCGCTGGTGGAGGTGGTGGGCTGTTCATCCACTAGGCTAGTGTCAGGGGCCCTTTTGTTGTGCCATAGTGTCCCTCCTGGTGTTCACAAGGTCCTTCAGCACCCCTACAATGGCAACCAGGGTGGTGTTGATGGACTTAAGTTCCTCCCTGATCCCCAGATACTGTTCCTCCTGCAGCCGCTGGGTCTCCTGAAAGTTGGCCAGTACTGTTGCCATCATCTCCTGGCAATGATGGTACGCTCCCATGATGTTGAAGAGGGCCTCGTGGAGAGTGGGTTCCCTGGGCCTGTCCTCCCCCTGTCGCACAGCAGTCCTCCCAGTTCCCCTGTTTTCCTGTGCCTTTGTCCCCTGAACCTTGTGCCCACTGCCACTGCCCCCAGGTCCCTGATTTTCTTGGGGTGGTGGGTTTGCCTGGGTTCCCTGTAGTAGTGGACACACTGCTGCTTGACGTGTCCTGGTGACAGAGGGATGGGCCTGCTGGGTGGGTGCTGTGCTGGTGTTTCCTGAGGGGGGAGGCTCTGTGGTGGCATGTGCCAGTGTCAGGGGACCGACTGTCCCGAGGTACCAGATGGGCCGGGCTGGTCATCTTGATCCAGTTGGACAGAGTTGCTGTCATCACTGTGTGCCTCTTCTGTGGTGGGAGTGTACATGTCTAGAACCTCCTGTCCTGTGATGTTGGGTAGGGGTCCTGCAGGGGTGTAAAGGCATGATTATTGCATCTGTGTGTGCCATCGTGTGCAATGGGTGGGTGACCCACCAGTACAGTACTCCAGTGCTTGCATTCTTGTCTAGGACCTTGTGTGATAATTGGTTTGGGGTCTGTGTGGGTGTCTGTAGTGGACATGATTTGGTGATGGGTGTCCATGCTTTGGTGTTGCTTGCAGGGCTTGGTGTTGGGATGGGTGGGTTGTGATAGTGTGACATTTGTGAGGTGTTGGAGTGATGGGGGTGAGGGTGAGGGTGGGGTATGTGATAGCATGCAGGTAGGGTGGGGGATGTGGTATTTAGGATCTGACTTACCAGAGTCCATTCCTCCTGCTACTTCTATGAGGTACTCAGGATGCAGTATAGCCAAGACTTGCTCCTCCCATGTTGGTAGTTGTGGGGGAGGAGGTGGGGGTCCGCCGCCAGTCCTCTGTACTGCAATCTGGTGTCTTGAGACCACGGAACGAACCTTCACCCGTAGGTCGTTCCACCTCTTCCTGATGTCATCCCGTGTTCTTGGATGCTGTCCCACTGCGTTGACCCTGTCAACGATTCAGCGCCATAGCTCCATCTTCCTGGCAATGGAGATGTGCTGCACCTGTGATGTGAATAGCTGTGGCTCTCCCCGGACGATTTCCTCCTCCATGACCCTGAGCTCCTCCTCAGAGAACCTGGGGTGTCGTTGAGGTGCCATGATGTGGTGTGGGTGATGTGTGAGGTGGTGTCGGTTGTGATGTGTGAGGGGATGTGTTTGTGTGTGTTGTCTGAGGTGCGCGGATGTTGTGTGTGTGATGGTGTTGTGTGCCTGTGGATGCTCGTTTTGTTTCTGGTGGTGTCTCTCTCTGGGCTTCTTTCTCAACTTTGGTTGTAAGGGTTTGTGGGAGATGTGGGTGGGTGTTTTATATTGGATTGGGTGTGTGGGAGTGGTATGTGTATGTGTATCAGGTGTGTGTCTCTGGAATTGACCAATGTGGTTGTGTTTTGTAAATGTGTGTGTATTTTGAGCGCAGCGGTGTGTACTGCCAATGGTTTACCGCGGTTGAAAGACTGCGGCGTGGGTTCTTGGGTCGTGATAGTGTGGACATATTCCTGTTGCCGTGACAGTGGAGGTACTGTTATTGCCAGTTTATCACTGACCCTTGGTGTGGCAGACTTGTCTGCGTTTCTGGATTTTGGCGTATTCCTAGCTTTGGGTTGTAATAGCTGTTGCGGAATTCCGCCGCCGCAGCGGTGTGTTGGCGGTCTTCTGCACGGCGGTAAGCGGGATTTACCACCAATGTTGTAATAAGGGCCCATATCTTTTTCCCTGTACAGTCTCTATCCAGTTCATTGTTAGCTTTATTTCGGTAAGACACAAATACCATAAAAGTGCATCACAAATTCACAATTTTACAAAAATAGACTATGAATAAAAGTCCTAGAATATAAAACATTTTCCCTTTAAAATCATGCCATATTATAAAATTGTTCAAAAATATAAAATTTTTCATAATAAATATCATAGAACAAATATATTCCTAGTTAAAAACAATAGATAGGATGAAAGTACAAAGCATTCCCATTTTAGGCTCTTATTAATGAGATGACTTTAACATTTTTGGTCTAGCAAGGCAAATTTCATCTAAGTAGCTTGTTAAGGCAAATGCCACCACGCCCTGGGTATTTGACCTAAAAATTCTAAGGGCAGTAAACCGATTCTGGAAGCCCATGATTCTACAAAGAGATACAATCCATTTGATTTGTTGTTTATCATAAGCAGGACAATGGAATAGTACGTGTGCACTACATTCGGGAAGGCTGCAGCCCATCGGGCAGAAATTGGCATAAGGATTATCTTTAGACCAAGTACAGGTGAAAGAACGTAGCGGTAACGAGCCTAGCCTGAATCTGATGTAAAGGGCGCGGGCTCGAGGGAATGTAATCAGATCCATATATGATTCAAACTCGTAGTGACATTTGACTGATGTAAACTTATCTGTCAAACTACCTCAAGGGACCTCTGCTAATTTTCCCAATTTTATCCACCGCCAATATACATCTTTTACAATATGTACCGCATTTTTGGGTAGATCATAAGGGACCATCCAAAAATGGGCCAACCCCAGTTTGGTCAGACTAGCTCTAATGTCCTTACACCAAGGGATTTTTTCCGTGTAGTTTTCACTAATCAGAGCTTTCAGCCATGTCCTATATGGGCTAAGTGTGTCCAGGGACCATATTCTGATCCAGTATAATATTGGTTTCAACGCTGCTATATGTGCAATAGAGACTAAGTTCACGTACAGGCAACGTAGGGGAAATAGTGGGTTTTCTGAGGATAGACTTTATAAAAGAGTTTTCAGCAATCTCCAAATCCTTTAGGTTACCATGTCCCCATAGCTCCGCTCCATACAGAGCACTCCCTCTTGCTTGTAGCTTGTATATTTCCATTGCTGGAGTGATTGCGAACCTAGGGGACCTATTTGAAAATCTCAGAACACCACCCAGGTTCTGCTTCAGTGACATATGTGCCCTCGTTATCTGAGCCTGCCATCTATGCATATCCTCCAGTCTAACCCCCAAATACACAAATTCAGCAACTCTCTCCAACTCTACCCCTTCCGTAAAAATACTCTTTCTTACTTTGTGTTTGTTATCACCAAAGGTCATATACTTTGTTTTCGTAGAATTAACTTCAAGGCCGTGGTCATTACAGAAGGACGTGAATTTTTGGAGTAAGTTTGTTAAACCAGAAGCAGTTTGAGATAACAATAATGTATCGTCCGCAAAGAGCAGGCATGGTGTCTTCACCCCCCCTAGTTTGGGGGCATCGTTGTCGCAAGCAAATAGATAAGGAATACAAGCGTTTATAAATATTAAAAAGAGGGTTGGGGCCAGGACGCACCCTTGTCTCACTCCCCTTTTAATTGGGATCTCTCTTGTTACTTCCCCATTTGCTCCCCATCTAACTTTAGCAAAGGTCTTATTATACAAGCTTTTGATTGTATTTAATGGCGTTCATGGGAGTCCTACTCTATCCAGTACCTCAAATAGCTTTTGGCGTGGGACCAAGTCAAATGTGGATCTAAGGTCCACAAAAGCTACGAATAGCTTCCCTCCTTCCAGGTCCACAGACTTCCATTTAATCGTGAGGAATCTGAATATCTGGTCGATTGTGCTAATTTTTTCCCTAAAACCTGCTTGGAAGTCGCTCAAGATGTGTTATTCTTGCATCTATTCCTTGGTTCTCGTCAGAATCTGATGGCAGAATATTTTTTGGAGGTTATCCAAAAGACTAACTGGCCTGTAATTTTTTGGGTCAGATCTGGTTCCCTTTTTATAAATAGGTATAATGATAGCCCCCCTCCAGGTGCGAGGACAATTTCCGGTGGCCAAGACTGCATTTGATACTTTGTTTATGTATGGGACCCACATCTCTGGGTCAGATTTGTATAAGTCAGCCGGAATACAATCGAGACCAGGAGCCTTTCCCGCTTTTTGGGCCATAATGGACTTTCTCGTTTCGGCTAGTGTAAATGGCATAGGATTGTTCTCAAAGAGAGAACCCATTTTGTACACCTCAGGATCATGAACTTCCTCTTTGTAGAGTTTCGTGAAATTATCAGCCCAAGTGTCAGAGGGGATATGGCAGTCAAGTCTATGGTCCTGGTTTCGCCCGATTGGAAGCTACCAGGGACCAAAAGCATTTTGTGTGCTTTTCCCTGGTTGCTGTCAATAGCTTCTGCTAGGCCGCCATTTCCCAATTATTTTTGGCATGCTTTATTGATAGCGCATAATCTCGCCTGGCGTTGGTTATCAGGGTTTTATCTCTAAATTTAATTGCTTTAGTCAGGCTGTTTTTAGCATCCCTACATGTTTTGTCAAACCACCTGTGGCAGAAGTGTACTGGGCGTTTGGCTTCTTTACTAGTTTTTAGGAAAAGATCCCGAAGGGTAACAAATAGGGCCGTGTGGAGACTCAGGATCTCATTAGGAGAATGAGAAGAGGGGGTTTCCACAAGCTGATGTGTTGATACAATATCATACATAGTCCTCGGCAATTTGGTTGACTTTTGGAAGCACTCCCATTTCAGGGTACGCATGTTGGAGGAGAGTGTTAGGGGCAGGGAGACTCTCTTGTTACAATGGGTATCCTCTCTTTCTGAAATTAAGCCCTCGTAGGTGACAGTTTGGTTCAAGCGTTACATTTAGATCCCCTACAATAAAAATGAAGTGTGAACGTATATGTTCTGAAACTAGAGCATTTAATACATAGAAGGTTTTGGACAATTTGTTTGGGGGACCTGGTCTAGAAGGGAACCGCACTTCTGCTGTATGGAGAAGGCCAATATAGCCTCTGAGTCCACTTCAATTTCTTTGATTTTCCCCTTGACTGTGATCTTTAGCCATGTAATAAGCCCTCCAGCAGGTCTCCCCATCGGGTAAGGGCTTGCTGATTTGCAGTAGGATTTGAATCCTTGCCTAAATACATTATTTATCATCCATTTTTCTTGAAAAAAGCAAATGTCAATGTTGTCAATGTAGACCCCCCAATCTGGATCAGCTAATTTAGTACGAATTCATGCCAGATTCCATGACCAAAGGTTTGTAGTTAAATACCCCACACTTACATTCCTCTTCAGTGGGAGTGTGAAACTACACATATTGCCATTTGAGTTTTTAGAGGTAGAGTTAAGTGGAACATTTTTTATGCCTGACAGTGGAATTTCTCCCTCCCTTGAGCGGGAGGCTCTGGTGGGGCCCCCTTTTCCCCAAGGAATGTGGTGTAGGGGGACTCCCTATGGTCCAGTTCAGGAATAAGTCAGTCAGATTCATCTGTCAGGAGTAATTGGACAGGACTCCTTAGTGTTGGTGAAACGTTCACGGGGGGACTATCCTGGTTGTTGGGTTGGACCAAGGCTCTCTTAGGAGCTAGTGAGTTCATAACTGGCACATGGTCATCTTCAGGCCAGCAACTTTTGAAGTAGATCTTCGAGCCATTTTGCAAAGGGTTTCGCATTTCTAGAGATAGAAGACCCCTTGCCAGATCTGGGGTGGATAATATCAGCTTTATAATATCAAATTGACCCACTGATGAGGGATATCACTGGGCAAAGATTATGTCTGAGTGTATTACAGAGCTGCATTGGCGAGTGTGCCGAATCCAATGTATGACTTTATTTTTTAGGGACATCATGTCTTCTTTGGTATCTGTTACTAGGGAAGGAACTCTGCACATGTAAATAGAATGGCCACAGTCTCTGAGCTGGTGTGCATTTTGCGCAAGATTTGCAACCCTTGTATGCTTTGGATGGGCCAATGTTGGCACGTAAGGATTTTTTGCTCCAAAGGGACTGTTATGGCCAGATGGTGAAACAGAGCTTGCCTGAATCTGACCACTGAGTGCCCATAATGGAGATTTTTCCTTAATTTCCCTAGGAACAGGTACTTTGTAAGGCCTGGTTTTAGTGGATGGCTCACGGTTATTTAGATTGGAAAGTTCCATGGGGGTACTTTTAGAGCGGAGTAGAGACAAGACCTCAGCTAAAGAAGCTTTTAGGTCTTTCACTTCTTCTTTTAATTCTACAACAAGAGTTAACAAATCCTTCTGAGTAGAAAGAGTAGAATGTTGACTTATGGCTTGATCATTAGAGACGCCCAGATCGTCGTTATGGCCCAGGGACTCCAAAACAGAGAAACGGTTTGAACACGGGATCTCATGGACATTCACCCTTCTGGCTGGAGTTTCCTCCACACTTGACAAGGCTCCATGTAGGTCCCCTTTGCTTTGGCAAGGCGAAAGCCTTGTGGTGACATCGCTGGTAGGGATCTTTCCCTTATCGAAGGGTTTTAGAAAAGTTGTGAGGGAGCTATTTTTTTAGCACTTCTGTGGGTCTTTATCTTTTTTGGTCAACAAGGCCTCCACTTCTTCCATTAGAATGTCAATATCATCTGCCACACAACCAGACGGAGCACAAGATGTTTTGAACAACTTAGGAATCTTGGGCTGGGCATTTCCCCCTGGCGGGCTATTTCTGGCCTTACGTTTCCCCATAGGAGCAGCTCGCTATAACTTAAGGATACCTGAAAGCCTGGAAAGAGGAGGTGTCTACACGGAGTTAAAATGTAGGAATTCCTACCTTACAACAAAGAGAGATTGCCTAGCCCGGCCTTCTGTCGGTCTCTGACGGGCACAGATGGGCCTGCCCTTGGCCCGGGCTTTGCCCGGGCGCGGCCCACGCTGCGGGGTATTGCGGCGCGCTTTGTAGCGCCCGCAATGCAGGGCCCAGCCCCCTCCGTTCGGCGAATGCTCCGGGGACTCGTAGTCCCACCAGGAGCCAAGGATCAGGTCTGTACAGTCAGTTGTGCTAGAATTTGAAAATGTTTGACATAACGATTTGTGCAAGAACACACTGAAGGGATTGTCAATTTGCCCAAGAGGTCCCCTTCGTTTTTTCTTGGGCAGTTTAGTTTTCATGCGAATTTTCCAAAGCTATCGCTATCTTTTTCTTTGTCACAAATGTTGGATCAATTTTACCTTTGGGTTTCTTTTGACATTCATTTACGAAATGACCCTTTTTCCCACAATACCGACACTGTCCACTTCTTCTCCGCATGTCTTTCTCCTCTTTGGTCAATGATGGGCGAACAGTTCTGATATCCATCGGTTCTATAATAGGATTTGAGGACAACTGAAGGTGTCTGGACCTTTCCATTCGCCTGTTGGGTTTTTCCCATTTTTTCTTTACTCCTTTTCTTTCTGAGAGTCTATGATCTAGCCGCAGGGTTAGATTAATTAAACCAGTACAAGTTTTTGGTTGCGGTCCAACTTGGTCCAATACATCTTACAGTTCGTCTTTTAGCCCTAGATAAAATACTGCTGACCTTTTTTCCTCTGGCCAAGCAGTTTCTAATACTAATCGGTTGAAGTGTGACAAATCGGTTATCAAGTCTTTGTTTCCTTGGCGTTGTTCTAGTAACTCTTTGTCTGCAGACATAGTTATTGCGCGCCTGCCAAATACCTTTTCAAATTCTTCTTCAAAACGACACCAATTATACAAAAGGGAACTGTCTAATCGGACTAAAGGCACTGCCCAAGTAGCTCCATCACCATTCAGATAGGATATAAGGAAGGCAATTCTAGATTGTGTGTCCGGAAAGGCACTGGGACGACACGTAAAATGTAGTTCCACCTGTGCGGGAAAAACTTGAACCTTATTGGGGTCCCCAGAAAACCTTTCTGGTGCAGCTAAAGGAATCTGTGTCGGCACGTTCACAGCTAGATTAGTAGGTGTGGAAAGCGTAGGACGAGACCCAGATTCAGAACCATCCACCTTACTCTGTAACTGGGTTACTTTGTTAACTAAATCGTCACATTTTTTGAGTCTGTCAAATCTCTTTGCATTTGAGTGACTACTTGAATATGGGTGTCTAAGGTGGCCATTTTGCGCAACTCGCGTACAGACCAAGAGGAAAGTATAAACTTGTGGGCTCACTATTCTGTCACAGTGCCCTTTCCTCGGGATCTGCATGCAGCTGAACAAAAAGCCCACCTCCCGGCGTCACCAACTCAGAAAGCTATCAGAGCACAGAGTTATGATGAAGCCCGGCAGGGGGAAGGGAATTGGGTTAGGGAACTGCAGGGACAGAGATCTGAAAAGAAACGGTTAGAACAAATATGCATATACTCATTCATTACAGTATAAACTCACCAATAGACTCTTGAATAAAGGCGTCTCCGTTGTATCAGATTGAGAACATTTGTGAATTTGGCGTAGCCCCTTCTTTGAATCATGGAACAAGAGCAAACTGCAACCTCTGAACCTGGAGATGGCAAGAGCTTTGGACTATGGTCATACTCTGAATATCAATCATGTAACAATTATGTATTCATAAGCCTAGATCTCAGCCTAGAAATTCTCAAAGACTTAATTATGGTTCCAAAAAAACAATGAAACTATAATTTGCATATCTCCAAAACGTTTTCACATTTACTACTAAGGCCTGAAAGTTTTACTCATACAACTTGAATTGCTTTGTTCGTTGGGCAGAAGCGCCTTGTTTGTTGTTCATGAAGCGCTTTGATCATCATACATGAAGTGCTTTGTTCATTATGCCAGAGAGCGCTTTTACTTGGTTTGCCTGAAGCACTACGCTCGTTGTGCTAAGGAGCGCTTTACTCATGTCGCCTGAAGTGTTTTGATCCTTGTGCCAAGACCACTTTACTCATGTGGCCTGCAACGCTTTGATTGTCGTGCCATATGCGCTTTACTCTTATGGCCTGAAGCGATTTACTTGTTGTGCTAAGGGGGGCACTTCACTCCTATGGCATGAAACGCTTTGACCATTGTGTCAAGGTCGATTTACTCATGTGGCCTGAAATGCTTTTGATTGTCGTGCCAAGAACGGTTTACTTGTTTGGCCTAAAGCGCCTTTCATTATCTTGCCAAGGGCACTTTACATGTGTGGCCTGAAGCGCTTTGCTTGTTGTGCTAAGTGGCGCTTTACTCATGTGGTCCGAAGCGCTTTGATCATCGCGCCAAGACCGCTTTACTCTTTTGGCCTGAAGCGCTTTTATCGTCGTGCCAGGAGCGCTTTACTCTTTGGACTGAAAGCGCTTTGCTCGTTGTGCTAAGGAGTGCTTTACTTTTGGAAGTAACAACTCCCTTCAAGATTGGGCTCATCTAGACCTTACCGCTACGAGTAAAACCTACTCATATCTGAATTCACCATAGAAACAAGGCTACTCCGATTTGCTGTCAATCTGCCATGCACGAAATCTGCTCTTCTTCAGAGGAACCCCCACGAGGTCTGACAGCATCGAAGTCTTCAAAATAGAGAGCAATGTGCTTGGGCGGGCTGGGCTTTATAGGACTGCCACACCCCAAGATGGACGCTGCCTCGAGAAATCGGAGAATTGTAGTCCATTCATAGAATGGCACTGATAAGTGCATCTTATCCACCAGTTTCCTGACCCTGCAGCTACATGAGCTTTACCACAGGGCAGGCGAAGCTGATAACCACTTCTAGAACAAGAGGGAGTGACAAGTGGTGCGCATGAAGCACCACAAGTAAGCGCAGCGGAGTTTCGGGCGGGACCTGACCGCGCACGGCCTTATTCCTGACAATTACTGAAGTGCTCTCTAAGCTAATTATACATGCAGTCATAATCCATTCACTGATAAATTACTCTATGAAAACTATTGTTTAAAATGTGGGTGTGTTCTTTTTCAGCATTTTCACCATATTTTATTTGGCAAACATCTGCTTCCATTAGCAGAGTTTTGTCTGTCCACCAGTTAGTACTGCAAATCCCAGGCAACCTTTCTGTATGCTTGACCATTGTAACAAGAGAGATCCAAGTTATGGTCCATTTCTAAGTTACTTTTGCAATGCCATTAGTTTTTCTGTCTGTTTCAAGCCTTTTTTAGGTTTGACATGTTAAAATCATGTGGGGATTTTAGGTTCTCTCTCTTTCTGTTGGCTTTTTAAGTGTTTCTTTCTGCCTCAGTGATTCATTGAGCGGAGGCCAATAAAAAGGGGACTCAAAAAACGTTGTGTTTCCCATGTTAATTCCCATGGGAGCGCTCAACACATCTACAGCCCAATCCACTGGATGGAATTACACCAAATTTGGCAGAAAGCTATCTGCCGGCATGCAGATTGTGCTTTTTGTTATTTGGTGTAAATCCGATCAGTAGTTCAGGAGAAATTTAAGGGCAAATACATTTGCATATGTCTGGCGGCGAATAATTTGCGAAATTCGTACATTTTTGCAAATACGCGTGCTGAAAGAAGCATTGCTATTGACTGACCGCAACCTGACTAGAAAGTTGCGACCACCATTTTGTTTCAAGGACATGATACTCAGGAGTGAAAATTCAAATTGATAGTGGCAGAAGGGGTCAGGGTGAAGGTTCTCTTGAACCCAGAGGTGTGATATAGGTGTCGTTTACGGGCAAATTATAGATTCAATATAATTTTGTGTCACAGCACATGGTATTCATGAAAATTCATACATTTTCATAAATTTTCACAAATTTCCGTGAAATATTCACAAAATGTTTGCAATTATGGAAATATTGGAGAGAAAAACCACATAGTCATTCATACACTAATTTATTCACTCATACATGCACTCAGAGGCTCAGGCCCCCACTCACACACCCACTCTGACACTCATGCTCCCACTCAGACCCACTCATAGACTCACACACCCACTTAGACACTCATGCACCCACTCACACATCCACTGACAGAGACAGGCCCTGTGGCCAATCTGCGTTGTGCGCGGCCGAAGGCCATACATGGCGTGGGGGTTAGGTTGTTATAACGGCTTGGTTGCAAGGCCTGGCTGCAAGGTCAGGCCTTGCGACCAACCTCTGCGTGCACGGCCAAAGGCCATGCATGGCGGGGGTTGGAATAAGGTATAGAATTAAAATTAGTTTACATTAAAAAGCCATGGAAATTCATTGAAAAAAACAAAAGTTACAGGGACGTTATAGTTAGTTTCCGAATTTACTCATACAAAACCATAGAAATTCAGCAAGTAACTATAACTTGCACCTTATGGTAACTATAACTCACGCCTTTGCCATGCACAACTAATTACTCCACATATTATGTAGCTGATGAGATCTTGTATGGTCTCCTCAAAACTACTGACTTTGACAATGCTTGTTTCAATAGTTATTGTGTTTGCCATTGCTACTTTAGCTTGCCAGCAGTAGGCAATGCATTGCTAAGAGTGAGCAGTGTGTGGTTGACAGGCCAGGAAGGAATATGGTGATAGGCTCATGGCAACTATTGCTTAGGTATAATTTCTTTAAACTGCAAGCATTGATTGCTGTGCTCACTTGAGGTGAGAGCAACAGCAAGCCTTCTCATTTCCTGCGAGAACCACACACAGGCTCTGAAGTGAGAAAAGATCACTGAGTGTTGAGCTTGTCAATTAGAAGTGGACAACACAGCGGGGCACAGTTTTCGGAACGGATCCCCACGGAGCTTTGAGAACGTTGTGCCTAATTGAAACACTGTTCTCCAGCAAAACAGCTAATCACTCAAAGTGAGCATTTTATGAAAACTTTCTTTCGTGTAAGGAAAAATTATAATTATGATAAGAATTCATTTGACTGAAAAGCTTCACATAAATACATAATTTGGTAGTGATATAAAACGTGTTTGAAAGTAATTAAAGCTACTTCGAGGATTATTAATTTATGACAACGTATCTGTTTTTAAACCAAGTAAATAATTTGTTTCCATGAGCCAGTATCGAGCGGGAGTTGATGCACAGAAACTGTTGAATGCTTGATGTGCAGGTGCGGCTCCTGTAGGGGCTAAGCGGTGGGGCGGGAGCACAAAACAAAGACAACATTAAAAAAAGTATAAAAAAATAAACTTACCTCACCTGCCCTATCACCATAGCCGCCACGCCGCTCTTCTGGCGCTACTTGCAGGCTCACAGCCTGACCTACAGCCAGTCTTCACACTGCTCTCACATGAGAGCAGTGTTTGGATTGGCAGAAGCAACCTGGCTTGGCTCTCCCAGGCAGATTGGGAGCCTGCTCCTGCTCTCTCCAACCCGGCAACTTCAATGCCCGAGGCGGCCGGCCATACACCCATGCGCACTGATGGGAGAGCACACAACTTCTCTCCGTCCCTGTCACCACCCATGGTCCCGCCCCTTGAAAAATAAAAACGATAATAAACATTGTTTATTATCATTTTTTCAATTTGTAGCTGCTGCTGCTGGGGGCTGAGGGCGACGACGCTCCGCCGCAATAGCAGAAGAGCCACGGCTGGTGATCAGCGTGTATGTGAGGGGAAAAAAAGAGAGAGATAGAGTGTGTGTGCGCAGCGCGTGCACGCCTTTTTCAAGTCAGTAGGAAGGTAAATAGTGTTATTGAGCTGGACGTGGATGGATCAGTCAGGGACCTTGATAAAGACATGCTTAATCTAATTTAATTTTTTGCAGCTTTATATAGCGCGAACTCGACCTCAAGGTTTTTGAGCTCTTTACATGAGCACTAGTTAAGGAAACATTAATTTTTGGTAGCCACGGTAAGATTAAGTGGTTTGCCAGAATCACAGGATGTTGAGCTGAAGCCTTGACTCGAATATGGTTTTACAACTCCAAAGGCGCCACATCTTCTTCCACATCTACTGTAAAAATATTTACAACCGGTTACCAAAGTAACCCAATTTCAGAACATAAAGGCTACACATTAGGTGGCTAGAACGTGCGTTCACCTCAAAAGTGTAAGGACTCACTAACAGTCAGTCATAAGACATTCATTCCACTATGAATAAGCCATAAAAGCACAGCAATACATGCAGTCACTATATAAAAACACAACTCCATATTTAGAAACAGTGGTAGGATGGTATTTCACAATTGCTCAAAGAGAGAAAATAGTTGTCAGTTCCATAGGATTTATCAAATTTGAAACATGAACCAATAAATCCGATTACAGCTGTACAAGTGCTTTCCGAAGGGAGTTGTTGAAAAAGAAGCAATGGCAGTTTATACTTTCTAATATTAGGACCATTAAATAAAGGGATAAGGAACCGTCTCCGAGGAAAACTGTACAATGTGCAAAATAGCATTTTGAGCAATGTGCTTTGTTCGGTTACTTTGTCACATGGGCAAGTAAGGTTTAGGCCATCCTGACATTAACATCACAGTAGTTTCCCCCACTGCTGGCTTAATATTTTCATTTACCATTCGTTTGGACTCTAAGCATTCAAAAAGTAAGTGGTTCATTATCGGTCTAGTAGTACCATCGATAGATTGCGGGTGTTCAAACAAATCAGGGTCCCCAAAGCAGTCGGGGTTTGTTTTACATACATGAGCCAGGATATGACTTTCAAGTTGTTCGGTGCAGTGGCATGCAATCCATAATGCCTACTTTGGAGAACCCCGTTTCACATTTTACCCAAATTGACACCCATGACAGAATGGACCAAGCTTTTATAAAATCACTAATGTAGGATAAACCAACCTCAGAGTGGCAGATGGAATTAGTTTTTCAAACTGCCAACAGCCGGTGTATGAAGTTTGACCCTCTGAAGGGCCTTGGGTTGAGTGTGGCCCCAAATCCCAGCCCCATATGAACCCACAAAGAAACACTTAGATTTATATTATCAAATATAGCTTTGATTGGTCTTGCCCTGACTTGGCTGCATATCAATATACTGCCTTAGATGAACTAAGCAGTGGTTGGGTTCTAATGGTGAGCAGATAGCCTCCAATGTAAGGGTGATGTGAACGATAAACCCAGATATGAAAAGAGGCCGCGGGTACTCTTCAAATCTCTTTGGTATCTATAGAGTGATATCTGATCATGGTTTCTTTCGGAGCACATGTCATCACAAATTATTTAGTAAGATTGATATTGCAGTCTAAATCATTCATGAAGAGAGCAAAGGTGTCCAATAAGGATTGACGTTGATTCGCCCTCCATGAAGCAACACCAACAGTAGTAAAATCATCCATTGACTTAAGGTAGACAGTGGGATCAAGGTCAATATCCTCCTTACATTAAAGTCAATATCCTCTGCCCATTAAAGCCAATATGCCCCAAACAACCAATCACACACCCATGAAACCACTCACACACCTAATCACAGACCGATAAAACCGCTCACACACCTGAACAGCCAGTTAGATCCCCATTCATGCACCCATGAAACCAATCACACACCCATACAACCACTCACACACCTACTCACACACCCACACAGCTACTCACACACCTACTCACACACCCATACAATCTCTCCCACACCTAAACAACCACACACACACACACACTCACACACTTATACCAGCACTCACACACCCACTCACACAGCCATAGAACCACTCACACACACAGAAAAGTACTGACAAACCCATCCACAGACCCATGAAGCCACTCACATACCCATTGACAAACCTATGCAGCCACTCACACACCCACTGACAGAACAATACAGCCACTCACACCCATACAGCCACTCAGACACCCACTCACACACTGATACAGTCACATAGCCACTCAGAATACATGTTACAAATAGTATCACTCTTTAGTAGTACAAACATTTGTATTAACTTATGCAGTAACTTAGTATCTATCTTTATGTCTCAGAAATGTTTATGAAACACACTCTATGGATGATGCCATCAGTGATGTCATCAGTGATGTCATTTGAGATGTCATCAGTGATGTCTCTGACTATGCCAGGAGGAATGTAATATGTGAAGTCATAAGCAGTGCATTGCAGGTGTGTAAGTTATAGTTAGCTCAGGTAACTATAACAGCTGAATATCAATGGTTTTGTGCATGTGAAACCTCAGCCTAACTATAATGTCACTGTAACCTTTGTTTTTTTCAATGAATTTGTTATTTTTAAAATGTTTACTTCCTAACTATAACATTCCTGCAACTTTTATTTTTTCAGTGACTTTCTATGTTTTTTTAATGTTATTTCCTAACTACAATATCCCGGTAACCTTCGTTTTTTTTGTGATTTTCACAGGTGTTTTTATGTTTTATTTCCTAAAGGTAACCTTTCAGAGTGGGTGTCTGAGTGGCTATGAAGGTTGCTGAGTGGATGTGAGAGTGGCTGTATAGGTCTGTGACTGGGTGTGTGAGTGGTTCTGTGGGTGTGTGAGTGGGTTTGAGAGTAGCTGTGTCGCTAAGTGAGTGGGTTTGTGTGTGGCTGTATGGGTTTGTGAGGGGGCACATTAGTGACTGTATGGGGCTGTGAGTGGGTGTTTAAGTAGTTGTGTGGCTGTATGAGTGGGTTTGTGAGTGGCTGTAAGGATCTGTGAGCGTGTGTGTGTGTGTGTGGCTGTATGGGTCTGTACAGTGGATGGGAAAAGGGGGCGGGGCCTCTGAAGAGCTCTAACGAGCTCTCAGCAACCTCACTGTGTAGGACTTACTGGTGGTAACAGGAGGGGTTCTTGGCCCCCAACGACCCTCAGAAGCCAAGAGGACTTCATCCCCCAATTAGTAGTGTGCCAGGAAACACGTTTGCAGAGTGGTTGAGAAAGGTGGTGGGGACTCCGACGAGCTCTCAGCAATACTGCTGTGTGGGACTTACTGGTGGTAACTGGAGAGGTTCTTGACCCCTAGTGACCCTCAGCAGCCAAGGGGACTTCATCCTCCAATGAGTACTGCACCAGGAGGCACATTGCAAAGTTGTGGAGAAATGGACTGGGCCTCCGACAAGCTCTCAGCAATACCACTGTGTAGGACTTACCGGTGGTAACCGGAGGGGTTCTTGGCCCCCAGTGATATTGAGCAGCCAAGTAAAATTTAATTCCCCAATCAGTAGTGTGCTAGAGTGGTGGAGAAAGGGGGTGGGCCTCCAACAAGCACTCAGCAATGCCGCTCTGTGGGACTTACTGGTGGTAACAGGAAGGGATCTTGGTCTTCAACAACCATCAGCAGCCCCATATTGCAGAATGCACTCACTCTAAACTAAGGTCAGAATAAGACGGTTCATAAATTAGGAAACTCATGAAAACCATTCTCTTCAAACCTACTGTTCTCCACACGTAACACACTTGCGCCCTAAGGTAACTGTAATTCGTGGCCCTGCCATGCACAGTTTTTTCTTAAATATTTTGACTGCTAATGTTTCATTGATATTTGTATTGACATTAAAAAAGTTATGAGTGCTGTTGTATCTGGGGTAATTAGCAGTGCGTGGTGAAGGCACGTGTTATAGTTACCTCGGGCGCGAGTTGTAGTTACTTGAAATAGCTGTAAGTATACCTGCTGAATTTCTATGGTTTTGAATGAGTAAATTCAGACTAACTATAATGTCCCTGTAACCCTTGTTTTTTATGTGCATTTCTATGTTTTTTAAAATTCTATTTCCTAATTATAACATCCCTGTAACCTTCGTTTTTTTCAGTGAATTTCTATGGTTTTTTACTGTATAGTAATTTTAATTATTATATGTTAAACAACCTCTGCTGCACTGGGCCTATGGCTGTGTGCAGCATAGGTTGGCATCAGGGCCTGCGTCCGCCCCCTATAACAACCAGACTCCGCGCCGAGTGACAGGACCACGGGAGGAGTCTAAAGGCCTCTGCTGTCCCAGCCAGCTCCCCACATCCTGCAGGAGCAGACATTACTCTCCCAAGCAGGGAACTGCTTTTAATAGCAGCTCCCTGCTTATCTGAGCAATGTTTTCATCTGTCTTCTCTGCACACATATTTGTGTGCAAGGAAGACAGATCAAAACTCAATTTTATGCAAGTGAGAGCTGTTTGATAGCTCTTACTTGCTGCAAGCGGCCTATGTTTGTTTTTGCTTGGTGAGAGCTGTCAGTTCCCACCAACCAAAAGCAAACAGATATGCCCTGAGGGTGGGCACCCCTGAACATAGCAGGAGCAGATCCTGGGAGGTGGTGGTCCTCAGGGCCATCATTGGCTCCTCACCCGTACAGCTGTTCACACACCCACTCACTCAACCAATACAACCACTCGCACAGCCACTTGCTCACTCATAAAGCTACTTACACATCCATTCACTCTCTCATACAGTGAATGACTCAAACTCTCACTCACCCATAGACCTGCTCACACACCCACTCACACATTCATTGAACTATTTACACTCAGTGGATGATGTCAGATGTCATTTGAAATGTCATCAGTGATGTCACTGACCATGTCATGAGTGATGTAATGCATTATAGGGGAGGAAGTTATAATTAGCTCAGGTAAGTATAACTGCCAAATTTCTATAGTTTTGTATGTGTGAAATGTGAGCCTAACTATAATATTCCTGTAACATTTGGTTCGTTAGTTGAACTTCTATGTTTTTTTAATTCTATTTCCTAACTACAACGTCCAAGTAACCTTTTGTTTTTTCAGTGAATATCTATGGATTTTATAACATAAAGTAATTTTTATTACTATATGTTAATCCAACCACCATCATGCACAGCCTCTGGCTGTGCGTGGTGGCGGTTGGTGGCCGAGCGCCACTACCCTCCCCAGGCTGATCTCGGCTCCGGGGACCTCATCCCTCAGGGCCCAGCCTAAATATTTAATTCTTATTTTTGGGTGGGGGCCTCACTACTCCCCTCCCCAGGCCGATCGTGGCCCCTGAGACTGCATCCCTCGAAGCCTGACCTAAATATTATTTTTGTTTTTGGGGAGGGGAGCCATGGGGTCCCCATCCCCAGGGCCATTCTTGGCCCGGAGATCCCATCCCCAGGGCTCAGCCTAATTATTAATTTGTTTTTGGGGTGGGGCAGCGGGACCCCTCCAAGGCCAATCGTGGCACCAAGGACCCCATCACGCGGGCCTTGCCTAATTAATAATTTTTTGGGAGAGAGTTGGGTGGTGCGGCCCCCCCTCCCCAGGGCCAATGTCAGCCCTGGAGTATCCATCCCCGGGGGCCCAGCCTTATTATTATTTATTTTTTGGAGAATGGGGCCATGGGGTCCACCCAAGGCCAATCACTGCCCGGGGGACCACATCCCCTGAGGCCCAGCCATGTGACCTGGGTGCCCCCTCAGGGCACCCAGTCACAAAGTTGGGGACTGCAGGGGAAGTCTGAGGGTCCTCGCTTTCCCAGACGGCTCCCAACCTCCTGTCACAGAGACAAAAGCAGCTAAAGCAGCTCCCTCTGTTTGAGAGCAATGTTCCTTCCGTTTCCCTGCCTGCTTCTCTGCAGGCAGGGAAACAGAGGAAACCTCCACTCATAGTGAGGGAGTGCCAACTTGACTGTTCTCCCTCACTGCGAGCAGTGTTTGCTGTATCTTGGTGAGAGCTGTCAGGTTCTGCCAAGTTACAGCAAACAGCTGTGTTCCATAGGTGGGCACCCGGGACATAGCAGGAAACAGTTCTGGGGGTGGTGGTCTCCAAGACCATCAGTGGCTCCATAAAGGGAGGCCACATGGCCCCTCTCCAATGTAATAGCCCTAAGGAAGTGGTGGTTGCCAGGGCCCAGGTGTCCGTATGGACCCCCTATTTGTTTTACAATTAGCCCCGGGGAGGTGGTGGTTCCTGGGGCTGAGGTGGGGTTCTGCGGCACCCCGCACATCATTTGATTTGGTGCCCCAGAGAGGTGGTAGCCCACGAAGCTGCTCCATCCAGCAGTTCGGGCTGTAATCATGTTCAAATGTACTATGGGAATTAACATGGAAAAGGCAAGTTCTCTTACCCCCACTTTTCCTCAGACCCCGAAAGTTTCCATGCGCAACAGCAATCACTGTGGCACTCTTTTTGGAAAGTTTTTTGTCAAACGGTGCCAAAGATACAGGCAAGTCAAAAAACACTTTTTCTATGCAAACGTGATCCTAACCATAACTACCTAGTGGTGACCGTCTATAACTAGATGATTGATGTAATATGCAAACTGAGAGAAAAAGAACACCCCTTTAAAAAACTGAAAAACCCTAGTTTCACAAAGCTTTTAGGTATATGTCCCTAGATGTAAACTTTGAGCAGCTAAGTGCAGCACCCAACTAGAGGGGCTTGGAGTTTGCTTGTGTAATCCAGCAACTATGTAAGTACTTGCCTTCTGCACACACTATTGCCTCTTTTGTTTCAGCAAGCAGCAGCCTGAGAGCAGTTGAGTACTGTGTTGTGCAAAGTTGTCTGCAAATTTCATACATAGCCTGGGCAAAAGAAAAAATAATACAAAAGCATATCTTCTGTCTGTAGGCAGACTGGACACGCAGGGCCCAGGCTCGCTGCACCCTTCCATTCTCGACAAAATATCAGCAGAGGGAGGGAACCAGTTTCCTAGCTACTTGTGCCGAAATAAGGTCCAAAAATGATTCAAACCTACAATTTTGCTTGAGGTCAATAAAATCATCAGTGAGAAGGCCAACCCTTTCAGTCGCGCATCTCTGCACCCCACATGTATGCCCAATGCTGGTCTTTTAACTGGGTCTTTGAGGGCTGGGTCCTAAGATTCTCATACCCCAGATGTTTTCCAGGCCCAGTCAGGAAAGGGTTAACTTAAGAAAGGATAGCACTTAATCTTGCTGCCATTATCCAGGGCCACTATCTCTTTAATGGCTTTGTAGTAGCTATCTAGTGCTGGAGTAGACCTCAGTCTGTCAGTAAGAAATCGGTCTAAATCTACCTTTGTTTGTAATTGCTTTTACTCAAGTGTACCAAAGCCGTGGAAGAATGGGAGTGCTCATAGTGAGACTTAGGAGTGACCTCAAAATGTTGTTTTCTCCAGCTTTCTTTGCTCCATTGTTTCGCCCCTACTAATGAGAGAACGTCCCCCTTGCATACAATATGCCTGGCATAGGCATAATGTGGCACAAGGGGTTTCAAAGTGGTGCAATGGATGCATTGTGCTACTTTGTAAATCTGGCAGGCCGATTCTGTCCTCGTTGGGCCACATTAGCACAAAGAATTATGCTAACGTGGTGCAAGGCCCTCTTAAATCTGGGGCTTAGTTTTACTCAAGTTGACTATGAGGCCTCTTTCCTTACAAAAGTCAGAAAACCGATTCATCAAAGCCTGTATATTCATTGGGGGTCTTGATACCAACAGGGAATCAACAGTAAATAACAGTATTGGTGTTCAACGACCAGCTATCAGCGGTGCAACACACGTACACTGCTCCATGGAGGCCACAACATCATTTTACTATAGGGCAAAGAGGGTGGGTGCTAAAGTGCAGCCCTGCCACTTCCATATCTAACCTTAATCTGATATGTCAGCTCTCCCTGTTGGCTCCACCACACTTGTGCAAAGGTGTCCAAGGGCAGGTACATTCAAATTTCAAGAAGTGGAGCAGTAATTCCCTTGTCCCTGAGAACCTCCCACTGTTAAGCGTTGTTTTTAGATCCACGAAGATTAAATAAAGATGTTCCTTCTGAATAACCAAGTTTTTCCAGTAGATAGTCATGAATCTAAACACCTGATCTATGGTGCTGCTTCCCAGATTTTGGAATCTCTGCACCCCCAAAATTGCCTGAGTAAGTTTGTTCAGGTACTCCGCCCATTTGTCAATATATGCAATGAAGAGATTCCCAGGGATTCTGTCAGGCCTTGCAGCTTTCCCAGGGATAATACTCCTAGTGGTCTGAAGGTCTATAATAAACTCCAATTCTGAGCCAGACCCCATCGTACTAGGTCGGTCCAGGGTGTAGGAATATGCCTCCCATATGTGTCACAGAGTGCTGTAAACTGTTCCCACCATATCTGGGGCTGGATAAGATTGAGCACAGTTGCTTGAGCCAAATGTCTATCATTGGCCACTAATTTCCAGAACTTTGTAAGGTCCTTGGATTTGGCTGCATCAGAGATAAGATCCCATAAGTGGGAGTCCCAGAGCCTCTGTGCCTTCTGCTGCACTTCTTTATACTGAGTCCATCTGTCCTCTATCAGCTCACAATTTCTGCTTTTTAGAGATGAAAGGAGTATCTTTTTGGCTACTCTGCAGTCCTTGTTGAACCATGAGTCATTAGCTTTGGTATTGGGATAAGCCCTCCTATGAATAGTCTGAAAATGGTCACTAACAGTAGAATATAAATCCTTATGTATAGCAAGGATGTAACAGAGTCAGACAAATTATCCAGGCTCTCCAGCGTAGTCATAAAAGCCTTGTTCATACTATCTAGGATCTTGGGCTGAAAAGCAACTTTGGGCGATTTCAAAGTGAGTCTATTATTAGCTGAACCAATGCCCTTACTAATAGATAATGGAGAGGGCATGAGATGTAATGCAATATCAGCCATTGTGCAATGAATAGCATTGTGGTCGCTGTCTGACCTTATAAGCACCTTCATATCGAACACAGTGCACCATAAAGGCAGGGATACAAGGATGTAGGTGATTCTACTAGTATGCCTTGGCCTGTTGTAAGTATGGTGCACATGAGGGTCTGATTTGGTACTGCCATTACAGGCCGGAGGCTATGTGCTATGTGCTAATGTGAGCGAAAGCATCCGATAGGCTACATCCGTGGAACTCTTGATGGGGGGTGTCCAATAACTGGATTCCCCATTCCTCATCCTCAGCCTCACCAAAGGTTTCACAGAGATTAGCAAAAGGCTCAAAGACTCAAATGTGGGTATTTAAATCCCCAGCAACGATCAAGGAGTCATGGGGATTAGGGGTTTCACCTGTGGGCCAAAAAGTGTTTGCATGTTGGTGATTCTCCGCACCCCTCTATTATAGATATTATAAGTACATAACGGGTAACCCTCCTGCCTAGATACACAGATGCCCTGTATTTCATAGGAGCCTACCTCAAGTGACCTTATATTCATTTAAAGCAAATCCATATTAGAAACCCTTCAGAAGGAGGACAACTGCCTGTATGTTGTGCAGGAATGCTGAAGCTTGAATAACCCACCCTATATGCTGGTTTCATGCACCATGTCTCCTAAAAGAGCTACAAATCCAATTGATCTACAAACTTGCCCCAATATGGGTCACCCAGTTTATTTGTTAGGCCTGCATCATTCCAGGATAGTATTTTTCTATATATTGAATCATTATCAACTCCAGGATCAGAGGTATTAGGCAAACACTCAACTGTATGTGCTTCAGCCAGACCTCCCTTTCGTCCCCGGGAGGGGGGTGTTTAGAAGACAGGTCCTGCTTTGTTCTGCCCTGCCATAAGTGCTAGAGAGGGGGCCCGGGCAGAGTCATCCAATTGTGGATGCCCCTAAAGGCTCACTGCCAGTTGGAATGTCAGAGGAGACAGAAGTATTCCGCTCACGGGAGAGGGTGGGCTAATACTGAATAGATGAGCCCATGGAAAGATTTTTGCATAGTCCTAGACCATCCAAGTTCTCCACCAGTTGCATGTCTTACTGTAAGCCCTATACAATCCTGATTTACTGTTGAGGAGTCATGGAATCTTACAGTTTGGACTTTTTCAGTGTCGATTACAGAAAAACATGTTTGTACATGTTTTATCAAATTGATGCATTTATTTTTCCTCTTCTCTAACCCCAACATTTAACTTTGGAATATTATTCAGAAAGACAGTTGGAAATCTGATTGAGGTTGCTCTAGAGCCCTCTCCAAAAAGAGAACCTTCCCGTGCAAATTGGGTTTGGCTTCTCCTATATGTGTATGTTTGTTGGCTGATCATGGATGATCTAGACTCCTTCTTCACAGCTATAGACGTGGCGAGGCCAACCCCTTGGGGTCTGTTGTTTGCTACCTGACAAGCATGAGTGGTGGTTTCAGAGCACCGTTGTATCTTTTTAATACTCCCTGTACCTTGTGCCTCTTTGCCTTTGGGCTTTTTCACCAGTTGTGCTCGTCAATAAGAGATGTGTAAGTGTGACTGAAGCTAGTGGTTGCCACATTGCTCCTCAGTAATCTTTCAGGCGATTTTAGTTACCTCAAAGTCCCAACTTTGTTGCCTAAGGCTGACACTTTGGCCTTCAAATCGCTAAGATGTTTGGAGACTGTTTACTGTGGCAAACAATTCATCTAAGCTCATAGGCCCCTTGCAAGCGAACGTGCAGAATATACCCACCACATTTCCCTCAATTGCCATCAGTTGTGGTATCACATTTGAGGCACCGTCATCAGAAATACAGGCGAGGGACACAAATCAATTAGTACCAACAATTGCAGGGTCCGATGAAAGGGAATGTCCGTGGCCCATAGCGAGTTTGGCAAGATTTTCCTGTAAACACTTGTTGCAACAGAATTCACGCCGTTGAGTTCTCCCGAGTGACTTGGCACAGGGCATTTAGATTTATTAGCAAATAAGGTAGCAATATTGCCAGCTGGTTTTGCATGGGGTTGTGGTCTTGATTTATATCCCCCCAGTAAGAATTCAACTTCCTCAATCAGATTGTCAATGTCCTTTAGAGCCAGGGTCCCTTGGGTTGGAACAGCAGCCTCAGGCCTAGAGAGTTTCAAACTTTTAGTCCTTTTCCCACCCAGGGATTCTGTGGCCTTTCTCTTACCCATAGAGGAGCGGGGGCAGCTGCACTATGGATGAAATGAAGTTCCCTTCTGGAAGGCTAGTAAACAAAAGACCCCAGAGCCAACGTTAGGAGGGTGGCCCAGCCCAGCTTCATTCGGCTGCAGACAAGTACAGATGGGCCTTACCTTGGCCTGGGTTTTGCCTGGGGCACAGCCCAGGCACGTATGTGCATCCCACACGGTGGGAGAATCACTGCCCTTAAGTGGGCACCAATGAGCACTGCCTGGCCCGCCTCCTGTGGGAAAAATGCAATGATGGTGGCAACTGATAGTTGTGGTCTGCCTCATAGGATTGCGGTGATGGTTTTGTGCATTCCAAGCTGCAGGAGAGTCACAAACCTTAAGAGGAATCATGACACCAATGAGCGTTACTGGGCCTGCCTCCTGGTGGGAAAATGCAGTGATGGCAGCTGATAGTTGTGGTCCCCCTTGTAGAGTTGCAGTGATAGGTTGGTGAGCAGAGCTATATGTTCAAAACACTGTGGAAGAATTATTAAAACATTTCAAGATGGTACCACTGTGCAATGCCCTTCTACAATATGTATGCTGATGCGTTGTTAATACTTGTATTACTATTATAAATAATCCATTCAGTGTTTAATACAATGCAGTGTTCTGGTATTTTCTCTACTTTTCCACTTGCTGCAAACAGCCTTGGGGCCTGGAAACAAAGTTAGATGCACCCCACAACCATAAGACTAAAAGCTTGCTTGAAGAATACTTAGAAAATGTTTTCTGTGATCACAAATTGAATGACACGGGCGACAAATCAAAATGTATAGTAATAATCCTGTGGGGACGTTCTTCTCTCCTGGCACCCCCCAGAGTCTTTTTATTTTGTGCTGGTGATGCCCGCCCTCTCCTGAACATCACTTTGGGATTTCAGACTACTCCACTGCCTTACAGGGTGAGGCTTTCAGTTGTTTTGCCTTGAGGCACACTTTCCATTGCAGCTGCAGGCTTTCCTCCTTTTCAATTTGTTAAACAAACTGCACTCTTGGATGCTTAACGTCTTACCCTGTCAGTCCTATGGAGGACCAGAGGGTTTGCACTTCCAGATCCACACAGGAGTCTAAGCCTGCATTGCACAGCTGGTTCCCCACCTTGCTAACACTGATTTCTGTGCAAGAATGAGAACAGGCAGTCTTTGTTTGCCATCTGAAGCTGCAGGAAAGTTCCTCAGTGCTCCACTCTCCATGTTCTCCTTGAATGTGGTCACAAGGAGCTAGAGGTGGTGCACTCCAGTGCTCCAGGAGTTTGGCTCTCCTCTGGAGCTTGACAATCAGAAGTGCAGCAGCACTCTGCTCTGCACCCGGGGTGGTGGTCTTCCCTGGCAGTGTAGAAATAAAGAAAGAGCAAGAGTCACACATGCCCCCTAACCTCCAGGGCAGCCCTTTGGAGAGTCCTGGCCCTTCCCGGGGGAACAGAAACTTCATACAATCAGAGATGCCACACATGAGCTGAAACTGTTAGGTCCCCGGGGAGAGCCCTACACTCCCAAAGGCTTCACTTGGGTCAGGGTGTTCACAAAGCTTCTTTCCAACTGAGGAATTGACAGAATTTTGATCACTCCATCAACCGTGCGGCAAATTTTTTCTCCCTTAAGCCTCCAGAAAATGTGACCTGGGAAATTAGATTTGTCACTTCTAGTGTGATTTTCTCACACACGGTCGCAGGTGGAAACAAGTGGTCATGGTTAGATGGTTGCCATTTGAGTAGATTTACTGCCACTCAAGTATATTTTCTACTCAAGCAGCAGCAAAATCAACCCAAATGGACCCGTGCTCTTGCACAATGCATGGTGCTATTCACGCTGATTCTCAGGGCTGCTTGTTCTACTGGAACGAAACTGCAGCATGAGCAGTGCAAGCTGCCTGTTTTCTGCCTGGTGGAACTCCGCAGAATCTTGCAGAGTTTTTATGTACCTCTGCACAATTTCATATAGTGAAACACTGTGAGTTCCGCCCATCCATACATTTGGGTACCAGGCAGAGACTGTGCAATGCGGCCTGCTTTTCTTTGGACCAAAACAAAAGGCTCAATGAAATATGTTTTTCTCCGGCACCATGGGACTAATTTGAATGTATCTGGCTCCTTATGTTTCTGGTGGCATGCTCTACCCACCAGGAGCCTTCATTTTTAGCCTCCTGGGATCTAACATTTTTAGATTCTGTGGGATCTGTTTTTTCACTGGTCTCTGATGACGGAGAGTTCAGGGCCTACCTACCTGCTCTTTGGCTCTTCACACCCAGCAAATGGCCTCAGTCTGAACTCCTGGTCCCTTAGGCACTCAATCTCCTCAGCAACACACCTCATGGTAAATTATCCAATCTACCCGCACTCCTTTCTCCACGCAATACTGGTCACCTGCTCTGTGCTTATTTCTCAAGCCGTAGTCGGTTTCTCCCTTCTGTGGGGATTGGCCACCTAAAGGACCAACCCACAGAAGATCCAGAGGAACCCTCTCCTCACAGTCACCGGCAGGAATACTTCTGTACTGTCTCCAACCACATGCTTGTAGTCTGGCAGAATCCAGTGCTTCTCACAATTTCTCCCTTGTGCAGGGGTTTTTAAGTAACAGTGAAAAGTCCCAGAAAGTAGGTACCGCTGCCTAATTCATAGGTGATACATTATCACTCCACCCCTCTCTCCTGCACAGTATCTTGGAACGTAGCAGAATGGTGACTTCAATTGGTCATTAGACATAGCTCTCTTGAGAGCTCTAAACCTCACACCGAATATGCCATTGCCAAACTGGTACATTCCCACCAATCTTCAAAGGGTTCTCTTAGAGAGACTTGGGAAAAATATCTGGTGTCTCTACTACTAAGTTCCTAAGAAGGGCATGCCATGCTTCTCAGACAGTCTCAAATATAAATGAGGATGCAGATTGAGCCCCCACACTCTTCCTTTCTCACAAACTGGTAAATCCCCTACCAAATGACCCTATTGCATAGGGAACACTGTGATCTACCTGCTATCCAGCTGAGTAATAAACTTGGACTAGCAAGGTAGTTCAAAGCCCAAATCTAATTAAGGTCTGACTCAGGTAAATGTGACCAAATTAAGGTAAAAGAAGGAGTGCAGACCAAAACAAAATAATATTATATTTGCACTCAGGGCCTTTATTTAAATAGGGAGGCTGAAGTTAAACTCCTCTCTAGGCCAAAGCAAAGCAAAGTTAGATTTAAGTGCAGCTTATTCCTACAGTGTGAACATAGTTAAGCACTACAGACATACAGTAAAGGACAGCAGAGTTACAGTTTAGTAAAAAAGAAATTGGATGATATTGTTTTGAATACCCAACTGAATTATAAGGCTAGCAAAGACATGTATTATATGTCCTATCTGCACCAGACTATGGGTGCACAGATAAAGGGCTGAGTTCCACTCGCCCAGCCCACATGCATGTGCACAAGTGTGTCACCACATGTTCAAATGCATCCACGCACAGCTCTTACCTCAGCTGTGCAGAGGCAGATCTTAATTTGAAAGGCCAGCTTGGGCTGTTGGCACTCAGATCCATTTGACCTGACCTTGCAGAGAGTGATACTCAATTAGTATGACTCACAGCTGAGATTCAGAATCTGAGTGGTCCAAAAAGCAAATAATTGTGGGCCAGATTTACAAGGCTCTAGTGCCACAGGAGCATCACTTTTAGTGATGGTCCAGTGGTGCTTATCATGGCACCATATTCACAAGGAGGCGTTAAGCCACTTTTTATGGCTTAACACCTCCTTGTAAATATGGGCCCCTCCGATGCAGATTTCTGCAGCAGAGGGGTGTGCTATAGGTGTTGCTGTGGGCGTTCCACTGCAACATCCATTGCTTTTGACGCTGCCCCAGATTTATGAGGGGTGGCATTAGCATGGTGCAACAAGGAGAAATACTTTTTTTCTCCTCATTTTTGTTTTTTCTATGTGTGCTGCATCCTGCAGGGCCTGTTTGGGACTGGCCAGGTCTAGGGCCAGAAATGCTGCCCAATTTTCCATTTATCAGAAAGGAGCGTATTCCCTACACATCCTCCAACATCCATACACAATATTAGCAAAGGCATACAACTCATATACCACAAACATACTTCATACAGATTGCAATGTCTCATCAACCAGCACAAAATCCCACATACCACACCTATACATACATCCACCACAACTACAACATTAAGTCACCTTCATTCTCACAGCAACCACAACTCTGTCCATTCCCATTAGCACATTCTGCCATCACCCACACAACACAAAACCACATTATACATTACTTTCAGCCATCCCGACACACGCTTCCTGTTCATACAAATCTGCAGCACTATCCTCATTTGCTCCTGCCAGACCACCTTATATCATGACAATACCCAAACCCAGCCTTCCAATACACAATCCACAAACACCCTCCCCTTCTCTTCACCAATTACACACAACCATACAATCCTTACACTCCACTCCACCACACATATTACCTCTTCCAGTGATCAAAACTAACACAGACACCCCTAATTCATATCTATCCCGGCTTGCACATCTCATACACTCTTCTCTAAAACACATCACCACCCCTGTAATATTCTAATACCACTCACCAGCACTAACTCACATACAAATCCTTCACAGAAAACCACTAAATCAGTATATTCTCTCACTATTCCACAAAAACAAAACAAACCACACTCATCAGCACATCATAATAACACAAACATTGATACTGTCTATCACACCCACTCCCACCCTCATGACTACACAAATAACACAAATCCTGGTCAATCTTTACTCGTACATTCTCACTCTTCACAAACATCTACCTCAGGCACCCAACACAGCTACATTCATTCACCCGCCTCTCATTCATTGCACAATTTAGAGTCTTACATTACAATCCACATGTTCATCCACCAACCCTACCCCATACTCCTTCCACACTAAAAAGAGGCAAACAAAAGAAACAACACTCCACTCTTAACAACTTCGCATCCCTTTGTCTATTACACAATAAGGCTACTCCACACAAAAAACTACACTCACCATGTCACTCTCAGTCACGAAGTCCATCACTAACACACACATAGACCCAGAGACCCAACAAAATGCCTCCTAAGCTTGCTGGACGAGGAACACTATATAGAAAAACAGGACAAATATGACCCTCATACAGTTATCACAACTAACACACCTGCTACAAGCTCCAAATATACTGCTCACCCTTCTCCAAAACAAAGTGCCAGTACCACAAACACACATTTTCTAAATTGCCTACTCATAAATGCACGATCAATCACTGACACACAGTCAGACTTACTATTTGTAATGGAATTATGGTTGGGAAATGACATGGCCCAGTGTTGCATAAAGCCATTCCTCCTGGCTATCAAACCATCACACAAAACCGTAAATGAGGAGGTCGACTAGCGATTATATTCAAACAAGCAATAAATCTCAGTAAGACAGACAACATTTCTATACAAGGTTGTGAGGCCCTCCTCACCAGATGCAACCCTACAGCATCATCCTCCTGTAACTTTCTCCTCCTTTACAGACCTCCCCTAACAATTCAGCATTCCCAGACACTTTTCTAGACACAGTTTCAAATCTTATAACATTATACTGTAACCTATGCATTCATGGGGACCTAAGCATTTGGTTTGACAAACCCAATATGCCCCATCCAAAAGCTATCACCACTGGCCTAGTCACACTGACCCTATATCAGATTGTACACAATCCCACACACATTGCTGGACACGTCCTCAATGTCCTTCAAACCCTGAACTAGTTACCGTTCAGAGCATCACACCAATCACATGGTCAGACCACCATTTGGTAACTTTCTGACATAAAACACCACAAATCAACACACCCCATAACACCTTACATACATATATCGACCATGGAGCAAAGTCAATGTTGAAATCTTACAAACACAACTAACAGCCAACATAGATCTAGACACAATACATTCTGTTCCAAAACGTTATCAGTGGCTATAGAAAGCTTTCAATATCCTAATATCACTCAGAAAAACTAAACAATACAAAAGAAAAAGAATATCTTGGAGAAACACAGAACTAAAAAGGTAAAGCAAAAAATCAGAAGGCTGCAATGGACCTGGCACAAAACAAACAACATTCAAGAAAAACGTCAGCTACACAAACTTAACAGAATATACAAATCTTCAATCAAAAAAGCTAAAAAAGAAAGCATTGCTCAGACAGAGTTCTAAATTCTAAAACAACAACTAAAGAATTTTATAAAATTCTCAATGAATTTCGAAAACCTAAATGCATGGAGGAAGTCATCCCACTACTCATGATTTCACAAACATACTGGCAATTAATTTTACAACCAAGGCAGGTACATTGGACTCCTATTTAAAACAGAAGAAAACCATCAGCACCAGCCCAATTTCTCAAATCCCCTCCAAGAATAAACCAGCCCAGTCTCTGCATTCCTTCAAACAAATATCACAAGGTGAATTTATAGATTAATTCAAAACAAGCAGGCCTTCCACCTGTCCTTCTGACCCTTGTCCACCACACATCTTCAAGAACATTCTTTTATCTACTTCTACTGCCACACTTGTAAGAAGAATCATCAATAACTCTTTAACTATAGGAACTTTTCCTGAAGACCTGAAAAAGGCATACATATGTCCGTTATTAACTAAAACAACCGTAGACCCGCATTACCCCAATAACTACAGACCAATCACAAATGGACCTTTCCTGGGCAAACTGATAGAAAGAGCAGCATTCGCCCACATGTCACAATTCCTTGAAGACAACTCCAACCTTTCAGACTACCAAACTGGATTCCACCAAGGAAGACGCACTGAGTCGGCACTTATAACAATCTGGGATGATCTTAAAAACACAGTTGACCACAATGGAGTTGCTGCACTACTTCTCTTGGACCTCTCAGCTGGGGTCCCCCAAGGATCAGTCATCTCACCTATGCTTTTCAGCATCTACATGATGTCATTACCAGAATTGATTAATGACTTTCAACTCATATGCTACAACTATGCAGATGATACACAAATCCTACTTAAATTGGAATGCCCCAAAGACATTGAAAACTCACAAATCTTCAGTTGCCTCAGAGATCAGTGGATGATTTGGAGCCATCTCAAACTGAATGTTTCCAAAACAGAAATACTGACATGTGGCGACTGGAAACATTATGACCCACTGTGCGTCTGGCCTGACGATCTGGGACCACCTCCTCAAGTATCCAAAGAAGTTAAAAACCTTGGAATGACGTGGACTCCAAGTTAAAAATAAATGCCCAAGTGGACAAATTAGCACAATCAAGCTTCATCATCTTGAAGACTCTGCGACTCATCTTCCCCACCTTGGATTTCCACACAAAGGGCAGGCTACTATCTCTCTTGCACTATCTAAACAGGATTATGCCAATGGCCTCTACCATGGATCATCTCTATCTATTATGAAAAAACTACAACTTCTTCAGAACTCAGTTGCCAGGCTACTAATACATGTAAAGCCACACTCCCACATCTCCCCTGCCTTGAGTACACTACACTGATTACCGGTTGCCAGAAGATCCACCTTCAAGCTGCTTTGTATCACCCACAAAGCTATACATGGAACAGGACCGCTTTTCATCAGAAAAAAAATAACCAAATGAATTATACAAAGAAACCTCCACTCAATATTGGCACCCGCCTTAAACCATCACCATACAAGAAAAAGTAAATAGGTGGTACATCCTTCTCTTTCAAGCAGTCCAACTATGGAATATATTACCCCCAAATATAAGTTCCACAGATAACTAACTTGTCTTCAGAAGACTACTCAAGAGTTGGCTCTTTGCTTCATAACCACCATATCCAAACAGCAATGGAATGCATATGCCTTTGTTCATAAATATTTATAATCTGATTATGTATGTTTTCTAGATATGTATAGTTCTTTAAGTAATATGAATAGTAACTATTCCATAATAAAAATTATACACTATGGCCCTCATTACAACCCTGGTGGTAAATGTTAAAGCAGCGGTAATACCGTCAACAGGCCGGCGGAAATAAAAATGGAATCACGACCACGGCGGAAACCGCCAACATAGATAGCCACTTTAACACTCAGACTGCCACGGCGGTACAAACAAACAGCGCGGCGGTAACCGCCAACAGACAGGCAGGAGACAATGTACCGCCCACCCTATTACAACCCGGCAATCCGCCACCTTTTCCAGGGTGGAACCAACACGAATAAAAACACGGCGGAAACAGTACACAGAAGGGAAAATCACTCACCTCTCCACACCCCACGAGGAACCTGGACGCCATGGAGCCAGAACTACAGATCCTGCCGGCGATGGTCTCCTGCTCCTCTATCAGGAGCTCCAACACTGGTCGCGACGACCACGGTGAGTACTGCACCTACAACACAGGGGAGGGGAGAGGGAAAAGAGAGTGACACACACACGCAACATGCAACACCCCCACCCCCACCCTCACCCACAACACCATACAGACAATTACATGCTGCAACATTACATTTACACCCCACACCCCCCTTTGAATCACGCAAGGACAAAAGGAATGATTTGAACGATTGTAATCAATAAAAATAAAGTAGTCAAAACTCCAAACCAGTATATACAATTATGTACACCAAATACACAAGTCCGGATAGTGCACCAATCATTGTCCGTGGACCACTGGGCACAAAATGCATGGGCGAGGTCCACACTAGATACCTGACTGGAAATTGAAAAAATACTGCAGGGGCATCAGATCGAAATGAAACAGGCACCTCAGGGGGAGGGGGAGGTGGTCACCTCAGCCAGATGAACGCACAATGCCACTGCTCCACGAGGGGGCTCCATGCCCATTGATGTATTCTGGGGAGTGCAAAGCCACAGTCTCTCAAGCCTTTTCAGTGGGTGGGTTGCCCACTCCTTCATCCTGGGGAGTGCAAAGCCACAGTCTCACAAGTCTTTTCAGTGGGTGGGTTGCCCACTGCTTTATCCTGGGGAGTGCAAAGCCACAGTCTGCCAAGTCTTTTCAGTGGGTGGGTTGCCCACTGCTTCATCCTGGGGAGTGCAAAGCCACAGTCTCACAAGTCTTTTCAGTGGGTGGCTTGCCCACTGCTTTATCATGGGGAGTGCAAAGCCACAGTCTCTCAAGGCTTTTAAGTGGGTGGGTTGCCCACTGCTTCATCCTGGGGAGTGCAAAGCCACAGCCTCACAAGCCTTTTCAGTGGGTGGGATGCCCACTGCTTTATCCTGGGGAGTGCAAAGCCACAGTCTCTCAAGTGGATAACAGTCTCCACTGGTTCTGGAGGGGGCTTTGTGCCCAGAGTGCTTCATCCTGCCAAGGACAGAGGTAGTGGATGTGATACTCCACTGGTTCTGGAGGGGGCTTTGTGCCCAGAGTGCTTCATCCTGTCAAGGACAGAGGTAGTGGATGTATCTCTCCATTGGTTCTGGGGGGGGCTTTGTGCCCAGAGTGCTTCATCCTGCCAAGGACAGAGGTAGTGGATGTGATACTCCACTGATTCTGGAGGGGGCTTTATGCCCAGAGTGCTTCATCCTGCCAATGACTGAGGTAGTGGATGCCTTTCTCCACTGAAAGTGATGCTTCATGGAAGCTGCCCAGTCTCCTGGAGCTCAGCACCAGCCTCGGACGACTGACCACTGGGGTTGACAGCCATGTCTGTGGTGGCGCCTCTGGCTCAGGATGTCGTGGGGCCGCTGGCGGTGCTCGCAGTGGTGTCAGTCGCGGCAGTGCTTGCGGAGGTGTCAGTCATGGCAGTGCTTGCGGCGGGCTCTGTGGCAGTGGTGCTTGCGGCAGCCTCTGTGGCAGCGGTGCTTGTGGCGGGCTCTGTGGGAGCGGTGCTGGTTGCGGGCTCTGTGGCAGCGGTGCTGGTTGCGGGCTCTGTGGCGGCAGTCCTGGTTGTGGGCTCTGTGGTGGCAGTGCTGGTTCCGGGCTCTGTGGCGGCAGTGCTGGCGGCGGGCTCAGTGTCAGCGGTGCTGGTTGCGGGCTCTGTGGCAGCGGTGCTGGCGGGGGTGCAGGTGGCCGTGCAGGTGGCAGTGCAGGTGGCAGTCTTCTCCACCATACAGGATGGCGTCGATGTGGAAAGAAGGTGTGACACTGGTCCCTCAGTCAGTGCCACCATGCCCTCTCCTGACCTGCACTTCAGTTTCTGGCCCTTCCCCACCTTTGATGATGGAGCAGCTGTCTTGCCACTATCCCCTTTCATTTTCCCTGACCCCTTGGTGGCAGGTGTTTTCTGCTTCTCCCTCCAGGATGTGGGCAACCTTTTTAGCTTGGCAGGTGGCGGAATGTCCTTGCCCTAGCTCCGTGGCACACTGGCAGCCCTGATGGTTGGCGCACTCCAATAGCCCACAGTTGCTGGCATCACTGTGCCTGAGGATGTGGTGGCTGAGGTGCTGGGTTGGGACCTGGAAAGCCTGGCCCTAGGGGACGGATGGGGGAGGGGAGGTGTAGGGAAGAGGTCAATATTAACCAGGAAAAGTTTTTTAGACACACTGGGACGGGTAGATGGAGGGGGTTTGGGAGTGGAGGAAGAGTTAGTGGTTGTGGTTGTAGGAGGTGTACGTCTGCTGAATTTGGACACAGGGACAATGGCTGCCATCAGTGCTGAGGCCAGAGCCTGAAATGCTCTCTGTTGGGCTGCCTGGCCAGAATGAATGCCCTCCAGGTATGCATTTGTTTGTTGCAAATGCCTCTCAACACCCTGGATGGCATTCACAATGGTAGTGTGCCCAACAGTGAAGGATCTCAGGAGGTCAATAGCCTCCTCACTGAGGGCAGCAGGGCTGACTGGGGCAGGGCCTGAGGTGCCTGGGGCGAAGGAGATGCCCACCCTCCTGGGTGAGCGGGCACAGGACACACGCTGAGGGGCTGCTGGGAGGGTGGTGCTGGTAGGGGGGTGGCGGCTGTACCTGTTGATGCAGGGGGCACGGAGGGGCCCACCACTGCAAGGAAGCTCCCATCAGAGGAGGAGTCGCTGTCACTGCTGTCACCTCATGTCCCCGCCGTGGAGCTCCCCTCGCCCTCCGTCCTACTGGTGGCTTCTGACTCCGTTGTTCCGCCCTCCAGGGCCAAGTGGGATGCAGCTCCCTCCTGCTCCGGTGGCACTGCTCCACCGCCTGATGATGCTATTGCACACAAGAACAGCGAGACCACAAAAAGGGGGGGGGGAACAGAAGAAAGACATGTTCAGTGCATGCAACACCACTACCATTGGCGGACACTGCAGACACAGCAGCCCTCTGCACTACACCATGCACTTATTGTCCCTAGATTATTCACATGTTCATGGGGTACAAGCCCTAAGCCCGATCGCTGCACACATGGGAGTCACAGGAGCCTGACTAGGTGTAGATGGCACTAACCACTAGTGGGGTTGGGGTTCCACTTAACCTGCCTCTCAAGGGACCTTGCCTACTAAGCTTGCCCTGGCCTAGGGGAACCCACTGCCCCCCCCACCCAGACACCTTGTAATGCGCGCAGAGTCAGATGAATGTGACTGTACTCACCCCCTTGTGGCTGCTGTGATGCCCTCAAGCGCCCATCCAACTCCGGATAGGCCACCGCCAGGATCCGGAACATCAGGGGGGTCATGGGGCGACGGGCACCTCTCCCACGTTGGGAGGCCATTCCTAGCTGGGCCTCCGCTGTCTTCTTGCTCCAGCGACGAATGTCCGCCCATCTTTTCCAGCAGTGGGTGCTCCGTCTGTGGTGGACCCCCAGGGTCCGGACGTCCTTGGCGATGGCAGGCCAAATATCTTTCTTCTGGTGGGCACTGACCTAGAGGAATAGTACAGGGGAAAAGGAAGATCTTTACCCGTCCGGACCGTCATACTCATTGGCCCACATTCCCACCCTTGCCCTGATGCACATACACTCACCGTCCGCTCATGCAGGCCTCAGTCCCCACCCCCATGTATCTTCCATCCACACCACTCCAAACAGGCATTGCCCATGCACCATGCTCACAGTGTACTCACCTTTTTGTCTGGAGGACCATACAGTTGTGTGTATTGGGGGAGGACTCCATCCAGTAATTTCTCCAAATCCTCCGAAGTGAAGGCAGGGGCCCTTTCCCCAGACACATGAGCCATTGTCGCTTCCAGACTGAGGTCACAGCAGCACTTGCAGTGTAGGTCCTCTCCTGTTGAAGGTCAGGTATCAAGTGAGTGAACAGACAGAAAATGGCGGTCACGTCCGCAACAGTGCATACCGTCACCGCCGGCGTACATCGTCATTGGCTCCTCGGACCCATAGGGTCCAATGTTAACCAATGCAGGATTGCGCTGCGGTCTTTGACCGCCTACCGCGACGGTGAAGAACGCCAGCACAGTTACCTCATATCCCCTTGTCCCACCTTACAGGTCAGGCAGCCGCCATTTCAGGGGGCCATATGGCATTAATAAAAACTGTGTCACACCTATCTAGGCCTTGCATACACACAGTAACAGGCACATTGTGGATCAATAAATGTGTGCAAATGACATTTTGTGATACCTCAGTGTAGGCTGACTCTCTGCTCGCTGTTCTCCTCCATAGGGCACGTCCGCTGGGGCAGGTGATGAGATGGTGGCATCCTCCGGTGTACAGAACACTGGTGGGCCTGTCGACAATTGAAGAGAGACACATAATAGTCACCTACCGACTTGATCGTGCAACACTCCATGAACTGTGTGCCCAATTGGAGCCAAACCTGATGTCAGCTATCCGCCATCACACAGGGAAACCCCCTGTAGTGCCGGTCCTGTCAGTACTCCATTTCCTGGCAAGTGGGTATTTTCAAACAACATTGGCCATTGCATCAGGGACGCCCCAGGCAATGTTCGCTAACGTGCTGTCCAGAGTGTTGTCTGCCCTGCAGAAACACAGGCGCAGCTACATCGTTTTCCCACAGGTGGAGGATTTGCCTACAGTGATAGGTGACTTCTATGTCCTGGGACATAGCCCCAACATCATAGGTGCCGTTGATGGGACACATGTGGCCTTGGTACACCCCGCAGGAGTGAACAGGTGTACAGAAACCGGAAAAGCTATCATTCGATGAATGTGCAGATGGTGTGTTCGGCCGACCAGTACAGCTCCCATGTGAATGCCAAATTTCCTGCCTCAGTGCATGACTCTTGCATTCTGAGGAATAGCAGCATCCCTTATGTGATGGGGCAACTCCAGAGGCACTGTGTGTGGCTAATAGGTGAGGACAAGGACCCTATACTCTGTGAATAGTTGTCTGGGGTTGTCCCTACGGGTTAGTGTGTGTCTAACAGTTGTCCCTCGAAATTTGCAGGTGACTCTGGGTACCCCAACCTGTCATGGCTACTGACCCCAGAGAGAATTCCCAGGACAAGGGCAGAGGAATGCTACAATGAGGCACATGCGTGAACTAGGAGGGTGATCGAACGGACATTCGGCATCCTGAAGGCCAGGTTCCAGTGCCTACATATGATAGGTGGTTCTCTCTACTACTCACCAAAGAAGGTGTGCCAGATCATCGTGGCCTGCTGTATGCTGCACAACCTGGCTTTGCGACAACAGGTGGCTTTTCTGCAGGAGGATGGTCCAGCTGGAGGTCTTATGGCAGCTGTGGAGCCTGTGGACAGTAAAGAAGAGGAGGTAGAAGAAGAGGATATCGACAACAGAAACAACGTTATCGAGCAATACTTCCAGTAAGACACAGGTAAGAAGATGTCACTGCCTCACACATCTCATACTATTGTTTGAGCTGTCAGAAGTCTGTCATTTTCACCCAGTGTATGGACCCTGACTTGTCACTTTGACTTTCCATTTAACAGATGTGGGTCCCACTCTGTGCCCTCTGTTGTATTTTCTCAAGACCTACAGCTGTGTTTCATTGGTATGTGGATAATTAAATTGACATTGCTATATTCCATAGTTTTTGCAATTACACATTTGTGAAAGCACAGACTGACTCCAGATTGGTTTGTGATTGATGTGTGTTTATTTCTGTGCAAATAAGTGGAGGGGTTGTAAAATGGGCAGGGGTGATGGTGGAGGAATGTCCATGTCAGAGTCCAGTCTATTCGTTTCACAGGTGCATTGTCCAAAGGGGCATAGGAAGTGGAGTAAGGGCAGTTGAAGGATGGACAAGGTGACAAAGGGTGACATTCAGGGGGGTCTCATTTCCAGGCAGGGGTCTTGGCATTGTTCTCTGTGTTGCTCCTGGATCTCAGGGACCATTTGCAGGGTGGCTCTCCATCTGCAGGGGGTGGGGTGCTGGTGTCATGGTCCTGTGGCAGTGCCTCCTGTCCACTAGCGCAGGCTGAGGTGGAGGGCTGTTCATCATCCAGGCTAGTGTCAGGGGCCCCTTGTTGTGCCACAGTGTCCCTCCTGGTGTTGACAAGGTCCTTCAGCACCCCTACAATGGTGACCAGGGTGGTGTTAATGGAATTCAGTTCCTCCCTGATCACCAGATAGTGTTCCTCCTGCAGGCGCTGGGACTCCTGAAGGTTGGCCAGTACCATTGCCATCATCTCCTAGGAATTATGGTACGTTCCCATGATGTTGGAGAGGGCCTCGTGTAGAGTGGGTTCCCTGGGCCTATCCTCCCCCTGTCGCACAGCTGTCCTCCCAGTTCCCCTGTTTCCTGTTCTTACATTAAAAAATAATCTACTCTCTCTGAAGCTTTACCCCGTCTCCCTATCACCCTATGTCTGTATCAATCTATCCTCCATCCCCACTCTGACTCTTCCCAAACGGATTCCACTACTTTGATCTCCAAAATAACCCTGCCTAAGCTCTTCCTTCCTCTACCATTCCTGGCTCACCCCACACCTCAGTTCACTACTATGATCTCCCAAACAACCCTACTAACTTCTCCCTCACTTATCACCCCTTTCCACAGACTCCTCCCTCTTCCATCTCTTTTTTACTCCTCCCAAGCCTCATCCTATTACTGTAAACTTCTAATTAACACTTCTGGATTCTTCCCTCCTCTATTCCTCCATTACTCTTGTCAATCCGACTAACAAATTCATTTATCCTCTGCTCAAATTAACTCATACCAATAATAATACTGTACTCATATTTTCCTGTACACCACTAATTCCTTCCGGGTTCCGGAGTAGCGTGCTACTCACCAAAAAGCGCTTTGACACCTCGTCAGGGGTAGTAAGCACTGTATAAATGCAATTACAAAATACCAGCCTGGATGTATTTATTTCCCATGTATTATCAAACATTCTTTTCACATGGGCCCACAGTCTGAGTAAATACCAAGATCAAGCAGAAATACAGGTTGTACCGGAGTTCAGTATTTCTAGTTGTGCAGTATTTTCACCTAGCAGTACTTTTTCCATGGTCACATTTTCACCAGGTAAAACCTGATGAAATTTGTACTGGGGAAACAAGTAGGAAGGGGAGTAAAATGTGCACAACTTGTGTGGCAGCTTGGTGTGCCATAAAAGAAATGATACAACATCAGCCAAGTTCTGATTCTTAACCAGTAGAAAACACACTTGCTATCGCCATTTTAAATGCTGTTTGGTAGACCTCTTTTGCATCAATCATTTCTATTCCCTTCACCACAGACAGACTTGTTTGCGACTATCAAAAACTGAATGACATTCCTAACGTTTTGGGGTGATTGCAGTGGCTTCAAATTGAGGTAGCCTTAACGTACAAGGTACGACACGCCTAAAGCGCAGGCTACAGGCCCATATCTACAAGGCTGCGCAAAGCCACTTTGCGTGGCTTTTCATGGGTTTCTAGATATGGAGTAAGGCAAAGCAGTGCAAATCACTGTGTTTCCTTACTCTGCATCAAAAAAGCATTCCATGGGTGTTACGGTGGGTGTTCCCACACAACATCCATGGATTTTGACGCATTCCCAGATTTACAAGGATCTGTAAACTTGGGAATGCATCATAGCCTACACCTCCCCAGGCAACGGCGTAAGGAAGGAGCAGAAAGCAGAAATAACTTTAGTTCTCCTTGTTTTTTCTTTTATCTATATATGCTGCATTGTGCAGCACACATAGAAAGAGGAAAATGTCTCTTGTGATTGTTTTTTGTGCAGGAAGGTGTCCTTTCCTGAACAAAAACAATCAACCCTGCAACGAAGACACCTTCGCCCCATTGAGTGTCTGTGTTCGTGCATGGCAGGCCATTGTGCGCCAGCGCTGGGGAAAAGGACAGGAATGTGCTGTATTTTTTCTTATATGGCGTATTTCTGCCCCTTTCTTTTGACACAGGGCAGCGCATCAAAAAATTGTAAATATGCCCATGAATGTTTAACTGTAACCGCTCTAGTTTGCTGTGTAACACACACAAATTATTGTATCTGAATATATTGCCTACAGAAATATCGACCTTCGCATTTATTGATTTCACAATATCTGCTATCATGAAATCTTAACGGTGAGCATACATAAGGAAATATCGATTTACTTTTCGAACTCCACAGCTACTGACCATTATGTTGAGAGTCAATATTGAAGAGCCAATATTTAAAACTCTATGGCCCAAATTTAAGAGGGCCTAACACCAACTATAGCCATGTTAGAGTCATTTTTTTTTTACACTAATGTGGCAATAGTGTGGCAAAAACGCAGCAGCATATCTATAAAGTGTTGCAATGCACACATTGCACCACTTTGTAAACCTTTGCACCACATTATGCCGGTGCCACATATGTAACGGGGGTTCCCCCACTAAAGGGGCCCGCAAAAATGGTGCAGTGGAATCTATGGGATTCCACTGTGCCATTTATAGCACCATTTTTGACGCCTGAACAGAGCAAGTGTTAGAAGGAGGCACACTATTATTTTTAATGGGCCTCTATGTACTTTGCAGGATTAGCGTCAACATTTTTGGCGCTAATCCCACTAAGTACAACAATAGCGTCAAAATTGTCCCTAACCTGCACCACGGTGAGCCGTATATTAAAATATTAAATACAGCGCACACATGGTGGAGTTAGTGGAGGAGCAATGGGTTGCAATAAAAGTGGCGCCTCATGACATTAAGCACCACTTTTCTTAAAATTAGGCCTTTATTTTATTATAGCATAACCACAAATACTTTTAAGTGCAGTAGCGCTACAGAAAATTGTTATATATATGCAATGTTGAATATATATCCCTTTTCTCTTTATGTGCCTGACTGCGTCTACCACCTTGCCGCAGCCAGCATCCTGCTCTCGCCGTCCAGGCCTGGCTTAAGTATTGTGCTGGTCTGCAGTCTGAAAGTCACGGCGATAAACAAAGAACAAATATGGAAATTGGATGTAAAACTTATTTGCAAGTGACTTCCTCAGGGAACTCTTCTTGATGTTCTTTTCGATTCTCCCACTCAGTGAAATGACTGCCAATCATTAGCAGGAGCTGTAAGAGGCTCACACTACAGTAATTGAACACCAATGGCCCATCCTCATTTGCATTTCCCATTTGTGATTGGCAGATGTACATGAAATGCCACATCAGTTGAAAGTATGTTGTGAGCTGGCACTAATGATCCCGTGGCTCCGGGGAACCTGCCATATTGTAATTTGGCTATCAGGCATGAAAGAAATAATTCTAAGTGCCATGAGTGTGAAGCTGGATAAATGTTTCAGTGCTGCAGGTTGCCAGGGGTGACACTTCTGATTTAGTATAAACGAATGCCCTGTTGCCTCAGGGGTTGGGGGAGTTCGAATTGTATCTGAGATGTGTGTATAAAACATCAGCTTTAGAAAATGGCTTCAGTGCAGGATGGGAAACAGAGGCCTGGTCCCAGAAGGCACTGGAATGTTTACAGCTAATGACTGGATGAAAGGATTTCTCTACTGTCTGTGATGACAGGCAAAATAAGATCGGCTTTTCTGAGGAAAGAGAATAATGGGTATGCTAACTCTCCTCTTGCTGCTTTAAACGAGGTGTTATTTTGTATATGAATAAATGAATGTTTGCTTTCTGACCCATTTGTAAGTCTGTCAGTTATATCTGTATGTCTGCATGCATGGGTCAATTTATCAACAATCAATCTGTTTAAGCTGCTCAATCTCCAATATTTATTTTTGTTCAAAATAGCAATATATTAAAAACTCCCCTATTGTGTTTCTGCTTGAGTGTCCGGCTCAGGTCCCTAATTAATATAACAGCTGGTAAACTGTTGATGAATGTACAAATGGTTTTATACTTATATAAGAATTATTGCTTTGTATTTGGTTTTATAAAATGCATGGTTTTAGAATACTGTTTGTACTTTAAGAGAAGAACTTGCAGAGCTCCTGTAATGAATTATTGTTAGACCTGGCAGCCCTTGGCTGATCTTCACCCCACACTTTTTGCCTTCACTCCTCCTGTTTTTTGCTGAGCTCATTTTTGTTGGGCTTAGGACTCTCTGCAGTTTACCACTGCTAACGTGCTAAAGTGCTTTTGCTCTCTTCTTTAAACATGGTAGAATTGGCTAACACCCAATTGGAATATTTAATTTATTTGTAAGTCCCTATTAAAGTGGTAAAACATGTACACAGGGCCTTTATATTAAATGCTATTAGTGGTCCTGCAGCACTTATTGTGCCACCCACTTAAGAAGCCCCGCAAACATGTCACAGGCCTGCCATTGCATCCTGTGTGTGTATTTTTAAACTGCCATTCAGACCTGACAAAACAACCTTTTGCCAGGCCTAAACCTTCCTTTTTAATATATATGTCACCCGTAGTGTAGGCCCTGAACAGCCCAGACTGCAGTGTGCAGTGTATTTAAAAGGTTTGACATGCCCTGGTAGTGGGAAACTCCTAAATTTGGGTTTCGCAACTGGAAGGCCTACTTTTCCCATAGGATAATATTGGGTTACCTTATTACATTTACTAAGTGATAACTTTCAGTTTGGAGAAGGTAGACAGGTTGAGTTCGGTGTCTACAGAATTCCAACTAGAAGCCCTCTTTAATGTTAAAGTTTGAGTTTTAGCCACAGTTCTAAAAATGTCACTTTTAGAAAGTTGGAATTTTCTTGTCCCGACCTTTTTGTGTCGCCTGGCTAGGTGTAGTTGGTGGTTGGTCTTTGTCTATAGTTCCCAGAGCGCGAGACAAAGAGAAGATAGATGTTGGCAGGATGGATGTCAAAGTCACCAGAACCTCTGGGTCCGTGCACGTTCCCAACACTTCCACCACAAGACAGCTCCAATACTCTGATTAGATTTTTCACAGAGTCTAAGAGAGTCCAAGTGGGGAAAAGGGGATTAGGACGGGAACAGCTGGGAAGGAGACCTGTAGGAAGCAAAAGGTTAAAACACAACATCAAAATTACATCTCATGAAATCAGTACCATGCTACAACTCTAAGCTTTGTCTTTGCCGAAAAAACATGAACAACCCTAGAATAATCCTAAAACTGACTAGGCTTTAGATGACCGAATACCTGAGGAGGAAACAGGAAAAGTTAAATAGGACTTTCAGATTCAAGTACTTTCTTTAGCATGAGAATCAGGAAACACTCTGAGCAATTTCTAAACAACCCTATGAATCTCCTTTTAGGAATACATATCAGGAACACACAGCATTACACCTAGAACTCTGGTATTGTTGTGTTCATCTCAGAAAAAACATTGGGAAGTAAATTGCGCACATTGCAGATTTTTATATGAGTATTAAACACCATAAAGGTTTGTGCACCATGAAATCAAACAACGTAGATTCAAGGAATAAATCACGCGACGTGTCAACTTGAAATGCTACCAAGAAAATGTCTTAGAATGGTAGCGCACAGTAACTTACATTATTTATACACAAGGAAAGAATTGCACGTCTTGCCGATTTGAATGCCACCATGTAAATGCCAGAAAATGGTAGCGCACAATGAACAGCATGAATTACACACGAGAAGTGAATCGCGCGTTTCGCCGATTCGAATGCCACCATGTAAATGTCAAGAAAAGGTAGCGCGCAAAACAAAGTTAAATGCTCATGAAACGAGTTGCACGTCTTACCAACTCGTAAAACATCATGTAAATGTCAAGAAATATCAGCGCGCAATGAACAATAATGTAATAACGAAGTCAAATCTTTATGGAATAAATTGCGCGTCCTCCCTATTTGCAAACCACCATACAAATGTCAAAAAATGGCAGCGCACAAGTAATCTGTTATTCATTTAAGAATTAAAATCAAGAATATGAAGATTCTCAATTACGGTGTTGGGAAATGTCCAAACATCGTCTTACCACCTGGAAACAGTGATCACCAATGAGAGATGAGTGCAGAAGACTGGAAAAATCCAAATAGGCCACCGGGACAGGAGCTCAGGAAGAAGCTGCTGCTCTGCACCTGGACCTCTGAATAGTGAGCACTGGAAGTTGGGCTGACTCTCTTTTATAGAGTCTTGGCCCAGCCTAGAACCACGCCCAGGCATGTTGCAGGGAAAGTCTCCAGAAGGCCCTGGAAAGGGACCACACCCTAACATACTCTGAATGTCTGCAGCAATACATTGTAAATGTACAGTATTTATAAGCACCTTATAAATGAATCTTTGGGATGGAATTCTGCAATGCAAAAGGTTAAACAATAACATATCATCACAATGCATAAATTACTTTATCTTGCGAGTGTTGGGTTTTTGCATTCTAGATGCCCGTAGAGCGCACACTGTCCTGGTGTTGACAATGGACCACTCTGAGTTAATGAGGGGAAGGAGCTGTCACCTATCACACTTGCACCTCACAAACACCCTGCCTGGGCTGCTCTGCTGCATGAAGGGCTGCCACTCTGCTGCCCTGGTGTGCTACCCTGCTGCCCTCCAGCCTGAATGGGAAGGACTGAACTAGCATCTTGAACCCAGGATCGAAGAGTGACTCCACTGGCTAGTTGGCTGGCCTCCTGCTTGGAAGAATCAGGGACAGAACAGGTTTCCTCTATCTTCATTCCAGCTGACTGTGTCAACGATGAGTCCTACCCTCCAAGTGGTGTCACCCCAGATAGTACCACTTGGAAGGGGTCCTGAAGGGGATCTTCCAACCCAACTGTAGTAGAACCAAAGCATTTTAGTCTTTACGCGACACATCACCTCATCAAAACTCTCCATCTGAGCTACTGTGTCATACATCGTCTCTCCAAACTGTGAATCAGGACTGCTGCATAACCATGATCACTCTGCAATCAGGATTTGAGGGACTTTTGTTTGGCTTGCCACACTTTATCGTGGTCACCCTGACCTTGTGACTTTGTCCTGGTCCGGCATGACCAGATAACCACAGTTGGCCCTTTATGCGTTCTGGAGCTAGTTTCAATAAAATATTTATAATTGCATATCTCTGGTTCCACTGATTGGATTTTTGTTGTTTTGGTCATCCATTATTTTATTAAATTCTACCCTATTTTCCTAAATTAGTGTGGGATTTTTCTTGTGTTTTGTTTCTGTTTCACTTTATTACTCTTTGAAGTGCTGCATAAATACTTACAAATTGCCTTTATGTTAAGCCTGACTGTGTCTGTGCCAAGCTACCAGAGGGTTAAGCACAGGTTAATCTGGTGTTTGTTTGTGACTTTATCCTGACAAGGATTGTGGTAGCTGCTTGATTATGGCTTGAACCTCTCCAACTAGTATCCAAAAGTCTTACAGTTATTATCCCTCTATTATTAACATTTTAAATGTTAATCAAAAGTACTGGTTTCTACAATAAAGTCAGTGTACTTCATAACTTGCTGAGGGCCAGGCTGCAAAGTTCCAGGTTGCAATGGTGATCACTACATAAAACAGATGTATAATGCAAACAAAAGTAGGGTAGATTAAGACTTTACAATATATAAGATACAGGAGTGATCGGTGCAGGCAATACAGATATAAAAGTTTAAGTTTAGGGCAACTCAGTAACACCGCATATATACATTGATAGAAAAACACAGTGTAGCACATTTATATGTAAATTATGTAAGCAATAATATAGTTATCACATTTTTTACATAATTAATGGTCATAGAGTTAAAAAGGAATTTATGGAATCAATAGCACATGGCACTGGGACGGTCCCTTTATAGCATGAAGTTGTGTTGGAACAACAGACATTTCTTTTTCAATGTAGATCAGGAAGTGTTTGTCCTTAATGTCTAATGGCATGGGGTTTCAGCCCCTTAAGGCTCTCTAACAACTGCTTTTTTTTACTTCTTTTCTTTACGGATAGACAAAGGATGTCTGAGCTCCAAATTTGGCCCTGACTCTCCTATGATCTTCATTTTCTGAGCAATGTATTATGCGATTTCAATTAGCAGTGCCTAAGGAGTAAAGCAAGCTATTTTACAGATGCTTACTGCCTCAGTAGGGGACCATATCACTGTGCTTAGAACTGGAGAAAGATGACCAAATTCCCTACAGCCAATGTTCTGTATAACCACTGTGTTTAGGTCTACCTCGAGAGTGGAGGTAGTTTGGAAATTTCTACGAGTACGGAAGTTCCATAGTCCAATCTCAATAAGCACAATAGGTGAAACACCCTCTTCAATTGAGCTTCTATGATGAAAGGTTTAATACCATATGGGTGTTTGAGCTTATGATGTGCCCCTTTTGGCCCATGTATTCATGTGCGCTTGTAGGTAGTTTATTACCACATAGGTGTTTGAGCTTATAATGTTCCCCTTTTGGCCTATATATTCATGTGTGCTTGTAGCCTAGTATTTGGTACAGCCAATGTTTATGGAGTGGTATTATTAAACCATAAATCTGTTACACCGAGCTTGAACTGGGGTGGAGTTTGGGGCAGAGGTACAATTCTGTTTTGAGTGTTGAGTTTGAGATGATATTTTGTCGATCAGGACTAGATGTCATCCAACACATGGCTTCTAACTTCAATGTGTTTGGGGGAGGATTTGTTTGTGTAGAACTGAGTTTTGTTGTTGCAAAAGTGAAATTATATATGTTACATGGAAGGCTTGTTGTCACATAAAATCTGGAAACAATGGGAGAGAGAATTCATCCCTGAAGAATCCCTTGGTGAAGCATAGAATTGGGAAGACAGTTTGCCAACTGTGTATGTATATAAAAACATTTATTGTATGATTAATTAAAATCTTACAAAAGAGAATCTTCAGGTAATAACAGTTTACAGTGAATCAATAAATATCAAATAATTTAAACAACATCTACAAAGAAAAAAAAAGGGCCAAATGCATTACAATAAAAAGTGCAGGGAATCACCAAGTCAGAGTCTCATCATGTTGTGGGAGCAGGTGACGGTAAGGATATCTGTCCAACAAATCTTGTTTGCCAATTGTGAACTGATGACTATGGCCCTCCTTACAACACTGGCGGTCTGTGATAAAGCGCCGGTAATACCGCCAACAGGCCAGCGGTAAACAAAAAATGGAATTATGACCACGGCAGAAACCGCCCACACAGACAATTTAACACACCGACCGCCACAGTGGTAGCAACAAACACTGCGGCGATAACCGCCAACATCCAGGCGGAAGATAATGCACCGCCCACTGTATTACAACAGGCCTATCCACCCCCTTTTCTGGGGCAGTACCAACGACATCAAAAACCTAGCGGAAACAGAACACAGAAGGCAAAGGACTCACATCTGGAGACTCACGGAAGCATCACAACGGCATGGAGCACGAGTCGCAAATATTTCCCATGATTGTATACCTCCTGATTCACTACGAACATCAACGCCGGTGAAGACGACCACGGTGAGTCCTGCTGCCTAGCACACAAGGGAGGGGGGGAGCAAAAAGTAAGTGACACACACACGCAACACACAACACCCCCACCCCCAACAGCATACACACAAACCGATGCAGTAACATTACATATAAAACCCGTACCCCTCAGGAATAATGTAACAACAAAAGGAATTGATTAAAGTGAGTGAAATACGATAAAATACTAGAAATTCGTGATTCAAAATCAAAACAGGATATACATATATATAAATGGAAGGACACTGCCCCGTCCTTAATGTCCATGGGCCACAGCGCCACATCACATAGGCCAAGGCCCCACTTGACTCCTGCAACAACATGGAGAGAACACTGCAGGGGCATCAGGTCGAAAATACACAGGCACCTCAGGGGGACAGGGAATGGGGGGGCACCTCACCTGGAAAATGATACAACACCACTGGTCCTGGAGGGGGCTACATGCCTTGTGCGATGTCTTGGGAAGTGCAAGACAACAGTCTCTCAAGAGGGTGGTTTGACCACTGCCTGGTCCTGGGGAGTACAAGGCCACAATCTCTTGAATGGGTGGTTTGCCCACTGCTTGGTCCTGGGGAGTGCAAAGCCACAGGCTCTCGAGTGGGTGGTTTGCCCACTGCTTGGTCCTGGGGAGTGCAAGGCCACAGTCTCTCGAGTGGGTGGTTTGCCCACTGCTTGGTCCTGAGGAGTGCAAGGCCACAGTCTCTCGAGTGGGTGGTTTGCCCACTGCTTTGTCCTGGGGAGTGCAAGGCCACAGTCTCTCGAGTGGGTGGTTTGCCCACTGCTTGGTCCTAGCGAGTGCAAGGCCACAGTCACTCAAGTGGGTGGTTTGCCCACTGCTTGGTCCTGGGGAGTGCAAAACCACAGTCTCTCAAGTGGGTGGCTTCTCCACTGGCTCTGGAGGGGGCCTTGTGCCCTGTCTGTTTCTTCCTGGCAAGGAGAGGGTGAGTGGATGGCTTCTTCCACTGGTTCTAAGGGGGGCTTGTGCCCTGTGTGCTACATACTGGCAAGGAGGGGGTGAGTGGAAGGCTTCTTCCACTGGTTATGGAGGGGACCTTGTGCCCTATGTGCTTCATCCTAGCAATGAGGGGGTGAGTGGATGGCTTCTCCACTGGTTCTGGAGGGGGTCTTGTGCCTTGTGGGCTTTATCCTGGCAGGGAGGGGGTGAGTGAATGGCTTCTCCACTGGTTCTGGAGGGGGCCTTGTGCCCTGTGTGCTTCATCCTGGCAAGGAGGGGGTGAGTGGATGGCTTCTGCCATGGTTCTGGAGGGGGCATTATTCCCTGTGATGCAGATCTTGGGGAGTGCAAGGTCACAGTCTCTCACTTGGGTGTCAGACCCACTGGATTTGCAGGGTCCAGGTCGCAGTACAGCCCATGAAGGTAGGACCACACATTGCCCACCGGTGGTGACGGCAGCTCAGTGTTGGCAGTGGCGGTGCTGGTGTCGGGGCTGGCAGTGGAGGGGGGAGCGTCCAGCCCATCCCCTGAAGCCTCGGACAGCTGTCCACTGAGGCTGTTGCTGGCAGTGGTGATGCTGGCTGTGATGGTGGCGGTGCTGGTGGCGGTGCAGGCAGTGGTGGGGGGAGGCTCCAGCTCATCCCCTGCAGCCTTTGACGGCTGCCCACTGGGGCTGCTGCTGCTGGCAATGGTGGTGGTGGTGATGCTGTTGCGGTGCTGGTGGCGGGGTCGCCATTGGAGGGGGGAGGATCCAGCCCTTCCCCTGCAGCCTCGGACGGCTGAACTGCCATGGTTGGTGGTGGGGGCTCAGAATCAGTCTCAGCACAAGGCCTCCTGTCTGTCCTGCCTGCAGGTGCAGGCTCTTTGCCCTTCCCCTTGGCAGCTGGTGGTACCTCCTTGCCCTTACCCCTGGCAACTGGTTGTGCCTCCTTGCCCTTCCCCTTGGCAGCTGGTGGTGCCTCCTTGCCCTTCCCTTTGGCAGCTGGTGGTGCCTCCTTGTCCTTCCCCTTGGCAGCTGGTGCAGGCACACTGTCAGTGCTGATGGTTGGTTCCCTGGAGCCTCTCCCACCTGCAGTAGCTGCTGATAATACTGTGGCCCTGGACTGGGTGGCTTAGGTGCTAGCCTGGGTTCTGACCACCCTGGCCCAACGAAAAGGACAGGGGGGAGAGGTAGGGAAGAGGTCAATGGCAGAGAGGAAAAGCTTCTTAGGGACACTGGGGCAGGAAGAGCGTGATGGTTTTGTAGTGGAGGAAGAGGGAGTGGTTGTTGGAGGTGTCTGTCTGCTGTGTTTGGGTGCAGGTGCATGGGCTGGATGATGTTGTGAGGTGGATGGCTGTTGGGTGTCTGTGTGCCTGCGTTTGTGTACCTTGGGGGGGCACAGACACAGTGGGAGAGAACACAGGGGACATGTGCATGGATGTGGGGTGGTGACTGCTAGTGAGGGGTGTGTAGTGATAGGCGTGATGGTGATGGAGGTAGTGGATGAGGATGTAAGTGTGAGTGGAGATGCTACTGGGAGGGTGTTGGACGATGAGGAGGGGGACACAGTGGAGGCAGTGGGTGTTGTTATGTCTGCATCTGGATGGTGTTTGTGTGACTGCCTGTGGGATGATGTGTGGTGCTTGTATTTGCCTGAGCCACTCCTGTGTGTTGTCTTGGGTGCATGCTGGTCTGAATGTGTGATTGGGATAGGTTGGGGTTGAGGGGAATGTGAGTGGGCAGAGGAAGTTGGAGGGGGGAGGCTAGAGACAGGGACAATGGCTGCCATCAAGGAGGAGGCCAGAGCCTGGATTGATCTCTGTTGGGCCGCCATGGCAGAGTGAATGCCCTCCAGGAATGCATTTGTTTGTTGCAAATGGTCTGTCAGCCCCTGGATGGCATTCACTATGGTTGACGCCAAACAGAGATGGATGGCAGGAGGTCAGTAGCCTCCTCACTCAGGGCAGCAGGGCTAACTCGGGCAAGGCCTGAGGTGCCTGGGGAGAAGGAGATGCCCACCTTCCTTGGTGAGCGGGCACGGGAAAATCGCTGAGGGGCTGCTGGGAGGGAGGTGCTGGTATGGGGGTGGCAGCTGTACCTGCAGGTAGGGTGGGCACAGAGGTGTCTGCCACCAGCTGGGAGCTTCCATCGGAAGAGGTATCGCTGTCCAAACTGTCCTCTCCTCTCTCCGCCGTGGTGCTCCCCTCGCCCTCCGTCCCACTGATGCCCTCACCATTGGTGGATTTGGGCTCATGGGCCCTGTGGGATGAAGCTCCCTCCATCTCTGGTGCCTCTGCTCCTCCCCCAGATGATGCTAATGCACATAAGGACAGGGTGACAATACAAAAAGGGGGAGGAGACAAAGGAAACACTTGGTCAATTGCAGCAACAACCCCACCGTTGGCCTACACGACACACACACACACAGGGAACAGCCCTATGCACTAGGCAATGCACTACCAGTCACAATGCTAGATACCAGCCCATGGACAGGACTACCTAAAGCCAATAGCAGCATACCTGAGACCCACAAACCCCTGCCAAGTAGTGGATAACAACTAGCTTGGTTGGAGGTGGTGTTCATCAGCCCCTGCCCAACATGGAACCTACCCTGCAATGTCTGGCCTGGCTAGGGGCACCCACAGGCCCACATCCCCTGCCCGGATACCACCCCACTGCGCGCAAGTAGTATATTTGGAAACTGTACTCACCCCCTTGTGGTTGCTGTGATGCCCTCAAGCACCCATCCAGCTCTGGATAGGCCACCACCAGTATGCAGGCCATCAGGGGGGTCAGGGTTCGACAGGCACCCCTTCCTCATTGGGAGGCCATCCCCAGCTGGGCCTCCACCGTCTTCCATGCCCAGCGTCTCAGGTCCTCCCACCGTTTGCAACAGTGGATGCTCCATCTGTCGTAGACCTCCAGGGTCCACACATCCTTGGTGATGGCACGCCATATACCCTTTTTCTGATGGGTGCTGACCTGCAGAAAAAAACACATAGAAAAAGGTATCAGTCATACCGTCTGGCCTGTTACACTCATGGCCCACAATAGCCCTCACATGCCCTGACACACAGACATTGCCCACCATACATGCATCACGCTGCCCAAACCCCTTCACCAACCCCCTACACGAGGCCCCTTAACACACACCACTCCATGCATTCATGCCCTATGCATCGTACTTACAGTGTACTCTCCTGTTGGTCTAGAGGCCCATACAGCATTCAGTACTGGAGTAGGAGCCCATCCACCAGTGTCTCCAACTCCACAGCGGTGAAGGCAGGGGCCCTTTCCCCAGTGACATGAGCCATGGTCGATTCCAGACACAGGTCACGGCAGCACTTGCAGTGTAGGTCTTCTTTTGTTGAAGGTCAGGTAGCAAGTGAGTGAACAGATAGAAAATGGCGGTCACATCCGCGGTGGTGCATACCGTCACCACCGGCGTACATCACCATTTGCCACTGTAGCCCATAGACAACCAATGAGGTGTTGCACAGCGGTACTCGACCGCCTCCCGCAACGGCGCACAATGTCAGCAGAATTACCTAATTTCCACCTGTCACACCAAACAGGACAGGACAGACGAAAGCTATTTCATGGGGGGGGGCAAGCCATGGCACCTAAGTGTGTCACAGTACACACAGGCACCATTTGGGCCTATCCAACGACAAACTATTACAGTCACAACATGCAAAGCAGTGTAGTGTTTGGCAATTTGGAATACTGACCAGCTGCTCCCCATTTTGCCCCCTAGATTACAATGACTGTGTATGAATAGGAGATGGAGACATCCCCCCCATGTACAGACCGCTGATGGACTTGTCAACAATGGAGGACAGGCACATTATCCTCATCTATACACTTGACAGGGCCACAATCACAGAGCTGTGTGCCAACTGGAGCCTGACCTGATATCTGCTATCCGTCACTCAAACGGGTTCCCCCCTCCTGTGCAAGTCCTATCTGTGCTCCATTTTCTTGGCAACTGGCTCCTTCCAAGTGACAGTGGGCTTGGCAGCAGGACTGTCACAGCCAATGTTCTCAATAGTGCTTTCCAGAGTGTTGTCTGCCCTGAATATACACATGCACAGCTACATTGTTTTCCCCCAGGTGGAGGATTTGGCCACAGTGAAAGCTGACTTCTATGCAACAGGACATATCCCCAACATTATTGGGGCAATTGATGGTACACATATTACATGTGTTCCCCTCCGAGAAATTAACAGGTGTTCAGAAATTGAAAGAGTTTTCACTCGATGAATGTGCAGATAGTGTGCCTGGCGGACCAGTACATCTCCCATGTCAATGCAAAGTATCCTGACTCTGTGCATGATCTCTATATCCTGAGGAATAACAGCATCCCCTATGTGATGGCTCAACTCCATAGGCACCAGGTGTGGCTAATAGGTGAGCCATGGTTCCCACCCAGTCAATGTTGGTGTATGGGTATGGTGTGGGCCCTAAGGGTTAGTGTGTGTCTAACAGGTGTCCCTCGATACTTGCAGGTGACTCTGGTTACCACAAACTCTCATGGCTACTGACCCCTGTGAGGAATCCCAGGACAAGGGCAGAGGAACGTTACAATGAGGCACATGGGCGAACAAGGAGAATAATTGAGAGGACATTCCGCCTCCTGAAGGCCAGGTTTCTGTGCCTGCATCTAACAGGTGGATCCCTGTGCTACTCACCCAAGAAGGTGGGCCAGATAATCATGGCATTCTGCATGTTGCATAACCTTGCCTTGAGACGCCAGGTGCCTTTTCTGCAGGAGAATGAGGCTAGAGATGGGCGTGTGGCAGTAGTGGACCCTGTGGACAGTGAAGATGAGGAGGCAGAGGATGAAGACAACAGAACAGGTATTATACAACAGTAATTCCAATGACACACAGGTAAGAAACTGTAACTTCACTTTGCATTGACAGTTTTGTATTTGACATTGTTCATGGAAGGCAGATTCTCCCACTTCTATGGCCACTTACTGTACCCTTTGGCATCTTTAGTTTCAGATATCTGTGCCCCACTCTGGCACCTGGTGTGTTGACTGCAGCCAACCAGTGGCGTAGCGTGGGGAGTGCAGGGGGGGCCGGCCGCACCGGGCGCAACATCTTGGAAGAGACTAAATCCACTGGTTAGGGGGCACAAATTACTTGCCTTGCCCCGGGTTAGGGGGCGCAAATTACTTGCCTTGCCCCGGGTGCTGACAACCCACGCTACGCCACTGCAGCGAACTACAGGTCATTCCTATGTATACTTTACTGTACAGTTGTATTGCAGTGTTTAGACCTTGTTAAACAAATACATAGTTAAATCATTTCACAATCTCCATACTTTTTTTCAAAGGGTGTTTTTTTTAATGCTAAGAGGTAGAAGAGAATGCGCAACGGGCTGGGGTGATGATGGAGGAATGTCCAGGATAGAGTCCAGTCTATTAGTATCACAGGTACATTGCACAAGGGGGCATAGGAACTGGAGCAATGCCAATTCAAGGTGGACAGGGTGACAGAGTGGGACACAAGGGTGACAATCAGGAGAGTCTTATTTCCTGACGGGGGTCTTGGCAATGTTCTCTCGCTTCAGCCTGGATCGCAGGGACCGTTTGTGGGGTGGTTCTCCTTCTGCAGGGTGAGGGGTGCTGGAGGCCTGTTGTTCCTGTGGCAGAGCCTCCTGTTCACTAGCGGCTGCAGAGGTGGAGGGCTGTTCATCGGTTTGGCTAGTGTCAGGGGCCCAGTAGTGTACCACTACCTCCCTCATGGTGTTGGCCATGTCAACCAGCACCCCTGCAATGATGCCCAGGGTGGTGTGGATGTCCTTCAGGTCCTCCCTGATCCCCAGGTATTGTCCCTCCTGCAGCCGCTGGGTTTCCTGCAACTTGTCCAGTATCTGGCCCATCCTCTCCTGGGAATGATGGTATGCTCCCAGGATGTTGGTGAGTGCCTCGTGGAGAGTGGGTTCCCTGGGCCTGTCCTCCTCCTGTCACACAGCAGTCCTCCCAGCTTCCCTGTTGTCCTGTGCCTTTGTCCCCTGAAACGTGTGTCCACTGCCACTGCCCCCAGGTCCCTGATTGTCTTGGGTTGGTGGGTTTGCCTGGGTTCCCTGTAGTGGTGGACACACTGCTGATTGACGTGTCCTGGGGACAGAGGGATGGGCCCGCTGGGTGGGTGCTGTGCTGGTGTTTTCTGAGGGGGAAGGCTCTGTGGTGGCTTGTGCCAGTGTCAGGGGAACCAACTGTCCCGAGGTCCCTGATGGGCCGGGTTTGTCATCTTGATCCAGTTGTGCAGAGCTGCTGTCATCACTGTGGGTCTCTTCTGTGGGGGGACTGGATATGTCTGGTACCTCCTGTCCAGTGACGTTGGGTAGGGGTCCTGCAGGGGTGTAAAGGCATGATTATTGCATCTGAGTGTGTCATTGTGTGCAATGGGTGAGGGACCTGTACTCCAGTGCTTGCATTCCTGTCTAGGTCCTTGTGTGATAATTGGTTTGGGGTCTGTGTGGGTATCTGTAGTGGACATGCTTGGGTGATGGGTGTCCATGCATTGGTGTTACATGCAGGGCTTGGTTTTGGAATGTGTGGGTTGTGTTGGTGGGGTATCTGTGGGTTGTTGGGGTGATGGGTGTGAGGGTAAGGGTGGGAGTATGTGATGGCATGCAGGTGGGGTGGGGGATGAGGTAGTAAAGCTTTGACTTACCAGAGTCCAGTCCTCCTCCTACTCCTGCGAGGCCCTCAGGATGCAGTATTGCCAAGACTTGTTCCTCCCATGTTGTTAGTTGTGGGGGAGGAGATGGGGGTCCACCGCCAGTCCTCTGTACAGCAATCTGGTGTCTGGAGACCACAGAACACACCTTCCCCCGTAGGTCGTTCTAACTCTTCCAGATGTCATCCCTAGTTCTTGGATGCTGTCCCACTGCGTTGACCCTGTCGACGATTCTGCACCATAGCTCCATCTTCCTAGCAATGGAGGTGTGCTGCACCTGTGATCCGAATAGCTGTGGCTCTACCCGGACAATTTCCTCCACCATGACCCTGAGCTCCTCCTCAGAGAACCTGGGGTGTTGTTGAGGTGCCATGATGTGGTGTGGGTGATGTGTGAGGTGGTGTGTGGTGTGTGTGGTGATGTGTGAGGGGATGTGTTGTTGTGTGTTGTTTGAGGTGCGTGGATGTTGTGTGAGTAATGATGTTGTGTGTCTGTGGATGCTGCTGTTGTTTAAGGTAGTGTATCTCTCTGGCCTGCTTTCAATTTCTGGTAGTAAGGGTTTGTGGGTGATGTTGGTGTGTTCTTTATATTGGATTGGGTGTGTGGGTGTGGTGTGTGTATGTGGATCAGGTGTGTGTATTTCAAATTGTCCAATGTAGTTGTGTTTTGTAAATGTGTGTGTATTTTGTACCGCCAATGCAATACAGAGGCTGAAAGACCGCCGCGTGGACTCGTGGGTCGTGATAGTGTGGGCTTATTCCTGTTGCCGTGACAGTGTTGGTTTTGTTATCGCCAGTTTATCACTGACCTTTGTTGTGGCGGACTTGTGTGGATGTCTGGATTATGGCGGATTCCGAGCTGTGGGTCGTAATAGCAGTAGCGGAATTCCGCCGCGGCAGCAGTGTGTTGGCAGTGTTCTGCACGGCGGTAAGCGGGATTTACCGCCATGGTTGTAATGAGGGCCATAATAATGAAGTAAAATCTAAACTAAATCACTAGCTTATTGTATGAAATGTTTTTATCATCCAACATAATTGCAGTTAGAGGATATGATATCTTTGAAGCCTTAGGTAAAAAATCTACTGTCAATAAGAGATGATAAAATGGGATTAGTATATAGCGTTCATATTTTTGTAGAAATGTTATAATCTACAATCCCCAAAGGTATCGGTCTGTAGTTTTTAGATAATTTACAATCGGTAATCTGTTTAGGAATAAGACAAATCATAGCCTCCTGAAAATTTACTTGAGCAGATTTGGAGCTTGCAAAAAAATTGATAATTCCTCCCACTTAGGAATATCGGTCTATAGTTTTTAGATAATTTACAATCTGTAATCTGTTTAGGAGTATGACAAATCATATCCTCCTGAAAATTTCCTGAGCAGATTTGGAGCTTGCAAAAAACTTGATAATTCCTCCCACTTAGGAATTTTTTGACAATGTAAAATTGTACTGCGAAGCCACGAGGAACCGAAGATTTCCCTTTTATTATTACATTAACCACCTTACTTACTCCTTTCAGTAAGATGACTTTTTAATAGAGTGTAGGTAATTAAAAATGTCAATATTGGAAGCAGTTTTTTCTGGCATATGCGCCTTTATAAATTTAGAGAAATTAATCAAGAGTGTTTCTAACTTTATACAGAGATAAACCTTTCTTATTCATTGTATATCCAATTTCAGGTTTTTCTTTTTGACTTTCAAATAATTCACCAGTAGTTTCCATGATTTATCCCCATAATAATGAATGTTTCTTCTAACAAATTGGTAGAGTGGTACTCAATAGAGATTGTTTCATAGTGTAATTTAGCTCCAATTAATTCATTTCACAAGACCTCAGATTTTGTGTTATACTATGCATATTAAGGTTTATCTATATAAAATTGCAGAGGATTTTTTTACCATCTTACTTTTATTACACAAATATTTAATCATAATGCCTCTTACTGTTGCTTTAAAGTGTCCTAAATAACACAAATAGAGGAATTGTTCAGGTTAGTAAACGTAAGCAACTCATCAAAAATTGCTGACATTTGGTGTTAAGTGACTGTACTCATAATAGTGAGTTATTAAATCTTCACCTTTTCGGATGAGTTTGAAAAAGAAGTAAATCAAACTTTATAATTACATGTGCATGACCTGGGATAACAGTGGAACCAATCTCAGCATTCAGTAACATCTGTGAAAGAGCTTTACTCTTGAATACATAATGAATTCAGGATTGTGATTGATGAACTGTAGAAAAAATATATTATCCTAAACTCAGATTGCACTGTCTCCATGCATCTACCAAACAATGTTTATTATTAGTGGACCTGAATTGTTTGTGTATTTTATTCTGAATATATTTAAACTTTTCATTGTCCAGCTTGTATAGGATTTACAATGTGGATATAGTCCCCACCAAATATAAAATATCTCCCATTGAATTGCAACAGCTTTTTAATCATACCATTTCAGAAAGAATTATCAACTGATGTAGGCCCTTAAGCATTGAAGAATGTAATAGGTATCTTCTTGAAAGGTAATTTAAGAAACAAACATCTCCCTTTTAAATCAGTCTCTTGAGAGTTAATTACATAATCCAAATTCTTAAGACATAGAGCTATTAGCCCATTCTCCTTCTGTGATGCAGCTGTACTAAAACATTTCCACCCAGAGTCTCTTTAATTGTACAAAATCTACTTGAGGAGGATGGGATTCCTGTAATAAGCTATGTCCATCTTGGGTTTAGCTAATTATGGAGGAGCTGTCTGTCTTTTAATCAGATTTGTAATTCTATGAGATAACTCTGAATGTATACAATTACTGTGTATTTAAAGACAACAGACCTCCAATTGTTGATGCAAAGGAGAAACATAAAGCATATAATGAACTTCAAATTGTAATGAGAATCAGCAGAGTTTGAAGATAAGGCACACAAATATATCAGTGAAAGAGGGTAAACGTGTAAAATAAGAAAAAAAAGATACACATAAAAGAAATGACAGTACAAGTAAAAAGAATGAAAACTGAGAGACATAACTAAATAGATGAAATTTGGGGTGGGGGTTGTCACAAAAGACAAAGACTGCACATCCTCACTCTAGATGACCAGGGCTATAAAATATATGGATCAATGAGGAAGAAACGTTTACAAAATGAACAATGACCTCTATAAGAAGAAAAACAAAGGGAGCAAAGTGGTAGTGATAATATAGGAGATATCTAGTATTGAAACAAAACAGCTGCATATAAAGTAAAACCCAGACCGCCAGACCCATGGAGAGGAGACTGCTACGGAGCTAGTCATCCCCCCTCCCAACCCAATTACAAGGTTTTCACTTGGCTGACCGGTGGAAGCCTCTGAAATTAGCTCCTCTTGGAGCTGATGACAATGTTGTCACACAGATAGTGCCCCCAGCACCCTTGGAATGCTCACTGTCTGCCGTAGCCGACAGTGCACATTCTGAGGGTGCTGGGCGGGGAACCAAGCACTGCACACTACATGGTCGTGGGCACCTAGAATTCTGCCAGACTTTTCACAGCGGTGTCCCTGCTATGGAAAGGCTGGCAGAAACTGGATTTGTGATCAATATGGTGGGTGATGAACTCAGCACCACTGTGACTGTGCATGACTCTGACCAATGTCAGCCGGATGGGAACCATGATCATGGCAGAGACGTCAGTCCAACCGCCAGGGTCGTACTGTGGCACTCTGACCACTTGGAGTGTGGCAGTCTAACAGCCACTGTGAGACTGGTGGTCTAAAGACAGGCAGCCTTGCAATGAGGCCCTTAATTTTTAGAGGTTCTATCTCTTCACATTTTCAATCTTGAATGCATTTCCTGAGAGTAAATGGGTTGTTACAAGTAGTCGTTTTCACCTGTGTAGGTGACATTAAAGTGTCATATGTGGTACTGATGACTTTCAATGATGGTTTTAACTCTATAAATTGCTTCCTTCCTTCTGTGGTTGCCTTTGAAAAATCTTGGTAAAAGAAATGTTTATCACTGACCAAGACATATTGTTCTTTACTTTAGATGCACTAAGATTTTTTAACAGGTCAGTATATTCCAAGAGTAAAATTATGATACCTCTGAGTTTTGTCAACATTTCTTGGCCTAATATATGAGTTCTATGAGTATGTAGCTGAGTATAAGCTTGCAAGTCTAGAACTTTGGAAATAAACAGTTTAAAGAAAGAAACTGGATGATTGCCCTCAACATTCTCGTAATACCATAGATTTGAAGTGTATTTCTCCAATTCATGTTTTCAAGATTTTCAGCATTCCTCTTAAGGTCTGCCATTTCTGCTTGTAATTTATAAATTTTTATACCTGTGTTCTGTATATCACTTATTCTTTGCTGTACTTTCATAACTCATCTGCCCATTAAGTACCATTTTTCATCCAACCCTTGTAGTCGCTTTTTAGTTTCTTTCATGTGAGATTTTAAAGCTCTGACTTCTTCTAACAGTAACTCCTCAGAAATCAATGAAGTTAATTTGACAAGTGATGGAGGATTCTTCTTCAGTCTTGTTAGTTACTAAGGTTAGCTTATTAAAGGAAGGAATATTAGGAAGGACTACATGTCAAGGAGGAATATCTTCCATGTTACTTGGAAAAAAAAGTCAGTTTCTGCAGAAGAAGGGTTCAAGGTTTTGGGATCAGTTTATCTAACAAATTCAACTTTCTCATTTTCCAGAAACACTTAACTGAAGATTATATAGGCCAGTCTAAAAGATAACCAAATGCGTATTCAAAACTAGAACAGCATTCTCTATTTGTTTAGAGGACAGTTTGAAAAAAGAGCCAGATTTATCAATATTTGACACAATTCAACACAGCAAAACAACTTGGTGTGCTGTGTGGAATGGAGCAGGCAGGAATGTGCCAAAACTACTAACTCATGGTACATTCCTGTCTCTCTGCGCTGGCTCACTTGTAGCTACCAGGTCCCAATGTAGGCATCCTTGCACCATGATGCACGGGTGGCTGCATCAAAGACAGGATTTTATATGTGCAGGAATGGATACCTTCTGCACAAAAACAATCTTCAGTGGCATATTCCCTTTTTATATGTGTGGTCTAGAATGCAGCACATGTTGTAAGAGGAAATAATGAGGAGAAATAAACATATTTCTTCTTATTGTGCTTCACTGAGAATGTGCAGCATTTTGATGTATTCCCAGGTTTAACAGTGTTTTGGTCTTGCACAAAAGGCCATCAGCAGATACGTGGGAAGACCAAAAGCTCCAACCATGGATCGTCTTCCCAACTCAGAGTAACACAAGGCAGTGACCTGTACTACTTTGCATTACTCCAGATTAACTATGCCACGCAGAGGCACATAAGAGGGCTCTTTGTGGCAGTTTATATCTGACTTAATGGCTTGCTTTATCTTGTGTGATGTAAAGGCAACATAAACCCTTGTTAAATCTCAACCTAATTTATTTAGTTCTGGCAGATATGAATTATCAAAACCAGCAGCCAATATTTACTAAATAATTTTACTCCACAGAACCAAAGGTGTCATGTAAATATAGGAATTACATAGATACATAGATATACAAAATGGTGGGTGTGTTCCACCTCAGGATAGCAACATTTAATAACTAAAGCAGCTTTTTCATGATGGCATCACATTGTGAAGATTCCTACCATCAAACATTTCCTTTTGTAAGAATGGCAGTGGTAATTATTTTGTAGCAGTCAGAAGCAAATCTGTGGCACCATGCAAAATGGTGGGTCTATTTCATTTATGAGTGCACGGTCTTTTGCAGTTTATATAGCTCTTAACAATGTAGAATTGACATTTCACTCACCGGAGAAGAAGGTAAGTGGAAACATTGCTTCCCTTTAGCTTCAGGAACCACACCCACATTAGATATTTTGGGAAAATGCCCCAAGCGCTTCAGAGCAATCTAAGGATGCCAGCATCCTGCCTGGATCAATGCCATTTCACACAACCTTGCAGTCCTAACTGCATACTTTCAAATCATTTGTTTTACATGGGAAAATCCAATGAAAGATCCTTTTCTTCATCCCCAGGTTTCATTGTGGCAACATCCATGGGTCACCCTTGCTTTCTGCCCCTCGCCTTTTCTACAATATGCCGCAATCAGTATTGTAACACGCTCATCTCCCATTTTTCTTTTCTTTCTCAGCTATCCCCCTAGCTGCTTACCACTATGTTTATTTGTTGAAGCTGGCTTTTTTTCCATGCAGCTCCTTTAGTTATTAGAATGCCTGTTTGTGTATGGCGCACAAAGTATGATTTCCAGCACACCATTATGAAACCTTTGTAAATAACCTGGCAAGTAATACAGAAAGGGCCTTTGCATAATATCTTTGGAAAGAAGAACTATGCCCCTCACTGTGTTGCATTTTGATACTTTGGCACTGGATATATCCTTGATGTGCTACATTCTGTTGCCTCCAACATGCCACACCCAAATTAAAACCATCATAGAATTGTTCCACGAAGAACATGACATTCTGTCAACAAAGCAGCTCTATGTAGTTTTAACAGCTTTTGTTTACACATTTTTTGCTTATCCATCTTAATCAGGTTCTCCTTCCCTCTACACATACCATAAAATGGCCTCCTGTTATATAACACTAGAGTGCACAAAACAAAACATGTTGTTTTTATCTTTCAGGAAATAGGGGGTCATTACACCATTGGTGGTAAAAGCCGCTTACCGCCGTGCATTCCGCCACGGTCATTATGACCCAAAGCCCGGAATACGCCAAAATTTAGACACACACACAAGTCCGCCACACCAAAGGTCAGTGATAAACTGGCGAGAAAAAAACCGACACCGTCACGCCAACAGGAATACGCCCACACTATCACGACCCATGAATCCACGCGGCGGTCTTTCAACCGCAGTAGTCCATTGGGAGTACAAACCGCCGCGCTCAAAATACACACACTTTTACAAAACACATCCACGTTGGACAATTCAAAATAAACACACCTGATACACATAAACACACCACTCCCACACACTCACACCACTATAAAACACACACCCACATCACCCACAAACGCCTACGACCACAATTGCGACTGAAGCCCAGAGAGAGACACCACCAGAAACAACACTAGCATCCACAGGCACTCAACACTATCACTCACATAACATCCACCCACCTCACACAACACAGCTCTAAATATCACCTCACACATCACAACACACACCACCCCACACATCACCCACACCATCCCATGGCCCCGCAAAGACACCCCAGGTTCTCTGAGGAGGAGCTCAGGGTCATGGTGGAGGAAATCATCCGGGTAGAGTCACAGCTATTCGGATCACAGGTGCAGCACATCTCCATAGCTAGGAAGATGGAGCTATGGCGCAGAATCGTGGACAGGGTCAACATGGTGGGACAGCATCCAAGAACAAGGGAGGACATCAGGAAGAGGTGGAACGACCTACAGGGGAAGGTGCGTTCCGTGGTCTCAAGACACCACATCGCAGTACAGAGGACTGGCGGCAGATCCCCACCTCTTCCCCAACAACTAACAACATGGGAGGAGCAGGTCTTGGCTATACTGCATCCTGAGGGCATCTCAGGAGTAGCTGGAGGAATGGACTCTGGTAAGTCAAATCTTAACTATTACATCCCCCACCCTACCTGCATGCCATCACATACCCCCACCCTCGCCCTCATCCCATCACTCCAACTCCTCACACATGTCCCAATATCACAAACCACACATCCCAAACCCAAGCCCTGCATGCAACACCAAAGCATGGACACCCATCACCAAAGCATGGCCACTGCACATACCCATACACCCCCCTAAACCATCATCACACAAGGTCCTACACAGGAATGCAAGCACTGGGGTACACGGTCACCCACCCATTGCACACCATGGCACACACAGATGCAATAATCATGCCTTTACACCCCTGCAGGACCCCTACCCAACCTCACCGGACAGGAGGGTCCAGACGCGTCCACTCCACCCACAGAAGAGGCCCACAGTGATGGCAGCAGCTCTGTCCAACTGGATCTAGATGACCAGCCCAGCCCATCTGGGACCTCGGGACAGTCAGTTCCCCTCACACTGGCACAAGCCACTACAGAGCTTCCCCCCTCTGGAAACACCAGCACAGCACCCACCCAGCGGGCCCGTACCTCTGTCCACAGGACACGTCAATCAGCAGTGTGTCCACCACTACAGGGAACCCAGGCTAAACCACCACCCCAACAACAACAGGGACCTGGGGGCATTGGCAGTGGGCACACGGTTCAGGGGACAGAGGCACATCAACACTGGGGAACTGGGAGGGCTGCTGTGCGACAGGGGGAGGACAGGCCCAGGGAACCCACTCTCCACGAGGCCCTCTTCAACATCATGGGAGCTTACCAACATTCCCAGGAGACGATGGCAACGGTACTGGCCAAGTTTCAGGAGACCCAGCGGCTGCAGGAGAAACAGTATTTGGGCTTCAGGGAGGAACTCAAATCCATCAGTTCCACCCTGGGCACCTTTGTAGGGGTGCTGAAGGAACTCGTGAACACCAGGACGGGCACTGTGGCACAACAAAGGGCCCCTGACACTAGCCTGGACGATGAACTGCCCACCATCTCCACCGGCGCTAGTGGACAGGAGGCTCTGCCACAGGACCACCACACCAGCACCCCACCCCCTGCAGAGAGAGAACCACCCCACAAACGGTCTCTGAGATCCAGGACAAAGACAGAGAATGATGCCAAGACCCCCGCCAAGAAATGAGACCGCCCTGATTGTCATCCATTTGTCCCACCTTGTCACCCTGTCCATCCTTAAACTGCTACAGCTCCACTTCCTGTGCCCCTTTGGACAATGCACCTGTGTGACTAATAGACTGGACTCTGCCATGGACATTCCTCCACCATCACCCCTCCCCATTTTACAACGCCCTCCAATATTGAGCACTTAAATAAACACCCTTAAAGCACAAAACAATCAGGAGTCTGTCTTTGATTTCGAAATAGAGTATTAGCAATTACAGTGGCAAAATGCTCTTTCAAATGTAATGTCAACATACCTATGTCACACAGCTCAAGTCCATGAGGAAACAGAGCAGATGTCACACAGTGGGGCCCACATCTGGGAAATCGTAAAGGAAAGTGACAACTCAGTGACCATACACTGGGTGAAAAAGACAGACAGGCCCAAGCCCCCACAAATCTGACATCGTGCTCTTTCCTGTCACATCCAAACCTTAGAAATTCTAGGATGGGAAAAAGAAAAGCCAGTGGCAACCCCACTGGGCAGGGAGGGGCGAAGAAAATACCCCGCCACACTGATGAGAATTGTACATTGTCTCAAATTGACGACTTAATAGAAGAAGTCGAGAGCTTGTTAGCTACCAAACCTTCCAAGCTCCCCAAGAGAGGATCCGATGTCGCAACCAAAGACATAAAAACCTTTTTTACTCCTGTGACTCCTGTGAACAATCAGTTGTTGCCTATGCTACCAAGGGGGACCCAATTAGAGCCCATAACATCAGATACCCTGGTTAATCTTTTAGAGAGCCCGAAATTGAGTGTGGCCAATCAGCAGGACAGTGTACCACCCCTTATATACTGTTCTAATCGCTTCTTACCCCTTGCTTCTTTGGTAACCCATAGTACAGAGAAAGGTATAACAAGGGAAACCAAGGAGCTATCAATACATTTAGTCATTCAGGAGGAACGTCCCATAGAGGCTCAACTATTACAAATAAGAACCGAAATAATAAGCTTAAGAGAGTATCTCACTTCCCTTAGCCACATGATACATGAGAAGCTGGACGGCATAACAGCCGTGATTGGGGATATAAGGAAATCTTCTCTTAATCTTGGGTTCAATTCTCTTTCCACGCAAACCCAGCAAACTGAAGCATCCATGGAGGGAATGCACAGGGGGAAGAGCGCAAGAGTGACATTACAAAACTGTCAACGGGTAGTTTGCGCAGCTCCCGAAGTGCCAATTCAAACAAATGTGACACTAAATTGATCAGAGGGGTTAAACAAGAGATGACCAGGGACAAGCTTTTAGTTAACGTTAACAATGATCCCCTGTGGAGCTCTCCATTAAGTCAGACAAAGCATAGTCAGTATGACATCTACATGACGAACATTCCAAATTTGAGTCATGAATCAAGGGAACAAGGGGATTCACTTGAGAACAAAGTAATCCACTGGATAAGTGGCGTAAAGAAATGTAGGTCCATTATACAGGATGACATAAAAACTGCCCAGATATTCTCAAGCAAAAACACAGAAACTGACCTTATAGGTCTGAAGTTGAATAGCCAGAGTCTAGCAAAGGGCCTCTTAGCTCTTGAGCTAAGATCGAGGCCTGGCACCTTGTCCCAAGTATCTCTTGCCCAGACGATCCCCTCCATGGCTAATTTGTTTTTAGAGGTAGCTCTAAACACCGTTTCTCTCCCTGTACAAGTACTCAAAGACGGGTACGCATGAGTAGTCCAATCACAATTGCAGATTGACGTAAAGCCCCAATAGCTGAGGCAGGGAGGGACGACATCTTCGGCATAAAGTCTTTGGAACCATGTGAACTAAGTACTCTATCATTGGGCACTGAGGGACCAGAGCCAGGAGTATGTTGCAATGACCACGTAGAAGGAAGGTACTGTGGAGTTACAACCTTTAAAAATAAGGGAAAAGAGAGATCGCAAAACACTGGGGATAGCAACGAACCCTTAATTAAAATTAAATTCTTATCCTGGAATGTGACTGGTGTCTCATCATAAACAACCAATCCTGAGTGGTGTAGTTTTATGGATCAACACCACATTATTTTACTACATGAGACATGGGCACCTTTCACGATTTACAGAGCAGGATACTGGACCTTCCAGAAGGCTGCACTTCCATCGCCATCTGGTGGACTGATAATCTGGCTTAAGCATAAAAATCTGTTCCCTAAGGCAAAGGAGCTACCTACCCCCACTAGGGATATATTAGCCGTGGAGGTTGAACTCAGCAGTCCAAGGGGGCCTGTTCGTATAGTACTTGTAAATATATACATCAGGCCTGGCCCACAAAAGACTCGGATTGCTCAGCTAAAATTGCTCATAGATTTCCTGAATCATTTACCTTGAGGGCAGGGTTTACTCGTTGCAGGAGACTAAAATATGCAATTAAGTTGTGAGGACGACCCCCAGCAGAAAAGAATCCAGTTTGCATATCCATGGGATAGATCAGGCCCGGTCCAGGTTGTAACAAAGACAACAGGGGGAGCATCAGATCTACTGGAGGACTCAATAAAAGCAATGGGGCTAAGAATAGTTAATGGGAACATGAAGTCAGACACCCCTGCGTTGCCCACGTATAGGAAAGGCCCATATTTGAGCCGTCTAGACTATGTTTTAGGAGACGACTAACTTTGGATTTCTCTTATTGATATGGTAGTCTCCCCACGTGATGATAGCGACCATCAAGCTCTTTGTATATCTTTTTCTACCTCTACATTTAATTGTAACTCACTAACCAAGTGGGTGAAGGGTAGCACCCTAGTTGTGACAAACAATTATAAAAACGTGAGATGGGAAACAGTGGCAGACGATGCAAATTTCCAGGCATCAATATATAAAGTAGTGATATCGACGCTTCCCCCCCTGAAGCACATTGACTCTGTATCGGTTGACTTGATCAACTTGCATAGTATCTTGGTCAACCAGTTAAGGCCATATTTCCTGGTAGTAAGGAGGCGGGTAGAAATTAGGGACAGACCCTTGAGGTGGTTCTCTAGCTCCTGCCGACAAGCCAAATTACAGCTTCTGGGAGCACTGAAGGTAGGGAGTCATCGAGAGATAAGAGCCACCAAGACTGCATAAAAAACAGTACTGAAAAATGCTAAAAAAGAGTGGGAAACTAAACACTGGAATGCCTTGGTAGACGCTCTTCAAGAAAAGGACTCAAAATTGTTTTGGAAATTAGTGGCAGATAAAGGACACTCTGAAAACGTGGAGACCTACCCAGTAATCCAGCCAGCACTCTGGGTGTCGCATTTTGGACACATGTATAGAGTGGCTCAAGCTAGAAGTACCATTGTTCCTCCATCGACCGAGGGGCCCTCCCATCTACCTACTTTGGGGTCAGTTATTCCACCCAAATTTGATCTGGATCTTTTTTTCTTAAAAGAAACAACTTTGGCTCTCCAAACGCTACGTAAAGGGAGGGCCCCTGGGTTAGACGGTATCCCAGGTGATTTGTATTTGTCCCGACCCAGAACCTGGTCCTTATATTTAAATACACTTAGTAACAAGATTTTGAGGGGCGGTGGGTCCCCCCCCCACATGGCAAGGAGCAATCATAATCCCTGTTTTTAAAAAGGGCTCAAGGGACCTACCAACCAACTATAGGCCAATTAGCCTAATCAATATTAGTCAAAAAGTTTTCTGAAAGCAAGTCTTGACCAGACTGCAGGCATGGATAGAGGACTCACAGATCCTCTCCAACCTTCAGGCAGGATTCAGGAAAGGAGTGAGTACAATAGATCCGGCATTTAGGTTTAACCTCCTTTGTTGGAAATATCTGACTCTCAACAAGAGCCATTTGTATGAAGCCTTCATTGACCTAAAAGCTGCTTTTGACATGGTCCCAAGGGACTTATTGTGGAAAGTCCTTGAGACCTACAAGCTCGACAAAGAGATGCTGAGATTGATCAGGTGGCTCCATGAGGGCACTTATGCCCAGGTTTGCTGGTCTCAAGGCGGAGACTTGACTGAAGCCATACCCGTCGACAGGGGGGGTCAGATAGGGGTGTGTCTTGGCCCCCACTCTGTTTAACCTCTTTATCAACGGTGTGGTTGACCAGTTGATGAACTGTAATCATGAAGCCCCAAAGTTAGCAGGAATTCCTGTCCCTATCTTAATGTTTGCGGATGATACCTTATTGATCTCAAGAACCCCTATGGGCCACCAAAACGAACTTGATGCTTTTTCTAAATTTTGCATCAAGAGGGGCCTTAAGATAAATCTTTCGAAGACCAAATTTATGGCCTTCAATCCGCACAAGTCTTTTAGAGGGCAAATGACTTTAGCAGGACAACTGGCAGAGAGAGTTAGTCAATTCGACTATCTGGGGATCAGACTATCGGATGACCAATGGTGGTCGGCACAGATTGAGAAGAGCTTGTCCGTCCTCCGACAGAGGTCAGTTGTGCCAATATCTCAGAAGAAGAAATCGCACCTGCCATTACAGTATATAAGGCAGCGGCAGTGGCTGCTTCAATTTATGGTGCTGAGTTATGGGGACACTGTAATTCAAGTTGTTTGACGACGGTGAAAAACCACATCTTGCGTAATTTTTTGCGATTACTGATGAGTACTCCTCTCACACCCGTTAGATTTGACTAAGCCCTAAACGAGATCCACAACAAGATTGCCTTAAGACCTCTTACAGACTGGGTCCGTCTTTGGACATCTTAATATTTGTCCACCTACCAAGCAGCAGTAGCGGAGCTTTTAGCGGACGGTGGTGTATTAAAAATCCCTTGGCTTAAATACATTAGAGATATGTGCCAAATGGAGGAGGTGTGGAGAGATCCTTGTAATCTAACAAAGGAAGTAAAGGCACGAATAAGTTGCTGTTACTGGGAGACCATCTTGGTTCAAACCTGGACCATTAAGGTCCATGGTAGCAGGACGCTACAGTTTCTAGACCATAAATGTAGCCCTAAATGTGAGGCCTATATGAATAACATCAATCCCCCCTATGTTAAAACCCTTTTTATTAAATGTAGGCAAGGGATATTGCCACTTAATACATTCACTGTAAGATGGAGCAAGGAGGATCACAAATCGAGCTTTTGTCATTTCTGTCCTGAGCAACCAGAGTCACTCGCACACTTTATGTTTTTTTTGTCCTAGATATTCGGCGTCCAGGAAGAAGTGGATCATCCCTCTATGTAGACTAATGGGGATAAGGAAACATAACATATCCTTGCGAATTCTCGCTAGTGACACAAGTGATAAGGTAGTTTTTGCAGTCGCAAAGTTTCTACAAAGCCCATGGGCCACAAGAACCAGAGAAAATGCTGCCGATTGATTAGTATAGCCATAACCACTTTAGGCAAAAGAAGACTACTATGTGCAATCAAGCCAAGAAGGCTTAGCTTTAAAAAATAAAAAACCCTGATGCTAGTCTTGTATCGTTGTTACAATCCTGTGTATCAAACATTCATTTTAGATCAAATTATTTTAGGCAGAACAGACCACTACGTAGAATTAAGATAAGATAGGCTCATAGGATTTTAAAACATGATATTCGTCCTGCATTGTTTTTATAATTGAGTTTTAACAATTTAACCCAGTAGAACTTCTAGCACTTTTAATGTACTATGTGGAACTCTTCTTTTTATCTATCTATGACTTACTGTATGTTTATGGTTTGCTGTTTACTGGATACTTTTATGGCTTTTAGCCGAAATAAAGTTATTTATTGATTGATTGATTGATTGACAGACAGTAGAGAGGTAGTAGATTCAAATTAGATGTAGCAGGCAGCGTTGTCTTCTTACCTGTGTCTCACTGGAAGTATTGCAGGATCACCGTCTTCCTGTTGTCGATGTCCTCTTCTTCTGCTTCCTCTTCTTCACTGTCCACAGGCTCCACAGCTGCCACAACACCTCCATCTGGACCATCCTCCTGCAGAAAAGGCACCTGTCATCGCAGAACCAAGTTGTGAAGCATACAGCAGGCCACGATGATCTGGCATACCTTCTTTGGTGAGTAGAATAGGGAACCAACAGTCATATGCAGGCACCGGAACCTGGCCTTCAGGAGGCCAAAAGTCCACTCCATAATCCTCCTAGTTCACCCATGGGCCTCATTGTAGCATTCCTCTGCCCTTGTCCTGGGATTCCTCACTGGGGTCAGTAGCCATGACAGGTTGGGGTAACCAGAGTCACCTGCAAATGGCGAGGGACAACTGTTAGACACACACTAACTCATAGGGACATCCACAGACCCAGACAACTATTCCCACTGTATTGGGTCCATGTGCTCACCTAATAGCCACACCCGGTGCCTCTGGAGTTGCCTCATCACATAAGGGATGCTGCTATTCCGCAGGATGTAAGCGTCATGCACTTAGCCAGGGAATTTTGCATTAACATGGGAGATGTACTGGTCCGCCAAACACACCATCTGCACATTCATGGAATAGTAACTCTTCCGGTTTCTGTACACCTGTTCACTCCTGCGTGGGGGTACCAAGGCCACATGTGTCCCATCAATGGCACCTATGATGTTGGGGATATGTCCCAGGGCATAGAAATCACCTTTCACTGTAGGCAAATCCTCCACCTGAGGGAAAACGATGTAGCTCCGCATGTGTTTCAGCAGGGCAGACAACACTCTGGACAACACGTTGGAAAACATAGGCTGGGACATCCCTGATGCTATGGCCACTGTTGTTTGAAAAGATCCTCTTGCTAGGAAATGGAGTACTGACAGCACCTGCACTTGAGGGGGGATTCCTGTGGGATGGCGGATAGCTGACATCAGGTCTGGCTCCAGCTGGGCACACAGTTCTAGGATTGTGGCACGATCAAGTCTGTAGGTGATGATCACATGTCGCACCTCCATTGTCAACAAGTCCACCAGCGGTCTGTACACCGGAGGATGCCGCCATCTCCTCACATGCCCCAGCGGAAGGTGCCTATGGAGGAGAACAGCGAGTAGAGAGTCAACCAACTCTGAGGTACGTAAACACAGCTTACTCAGAAAATATTAGCAATTCGAAATTTGCCTCTATGAGTGTTTATGCAAGGCCTAGGTATGTGTGATGCAGTCAAAAATAATGCTATGTGGGCCCATGAAATGGCGACTGCCTGACCTGTAAGGTAGGACAATGGGATATGAGGCAACTGCGCTGGTGTTGTACACCGTCGCAGTAGGCGGTTGAAGACAGCGGCAAAATTCTGCATTGGTTAACATTGGACCCAATGGGTCCCAGGAGCCAATGACGATGTACGCCGGCGGTGACGGTACGCACCGCCGCGGACGTGACTGCCATTTTCTATCTGTTCAATCACTCGATACCTGATCTTCGACAGCAGAGGACCTACACTGCAAGTGCTGCTGTGACCTCATTCTGGAAGAGACAATGGCTCGTGTGTCTGGGGAAAGGGCCCCTGCCTTCAGCACGGAGGAGTTGGAGAAACTCGTGGATGGGGTCCTCCCCCAGTACACGCTACTCTATGGTCATCCAGACAAACAGGTAAGTACACTGTGAGCATGCTGTATGGGCAATGCCTGTGTGGAGTGGGGTGGATGAAAGATGGGGGGTGAGAATGAGGCGTGCATGAACCAACAGTGAGTGCATGTGCGTCATGGCAAGGGTAGGGATGCGGGCCAATGACTGTGACATGCAGTTGGTAATTACTTCTCTTTTTCCCAGGACAATTCCTGTAGGTCAGCGCCCACCAGAAGAAGGCTATTTGGCGTGCCATCACCAAGGAAGTCCGGACCCTGGGTGTCTACCACAGACGGAGCACCCGCTGCCGGAAAAGATGGGAGGATATTCGCCGCTGGAGCATAAAGACGGCGGATGCCCAGCTGGGGATGGCCTCCCAACGTGTGAGGGGTGCCCTCGCACCATGCCCCCCCTGATGTTCAGGATCCTGGCGGTGGTGTACCCGGAGTTGAATGGGCGCTTGAGGGCATCACAGCAGCAACAAGGGGGTGAGTACACTCTCATTCTGCTGATTCAGCGCGCATTGTAGGCATCTGGGTGGGGGAGGTGGGCTGTGGGTTCCCCTAGGCCAGGGCGAGTTTAGTAGGCAAGGACCCTTCTTAAGGCAGGCCCTGAGGCACCCCACCCCACCTGTGTACAGTGCCAACTACACCTAGTCAGGCTCCTGTTACATCCATGTGTGCAGAAATCATCCATAGCCTTGTAAGCCATGTCCCAGGGATTGAATAGTGGACTCCAAGTGCGCGGCGTAGTGCAGGGGGCTTCTGTGTCTGTTGTGTCCGCCAACGGTAGCGGTATTGCATGCACTCAACATGTCTTTCTTCTGTCTCCCCACCCCCTTTTTGTGGTCTCCCTGTTCTTGTGTGCATTAGCATCATCAGGCGGAGGAGCAGTGGCACAGGAGCAGGAGGGAGCTGCATCCCACATGGCCCTCGGGGGCGACACTACAGAGTCAGAAGTCACCAGTGGGTCGGAGGGTGAGGGGAGTTCTACAGCGGGGACAGGAGCTGACACTAGCGATGCGGACTCCTCCTCTGATGGGAGCTCCCTTGCAGTGGCAGTCCCATCTGTGCCTCCCGCATCTACAGGTACAGCCGCCACCCCCTACCAGCACCGCCCTCCCAGCAGCCCCTCAGCGTTTGCCCCGTGCCCGCTCACCCAGGAGGGTGGGCATCACCTTCGCCCCAGGCACCTCAGGCCCTGCCCCAGTCACCCCTGCTGCCCTCAGTGAGGAGGCCATTGACCTCCTCAGGTCCCTCACTGTTGGCCAGTCTACCATTTTGAATGCCACCCAGGGTGTAGAGAGGTAGTTGCAACAGACCAATGCATACCTGGAGGGCATTCACTGTGGTCAGGCAGCTCTTCAGCAAGCTTTTCAGACTCTGGCCTCAACACTGATGGCAGCCATTGTCCCTGTCTCTAGCCTCCTCCCTCCAACTTCCTCCACCCAGACCCACACCCCTGTCCCAAGCACACCATCAGACCAGAATGCACACACCTCAACACACAAGGGAATCTCTGACAAATATAAGCACCACACATCCCACAGGCACTCACGCAAGCATCAGACACACCAACATCCACTGCCTCCACTGTGTCCCCCTCCTACTCGTCTCCCTCCTCCCTCCCTGTCTCGTCTCCACTCACACCTGCATGCACTACATCCTCAGCCACTACGTCCATCACCAGCACACATACCACCACACCCCTCTCACGTGCAGTCACCACCCCCACTACCATTCACACATCCCCTGTGTCCTCTCCCAGTGTGTCTGTGAGGCCACCTCCCACGGTACACAAACGCAGCCACACACCCACCCAACAGCCATCCACCTCACGACAGCCTACAGCCCATGCACCTTCACCCAAAGTCACCAAACGTACACCTCCTACAACCACAACCTCTTCCTCCACTCCCAAACCCCCTCCAGCTACCCGTCCCAGTGTTCCTAAGAAACTTTTACTGGCCAGCCTTGACCTCTTTCCCTCCCATCCCCCACCCCTTCAGTCTCCTAGGGCCCGACTCTCCAAGTCTCAACCTAGCACCTCAGCCACAACATCTGCGGGACCAGTGGTGCCAGTAGTCACCGGATTATGGAGTGCACCAGGCAGCAGGGAAGCCAGTGTGGCAAGGAGCCACAGCACGGACAGTCCCCCACCTGTCAAGCATAAAAAGTTGGACAGTGCCCGGCGGGAGAGGGGAATGAAATCAGTCACCAAAGCCACTCCCAGGGGTACAGTTGGGAGTGTGGAGACAGCTGCGACACCATCCAAGGTGGGCAAGGGGCACATTAAAACCGGCAAGTCTGGGAAGATCAGCACGGCGGACAAGCCCGCCAGCAGCTCAGCTGCCCAGGAGAAGACCGCCAGCAGCAGCCCGCTGCCCAAGACAGGCCCGCCAGCAGCCCCGCTGCCCAAGACAGGACCGCCAGAAGCCCCGCTGCCCAAGACAAGACCGCCAGCAGCAGCCTCGCTGCCCAAGACAGGACCACCAGCAGCAGCCCCGCTGCCCAAGAAAGGACTGCCAGCAGCAGCCCCGCCGCCCAAGACAGGACCGCCAGCAGCCCCGCTGACCAGGAGAAGACCGCCAGCAGCAGCCCCACTGCCCAAAACAGGACCGCCAGCAGCCCCACTGCCCAGGAGAAGACCGCCAGCAGCAGCCCCGCTGCCCAAGACAGGACTGCCAACAGCAGCCCCGCTGCCCAAGACAGGACCGAAAGCAGCAGCCCCGCTGCCCAAGACAGGACCGCCAGCAGCCGCGCAGGCCAGGAAAAGACCACCACCAGCTGAACCGCTGCCCAAGACAGGACCTCCAGCAGCACTGCAGGCCAGGAAAAGACCGCCACCAGCTGAACTGCTGCCCAGGACACCGCCGCCAGCAGCACCGCAGGCCAGGACATGACCGCCACCAGCAGAACAGCTGCCCAGGACACCGCCGCCAGTAGCACCACAGGCCAGGATAAGACCGCCACCAGCAGAACCGCTGCCCAGGACACCGCCGCCAGCAGCACCGCAGGCCAGGACAAGACCGCCACCAGCAGAACCGCTGCCCAGGACACTGCTGCCAGCAGAACCGCAGGCCAGGACAAGACCGCCACCAGCAGAACCGCTGCCCAGGACACCGCCGCCAGCAGCACCGCAGGCCAGTGAGCGCCAATGATTTCAAAGCTACTGAGGCTGCCACGGGCAGGATGAAGCACTCTGGGCACCAAGCCCCGTCCAGAACCAGTGGAGAGTTACATCCACTACCTCAGTCCTTGGCAGGATGAAGCACTCTGGGCACAAAGCCCCCTCCAGAACCAGTGGAGAAAGGCATCCACTACCTCAGTCCCTGGCAGGATTAAGCACTCTGGGCACCAAGCCCCCTCCAGAACCAGTGGAGAGTTGCATCCACTACCTCAGTCCTTGGCAGGATGAAGCACTCTGGGCACAAAGCCCCCTCCAGAACCAGTGGCGAAAGGCATCCACTACCCCAGTCCTTGGCAGGATGAAGCACTCTGGGCACAATGCCCCTTCCAGAACCAGTGGAGAGTTACATCCAATTGAGAGACTGTGGCTTTGCACTCCCAGGATTGATCAGTGGGCAAACCACCCACTGTAGAGACTTGAGAGACTGTGGCTTTGCACTCCCCAGGATTTATCAGTGGGCAAACCACCCACTGTAGAGACTTGAGAGACTGTGGCTTTGCACTCCCCAGGATTGATCAGTGGGCAAACCACCCACTGTAGAGACTTGAGAAACTGTGGCTTTGCACTCCCCAGGATTGAACGCTGGGCATGGAGCCCCCTTGTGGATCTGGCGTCGTGCACTCACACGGCTGAGGTGCCACCCCCTTCCCTTCCCCCTGAAGTGCCTGTTTTATTCCTATCTGAAGCCCCTGCAGTGTTCTCTCTGTCTTTTTCGGGTATTGAGTGTGGGCCTTGCCCGTGCCTTTTGGACCCAGTGATCCATGTACTATGATGGTGGAATCCCTTGGACTTGTGTTCTTGGTGTATATAATTGGATATAGCATAAATGTATATATTTGTAAATATTTTTGATTTTTGTAATTGAATATTTCACAATTATTCGACTCATTTCCTTTTGTCCTTGCATTCTTCCAGGGGGGGTTGGAGGGTGCAACTGTAATGTATCAATACGTATTAGTGTGTGTGTTGTAGTGGGTGAGGGTGGGGATGTTGCGTGTTGCATGTGTGTGTCACTGCTTTTTCCCTCCCCCCTCCCCTGTGTCGTAGGTGCAGTACTCACCATGGTCTTCGCCGCCAGCGTTCGTGCTCCTGGTAGAGGAGCAGGAAGATAAAGTCTGGGAGTCTCTGAAGTTCCGGTTCCATGGCGTCCTGGTTCCTCGTGGGGTGTGTAGAGGTGAGCGTTTTCCCTACGAAGTCCTGTTTACGCCGTGTTTTTGTTCACGGTGAATCCGCCCCGGAAAAGGTGGCGGATTGGTGGGTTGTAATAGTGTGGGCGGTCCATTGTCCTCCGCCTGTCTGTTGACGGTTACCGCAGCGGTGTTTGTTTGTACAGCCGTGGCGGTTGGAGTGTTAAAGTGGCTGTCTATGTTGGCGGTTTCCGCCACGGTCGTGATTCCATTTCTTTTTACCGCCGGCCTGTTGGCGGTTTTACTGCCCCTTTAACACCAACCGCCAGGGTTATAATGACCACCATAGTGCCTATGGAAACCTGTAGCTATCTTATTCATCTGGTAGCATGCAGTCCTGCACAAATTCTCCAAATATTCTCAGACCTCAATAACTCAAAAGCAGCCTTCAAATGTTTTTGCTCCTTTGAAAAACCAACACCATCATCCTTAACTTCTCAGGGTTTATGGAATGCATCAACAATTAGGTAAACTCACTTGACTCCTTAGCTACACTCCTAGGAGAAGCATTTTCCTTGTATTAGGCATTAGATTATTCTATTATACTTGCTGCATTTTAAAATGGAGGATGTCGAATAAAAAGCTAAGGGTCAAACAAACTTCAGATATGTGTGCAGTACATAAAAAATGCAATCTGGAAGTATTGTTTGTGCCTGAATGCCACACAAAAGAGATTATCTTGATCTACGGCATAACAGAAGGAGACTCCTAATCCAATTACCCTTATCCCTGTGGACAACTCTATCTACTGTGCAATATATATGAAGTTTTGTTGTTTCCTGACTTGGGCCTATCGTTTGCCCTTTTCTTACATACAGTGCTGAAAGGGATATATTGCTATGTTCTCTACTCTTCCACTGCTCCAAATAGGTCAGCAAGTGTAATTTACTAGAGACCTATTGTGGCACAAATGGAAATTCTCCATTTGGTCTACAAATAAGCACCTCAAATTTTATTTACATATTATAAGGAGTGCTTAACAAGGTGACAAGGCTGCCCCTCCATTAGAGAATCAGAACCTCAATAAACCTAACAAACGAGCTTTCCATTGGTTAAGTATTTTTGTTAAGACTGCATAAGGCATACTAAAGCAAGAGCTTGGGAGACGAAATTCAAAACAGTGAACATCCAGAAATCCAAGTAGCAAAGACAGAAAGGTGTGTGCTTAAGAGTAGACAGACCCCCATTCCGTAACACATTCAATCCACATACTAAAGTGAAACATATCGATTTGCTCCTTAAGAAAAGTCTGAAAACTTAACTTATGGAGCAACCGTATGACTATCAATTAAGGTCATTAGATTCAACGGGCAAGCAATGATACAAGAACAGTGCAACTGCTGATGCAGGGTTAAATTCATGTTTGCTTCTGCTCAGTCTTCACAAATTCTGTGGTGCAGAGGAATCTGAAGAGGATGCAAGGCATGATATGGAATGCTAAATAACATATCAAGTAAAGAAATAAACAAATACTCAAATAAATAAATTAATACACAAATAAATAAGTAAATAAATAAATATAGCCACCAGAATTTGAAATTGTTTGCCATTTGGATTTCAATGTAATTTCTGCTAATGCTTTTCAATATGTGCTTGTCACAACCAAAAGAGTATCCGTCCTGGTCTCATGACACTCACCAAGGTGCCTGCCTCATGCCTACCTCACCCCTACAGGAGTGAGGAAGGAAAAGTTCCTATTTTCTATTGTATAGCCCTCACACACTCTATTAGTGCCATGCTTCATCATCGGGTTTACCCTGAGTCTTAAAGGTCAGGCTGGGCTCGACCATATTCTAGGGAGCTCTTAAAAGAAATTGAACTAGGGGGCGTAAACTAAAACATAAAAATCTCTTGTCCACTCCAAGGCATCTGTTTATGTGTAGAGTGGATGGGTGTGGAAGCCAACATGTTTCAGCCCTCCTCTCACAAGCCTAAAAAGGCCTGGGGATTTCATTAGGGTGAGTTAATCTGTAAACACACTCCCCCAGTGACGTCTTTACTTGCGTGATTATGTGTGTGGCATGCACTGCCAGTGTAATACTTGCCACTTTTGGTCTGACCTGTAATAGAAAAAATGTACCTTCAGGCTGTATGTTATAGTATGGCTTCTCTTGTTGTGCTTGGCCCTCAATTTGTGCCACTATGTGGCTGCTCTCAGTGTGAGATGCACCAATCTCTTTCATCAGTTTTTTGTTATGTGACTTACGCATTCAGGGGCGAATTTATACTCTGTTTGCGCCGGAATTGCGTCGTTTTTTTGACGCAATTCCGACGCAAAACTAACTCCATATTTATACTTTGGCGTTAGACGTGTCTAGCGCCAAAGTCCATGGAGTTAGCGTCATTTTTTAGCGTGGACACCTACTTTGCGTTAATTATATGCAAGGTAGGCGTTCCCGTCTAAAAAATCGACTCCGAGGCATGTGCGTCGGATTTATACTCCCGGGCAAAATTCACGCCCGGGAGTGGGCGGGTCAAAAAAAATGACGTACGGCCGCTTTTGCGCTGTTTTTTAGCGCCTGCAAAAGGCAGGCGTTAAGGGACCTGTGGGCTCTGAAGGAGCCCAGAGGTGCCCTCCCATGCCCCCAGGGACACCCCCTGTCACCCTTGCCCACCCCAGGAGGACACCCAAGGCTGGAGGGACCCATCCCAGGGACATTAAGGTAAGTTTTTTTAAAAAAAAAATGTGTGGCATTGGGGGGCCTGATTTGTGCCCCCCTACATGCCACTATGCCCAATGACCATGCCCAGGGGACAGAAGTCCCCTGGGCATGGCCATTGGGCAAGGGGGCATGACTCCTGTCTTTGCTAAGACAGGAGTCATTTCTATGGGGGTTGGGAGTGAAAACAAAATGGCGCAAATCGGGTTGAGGCGAAAAAATTGCCTCAACCTGACTTGCCCCATTTCTTGACGCCCAAGCCCCATATCCCCCTACGCCGGCGCTGCCTGGTGAACGTCGTTTTTTTTAACGCACACCAGACGGCGCCGGCGGCTAACGCCGGCTAACGTCATTCAATAAATACGGCGCCCGCATGGTGCTTCAGAATGGCGTTAGCCGGCGCTAATTTTTTTGACGCAAAACTGCGTTAGCGCAGTTTTGCGTCAAAAAGTATAGATATGGGCCTCAGTGCCTGTGTCATGTTTTTATCACGCAATTTGTAGTAGGTGTTCATCTGAAGAATTCTTTAGTTCTCTGCCTTACTGGTGCATCCTGTTTCTCAACTCACCGAAATCAGGCGTAGACTTCATTCATAATAGCATATTATGCCGTGTTAATGAGTTGTGCCCCAATATATAAAACTGTTGGTTATTGTCATGCAAACGAGATACCAGGATCTTACTTAAATACATTCAAACACAACAATGGCCTTCTTATATAATTTTAACAAACTAGTAAAATCCACTCACCCACCGTTTTTTGAGACAATCTGACCCCACAGGAGCAAGGAGTATGGAGGCGGGCCCTGTACTCAAACCATGCAATGTTTAAATAAATAAACAAAATACCTGTCAGGATAACATTCTCTCATTCGACATGTATGCAACCCAATTACTGAAAGTGCAGTTACTTACTTCATCAAGGATCCCTACTCTCTACTGTACCTACTTGGCTCTGCTGTCCCTGGCTTGCGGCAATCTCTTCGTATGGAGAGCGAGTTTAAACGCCCCCCAGAGCCCATATGTTTGTGATTATCAGTGATTGATGTGTAGCCAGTCAGAGTCCAAGAGGGAGCGGCATCTTGAAACAACATGCATGTTATCACCGGGTGCTCGTTGTGGGCCTCTAATCCCCATGGGTTCTGTCAGCCAAATTGAACCCAGTGAGCCACCGTACCCATTGTTATGTGGGTTTTGGTGGTCGGCCTAATTCCCGCCAGTGACATTTACCTGGAATGGGACTGTAGTCAGTGCTACGCGTGTAGTGCGGCTACTAGTGGCCTGATGTAATCTCTCTGCATGGAGAACTGTACTAGGATGATGGGACTTGTAGTTACCCCCATGTCGGTTCTGTACTTCTTGATGGCTCTATTTGCCTTACTCCAAATGAATGTCAAACATTTCATCAAGCAAGTTGATAAGTATGAAATCATAAGGATTCTTACTTATTAGTGCTCTTAATATTATTTATGACATGTATGTGTCTGTGTCTAGACTACTGTATGATATTACAATGTAATACTATGCCATTTGTTCTAGATGATTATATTTTCCTAACACCATATTGATGTCAAAACGTTGCTTTAAACATATTGATAAGCACAAAGTCATATAGATTGCTTCTTAAGAATGCTTTTAACCTTATTTATATAACATTTCAGTATCATACATCTATATGTGTCAAGCATATCTAAATGAAATATTATGCCATTAGGGCTAACAGAGGCTAAGTTGGTTCCATCGTATTTTGTCAATGAGTCCTTTTTGATCAGTTTTCAATCTGTATACCCATCTTTGTTCCTTTTCTAGTAGTCTTATTGGCATCCAAATCTGGGGTTAAGTTCCTCAATAATGGACTGCTTTATATTTCTCTCAGTAAGGGCTGTTTCCAAAAAGTGTGCTGTCAGTTACGTTGATGCTTTTCTGCACCTGATTGTACTTCTATGTTCACTTATTTGGACTCTAATCTTTCTTGTTGTCATCCCGATGTAGTGGAGGCCACAAAGGCCTGTGTTGACATATACAACATTGCTGCTATTGCAATTTGAATGGTACCTTTGTTCCCAAGGTGTTGGGAGGCCGAGGTCCATGTGCTTTGTATGTGTAGTAAAAGGAGAGACTGAACAGTTGCCACAAGGGAAATGCCCCAGCACTGAAGGGCGATCCCATAATGTAATTTGTCACTATGTAGGACGTTGCCATGTGTTCCTGTGCACTAATCCATCCCTCATAGTTCTGTTCTGTTTAAAAAAAATAGAGTTTTTTTTAATGTCAATCAATTGGATGTAAGGATTCCCCAATGTTTATTTATTATCCTTTTGATATAATTGGAGGATCAAGTAAATGTGCTAACACAGATAAAGGAATTGGTTTCCTGTTTTGTGTTTGTTTCCAACAATGTTTCTCATGGGATTTCCCGTTCCCCTTTCTGTGCTTTTTCAATGATCTTATCTGGGTATTCCTTTTTCTTGAGTTTCTTAGTGAGCCAGACCGGCTCCTTATTGGAATGATGGAGGTCTGAGCAGTTCTTTCTGATTCTCAGAAACTGACATACTGGAAAGTTTTCTCTGAGGGCTCGGGGATGGGCACTATTAATGTGTAGTAAACTGTTATGGACTGTTGCCTTAGTATACAGGGATCTTACAAGCTTTCCATCCCTTGCTGGGATGTTAATATTGAGGACTATTTGTAGTCATGGTAGAGCACAGGAAGGAATTTCCTTCATTCAGCCATACCCTGAAGAGTTCTGTGGTATTCTCAACCCCATGCCAGACGACCAGAATATTATCAATGTATCATCGCCATGCTCTATGTGGTCTTGGAAAGGGTTGTTGTTCCAGATATGCTCTTCCTCAAACCAGCTCATGTACAGACAGGGTATGCTTGGCCTAAAGGTACTCCCCGTAGATGTACCATGGCGCTGTAAGTAAATCTTATCCTCAAAAGTGAAGACATGCTCCATCAGGGCCAATTTTGCTAGTTCCACTATCCATCTGACTGTGGCGGCCCAAGGCCATTCTTGGCTTTGCAACAAGTTGGTAATCACGTGCAGGCTCTCTTGCTGGTATATAATGCTACTACATCAAGACATACAGGGGTTTCATTGGAAGGGTCATATTCCATCTCTTTCAGAAGGTTCAACAGGTATTTGGTGTCCTTTTTATATGACCAGTTGTGTGTGACTAGAGGATGGAGGAACCAATCTGTATATTGTGATACTGGTTTAAGTATTGATCCAGTTCCTTATACAACTATTCTTCCATGAGGGGTAATCTTCCCTTGTGGATCGTCGGGATCATGTAGATCGGTTCTGTGGTAGTTAGGAATTCCTGTTCTTTCTGGGAGATCCAGTTCTTGTCTACAGCTTCCTCCGCTAGTTTCTTTATAGTGTCTTGTAATCGGCTGGTGGGATCAGGAAGTAATGGCATATAGGCCCTCATTTTAACATCAGTGGTAATTACCGCCCACTGCCTCTGTGACGGCCACCAACATATCAGCACTGGGGCTACCATCCGTCTGCCATATCATGAGCACTGCCTGACTTCTGCCACAATAAGGGTGGAAATCCGGCAGTGCTTATGGTGGTGGAAGGTGGTAAGCTGGCACTACCACCAGCACCGCCACACCAGTAGAATGCCACCAGCCTTATCATGACCAGTAATTCAGCCTGGCGGTGTTCTGCTGGTGGGGCGCTGCTGGTGGTAGCAGCACCCCTTCTCATACCCTGCCCGAAGACCTCCTCGCCTAAGGTAATTTGGGCTTCCAACAGGGGAGGGGGCTGGAAGCGTTGGGGGTTTGTGTGTGTGTCTGAGTGTGTGCAGGAATGTCTCAGTGTGTGTGTGAATGCTTCTGAGTGTGTTGTTTGCATGGGTGTATGTGTGTGAGTGAATGCGTGTAAGAATGGTGAAGTGAGTGCGTGTGCATGTCAGTGTGATTGTGTGTAAGAATGTGTGTGAGCATGTATGGAAATATACGTGAATGAATGTGAGTATGCCAGTGTGTGAATGAATGCGTGTATGTCAGTGCAATTGAATGGGTGCATGCCTGGGGCATATGGGTGTCTGTGTGTGTGTGTAAGCGGTGGTGGAGTGAGGGGCACTGTGACTGTAGTGGTGGTGATGTGTGTGTGTGGCTGTGGGGGTAGGGTCAGTTATATGGTGTGTGCATATATGGGCATGAGTGAGTGGATCGGAGGGGGGTTAGTATGTGTATCGGGTGGGTGGGGGTGAGTTTGGATGGAGGGGGAGTGGGAGCATCAGGTGAGTGTTGGGGGGATGGGGGAGCTACCTACCTGTGACAGGAAAGGAATTCCCTGTCACTGGTAGGGCCTACCGCCCTGGTTTTTGTGGTGTTGCTAACGCCACAAAAACCATGGTGGTAGGTCGGTTCATAATGCCATGGGCGGTACTATGCCGGCCGCCGGGCTGGAGATAGACATCTCTGGCCCACCGGCTTATACAGCCATGGCAGTATGAGTGGAGAAGTCTCATAATGTGGTATATACCGCCAGCCTGTTGGCGGTCAAACCCGCACATAATCCGTGGCTGTCAGAAGACAGCCAGGGACACAATTGAGGGCCATAGTGTCTCTAGTCTTTTAAGAGGTTCAGGCAAGTCTCTTTGTACTGTGCTCGTCCTTGGATGATGATCGCATCCCTTTTGTCTGCTGGTTTGATAATCAGGTGATTTTTCTTGCTTAGAGTTTCCAGAGTAATACTCTCTGTCTTAGACAGGTTGTAGTAGATCTTTCTCCTGAGGTTTAGCTCTTCAATACCCTTGATGACTGCTTCTTCAAATACCCTGACATCCGCGGGGATGGCTTGAGGAGGTGGATTGAATCTCGATTTCCTTCTAATGTATGTGTATCTGTCATCCGTGTCAATGGTAGGATTTTTCTGTAAAAACATTTTGACTCATATTTTTCTAGACAACTCGGCCATTTTGCATTGTTTGTTAAATTTGTCAATCTGTGTTGTCAGGACAAACCCGAGACCCTTGTTGAGTACTGATATTTCTTCCGGCGAGAGATTTTCTTGGGTGAGGTTCACAAGTATATCTACAGGCCTGGTTGTTGGTCAAGTGTCTAGCTTTTGGTGTTAACGCCTTTTATTTCCTTTTTGTCCCACTGGATCCTTCTTCCTCCACGTCTTCAAGGAAAAGTGCAGCAAAAAGAAAACAAATTTAGTTGACCTTTAACTGTGGGTGGGTAGTGTACATATAGCTATTGTATGGCACTGCACAAACACAAGTCCTTTCCTCACAGCTGATCACCAGTGTTAAAAATTGGGTCGCTAGTTGTCAGAGGTATACACCCTTGTCCAAGTATGGACCACAATCCTAGTCTGGGTAAGTCACAACACAACCCACATTATCCTGTGCTCACCCTCTTGTAGCTTGGCACACAGCAGGCAGGCTTAACTTAGTAGGCAATGTGTAAAGTATTTGTGCAATACGTCATACAGTAACACAGTGCAAACACCACAAAAATACACCACACAGGTTTAGACAAATAGATAACATTTCTCTAAATAAAATAAGGTTAAAATGACAAGAATCCAATAGACACAAGTTGAAAAATCACTTTTTAGAGGTTTAAAAGAGTTTCAGTTCTTAAGAAACAGTGGTTGTATCCTTGTAACACTGTTGTGTTCATTGTATTGTAGTAATTACTTCATTGGGGTGGAATGTTAGGTAGGGCAACACAAATGGAGTGCAAATATGTAATAGAATTGTGAATGGAGAGCAACAGTTGGAGACTGGGAGAAAGCAGCTGAGAGATATGTGTTGGTCTGCATCCTGATTTTATTCTCAAATAAATATATCTACTTTTACTGGAACCGTGTGAAGTGAACTTAACAAAATTGGCGACGACTTGTGGTAATAACCTATTGTGTTTGCACAACTTTTCATCACATAAAAGATTTGACATGTGAAGGAACAAACTCCCCACCGGTAAAGGATTTCACTTGTGAAAGAAAAACTCCCTAGCGGTATCCAACTCTTCAAATCTTTTCAGGCCAACACGCTATTTGAACTAGATGTGCTGTGACTGACGTGCTTTATTCATTGTTGCTGCTTTCCACGATTATAATCAACAGTTCTACAGTGTGCTGCTGCCGTACACAATGAAAATCTACAGTGCTCCATTGTGCTGTGAGCAATTTTAAAATGTGTAAACTCAAAGAAGATGGGAAATGCAAGAATTGAATTAATATTACTTGAAAACTTAAGCGCAAGAGAGAGTCTCCATCAACCCTCAGTGCTAGTGCGTGCATCCGTACATTACATGGTTCACGTCACGGTAGATGGCAGAGGCGCATTACGTATAAGCGTGACCCCATTTGAGAGCCATTTCGGATTGGGGGCTCACAAATGCTGTACGGGCTGATTTCATGTGAGCGTCACCTCGCGTGATCCCGCATTAGAACCATATTGGATTAGTTTCATTTTACGACTATCATAGTGGTAACAGACATTGAATTGCTGGATATCGTAACAGTGACAGGCACACCATTTTAGCCTGTCATAACAGAGTGAAACGGTGACAGGCACACCTGAGACTGAATTACAGGATATTGAAGCAGTAACAAGCACACCATTTTTGCCTGTCATAACAGAGTGAAATAGGGATAGGCACTCCATCCTTGCTTGTCATTCTAGAAATGTGCGGTGAGAGGCACACCACGGTGACAGTCATAAAATGTTGTCCTGTCACTATGGATTTAAACGGTGATAAGTACACAATCATTCCTTTTCATTGTAGAATCGCGGGGTGACAGGCACATGGAATTAAACTTAATTCACAATATATAAGCATATATATTCTTTAAAATCGTTTGTGAATTAATTGGATATAAAAATAGTTTTTAAAAAATGTGTGCTGCACAAACATTTACATTTACCCCTCCTCAACCATTCTTAACTACAACAGGAGATCCTCCCTCCCATAAAATTGCAGGAATGGAGAGAATACTTTTTAAATTACATTAATGCCATTAAAGAAACAAATGAAGAACTTTCTCAGCTTAAGGAAAATAAAATTATTTTACATTCATTAGGGCCACAAGGTCTCAAAGTATATAATTCAATTAAAAATGATTGTCCTGCAAATAATTGTGAATATTTTTAAAATGCTTTAGAAAAATTGGATGTATATTACTCTACATCAGTGTGTATTGCAATTGATTGCCACAAATTATTCTGCAGAAAACAAGGTGATTCAAAAATAGTTTAAGAATTTGTTTCAGACCTTAAAAAACTAGCTTTGACATGTAGGTTTGGTTTGTTGCATGATGAATTACTACATGGTCAACTAATTATGCATGTAAACAAGGAAAGTATACAAGAAAGGTTGTGAGTGCATGGAGAAGCTCAACTAGGAAATGTGACTGCATTGGTTAAGAAAGCTGAGACTTCTAATAGATGAGCTAAGGTTATCAGTGCAGACTCAAAAGACAACCATAAAGATATTGTGAACAGAATTAAGCACAAACAAAGGAAGGAATCTCAAAGACATGATTAAAAAAAGGGGAGAGGTAAATAATTGGGAAAGAAAATGTTATAGATGTGGAAGCAAGGAGCACTTAGCATATAGCAAGAGATGCTCAGTGAGAAATCAAACATGTGGGGAGTGTGGTGCTAAAGGACACTTTCCTAAAGTTTGCAGGAAAAGCAAAGGTAGTAAAAGAGTATCAATGGTACAAGTTGAGAATGATGATGGTTCAGGATAAGGAACATCTGATGGTGACCAAACCTCCAAGGATTATGATTCAGTATTAGGAGTTATAAATAAAGAAATGTAGAACAGTACTCTTGTCAACCACATGAGTAAAAATTCAAGAAATAAGCTAGTTTGTAACATAAACTTGGGTGGGGTGGAAACACTTATAGTAACAGATTCTGGATCACCATATACCATAATAGATAAGAAAATGTGGGAAGAAAAATGTGTTAGGGTACTAGGTACAAATTTTGTACCCTCTGATGGAACACCTGAAAGTTTCACAAGGCAAATCAGTTCCTATGGTGGGTATAGAGAATTACAATTTGAATTTAAAGGAAGGAAGGCTAAGAAAAAGGGCCTCTGTATTAGGATGGATTGATCAAAGAAACCTTGATATAATTTTAGACCCTAACAGTGAAGATCACGTTTTAGTAGTAGATGACTGTAGAGGATGGGGAGATCAATTAAAGAAGGAATATACTAAAGTATTTGCTGGTAACATAGGTACCTTAAAAGGATATTCCCATAAAGGTATTTTGATGAAGAATGCTCAACCAAAGTGCACAAATCAAGGGATAATCCATGGATATTGAGAGAAGAAGTAAACAAGGAAATAGATAGGAAATAGATGCTTTGTTAAAAGCTGGAATTATCAAAAAAGTGGAAGCATTGGAGTGGATAGCACCCCTAGTGGTAGCATGCAAAGCTAATGGCAAGATCCATTTGTGTGAAGATTTATGGGATTTAAATAGTAAGATTGTAGTCGAAAAAATTCCTTTACCAAAAATAACTGAAATGTTAGCTTTAACTAAAGAGATGACGGGTTTTCGAGTACTGATTTATCGTCAACATACCAACAGGTAAAACTGCATGAAGAGAGCAAAAATGTGACTACCTTTATGACTCCACATAGGTATGTTACAATGCCATTCAGACTAGCATCAGCAGCTGCTGTGTTTCAAAAACAAATGTATGTGTTATTTGGAATATTCTTCCAAGATGATATGTTGATAATGGGTGAGTCAAAATCTCAACATGAGGCCAAGGTGAGAGAAGTGATAAAGAAATTGGAAGAATGTGGCTTAACAGCTAAATATTCGAAATGTAAATTTGTAGTGGGTTCCTTGAACTACTTAGGGCATGAAGTTACAGATGAGGGGATATAACCGAAAAAAAAGTTATTAAAAGCTGTAAAAAAATACTCCTGAACCAAAGAATAAAGTTGATTTGAGATCCTTTCTAGGATTAGTAGAGATTAATGCAAAATTAGTTCCACATTTTTCAGAGAAAAGGCTTAATTTGAGGCAATTGTTGAAAAATATGTGTACATTTGTGTGGAACGCAATTTTGCATAATGAATTTGAAAATTTCAAGAGGGAGATTTGTGAAGCAAATAATTTGTATGGTTTCAATCCTAACTTGGCATGCACAGTGACCACTGATGGTAGTAACAAACGTTTAAGAGCTATATTGTCCCAGAAGGGTGAAAACGGAAATCTTTTTACAGTGGCATATGCATCCAGAGCATTATCCCCAGCAGAAGAACACTATTCTGTAATTGAGAGGGAGGCTCTTGCTGTAGTTTGGGGATTAGAACACTTTAAGAATTTTATTTGGGGTTTCCATGTTGAAGTGAGGTGTGGTTATAAACCCTAAAGAAGGTTTATCTACTGAAGGTTTATTGAAAGCAACACCAAGGGTAGCTAGGATGTTGATTTGATATTGGATTTTAGATATACAATTGCGTATTTACCTGGAGTAAAAAACAAAGTGGCGGACTGTCTAAGCAGGTTGTCTTTACCTCTTGAAGAAAATCCAGAAATGGAAGAGGAAGTTAACGTAGCCTAGACTGAAGAAAGACTAAGGAGTGAGGTCATTAGTAAGGAGGAATGGAAGACAGAGAGAGAACAGGATAAATAATTATCTGGTGTTAAGGAGTTTGCAGTTAATGGTTGGCTGTAAGTGAAAACATTGTGCCCTGATTTGAAATTGTTTGGGGAAATATGGTATGAGTTATCAGTAATTGATGATAATGTGTTCAGAGGAGAGAGAATAATTCCTCCTAAGAGTTTAAGGAAGAAGTTGATTGAATTGTGCCACAAAGAACATTTAGGAACAGTAAAGAGTAAAAAGAAAGTTAAAGATATGTATTGGTGAGCTGGTCAGGAGGGGGAAGTAGAAAGAGTTGTCAGGGAATGCACTACTTGTGAGAATGCTGACAAGTCACAAAAGTTATTGAATCCACTGCTTTTCTGAGTTCCTTGTCCAGAAATGGCATGGGAGGTTTTGGGAGTAGCTATTATGGGTACTATCCATGACAATGGAGAATATTGGTATGTGTAGTAGCAATTGATTATTTTTCAAAGTGGCCTGAAATTAAGTATGTAAATAAATCTGATACTAAAGAAGTAATTCATTTTTTAGATGAGGTGCTCCAGAGAGAAGGACAACCTAATGGAATAATAACAAATAATGGTGTGCAATTTACAAGTGGTCAAATGAAAGACTTCTTAAAGAGAAATGGTATTGAACATAAAACTACATCTGTTTGTCATCCCAATGGTAATGGAGAAGTAGAAAGATTTAATAGGGTGATTAAAGATTCATTACAGTTGGCTATGAACAAGAAACTCAATTGGACGTCTTCTATTAAAAAATGTTTATGGGTGTAATCGCACAACACCCACAGTAATTAATTGTAGTCCTTTTACTATTATGAGAAGAAGAGTCCCTTTCACAAAGGATAATCAGGGATGGCTTCTTACCTCTAGACTTAGTAAATGGTCACCAACTGTAATTAAAAAAAATAAACTGGAATATCAAAGAAAATATAAGCTGTAGAAAGACAAGAAAAAAGTCGGGAAGGAATTTAGGCTAAGAAAAGGAGATAGAGTGCAAATTAAATTACCATTCAAGACTAGGAAAGGCAAGAGCAAGTATTCAAAGTCATTAGATATTGTAGAAGTTTTCACTAATTCAGCTAAATTAAGTGATGGGCGTGTGTGGCACATGAGTAGGTTGTAAAGTGCAGGAATGAAGTTGACAAACCTTTAAAAGATAAGGATGAGAAATGTTATAATTGGTTAGACATCGAACCATGTCTGAATATCGGGAAAAAACAAACAACAAAAAATGAAGCTTGGGCAGGAGAATATCTTAATTGTGATTCTGATAATGAAAGAGATCCATCACACAGTTTGGAAGGAGATAGTAGTATTGGGGATAGTTCGAATAAAATTGTTAATACTAAATCAGGAAGAGTCAACAAATTTCCTGTTTATTTGCAAGACTACCTGTTTTAAGATATTTTTTTCAGACAACAATAGTAGGGTTGAAATGTATTTAGTTATTTTTTTGCTGCAGTACATTTTTATTTTGTAAAAGGGGAAGATGTGTTGTGTTCATGGTATTGTAGTAATTACTTCATTGTGGTGGAATGTTAGGTAGGTCATCACAATTACAATGTATGTATGTAAAAGAATGGTGAAGGAAGAAAAACAGTTTAAGACTGGGAGAAAGCAGCTGAGGGATATGGGTTGGCCTGCATCCTGATCTTATTCTTAAATAAAGATAATTACTTTTACTGGAACCATGTGGAGTGAACCTAACAAACACACAGTATCTGGGATGCATCAAAAATAGTGACGCACAGGACCACAGAGGAAGAGATGCGTGGAAAAATAAGGTATTGTGGCAGATTTCCTGGCACGGCATAGACAATACAATGTTTCTTTCCTCTCTGCAAGGTGATGCTTCGAATACCAGGAGTGCAGCCTTGGTTCCGTACTGTGATGCAGGAATATTTTGATGCCTAGAGATGATGTGGATGTGTTGTAAATCATTGACAAGCTGGTAGAAGAAGCAGGGGCTGCGTCGATCCGGTAGGCTGTGCAGCATTTTCTCAGCCATGAGGGAGGCGTTGCATCACTTTCTGCAGGCATTGCATTGATTTTCGAATGCACAAGGAGTTCCTGAAGGGGTGAAGTCTTTGTTGGCCCTGAGACTTTGGAAACAGGAGGCATGCTCAATCCAAGCCCTTGGAGAGCACTTTAGAAGAAAGGCAGAGACCTTCCGGCAGAGCCAGGAGTGCCAGGCAGCATGGCAACAAGCAGGAAAGCAGTCTTTCAGCAAAGAAGTCCAGATGAGTCTTTTGAGCAGCCAGGCAGCCTCTCTGACAGAGTCCAGGTGTAGGTCTAGAAGTGTCTGATTTGGTGGGGTTAGAGACCTAATTTATATACCCAAATATGCCTTTGCAGTGGGGAAACTTCAAAGAGTGGTTTTGAAGTGCACAAGTTCCCCTTTCAACCCAGGCCTGTCTCCCAGGATCCCTGTGGTTATCAGACCTTTGTGTGAGGGCAAGCCACTGGCCTTTAAAATGTAAGCGAGAGCCCCCTCGACCCTTCCTGCCCAGAGGGACCCATTCAGTATGCAGATTAATGCAGATGTCCTGTGTGACTGAGTATTCTGTGTTTTTGGATGTCTGGTTGGAATGCACAAGGGGAGCTATCAACCAGCAGAGACCAGAGGTAGGTTGGAAACGGCTACAAGGCACAGATGACAGTAAGTGCAGAGAAATGCCCACTTTCTAAAAGTGGCATTTATAAAATAGTAATATTAAATCCAACTTCAGAAGTAAGTAAGATTTTCTATTACCATTCTGGCAATACTAAACATGACAGGGCCATTCCTTCCAGATCAGAATCTATCATTCAAAAATGTATGAGAGTAGTTCTAATGCTAGTCTATGAGAGGAGCAGGCCTCACAGTAGTGAAAAACAACGTTATGAGTTTTTCACTACCAGGACATGTAAACCATATAAGTACATGTCCTGCCTTTTACCTACATAACACCTTGCTGTATGGGTTACCTAGGACTTACCTTAGGGGTGACGTATATGTACAAAGGGGGGAGTTTAAGGATTGGCAAGTAGTTTTAAATGCAAAGTCGAAGTGGCAGTGAAACTGCACACACAGGCCCAGCAAAGGCAGGCCTGAGACATGGTTAAAAGGTTACACATTTGGATTGCACAATCAGTGCTGCAGGCCCAATAGTAGCATTTAATTTACAGGCCCTGGGCACATTTTGAGGACTTTTGTAGGGACTTAGAGGTAAATTAAATATGCCAGTTGGGTAAGAACCAATATTACCATGTTTAGCGGAGAGAGCATATGCACTTTAGCACTGGACCGCAGTCGTAAAGTGTGACAAATCCTAAAACCAGCGAAAACAGGGTCAGAAAAATGGAGGGAGAAAGGCAAAAAGTTGGGGGATGACCACCCTACTGCTGTCAGGTCTAACAACCCTTATATTATTAAGGGTTAGGTACAAAATACATACTAAACCTTACTCTTTATTAGTTTGAATTGAATCAAATCAGACAATAAGTACTTTAACAATCCCTGCAGTTATATTTATTAAACATTCACTCCACACACAAGTGGATACAAAATGCTTTATATGACGGAGAGCAGACAGTCGAATAAGACAAAATAAGGAACACAACAGGCATGTGAGACATGAAATAGGCACATGCATCCATGCTTAAGAAGAATGAAGTACTTCATTGTCAAATTTTGGCTATTGATATGTGGATAGATAGATATAGCAAAATCATTGAAACATATCAAAGTCGGATTTCTGGGCAATTATGATGAAAGACTGATGAATGGCAACAGAGCCAACAATATTCATACAGTGTTCAATAGGAAATATTAATCAACACCTGTTGTTAGATCAATAAAAAATGAATAACTGAACATGAAATGTCTTGTCAGGAAAATGTGTATTTTTGGTCTGTTGCCCTGATTTTAGTTTTGATCTGTTCATCTGGAACTTTGGCCTCTGCTCTAGCTGCAGCCTGATGTGGTCTGTTTGGAGAATAGCTATTTTTATTTGCTAAATTAACATAATGTCCCCTATGGTAAGACAATTGTCTTGTGAAGTTGCTCTGTACAACTGTCAAGGTTAGATAAGAGAAGCTGTAGTAAGGCCTAGATTTGTTCCCACCACTTTTAATAAAAATATTAGTATTGGTGACAGGAACATTGTTTGTAAAATGCTCTCTAAAATGCAATGTGACATTCAAATTATAACATTTGATTTGAAAATGAGATTAGAACCAACTTCACAGCAAGGAAGTAACCATAGCTCAACAGGGCAGTGGTTTACTTAGATTCAACTTAATGTATATTAAGAATGAGCAATGTACGGCTAGGAGGGCTTGTTCCGTGCCAGAATTTCTGCATACTCAATTACTATTTGAATGAATTATATGTAGGTTAAATGTTTCTAAATATAATGCATGTGGATAACCTGAAACCCTGATATAGATCCAGACTTTGGAGCTATCTTGTACACCTTGTACTATAGAGTGGTCAAAGTTGTGTGATGGAAGAAATGCTTTACCTAGATTCAGCTGCATTGCGTTCACATAATACATACATTGCTGTCTGGAAGCACCCTTGCTGCACACTCGAAAATTGATCTGCCCTATTGTAGCCCCTTCAAAGGACTCTCATGTCACATAAAATAGGAATTAGGTTTTGCCACTTGGCCTCACAGACATGCATCTGTGAGTAGATATGTTTAGTCAGACTATAGACCAAGTAGTCCAAATTAGATACCTTTACTGTGGGAGGACAGGCTAGGTGTTTACTGTGTGAGATCTTTTCCTTTGAAGTTCAGGATGCCATGCCTGCCAATGGAGTGAATTTAGGAGGCAGTGAAAAGGCTGCTAATGAAAGTACTGATCATTTTGGCACATAACTCTGAAGGATTTTATGCCACTAGGCATCATGGACCAGATGGACTAACAATTTCTGATTTGGTAACTAATCGCAAACTGGTCACTGACCACAAAAATTGCCTTTTCAAATGTACAAAAGCCATTCACGTTGCTATTTTTGTAAACTGAATAATACTAAATCAGTATTTTATTGATTCCAAAGAGAACGTTTTTTTTTTTTTAAGTTCATATTATGAAATGAGCATTTCAATGTGCTAATATTTTTCTAATTGTAAACTATTTCAGAATGGTCATTTTGCATGTGCAAATTACCTCTAAATTAAAACATACAGTATCCTGGTGCAACATATCTAAACAGCCCCAGAATGCATCTGCATTTTCCACAATGCAATATTTTTTATTACAATAGCTGCTTTGTACATGATGGTAAGAGGAATGTGTATACTGCCTGTTTTGCAGAAGAGGAGGAGGACAGAGGAAATAATTTTTAGAGTCAAATTTACACTTTTCCAGCAGGTTTTTTTAAATAAATTCAGGCCAGGTAGCACAGTTAGTTAAGATCTTATAGCTGCAAAATCACCGCAGCTAGAAAAAAACACACTCAGGAGCAATTCTATTCCCAAGCATGTGAAGGTGTTATGCACCTCTTAGCTTCTGGGAGTTACCAAGGTGTGATTGCTGGGATGTCACAAAGTGCACTATCCACGTTTTTCATAGCGTTCCTGGATGCCATGCTAATGAAGAATAATGCGTATATTAATTTTCCTAGCATCACACAGCACTTACAATTAACACAACTGAAACTGAATAAGGATTACACAACCCCCATATGTAACTGGTTGCACAAATTGATCTCTTGGTCCTATGTGCACACCAACTAACAATGAACATCTTTTTAGATTTAGGAAAAATCCTCATTCACTGAACATCCATGTTGTCTGTGATTCCTCCAGATTAATCACTGATATCATGGCAAGATTTTCGGTCAGCACCCATGATCCTTGATGTTTAGACATAGTAGGATTAGTAGGATTTGCAAATACCTTCTTGGAAAAGATTTTGGAGACGGCTATTTACTAATTTATACTATGTTTGCTAAAGTGTGTGAGCCACATGGCCATCCAGTCCATTTGGTATCATTAAATTTTTACATTGTAGGTGTCAGTGCTTATGCTTTGTGTTCATGGATTTTGACACCTGACATTAAGCATTCAACACAGAGTAAGCATCATAACACGCTGACCACAAAAGAACAAGATCTGCGATGGAAAGGACATTTGGACTGCTCAAAAATCATTTCAGCTGTCTCCATTATTGTGGTGTTACCCAGCAGTACAGACCTAAGACAAGATGTAAGATAATAGCAACAAGTGCAATAGTGCACAAGATAGCAGCTTGTAAAGGACTACCAATAATCATGTTTGAGCCAGAGTCAATTTATGAAGATGACCAGCAACAAGCACATCAAACCCAGGAATGTTCAAGCCAGCAGAAAGCCGAGCAAGACCTACTGGCATTACAAATCATTATTTGTAAGGTATGTGCAATGCTAATCCTTAAATTTTAAAAATATACAAAACAAATGTTTGCACTGCAAAAAAAGTAACGCTTTTATTTTCAGCTCGGCATATGTATGCTCAAACACAGAGCTTCATCAATCTATCAACTATTTATGTTTTACAAATGTCTTGACATGTTAAATTGAAATTCTTAAATTGGTACTTTACAGAAATTGCAGATATTTACAAAGTTTTCACGTTTGTATTTATCATGACCAGCAGTGGGTCTTTCAGGTGTTGCTGACCTTGCACTTCCCTCAACTCCATTATAACTACGTCTGCAAGCCAGGCTCATTGCCTCTGTCACAGAAATACTGCTCACACTGAACAGAATTAATCCTCTTCTGTATGGAGATCCCTTTTTAGTGGGGAGGCTGACTGACACATAAACTGATGATTTGCCAAATAACTCACCTGATCGTAAAGTTGAAGACACTCCTCTCTAAAAATCTCCAGTTCTTTGTCAGAGAATGTTCATTTTCTTTTCCTTCGTCCTGCATTTTTCTCAGAGTCGTATCGAAACAGTTTATTGGTTTCCAAGGATGCATCATTCAAAATGTTTGAGGGATTGTCAAGTCACCCTCCAACCTCAGTGCTCCCCAGTCCTCTACTGAGCACTTGGGGCCATATTTATACTTTTTGACGCACAACTGCGCCAACGCAGTTGTGCATCAAAAATTTTACCGCCGGCTAACGCCATTCCAACGCGCCATGCGGGCGCCTTATTTATGGAATGACGTTAGCTGGCGCTGCGGACTGGTCTGAGTAAAAAAAAACTATTCAGTAGCTTCAGACATCTGGCCCCATATTCCTAAAGAAGTGAGTACATCACTTCGCTGAGAATACTGGAGTGAGAAGAGTGTAAGTAGTATTTGGATCATTTTAGAGCTCATGAAATATGGTAAACTAGTTTACCCTCTCAGAAACAACCCATGCTTGAACCACTGCCAAGTGAGAACACGTTTTAAATGATAAAAGAACAAAATAACTGACTATTTACTTGCACAAAGTAATTCCTATCATAGTATCAGGACAGAATTGCCACCATCTCTGTCTTGAACGTCTGCATACAGCATTTTGCCCACATTTTGAGAAGAGGATGCCTGCTGGAGGAACTGACTCAAGAAGACCTTTGCTGAAAAACTGTGAAGAGCCTAATTCCTGGAAGGTTCTGTTCTCTCTGGGAGGACCTTTCCTTGAGAAGCCAATATGTTTAGGGGCATGGCAGTGTATAAGTTCATTTCTAATGTGAAGTTCAACAATAGTCAGTTGGGATTCACCAGAGGAAGCTGCTGAGAGAGATTACACACCCAAGCTTTGCTTAGTGGATGTAGCAGAGTTTATCAAGAGAATGTTAAGCTGGTGGAGTGGCTTTTTCAGCACATGCCCGCCAGTGAATAATGGAACTGTGTCAATGCAGCTGCCAAGGAGCTATGCGTCAACCCTGCATTTGAGCTAGTTAAGGCCCATCAATCCATAGTGACAAGAAGTGCCTAAACCTGTTCGAAAATGTGCCCACAGCATCACCTGATGCTCAGAATGTTGTACTATCTCAATTTACATTTTCCTGCACCTCAACCAGCCAACGCTTGATGGCTCAATCAGCACTCAATCCCATCTCTATGGCATTTCAGTTGGTGAAGAAGCATGAATTGACTCACTGATTTGACTCAAATTGTACAATGGCACTGAGTTTGAAACTAGAATATTTTTGGCCCATTTTCTATTTTCTGGTATCTTTTTATATTGTTACAATACCATACTCTTTTCACATGATTTTACCCATGGCCGCCTAATATGTAAATAGACTTTTGTTTTTTGTTGGTTTCTCTTTTAACTAGCTTTAGATGGACCTTTACATACTTTTCTTTGTAACTGTTTCATTGTTTGTCTAGTTGTTGCACACATACCTCACACACTTTCTCAAAGGAAAGCCTTGCTACTTGAGCCAAGGTGCCAAGAGTGAATCAAAGATTACATGTGGAAAAACGGAAACTGTCCGGGTCAGACTGTGTGGACTTTGTGGAAATTCACAGGTTCTGTCACAGCTTTTGGCATTGCTCCCTATAGCCTAAGGTTATGATTCCCTAGTGGGAATAAAAATAGAAAAATACAAATACATAAAAAAATTAATATTTTTTTGAATGTTTGAAAGACAGAAGCGAAAACTAGCAAACAATTCTAGATATTTAAAAGTGGTGTATATCTCCATGAATCAGAAGGAGTATTTGAGAAATTCTAATTATGGCTGAAAACAGCTCCCAAGTAAAAAGGGACTTGGTTACAGGTCACACAGACTAGCGGTGAAATCCTTTCTGCCAACATTGTTAGTCCTTTTATATTGAGCCTGTATATCTATGATCTCTAAATTGAGCTCCAGTAAATCCCTTTGAAGTTGACCCACTGCACACTACTTGTCTAACATAGACTGATTATCTAATGCTGCTTGATGGAGCACAGTTGATCTCCAGAATATGGCTGACTCTACAGGAATTTTATATAATACAAATATTTTTCAAATTAATATTTCACAGACAAAATTAGTTCTATTTGAGAAACTACACTGTGAGTAGCGGAGTATATAGTTGCTCTAAGAACGATCATTATCTTGCTTTCGGTCTTACATCAAATATTTGTTGGAAACATTCTAAGCTGTGAAAGAGCACTCTAAAATAATACATTTTGATATAAAAAACAACATCGCCTATTGGATCGTCATCCCTTAATTACCTTAATGGTATGTTATGTTGTTTCATGTTATAATAACAAGGGGTTACTTCTAAAACAATTAATTATTCATGTAATTGCCCATGTTGCCCTTATATAGAAAGGAAATGCCCAACAAATATTAAGATGGACATGCAGTGTATTGACCCTTATATGAACCTAACCTAAAGTGTACCCCACACTATTGTTAAACTAAAATTCGGAAACACATTCCAATTGAGCTTTACCTTTTCTATTATGCAAATTGTTTCCTCACTTAGAGATTCTGCCATTCATGGCGTCTTACTGGAGGTACTAAAAGGAGACTATCTATGTTTAACTATGTGTATGTTGATCATTCTTGCATTTTATTGAAATAATAAATCTTTTCTTTTACCCCCACGAAAGAATCTTAAGGTATAATATGTGAAAATGGATTACATCTAAATGTGTTGTGGAAGAATCCATATTACATTTTTTTTTTTTTTTTGTATCAATCGCCTCCTCAATCACAGCAAAAGCCCTGTGAATTGGGTGATCTATTGGTCTGCAGGATGTTTTTATACCACAAGTTTCATCATTTACCACTGAGAATAGTTGAAAGACTGTAGTATGGACTACTCAATCAATCAATCAAGGCATTTATAGAGCGAGCTACTAACCTGTGAGGGTCTCAAGGCGCTGGGGGGGGTTTACTGCTGCTCGAAGAGCCAGGTCTTGAGGCGCTTCCTGAAGGCGAGGTAGTTCTGGGTAGTTCTGAGGTGAACTGGAAGGGAGTTCCATGTCTTGGCTGCCAGGTAGGAGAAGGATTTGCCTCAAGCACTGGTTCTGCGGATGCGATGGACGGTGGCAAGAGCAAGGCTGGTTGAGCGGAGTTGGCGGGTGGGCGTGTAGAAAGCGAGGCGACTGTTGAGGTATTCGGGGCCCTTTTTGTGGAGGGCTTTGTGTGCGTGGGTAAGGAGCCTGAAGGTGATCCTTTTGTTGACGGGGAGCCAGTGCAGGTGTTTCAGGTGGGCGGATATGTGGCTGTGGCGTGATACATCGAGGATGAGGCGTGCGGAGGCGTTCTGTATGCGCTGAAGACGTTTCTGTAGTTTTGCGGTGGTTCCTGGGCATAGGGTGTTTCCGTAGTCCAGGCGGCTTGTGACGAGGGCGTGGGTAGCTGTTTTTCTGGTGTTGGCGGGGATCCAGTGGAAGATCTTTCGGAGCATGCGAAGGGTATGGAAGCAAGAAGATGAGACGGCGTTGACCTGCTTGGTCATGGTGAGGAGGGGTTCCAGGATGAATCCGAGGTTGCGTGCGTGGTCTGAGGGGGTTGGTGCAGTGCCCAGGGCCGTGGGCCACCAAGAGTCGTACCAGGCGGACGGGGAGTTTCCGAGGATGAGGACCTCTGTCTTTTCTGAGTTCAGCCTCAGGCGGCTAAGCTTCATCCATTCCGCGACGTCTTTCATTCCTTCCTGTAGGTTGGTTTTGGCAGTGGCCAGGTCTTTGGTGAGGGAGAGTATCAGCTGGGTGTCGTCGGCGTAAGAGATGATGTTGATGTTGTGTTTGTGAGCGATGTTGGCGAGGGGGCTCATGTAGATATTGAAGAGGGTAGGGCTGAGCGAGGAGCCTTGTGGAACGCCGCAGATGTTCTTTGTGGGTTCTGAGCGGAAGGGCGGGAGGAAGACTCTTTGGGTTCGGTCAGAGAGGAAAAAGATGATCCAGTCCAGGGCCTGTCCTTGGATACCAGTGGAGCGGAGGCGGGTTATTAGGGTGCGGTGGCACACGGTGTTGAAGGCAGCCGAGAGGTCTAGGAGGATGAGGGCGGTTGTTTCTCCGTTGTCCATCAGGGTTCTGATATCGTCGGTGACTGCGATGAGGGCGGTTTCCGTGCTGTGGTTGGCCCGAAAACCAGATTGGGAGGGGTCGAGCAGGTTGTTGTCTTCAAGGAAGTTGGTCAGTTGCTTGTTGACGGCATTCTCGGTGACCTTGGCCGGGAAGGGGAGGAGCGAGATGGGTTGGAAGTTCTTCAGGTCGCTGGGGTCCGCCGTAGGTTTTTTCAGGAGGGCGTTGACTTCCGCGTGTTTCCAGCTCTCGAGGAAGGTGGCAGAAGCGAACGAGCTCTTGATGATGCTCTGGAGGTAGGGGGCGATGATGGCGTCGGCTTTGTTGAAGATGTGATGGGGGCACGGGTCCGAAGGGGAGCCGGAGTGGATGGTGTTCATGGTGATTCTAGTCTCTTCGGAGCTGATGGGGGTCCAGGGTAATGGCTGGGGCTGTTGGTTCAGTGGTGGTCGGCGGGATCTGGGGTCTGAAGCTGTCGTGTAGGTTGGTGATCTTTCGATGGAAGAAAGTAGCAAGGGAGTTGCAGAGTTCTTGAGAGGGCGTGATGGTGTTGGAGCTGGTGTTGGGATTGGAGAGCTCTTTGATGATGTTGAAGAGTTCTTTGCTGTTGTGAGTGTTGTTATCCAGTCTCTCTTTGAAAGATGCTCTTTTGGTGGAGCGGATCAGCTGGTGGTGTTCACGGGTGGCGGCCTTGAGGGCTGACATGTTTTCTGCAGTGTGTTCTTTGCGCCAGGTTTTTTTGAGGGAACAGCGGGTTTTCTTGGATTCTTTGAGGGCGTCTGTGAACCAAGGAGGTTTCCTGATGTTGGTCTCTCTTGGGTGGCTTCTGAGAGGGGCGAGGTTGTCGGCGCAGTAGGTGATCCACTGTGTGAGGCTGAGGGCTGCGTTGTTGGCGTCGGTGGTGATGGCTGGTTGGTTATGGTTTAGGGTGGAGAGTAGCTGTTCTGTGGAGATTTTGTTCCGGGGTCTGCTGGTGATTAGTTGTGTGCAAAGGTGGTGGGTCTCACGTTTGAAGGTGAAGTGGACACATCTCTGGTCGGTCCAGTGTATCTCAGAGGAGTGGCTGAAGGATACGTGGTTGCTGGCGGTGAAGATGGGGTCGAGCGTGTGGCCGGCGGTGTGGGTGGGGGTGTTCACCAGTTGCTTGAGTCCAAGGTTGGCGAGCAGGGTGGCGGTGTTGGTGTTGTTGTTCTTCTCCAGGTGGAAGTTCAGGTCCCTGAGGAGGATGTAGTCAGGTGAGGCTAGGGCGTGCGGGGTGATGAAGTCAGTGATGGATTCGCTGAATGGGGTGCGAGGGCGGGGGGGCCTGTAGACAAGAGTGCCTCTGAGGGTGGTTCTGGAGTCGGTGTGGATCTGGAAGTGCATGTGTTCGGCGGCGAGGAGGGTGTCTTCGGTGGAGGTCGTGACGTTGATGGAGCTCTTGTAGATGATGGCTATTCCTCCCCCGATTTGGTTAACGCGGTCTTTCCTGGCGATCTTGTAGCCGTCTGGGATGGCTAAGGCGATGTCGGGGGCCGAAGAGGCGTTCATCCAGGTCTCTGTGATGAAGGCGACGTCAGGTGCTGTTGTGTCCAGGAGGTCCCATAGTTCGATGGCGTGCTTGTGGACGGAGCGTGTGTTGAGGAGGATGCACTTGAGGTGGTTGTTGGAGCGTGGGCCGGTGGAAGGAGTGCAGGCGCGGTGGAAGGTATACTTGCAGGCTTGACAGGCGAAGGGTCCATGAGTATGTTTGGGGCTGGCTTGGTAGCAGGAGGCTGTGCGTCCGGGGTTGAGGGCATTGAGGGAGGTGGCGTTGTATCTAAGACAGGTATTATGAGTGCGGTGGGGGGCAGTGGTTCTTGCGCTGGGCGCGGTCCAGGCGTGGACAGGCGCAGACGGGCGCAGACGGGCTTGCCTTTGGCGCCCCATCGGCGCACCAGCAGCGCGGCCGCACATCGCCCGCCCTAAGATGGAAGGGGGGGAGGAGGGGTCAGCTGGGAGCCGGGAGGGGGGACAACGAATGGAAGCGGGGCGCGGGGCCGCACGGGGCCGCAGCGGGAAAGCGGGAGGCGGGAGAAAGGGAAAGCGGGAGGCGGGAGAGTGGGAAGGCGGGAAGGCGGGAGAGCGCAAAGACAGGCAGCTAGAGGGAAGAGGGCAACAGGAGAAAAAAGGCAAGAATATAGAGAAGGCAAAGAGAGATTAAGGCAACAAGATAGATATTGGCAACAGGAGAGAAATGGCAACAGGAGAAGGAGAGGCAGTGAGATACAAGAAGGCAACAGGAGAGAAATGGCTACAGGAGAAGGAGAGGCAGCGAGATACAAGAAGGCAACAGGAGAGAAATGGCAACAGGAGAAGAAGAGGCAGCAACAAGAGAGATTAAGGCAACAAGATGGAAGAGGCAGCAAGAGAGTACACGGTAGTAGGAGAAAGAAGGCAACAAGAGAGAGAGCGGCAGAACGGATGCAAGGCGCAGAGTGAAGTCAAGACCTACACACAGGTGGCAGGGGTCTGGGCAGGTGGAGCTGCAGCGGCGGGGGAGCGACCTACCCGAGGGTCCTGACTACTGAGACAGGAGTGGGTCTGTGTTCTAAGACTCTGGTTACAGCGGACGGGTTTTGGTGCAGAAATAACAGGATGTGAGGGGCATTTCTGATTCTGGTCATTATTCCTGCACCAAAAACGTGCCTTTATTAATCAACCAGCTGGACCTGTGGGTCAGGCCAGGGTTGGGTTAGGGTACACTAGGGAGCATTTTCTACTCCTCAATGGAACTGTAGGGACAGGTGGGACCTGGGCTGTACTCCTGCCAACAGCTCCTGCCTGTTCATAGGGGGTGGATCTGCACTAGGTTAAACAGAGCCTAGTGTCAACCTGGAATTATTGGTCCCAGAAACTATCTGTAATGATCTGGCATGGTATCCCACCCAGAATTGAAGCTCCGCATAGGATAACAAAATTCTTAATCAGGGCCAATATTGGTGGTATCTTTAATTAGCAGAATATGTTCTGTTATCCACAGAGTCAGAAAGATGCCTGCAAATTTATGCAGAATCTTTGTTGTTGAGTGTAGGAATACAAGGAGTCAAGAATGAACCCAAAAAGAATAGTAGGAACGTTTTGAATTTCTTAAAAGATATATTATGAGTTCTAGTTTTACTTGTATTGTCCTTGCGTTAGAGTTTAACAACTATGCAGCACAAATAAAATGGCTGAAATAATTCATACTTCCTACTTTAGTTTCATAACACCGAAATCGAGTTAGAAACAAATATGAGCACGTGAAATCTCTCTTTAGTACCTCTAGGCTCTTGTTGGCACCTTTATCAAATAACACCATTAACCATACAGAACTCAATACGCACTGTGCGAAATTGTAAAGCGATAAAGAACCAACATGTTTATATATTGGGCAGTACAAGAGCAGGAATAAAATTTGTAGTGATCTGACGATAATGCAAGCCACCAAGTAAACAAGATTTAGGGTTAATTGCCTTAAATTATTTTATTTCAAGAGCCTTCTAAAGATTCTAGCGGCTAAAGAAATTTCTGTATTTTTTAATTGTATGCATCAAATTAAGGCTGACCCATAATAGAAGCCTGCCAGTTTGTAGTGTTCACTGAAGAAATTTATTTTCACACATTTGTTCTCCTGTTATCAGCCGAAATCTCAAGAAACTCAAAATGCCAGTAGGAGTAAGAATCACACAAGAATTAGTACTTCCTCTCGACTCCGAATTTCTAAGGATGGGGGATCACACTTGGTAAAATCAAATGCTCTTCTGATCGGATTTTCTGTGTGCTCAAAGCAATTGTAAATATTCACAGAAAAGTGCCCTGAATAAGGGAACCGCAGGTGGAAATGGGTGCACTAACTCAAAGATCCACATAATATCCCTCATTGAAGGCTAAAACTCATGATGGCAAGTAACTGGGTTGAGAAACTGCTTAAGATTTGTAACTCTAGACTTTGTAGTTACAGGGATTTTGCAATTGGGCCTACTTTTTCAGAAAAAAATCAGTATTTGCTTATATAGTGTAATTCATGTGCTCCACTGTTACTTCGCTTATGGTCCAGAAGGGGCAGCAGAGGACACTTTACCGAAAAGACAGAGGGGCAGATTTAAGAGCCCCTAGGGCCTCCTTTCGCCACATTAGCGTCATTTTTTTTAATGCTACAGTGGCCCAACTAAGCCAAAATCACAGCACCAAATTTACAAAGTGGCACAATGCATGCATTGAGCCACTTTGTACCGCTTTGTGCTACATTATGTCAGTGCCAGGCATAATGTATGCATAGGGAGAGTTACCCCTTTAGAAGGGCCAAAAAAAGGCACTTTTCAGCATTTATGACTCCTGCTCAGAGGAGGCTTTAAAAGGAGGCACACAATTGGCCTCAATGGGCTTTGCAGGGGATTAGCGTTAACATTTTTTATGCTAATCCTGCTAATCTCCGAACTAGATTACAAAATTCTGATGCTAGTTCCTTATCTACCACCATGATGCGGCATATCTTAGATACGGCGCACACATGGTGGCGTTAGGGGGGCCCCAAGGGGCACAAGAAAAGTGGTGCTGCACTGGGTGCAGCACCACTTTTCTTAGGTCTGGCCCATAATTTATTAAATGTGAAACAAATAAATACAATATATGGAATACTTTTGCTCTGAATTTCAAATTACATGAAGTAATGACCATTTTCTTGTTTTATTTAACAATTTTGCAGCTCAGCCTTTAAAGGACACTAGGGGCTTTATCATGATGGGCTTTTATGGCGCTAGCCAAGACCAGGTAATAATATGCCCCTGTGAGCCATTAAGTGAGTTCATTTAACCCAATATTTCCTGAGTTAGTCATTTTTTATTTGGATAGCACAGCTCAATAGTGAGCAAGGACTGCTTTTTTCTTTGTTTGACCTGTGTTGTCTGAAAGTAAAGCACTAGCTCTGAGAAATATAGGTTACAGACAATTATCTCAGTAGGGCTCTAGACATAAAGGGTTCATCCACCACACTAAAGAAGAAAATCCTTCTGGGGCAAAAAATAGAAAACTAGAAGTGTGAGAAATTCGTGTAATTTGTTTCTGCTTATTCAAGGTACCCATCTGGAAAATAATGTGAAATTACACATAATAATGTGAAATGCAAATCCGACCTTAAGCACCATTTTTTAATGAGAAATGGGTCCTTGTATCAATTTTTGATATGTGAGCGCATCTTGGTTTGATTTTGAAAGCAGTGCCCCTGCTGACTGCGCTGTCAGACTCTACAGAGACAGCCTGACAGTACATCGGTGTAAGAGAAGTACATTGCTTGCCCTATTCAGAGTGGGTGGCCTGAATTTATTTTTTTTCTCGATGGAATTGTAAGAAAAAACTGGCTCCCTGAACAGAAATCAGTTACTAATGACCCCTCACAGCCTAAGAGTAAAGGTGTCATTAGTAATTTTTTTATTCAAGTGCAAACTCCTGCTTTGGGAGCAGCCACCTGAGACATTGCAGCAACTGGCCAAACTTTCATTGTCTTCATAGGAGCCAGTGTGGCAGCACCTCAAAAGAATGCACAGAAATCACTGCAAGGCCAGCGTGATTTTTAAATATGGTCTTCCTCAGTCCGTCAGGTTGGTGAATACAGTGCCCTCCATCACCCTAATAGACAGAGTAAATGTTACCACATTCCAAATCAGGCCCTTAGGGCCGGATGTATCAAGCAATTTTGCATTAGCGAATGGTGCAAATCGCAAAATTCCACTGTTTGCAAATGCAAAATAGCCTTTAAGGATTTATGAAAGGCATTTGCAAGCAATTTAAGGAATCGCTAAAATAGTGATTCCCTAAATAGGTAATCCCAATATGGAATACCTATTGGCGATTATCGATGCACATGTATCACGCATTTCCTAAATGGGAACTGGGCATTTAGGAAATGCAATTACCACAAATTCAAATTTGGTTTTACCCATGTGCAATTTTTAAAAATGCATTAATAATGCATTTTCAAAAGTGCCATGTCCCACACACATGCTACTAGGCACGTGTGTGCTTTACATTTCTTTGGGGGGATGCATCAAAGGGGGCCTTAGGCCCCCAGCACACTTGGATTTGCATTACCTAAGTTGCGAATTCCTCGCAGGAATTCGCAAATGAGGAAATGCAAAACCATTCGCACTTATGGGCATGAAGACCCATAGGGACGAATGGAGTCCCATTTCCTAACAGCTATTCCCTAATAGCAATTGCAAATTTTAAGAAATCGCTATTAGGGATTTGCTATTTTCTTACATCCCATTTTGCATTTCTCAGATAGCAATTTCTTAAAATTAGCTATTTAAGAAATACAAAACGAGTCTTTGATACATTTGGCCCTTCGTTCCTTCTCTTCACTGCTGGATCTAGGTAATTCCACTTTGGTGATGCTGGTTGATTTTTTGACGATTTTCCCTTGTACGGTTTCCTTGCCAGCTGTGCGTAGTGATTAACTTTAATATAAGAGTATGTTGTTTCATGAAGTGTTTAAAAATTCCAGCACCGTGGGAAGATGCAAAGCCCTAAAACTTACCATTCGGCAATTTATGCTTAAACCGTCACCACCTCCCAAGCTGCAAAGCTGGCAAAGTTCATTAAAATAAAATATAGAGAAAAGGGGCATGTGCTCGAACCCATGAGTCCACCGCTTGGTATCTGCTTACTTATGGCGTCATTTATGAGGCCCATGGTCCAGGGCGGCGCAGCAAGATGGAAGGGTGCCTGCATTGTGGGGTGATTGTTATTGTGCAGGAAGAGACACCTTTCTGCACAAAAATAATTACAAGAGGTGTTTTCCTCTTTCTAGGTGTGCGCCATTCTGCAGCATACATGGAAAGAGGAAGATACAGGGAGAAATAAAGACATTTCTCCCCGTTGCGTCACTCTCACACCATCTCTGAGATGGCGTAGGAATGTAATGCATTCTCAGTCCATCCCACTCCACCTGAATGTGTCAGATTCCTCCTGGTTCCATGGGTGTTGCATGGGAACACTCCAAGCAACACCCATGGAACATGGTGCAGTGTGACGTAGGGCCTCATAAATGAGGCTCACAGTTTTGAACTAGCCACAGGCTTCTCACTTCCTGGTCCAAGGCTGGGGCTTCTGGCACCAGAGAAAGAATATGATACAGTTCCCAATTTCAGCTCCTGTGCTTTCCACTACATTTAGGATTAGGAGAATCAGAAGAACAGTAGAGTAACGCAAGCCCTCCGCTCCATGTTGAGATGGAAATTCAGCTGCAGGAAATGTGGTTGGGACAGTGAACCTATGCCATGTGGACATTTGCAGCTCTTCTCAAAGTCTGCAGCCATATTAAACGAGCATTGGCAAAATTAATAGGTCTCTCCTATACAAGAGATATTGGCATTGGCAAAGTGTTTTAGCCATGCTGTACACCAGTATGCTTGCTGTTCAGCAGAGTGTTGTAAAGTGGATAGGGAAGTAGAGTGTTGTAGACGGAGTGGAGGGGAGTATAGTTCAGTGGTTCAGTGGCATAGAGTGTCATAGAGTGCAGTGTTCTAGAGTGGAGGGATGTAGAGTGGGGTGGAGTTGGGTGAAATAAGTTGAAGTGGGTTTGAGTGGACTGAGGCAGTGGTGTGGAGTGGATTAGGGTAGAGTGGAGTGGATTGAGGGAAGTGGGGTGAATTGCAGTGGGTAGACTGGAAGGTTTGCATTTGATTGGAGTGAGGGGGATTGAAATGGGGTGAGGTGGATTGGACTGGGGTGGGGTTGGGTAGAATGGAGTGGAGTGGGGTAGATTGGAGTTGGGGAGATTAGACTGGATGAGATTGATTTGATTGGGGTTGGTTGAGTGGTGTTGAGTGTGGTGAAATACTTTTTATTAAAGTGGATTGGATTGGATTGGATTGGATTGGGTGGGAAGATTGGATTAGATTGGATAGGGTGGACTGGATTGGAGTGGGGTGAATTGTATTGGAGTGAGGTAAACTGGGCTGCAGTGCGGTGGGCTGGATTGAAGTGGAGTGGATTGGATTGGAGTGGGGTGTACCAGAGTGGAGTGGATTGAAGTGGGGTGGATTGATTTGGGTTTGGTTGGTTGGATTGGTTGGGATGGATTGGATTGGGGTACAGTGAGGAGGATTGGAATTGAATGGAGTGGACTGGATTGGGGTAGTTTGGATTGGAGTGGAGTGGATGGATTGGAGTGGGTAGATTGGACTGTGGTGGATTGGAGTCGATTGATTGGATTGGATTGGAGTGAGGAGGACTAAAATGAGCTTGGTTGCATTGAATGGGGTTGGGGTGGACTGAAGTAGGTTGGATTGGATGGATTGAATTGGAGTGGGTGGAGTGATTTGGGGGAGTGGACTGATGGAGTGGGGTGGATCAGATGGGGTGGATTGGGTTGGAGGGGAATGGATTGAATGGACTGAGCTGGAGTGGGGTGGATTGTATTGGTTTGGGATGGTTTGGACTGAAGTAGGGTGTATTGGTTGGAGTGGGGTTTATTGAATTCACTAGGGCGGACTGGATCGGGGAAGGGTGGGATGGATTGAATGGAGTGGGCTGAAATGGAAAAGAGTGGGGTGGATTGGAGTTGAATGGGGTGGATTGGAGTGGGGTGGATTGGACTGGAGTGGAGTAGGGTAGATTGGAGTGGGGCAGACTGGAGTGAGGTGGAATGAAATGGGGTGGGTGGATTCGATTGGGGTGGGGTGGGGTGGGCTGGAGTGGGGTAGATTGATGGATTGAAGTGGAATGGATTAAGGTGAATTAAGGTGGAATGAATTGGATTGGGTTGGAGTCAAGTGGTATGGACTGGAAAGGGTTGGGTGGGTTGGAATGGAGTGGGGTGGTTTGTATTGGTATAAGGTGGAAGGAATTGAGTGGGTGGGTTGGAGTAGGGAGGATTCTATAGGAGTGGGCTGGATTGTATTGGAGTGTAGAAGATTGTAGTGGGATGGATTGCGGGTGGATTTGATTGGAATGGGGTAACTTGGATTGGAGTAGGGTGGGTTGGATTGGAATGTCACTGTTCGAATTTGAATTGGGTGGGTTGGATTGGAGTGGGTAGATTGGGGTTGGGTGGAGCGGGGTGCATAGGACTGGTGTGGGTTGGATGGTATTGGAGTGGTGTGGATTGTGGTGGATTGGATTGAGGTTGATTGAGGTGGTGTCGGGTGGATTGGATTGGATTGGTGTGGAGTAAGGTTAATTGGATTGGGGTGGTTTGGAGTGGGGCAGGTTGGACTGGGGCAGACTGGAGTGTGGTGGGCTGAAGTGGGGATGATTGATTTGGGTTGATTGGTGTGAGATGGACTAGATTTGGATGGTTTGGGAGAATAGGAGTCTGGTGGATTGGAGTGGATTGAGGTGAGTGGGGTGAACTGGATTGGAATGGGGAGAATTGCATTGGATTGGAGTGGGGTGGGGTGGATTGGACTAAGGGTGGGTGCATTAATATTGATTGGATTTGTTGTGAGGTTACCTTAGCTGTTACACAGGCACGCTATTTAAGGCTAGGCTTGCAGCTTGTTCCCTTTCACTCCGAGGCATGCATTTGTATTTCTCTATTATTTTAGCAGAAGCCTTATTTTAGTGGAGATGTTTTTATTATTTCATCCACTTGTCCTTTTACATCGACTCCTGTTATTCTTTTCTCTACCTGGCATTCTCATGTTGTACTCTATCCTAGGCTGTATGTGATTAGTTATGAATTATTGCTGTTACAAAGTGTTTATCATGTTCCCAGATCTTATACACAGAAATTTACATGTTGTCATATCAGGGCAGTTTTGTAAGAACACCAAATGTTTTGTCATAAAACACCTAACTGCCCCCTACAGAATAGAAGTAAATTCCAAAAAGTAGCCATTATATACTCCACATCACCTTTGCAACTTTCTGCTGCGACCTGAGGCAGTCTCTCCCTCTATGTGGCAAAATTGGTAGAAGACCAACAGACCTCTTCTTTACCCACAATCACAGGTACGGGGATGGGGTTCTCCCAGGGGGCCTAATGGGCAGATTAGGGCTTACAGTGTCATGCTCTTGTAGAGAATCTTAGTGGTGCAGGTACGGATTTTAGAACGTTTTTTTTTACAGTATGGTGGGACTTTTACTAAGTTTCACTTTCCTTGTCACTGCCTTGCTTTTATTATGTTTTATCATCCTCATAATCGCAATGCATGCCTTTTTACATAGAATGCAGTTCATCCAATAAAACTTATTGAACCTTGTCCTGCTATTGTTCTGCCTTTGTATGTGTGAGACATATGTGACTAAAAGAATGGGGTAATATCTGTTCCAACACGATTTCACTGAGAAATCCAAATGGCATGCTAAGGACTGAAACAAATCACCTTTATTCTTGAGTACTGGTGGGGTGCTGCTAGCTGGCCGGAAGGGTTAGGCTGACACTTGTCCCACGGACCAGGATCAGGCTCAGTTCCCCATGCGCAGTGGTGCTGCCGCCAAATCCTGCAGTCGCGTTACTCATTGAAAGAGTCTTTACAACATATTGTATTGGAGTGGGATGGACTAGACTAGGGTGGGTGGGTGGATTGGAGTGGGGTTGATTGTATTGAAATGGGGTGGGATGGATTTGAGTGGGTAGATTGGAGTAGGGTGGATTGGATGGGAGTGGGGTGGAGTGTATGGGATTGGAGTGAGGTCGATAAGTGTGGATTGGATTGGATTGGAGTGGGGTGGGATGGATTAGAATGGGGTGGGTTGGATTGAAGTGGGTCGATTGGGGTGGGGTGGACTAGATTGGTGTGGGGTGAATAAGATTAGAGGAGAGTGGATTGTGGTGGATTGAAGTGGACTGTGTGTTGGGGTGAACTGAAGTGGGGTGGGGTTTATTGTGGTGTACTGGAGTGTAGTGGGTTGGGGTGCACTGGGGTGTATTGGATTGCACTGGAGTGGCGTCCATTGGATTGGGCTGGACTGGATTGAATTGGATTGGACTGAGGTGGCTTGGAGTTGGGTAGATTGCTTTGGATTGGACTGAGGTGGATATGATTGGTGTGTAAAGGGTTGATTAGGGTGTATTGGATTGCATGGGGTGGTTTGGATTGGAGTGGTGTTGAGGAGGTGTTGACTGGTGTGGAGTAAGGTGTGTTGGATTGCGGTGGATTGGAGTGGGGCGGATTGGATTGGGGGCGGGTTAGATCAGGGCAGATGGGAGTGGGAATGATTGGATTGGGGTGGATTGATGTGGGGCGAATTGGAATGGGGTGGGTTGGGTTGAGAGGATTGTACTGTGGTGAATTGGAGTGAATTAGAAAGCGGTGAGTGGTTTATATTGGAGTGGAGTGGAGGGAATTGGATTAGGGTGGATTGTGGGATGGATTTGAGTGGGGTGTATTGGAGTGGGGTAGATTGGAGTGGGGTAGATTGGAGTGGGGTAGATTGGAGTGGGGTAGATTGTGTGGATTGGTGTTAGGTGAAGTGAGGTGGATTGAAGTGGGGCAGACTGGATTGGAGTGAGGTGGATTGGGGTGTACTGCACAATTATGTGATAACACAGAATTTAGGATGTTACACATAAAAAGAAACAATGTTGCTTTGCAATATTTAGAACAAGATAAGTCATATTTTAATAACAGCTAGTGCTCACAAGCAAAACAAAACATAAACACAAAGTCAGAAACGAAGACTTGGCAAAAGAAAAGAAAAAAGTTAACTATAGAAGATAAAACTTTGCAATTTTGTTTGTCCTGCTGGGCACATTTGTGCCAGTTATGGCTTCTGTTTGCAGGGCTCTATAAGTTACAAAGTAGTACCTCAATCACCTCAGGAGCAGCGGACGGGCACTGATAGGTTATGTCAATCAGTGCTTCGTACCTACTCCACAGATAGAAACAGCTATGATGCTGGGCCTGAAGTGACCAGTTATGAGACTTTAAAGAAGAGTGCCATGTAAGCCAACAAATGGCAAGCAACGGGCCGGCTTCAAGCCCTTTTTGTTAATAGTAGTCTTGACTCTAAAAATCTGAAGTAAACATAGTCATATTTTTCTGATTATTAAATGCACTGCTTATCCATGTTAAATGAAGTTTTGTTATATGTCAGTAGTCTGGAGAAATATCTGAATACAGTCTATAAATGAGGAAAGAAAGAGTGTAATAGGACAGAATTATGGTGAGGGGTAAGTTTTCTCCAAAACAGGAGGATCTCACAGAGAAACGTGGTTGCCTTCGCCTGAGTACTCGAAATTAAGTCAGAAGAAAAGAGAGGTATTGTCCCCTGCTTAAGATCTAAGAATCACACATTCTTAGGTTAATAAATGAGGACAGGGCTACAGTGTGAATACTACTTTGCAGTTCTGACATATCCCTAATACAAAAAAGTGTTGACAGTAATTCAGTGACCCTAGATTCATTAATGTTGAGCAAGTTCTTGTTTTATTTGCCTGGCCTAATCCTACCTGCCAGCGGGCTATGGGAAAGTGATGTGGCTTGAACTTTTTGCTTTGCTTTGCTAGCACTGACAGCACATCTGAGCACCCATGCACTTTTAACTGATGGTCCCTGTTTAATTACTCCTAAAAGCCCATACATTGGCTCAGATGATTCAGCACATCTACTGCTTTAGCAACAGTGCAGCAATAACATTATAACATTTTATATGAGCACTGGCTGCATGCTTATTGTATCATATTTTCGAAGATGAATGCGTGCCAAATGCAGCAACAGAAGTGAACATATGAACTCTACAATGATGACACGAATAATGATGTTACAATAGGCCTAGCAAATATAACTTATGGTAAATCAATAATATTCTGTTTGTTTATATTCTAATCTTTTTTGTAAAACAAATGTCTGACCAAACAGTTGGCAATCCCCATTCTTGTTCCACTTGCTGAACATATTTGAAGACATATGTGGTGTATGCTTTGGACATCAACTTCCCCAGGGATGTCTTGTCCCCAAAATTGTAAACAAAGGTATTTGTTTTGGAGTATTGCCCTTAATTAATCTGAGTCTATGGCCCTCATTATGACCCTGGAGGTCACCAGACTGCCAGGGCCACGGTTGCGGTAAAAACCACGACATCACGACCATAGCAAAGCGCCATGCTCGGACTGCCAGCACCGCCAGGTTGCCGTCAGTTGACTGCCTGGTGGTCTCAGTGGTTGTAATCCGCCAGGGCAGCGCTGCTTGCAGCCTTGCCCTGGGGATTACAAGTCCCCCTTCCGCCAGCCTTTGCATGGCGGTAGCCCCACCATGCAAAGGTTGGCATTAAGGAGGTGCAGGGGGCCCCTTGGGGGCCCGCACTACCCAAACTTGGCATACACAAATGGGCAGTGGAAAGCGCAACGGGTGCTGCTGCACCTGCTGCATCGCCACATTAGCGCCGGCTTGATTATGAGCCAGAGTCAATGTTAAGGCCCTGTTCACTGCAGGGCCAGTGGGTCGAAACTGTGTTTCTGCCAGCCGGCCCTGTGGTGAATTCCTAATAGGGCCGGCGGTGTTCAGGCTGCACAGGCGACCTGATGGCAGTACGAGTTTGTGGGCCTACATTTGCGAAACATTTAGAAACCTATTTTTTCATCAACAATTCATCGCCAGCCCAATTTCTGCAAAAATGATAATCTGCTGAACTAACTTTCCAATCAGTGTGAGTGCCTTGGAACCGTGGATCAAAATGTGCATGTTTAAGATGCAGGGGAGTGATAGTAATGGCGTCATGATTGCAGAGGAGAAGTCTCAGCTTAGACGTGTGCTTTTGGCAATTATGGTAAGTTAATTAGGATGCACATTGACAATGCACACAGCAGCATTAAAGTAGTAAGCATACCATCCACCCTTTTACGAGTGTATATTCATGCACACACTCTAAACAGGGGATTATGGGACACCTGCTAATTTTTTGACAGGTGATCCACATCCACCCAACTCTAAATTTGTCCCCTTATCTTAGGACTATGGACCCACTTTATTAGTTTCCCGAAGTAAAATCAGTTCCTGTCTTTTGTACAGCAACTAGTTTGCAACCGGAGAATAATTTTTAACAGCATCAGATTTGCTAATCCATCTCACCACAAAAATTACTCTTGTTAGAATTTGCAGAATAGTGCCCCATTTATGTTAGTAGTTTAAGGTCACATGTGTGAATCTTGCCTCAAGGTCTGAGAATGTAGGCATGGAGGCACATGAGGAAGCCCCAACCTCAGTCCTTGAATTCACATTAGCAGAATGTCAGCATTGCAACTGAAGCCAAATGTAATTTATTAGAGGAGGCCTACAGAACCTCATCTAAACAAGAAGTAAAAAATATATATAAATATACATACAGAGGCCCTCATTACAACTTAGGTGGTCTTTTACGAAGACTGCCAAAGCCGCGGGCTCCAGAAGACCGCCATATTACGAGTACTGAAAGATTCCGGCAACAATTAGGGCAAAAATCCTTCAGCAGTCGTGCTGGCGGTTGGCGGCGCAGAGGCGATTCCACAGCTCTCACCGCCACACCAAAATGACTCCGTCCACCATACTACGAGCAGTAGTATGGTCTGGTGGTGTCCTGATGGAAGGGCGCTGCAAGTGGTAGAAGCACTGGGTCCATTTCCCTGGTGGACGACCTCCTCGCCGCACAAGTTAAGTCAGTCGCCGAACTGGGGATGGGGCGAGAGAGTGTTGTGTGTGCATGTGTGAGTGTGTGTATGTCTGCGTGTGTGTATGCATGTGTATATGTGTGTGCGTATGTATGTGTGATTGCTGAAGTGAGTGTGTGTTGGTATGTTTGTGTGAATGCGTGTCTGTTGGTGTGAGTGAATGAGCTTATGTATGAGTGTTGGTGAATGCGTGTATGTAGGGTGCATGTGGGTGTGTGTTCGTGTATGCGGGGAGGGTGGTACTGTCATGGAAGGCAGGGGTGGGGGTTCTGTCATGGAAGGTGTGGAGGAGGGGGTGTTGTCATGGAAGGGGATGCGGGAGGGGGGTGGTATCATGGAAGGGGGGTCAATTAATCAAAGGGGGGTTGGCGGAGTCATCTGCCGGCGACAGGAAAGGAATTGAGGTGCTGTCCTCTGGCTGTCCTGCCACCCTGGTGGTACCAGAGGAGATGTGGCAGTTTGGCAGAGGCCAAACCGCCACACTCGTAATGTGGTGGTCTTCATCGTCAACCCATCGGCGGTGAGACCTCCACCACAGCCCTGGCGGTCTTGGGACCGCCAGGGTCATAATGAGGGCCATAGTGTTGTTTGGGGTCAGCCAGTTTCATCCATTTGAGCTATTTGTTTGTCATTCATTTATTTTTTGGGTTATCATTATGTGTTTAAACGATCTCTTTCAATAACCTAATTCAAAGCCAAAAGTGTCTTTTGTTGTACCTAAAGAATCATATGTTGATGTTATGTGCAATTAAACTAAAAATGGTTTCTATATCTGTTTTAAGTAGACCACCCTGCTAGGAAGCAACTGTACTTTTCAATTAAGATTATATGTAATTATTTATTTATTTATTTAAAACAAAACAATTATTATTGCAAGCACAGGAATGAAACATTTGAATTTCTGCGTTCTTTTCTTATTATTATTTTTGTGGCATATACTTGAAAATAACTATTACACCTACTTGCAAAGCGAGACTTGTACCATTAATTAAATTCAACTACAAAAAGATGACAAGTCATTTTCTCATTATCATCATTGTAATACATCCAAGTATTACGATTTATAGACTATTTATATAAATACATTAATTAGCTTCACCATTATAACCTTCCTGAAGAATATTAAAAAAATTCTTACCATGAAAGTTACCACACAAACCGAATTCTGCCGAGGGCCAATGCTTCCTCTCACTTCCTTAACACTTTTTCTTCAGACTTTCTTGATGAACTTTGCAGTACAATAATATACTCTCAGTATGCTCATGCACTTCCACAACTGTGACACAGTTCTAACGGACAAAATCTCAAACTCCACGACAAATGGTTTGATCCCTTTAGTACGAATTTTCTCATTAAACTGGCAAATAGAAAGGGTTCATGTCAAACATATGCAAGCAATACTAAAAGAAGACCGTCATTTGACTCACATCTTCTACTGTAGTTTCACCTCAAAGTTATAACGAACAACTAGGTTGACAACATTCCACATTTAAAAGGCACTCCTGAATGCCATGTTGCTTGTCAGGATACTTCAATTCGATTTCCTCAGAAGCAGAAGATAACTCCTCAGTCCCGACCCGAGCTACTCACAACGAATTTGAATCCTTCGTGCTGAGTACCCCGGAGGGGAAAAGGGGAATGGGATTGTAGAGAGACTGCCACAGAGATGATGAACGTCAGTACTCAGTCTGCCTCTTCACATCTAAGATTGTATGCAGCACCATCAAGAGTCACAGTCGCAATTACTAGGGACATACAACATCAGTTTTACACTTTCTACTCTTAACACTTATTTCTCTTTAATTCTATTATTTCTTCACTCACCCTGAGTTCTCTGTAGCCTTGCTTCTCTCTATGAATTATAAGCTCTTCTTAAAAATACTTATTACTGATTCTGGAAGAACTTCTCAACCTTTGTTAGAGATTGGTTTTATGTTGATATATATATATATATATATATATATATATATATATATATATAGTTGGTGATAATGCGTTCTCCAAATCAGCTGATGTTATTTGGTTTCTACTTTACATTAGAGAGTTCAATTACATTTATTGCATTGGTAATTCTTGCTTGTGAAAGTTTGTTTCTCCTATCTTATTTTGACTTCTGTCAATACTTGTATTTGTAAATGCTTGTTTATTAAAGTTTGTTTCTTCTTTCTTACTTCGACATCTGTTGATAACTTGTATTTGTAAATGCTTGTTTATTAAAGTTAGTTTCTCCTTTCTTACTTTGACATCTGTCGATAACTTGTATTTGTAAATGCTTGTTTATTAAAGTTTGTTTCTCTTTTAAACTCTACTTTGGTTTATTACCATTGCATTTGTAAATGCTTACTTGTTAACATTCATTTCTCCGTTAAACTCGGCCTTCGTTTATAACCTTGGTATTTGTAAATACTTGCTTGTTAAAGTTCGTTTTTCTTTTGACTTTGGTATCTTAAACATGAACCTTGTAAACATAAGGTTTATTCATACATTAAACTCTGTAGCCTTTCCAAACCTCCACTGGAACGGTTTACAATCAAACTCCTCGAATAAACCTTGACAATATTTATCAAATTTCTGTAAAATAGTCTTCAAGGGTAATTTTACTTCACAGGAGTTTCTGTTCTGAAGCGCGCTCTCTCTCCACACAGCTGATTCCTGTCAGACCTCAGTTGAAGTGCGAAGCTTCCAGCTGGTGAGCTCGTAACCTAGCAACCAACCGATTGCAAGACTAGAACTGTAACTAACCTTCAGGACTCACGACGGCCATCTTGCATCTTCTCTTCTTGATTCTTCCTTTGAAATAAGCTAAAGATTACTCTGCAAACCTTCTTCCAGTTTGGGCTTTGCTGTCTACACTGAGGATATCTCTTTGCTTTTCTCAAGCATTTCTTTGATTTAATTTGGCAAGTTTGTGTGGTCATGACATTGCTAGAATAAGCAGTGCTGGATGTAAAGCCTTTGCTGTGGAGCAGGCTGAAGTTAATATTGTTTTAATTAATATAATTGGATAAAACACCATATTTTAATTAGTTTGGTAAATATTTGTTATTTTAGTACTATACGTTATTAGTGACAGAAGTAAATCTGACCCCCCCCCCCTTCAAAATCCAACTCTTCCTCTACTGTTGCTCACATTGAAGTGGGAAAAGTAAATCAAAGCTCTACAAAGTTTGACCCATCCCCTACTGTTTCTTATGTTGCAGAAGAAACAGGAATCTGACCCCTTCAAAATCCAACACTTTCTTTATGTTTATGTTTTCTCAGGTGTGGGAATAGTTTACTTGACCCCTGGAAAGTCTAACACTTTCCCTACTGTTGCTCAAAATGGAGTGAGTATAGTATACTTTTCCTGACCCCCTCCAAAGACCTGTTGTTCAGATGAGAGTGTTGATGGTATGTGAGATCCATTCAAATTCGAACACTCTCTCTATTTTTGCTTAGTTTGGAGTGGGAGCAGTAAATATGACCTGCCCAAAGTTTTTCTATAATTTTGCTTAATTTGGAGTGACAATATTAAATTTGACCATGCCAAATTGCAAGCCTTTCCTTACTGTTGTTTACGTTGGAGTGAAAATAGTAAATCTGACCCCTCTCAAATCCAACACTTTCAATACAGTTCCTAAGATTGAAATGAAAATAATAAATCTGAGTCCTTCAAAGCTTAGTTAGCATTTTTAACATCTATTTTAGTATGTCTTTATTTTAGTATTTATTTTAGTTGAATTTACATATTTTTATAGGTTGTATCACACAAAAGTAATTCTTAATTTTCATGCTCAATTTCATTTTTACAATTTTTTAAAATATAATTTGCCATACGTTTTTGCAATGAATATATATTTTTTAAATCATTTTTATTATGAATTATTTGAACGTACTGTAATTGGAATAATTGTTTAACTTTTAAAAATTGTTTTAATAGTATATTGTTATTGAATTTTATGAAATTTTTAAATATAATTTTATATATTTCTAGTTATATTTTTATTTCAAAGTTTATTTTTTTAAATAAATAAATTAAATATAATGCTATACATAGACAGATTGATGAATACTCATGATTTTGTTATGATGTTCTGGTCAACATATTTATCTGGATTTTTTTTTGGTTTACGTGCAAATTAGGCAAACACAATACTTTGGCTCCCAGTAATGTTTTGCAATATTTTTGTATCACGATATTTTTTCTCTCAATGTTATGTCATATAATCATCTAACTGTCCGGTTTAAAAAAGAGTGATGGGTAACATGGGTTTCTAAGTTATTTGTAGAGTACTGTATTTACCAAGGTCCTAAACAGCTAATGAGGAACATCCCTACCTAAGTCCACCAGACTCTTTTCACATCTATTTATTCAGGTAATTTGTCATATTTTTGCAAACATCCAAACTTTTTTAATATCGCAGTTAAACCTTTCAGGAGTAGCTTTAAGAGGTGCAAGAGACTATTTAAACTTATTAGATTTGTGCTTAAATGAGCAGTGAGTCCTTTCAAAACAGCTGTTGTTTGGCCATTTTATGTTTCTATTTAGTTTTTCCTGCTTCTCCTTGTCAGTAGCAGCATTTACCTGCACGAATGTGCACCGATACAAAATAGTTTTTATGACTTAAATATAAGGAAAATATAAAGCACTTTTGGAAATATATATTCGTGGTCTAAAAATGTTTCTCTGAATAAGTTAATAACAACTCATTCAGGGTTAATTAATTAAAACATCATTAAAAAGTGGAGAAAGGATGCAGTGAAAACTGCCACAGACTACACAATGTTCAAAGCCTCAGTACTATAATATATGAAATCAAAACTATTGGAAAGGAATGTTGGGGGGCTTGTGCATTTCAGGAAGTTGTAAGAGCATAGATAAAAAGCATAGGTCTTATGCCCGTACAAAAAAGGAATGATTCTAAAGCTGTTGTCTCCATCAGCATGTATCCCAGTGCAGGCACATTCTGTGAGCTGTGAGCACTCTCGTTTTCAATTAGAGCTCTGATTCATTGGACATCAGAGCTTTTTCAATCTGGGAATTCTAAACCTGCATGTTATTCGTTATAAGAACTGCAAGAATTGTCTTGGAAAGAATAAGAGGCTATTAGATTAGAATTTATGACGCTGCAATATGTGGATGTGTTCAGAATTTGATTTTGTTATCTTTGAGAAATTCACTTGTGTGTTATGCCCCAACTCAGGCTGGATTGATAACCCTATGGGTCCAATCGTGTTTGGAGCAGAGGGTGTCATGGGATACCTAGAACCAGTGGATTTCCTGGAGTTCTGGCTCTACCACTAACAACTGTCACTAGGTACTGAGAGTTTAATGAGTGTGCAAAATATTGTTTCACAGCTTTTTTGTGATAACTCCAGCCTGTGTTTCAGAGGCACCCAGAAATTATTAAGGTTAGATAGGGAAAGAGCTAGGAATTATGGCGGGCTTTAGCTGATTCTCAGTGCTCTCATTGTGTTGTTTTCTGCTCCCAAATTTACTCCACAGGACATAATGCACACTATTGCTCGCTAGCTCAAATCTCGACCTCTGCTAAACAGTAATATATGTACCAATAACACAACGGCTAGAAATTTCAACAGCACACCCCAGAAAGAACACACGATTCCTACTGCCCCATGAGATGCATAAACAATTTGGTGAGGCCCTCTGTGGCATTCCCTCAGACATTCAGGTCATACTATGCAAGTCAATTAACTTGGCATAGTCACCCTACTTATTACATACGTACAACCCTGGAATCACCAACTATTTGTGGATCAGACTCATGTCATAGTGCAATCCTCAGACCTAACTTTGTGAAGATACCCAGGCATCAGTTGGCGCTGAAAGGCTATACCAGGTTTTACTTGTTAACACTTGTCCCAGAAAACACTGGGGTCTATGTTGCATATGCTCTTCATATGGCAGGCATATTCTAGGTGCCCTGATATCACTACTCCTAACTCTGCCCTGCTGATTCATCGAAACTACAGATGTAGGTAACTCTGCAGGGAACAAAGTTTAATAATGAGGTCCTAAAAGTCCCGTTAGGAATAAGGAATTACCAGAAAAACTGGAAACTCGGGATCAGATTCCCCAACAATGTTTCATTTCCCTCCCGAGTTTCACCCAGGAGTTTCAGGTTCTTTAGCAGCAAGAAATCTGAGTGATATGATAAAGATCTGCAGCATATCTCATGATTCAAATTGAGCTGATAACCCCTTTTACGACCCCGATTGCAATTACCAGCCCAATCGTAATGAGGGCCATGGTGTCACTATTATATGGGAAACCTGTGTTTGCCCCCAAGCCCGTACTCCACAGTTTTTGACTCCGACACTCAACACATTTTCGCCCAAATCTGAGTTTCAACCATCTTCAAAATAAGGGACATACCGTCAAATGAAACACAGAGCACAGTGTTCCAAGTTAATTGTGGTTATCCAACATCCTAGAGGTGTGGATAATTAGAGTGCAGCAGGTGAAGTGGCGGGCACCAGGAGGCACGGAAATGAGAACCCCTCGGCGTTATTTTTACTACTACAAAATCATGGCCCAGGGGCCATATCCCTTGCTTGCATTAGAGCCCATCACACGCTTGTTCCGCCAAAGAATAATCTGGTATTTCGTGCATTAAAGAAGCTTTCGCTTCGTTTCCTAACAAAATGTAACTTTGAAATTTAATTTCACAAGAATCAGCCATTAGAAATTGCTTTTGTGTAACTACACGTTCTTTGTGAACTGTCTACAATTCAGCCGTTATGCCAATAATAATGAATGGGTTATTGGAACTGAAATTACACGGGCCTAGTTGAGGAGCAGCTCTCTTGGCCACTACTCACTTGTTTTGCAGTCCCTGTTACTGTTCCTTAGCTACCCGACCTGCATGCACTATCCTGAGGGTCAACAGCCTAAAGGGTTGTGCTTGGTGCAGGTTGTAGAGCCAGAGTAGGACAGCCTCCAGGACCACAGTGGCAAATTACACCAACACCTGTAGTCTGGGACTAGTATCCCCAACTTGCCCAGTGGCTCCACTGAACAGGACCTAAAAGCACGCACACTTGGCAACAGTGCTTAATTTGTAAATAAAAAGGTGCCGGTGCCCAAAGCCCTCCACTTAAACAAGCCGCTGCTGTAATTAAATGTGCGAACACAGAATACTGAGGCAGGGTAATCCTGAATCCATCTCGGGCCTCTTCGATCCATATAAAGCCACCCCCTGTCCTTTCAGCTCACTCTTGCAGCTTTGTGCTTTCTCCCTTTGTGACGCTTTTTCGTTTTTCTCTTCCTCCGTCTTTCACATATGTCTTTTGGTCGCAGCAAATGCTTGAGGCAGAAGAAGAAGCCCCAGCCCTAAAAAATAAGTGCCGGTGCTCAGCAACGGAAACAACAAGCACAAATTAAGCACTGCTTGGCAAGTACTAAAGTACGCACATGCAGCTTGTGTCTAGGCAAGACTACATTTTTTTGCTTGTAAAAATTATTGACTCATGCATTTTGTATCTGTGTGCATAATTTGACATTTTTACTAATGAAAATTAATTTGCGATCTTTCTAAAGAGCTGAAAATTGGTCTCGGAGTGATTTCAGGCCATGATGTGCATTGAAAACTTGTGCGTTGGCTGTGTGAATCGTCCTCTGGTGTGTTAAAGAGATTACAAGCCCCACTAGTATCAGAATTAGACTTTCCCCCCTGTTACTCATATACATTGCACACCGAAGACAGGTGAACTGCAAATGACCTCTGCCTACCTGGTCCACAGGGTAACAGCATGACATGTAAAAAAACTCGCATTGCTCATTTTATAAAAATGTCCTCAAAATACAACATCTTAGATAAGAAAGTTAATCCTTTGCACAAGAAAGACAAATGAGGCTCAGCTGCAATATGTTCCATGCCACTGGGAATTACTTCCCCGTACATGCCACTTTTTAGGCAATAACTAAAGACATCTTCGGAATACATTTTGCAGACTCATCCAGAAAAAAAGTATTGCAAACATATTCAGAATTACTGGTAACCTTGCACTCCTGCGTGTCTTTTATTACCGTTTTTCTTTAGCGTGCCCATAGTCTGCGCTTTAAAACTAATATTATTGAAAATGTTTGTCTTGGGTTCAGTGAAATTGCTGAGCATTTGGGTGTGAACAGAGGTCGTTGCACGCGTGCAACTGCTTGAGCAAATAATAGGCTAATTTATCATATTCATATTCACAGAGCATCATTGAAATAGTTAAACCAAGAAGCAAGAAGAGGATTTATATAAACCCTGGCGAAATTACATCTGCATAATCTTGTGTAATGTTCAGCATTTCACTTTAGAATTGGTATGGATTGGATTAGGAGACAGTTCATGAAATTGAGATTTGATCCAGGTAAAAATCCTTTTAGGGGAGCATGGAAATAATGCAGAAGAACAGAATGAGAGTGGCTGTTTTTCACATGCAATCGAATTTTGCCCTACATTTTTAGGATAAAATGTATCCTCGCGTCCACACATTTCAAACTAAAATGAACATCAAATGTGGGACCAGCATTTTGTGTAATACCGCATAACTGTGTTTACCTCTGGCGTTTCAAATCATTACTCAAACTTCCTTTAGGCCTATTTTTAGGCCTTGGCACCTCAACTCTGACCACTTTCATAAACTTTACTGGAACAAAGAATTCCGAAGCAACTTTAACAAGGTATGTTTTTCTCACTGTAAAAAACAAACAAACAAACAAACAATTAATTAATTGTAGTATAATCAACTTCAAACGTGAGTCAGAGTCAAATTTGCCTGTCTAGCAGAAATAGGATGGGGTACTAAGTAAGCATTATACTTTCTAACACCAAACTCATACTTCTCTGCTTTGAATCCCTAGTTTATGCAATGCCCCCTGTCCCTGCTCCTCAAATTATCCTATTTCTTTTCCATCCATGTCATTATTGATGGTACTACCTTAGCTGTACAGCTCCTTCTCCTGTAAACATGGGTGAACTGGCCACTTACCTCAATGGGTTAATCCCCTCAGGATTTTGGTGCTGAAGGGCTGATCCTGGTCAACAAATCAATACCTTTAATAAAAAGAAAGACAGAGGTGGTCATTACAACCTCGGCGGTCTTTTTACAAGACCGCCGAGGGACCGCCGTGCGGAAGACCGCCAGTGGTGGCGGTTTGCCGCTTGGCCTATTATGACCGTTGGCATCTCTCCGTCCTTTTACGGACGGAGAGCCGCCAACAGCCATACTGGCGGGAGGCGGGGAAGTGAAGGTTGCTCCACCTCTACCGCCACGCCAACAGAACACCGCCCAGCGAATCAAGTCCTGTGAGTCTCTGTGGCGGTGTTCTGTTGGCGGTGTGGTGTCGGCAGAGCTGCTCCCATGGCCCCCGTCCCCTCCCGGAGGATCGACGGAACAGGTAAGTCGATCATCCGTTAGGGGAGGGGGTGGGGGGGTGTTGTGTGGGTGCATGGGGGTGTGCGTCTGTGTATGTAGAGGGGGTGTGTGAGTGCGTGTATGCTTGAGGGGGTGTTGCGTGTTTTGGGAATGAGTGAGTGTATGTCTGTGGGTATGTCTGTATGGATGTGTGCGTGTATGTTTGTATGTGGGTGTGCGTGTCTGACTGTGTGTGTGGATGTCGGCGTGTGTGCGTGTATGTGTGTAGGTGGTGCCTGCGTGCGTGTTGTGTGGGTATGGGTGATGTGCTGTTGGGGGTCGGGGTGGGGAGGGGGACCCTGCCACCTTTGGGGGGTGGCAGGGGTGGTGGGGGGTGTAGGGGAGGGGCTCGGGATGGGGGTGGGGGCTTGGGGGAGACCCCTATCAGTGCCAGGGAAGGAATTCCCTGGCACTGATAGTGCTTACCGCCATGGATTTCATGGCGGTTCAAACAGCAGGAAATCCACGGCGGTAAGCCGGGTCAAAATACCGCCGGCGGTATAGTGACGGCGCCGGGCTGGAGACCTAGGTCTCCAGCCCGGAGGTCGTCTCCGCCCTGGCGGGCGCAACAGTGAACCAGCGGATGACCATGGCGGTAACCGCCATGGTCATAATACAAAAAAAAAGACCGCCAGCCTGTTGGCGGTCTTACCGCCGCTTCTCCGCCTTCCGCCAGGGTCATAATGACCCCCAGAGACTATCATTGGGTCAGACCATGATGGTTTAATAAAAGTGGTTTACAGACAGCAAAAACTGAGGTTAACACCATTTTATAATCAGAATGCATATGCTTAAATTAATAAGCAATCAAATTAGATCAAATATTGACAAGCAAAGGATGAACCAGCATAAGGTTGCCTCAAAAGGAAAGGACGAAGGAAAGTCAGTACTAGCGCTTTAAAATCTCCTGCTCTTCTCTGCTCTAGGATACAATTACATACTTTATAGATTCTCAAGGTATCTTACGATACAAGATCCTCTCTGCATCAAGACTGGGTCAACGCTGGTTTCCACATGGCTTGGTTCAAACTGAAGTGTACAAAATAATGATGGATTGGGTTGCGGCCCTGAGTAATTACCAGTGACTGAGATTAATTAAAGCATTTCATTCAACACTATTTGTTATACTTTAGTGCAACACCCTAAGTGAGACAGATGTGCCCAGAAGTGGGGCTCTAAGACAATTTTTATTTGAGATTTGCATGCAGTCCCCCAAATCATTTCCCTGTTGCATTAGTCACTGGGGAGATAACTCCCCATTAGGAATTTTACAGGACAATGCAGTAGGACACCATGCATGCCGATGGCGGCTGGACCACTTGGGAGACCAAGCATATCTCTTGTTTTTTTAAGTTCCTAATGGGTTCTATTGGATGGAGGCTCTGTTGTTTTGCTCCTTTCGGCAGCATCTAGCCACCAGAACTGTTGGTGTTTCATCTCCTAACTTCTAAAATGTTGCAATCCTTTGGGACCCTTATTTACACTGTGCTTGATCCTTGCACAGGACCTGACTCCAGTCTAGTCAACCTTTCCTGGTCATGGGACTCTTCTAGTGGAACACCCAATTTCATGACTCCATCTTGTGCCCTATGTGCAGTGGGTTTTACTTGCTGGGCTCATATCTCCCTTTCCTTGTGGCACCTCTTTGCCAGAGTACTCCCAGTCATACATTCCTTGTGGCGCCTTCAAGCCCTGAGCTCTCTCTCCATGGCATTCCCCTCACAGTAGCCTGAACCAGTGGCTCTCCAGTTTTGTTGTTTTGCAAGTTTCATCTACTTTGCACCCGCAGAGATCATGTGAATATTTGGGATAGTCATGTTTCCACTGTGAACTGTTGAATTGTAACATCATGCACTTGTGGTTCCACTCTACAAGTTATTGTTGTCAATTACTGTTTGCACCTGCTAGGCCTCAGTTTGTTGTTATGTAAAGTGATTTTCCCCAGGTTTATTTAAATATTTCATGTTTCTGAGTGGGACACGTGCCTTTCTGGAACATTCTTGGCTTGTTGCATAAATACCCCCCTCTGACCTTACATCAGTGCTTGGGCTCGAACCTATTAATATCATGTGCAAGCATCATTTTTGCACTCACCTTCCAGTGTTCCAGCCCTGCAAAAGACTCTTCCCTGCCCTCATCTTCTGAGTTGCCCAGAGTTTGTAGTGTTCTAGTCTTTGGAGCCTTTCTGATGATTCTGAGATTCTTGCGCCTGTGGCTCTTCCAGTGCCTTCCTTCTAGAGCTATGATTCCACCTCTTCTTCAGCTTCATGCATCGAGTCTCCTGCTGCCTGTGGATCCCAGATCAAGTACTATCAAGGCTAAGAGCTTTACTCTCAAGTTAGTGCATAAAAATATATAGACTAGCAATAATTCAAAGACTTTTCATATTTTGGACATTGAGTATTGACCTCCCCCTTGAGACCAGCGCTCTGGACTGTTTCATTGTAGCGCTTTGAACTCTTTTACACTTGCATTGAAAGGTTGCCATTTTGTTTCTTGACATGTTGTATCTAGTACCTTGGGACAAGTTCTTAGAGACAGAAGTATTTGTGTAGAATCAGAATCCTCTATATTCTGGAGTCCTGGAAGAACACCAGTTTTTCCTTAAAATTAGTTCTGCTCTCTTTCATGCAATATTTATGATGAAGCTTGTAAGTGTTTGAGATGTGTAAACTATTAATAATTTATCTACGTTGGGAACTTCTAGGTTATACTGCCTCTTGTCATCTCTAGCGCATCACACCTGATTTGAAATTACCGAGGTCAGGGGAATCCCGATCCTTCTAGGCAGTGCAGGAGGCATCCAAGCAGTTTCTGCAGTGAAACGGGTTAATCTTTTCTTGTTTCACCCCATCTCCCTTTAATTTAACCACCGGGGCAGCTTGTGGAACCAGACATTTGTTACTTGTTACACTAGGATGTCCCAGCTGCGACTGGCGGTCCTGCATCGTCCCCACGGTTGGAACCAGGTGAGTGCATGACAGAAAGCCAAGCATCGCACTTTCCACCGCTCAGACGATATGAAGAACCAATAGATCAGGTATTATGCAAAGGACAGAGTGAGATTCAATCCTTTGGACATGAAAATGTGTTGCTTAAGGATGATTTAGTTAGATATCGCCCTCCCCTTCCAGTCCCCCTGGTTAGCTGAAGCAGGGGCTTGGGCAGTTCCTAAAGACATAAGGCCTGTTTTACAACCCACACACTTTGGTGAAATAAAAAATACCACTAGTATGCCCTCCCTTGGTAGTGCTAATCCTGTGCATGTCACTGTAACTACTCCCACTCCTCTGCCCCTGAACCTGACTGAAAGGTTTTTTGGGGATAGTAGTAAATTTGATGCCTTTTAGAGTCAGTTTGATTTACAATTCTTGGTTCAGCCTGGCACCTTCCTTCCAACACCACTAAAATAGCCTTTATAATCTCCTATCTTGGGGGGCCAGCTTTTAACTAGGTGATTCCCCTCTTTGAAAGGAATGATCTTGTCTTGCATGATTTTGGAAGATTAAAAGAGGTGAAGTGCAATCTTTATGCTAAACACATCTTTGTTCATGCTAGTGATAATGAGCTATTGAATTTACGTCAGGGTAGTAAGGATCTGCTGGCTTACATTAGGATTATGTGGAGACTGGTTACAGAAACTCAAAGGCCAGAAGAGAAGCAAACTTCCCTCAATATAGAGGTCTGAGAGATGACTTGAAAGACTCTTTGGCACACATTGTGACTCTCCCAATAGACTGAGGTTATTGATTTAGTCGTCAAGTTAGATCATAGGCTGATTGCACACAAGGGGAACCTAGACCTTTAGTGATATGTCAGGGACATAGAGAAATAGAGACCAAGAATCAGGATAACACAGAACCCATGCCAATAGGGGATTTCTGTGATCCATTAACTGCAGAAGAAAAAGATTGAAGAAGAGTTTTAATCTATGTTTGTATTGTGGTAATGCAGGGCACTTCACCTCTGAGTGTACTGTCAAACCTAAAGGGATTTGAAAGAATGTTGCTGTAATGTCCAGTTTGATCCAAGAAAACTAGAGAGCCTGGCTGACATAGGGGTCAACCAGTCGGGTATGGTCCTAAACTAGACTCCCCACTTTTTGGCAAACACTTCACATACCTGTCCAAAACATTTCACTGTACTTATCACTTTAATACTTTCAAATCAACAGTGCAAGGTGTTACCTATAATTCTAGATTCTGGGGTTAGTGGAACCTTTTTTGATCTGGCATTTGTCAGGCCTTTACATATACCTTGTGTTAAGAAAAAAGAGATAGAATCAGTTAGAGATGTGGAGTTTTCCGTGGTCTCTTCCAGATTGTTTGCATATGAAAATGTTCTTATTACTCTTGTGTGCAAGAATGGGCCTATAGAGACCTTGACCTTTGATCTCTGAGACACACCCAAATTGGGTTATTTAAGGGGTCCTCTGGATTCAGCTTCAAAATCCATTCATCGATTGGTACACTCACCTTTTTACCATTGGTTCACACTTTTGCCAAAACCACTTCTATAACAAGCCCCAGGACTTGTGTTGCAGGGCTTATGTTTCCTTTGACTTCTGCAGCATTAACTCAAAAATGCACAACTCAAATTCTTGTGGAATATCAGGACTTCATGATGTTTTTGATGAACAAATAGATATGCAATTACCTCCCACCAGGGAGTATGATTGCTGTATAGACTTAATTCCAGATGCAGTGCTTCCTTGTATGGGTATCTACGCTCTCTCGGAACCAGAGACAAAACACCTAAAAAAAAATCTGGATGAATTACTAGCCCTGGGATGTATCCATCATTTCACCTCTCCAGCCTCTTCATCACTCTTATTTGTACTGAGGAAGAATGGTGAGCTAAGGGCATGTATAGACTATAGGGCCTTGAATAAGGTTACTGCTAAGAACAAGTATCCAATGCCTTAAATACCAGTCTTGCTCAATCAGGTTTGAAAGACCATGGTGTACACTAAATTAGATCTGCAAGGCACATACCCATCTGGACCAGTTAAAAGAAGGTGATGAGCGGAAGACAGCTTTTTGAACCAAATTTAGGTTATTCAAATATACAGTCACGCCTTTTTGGTTATATAATGCCCCTGCTGTGTTCCAGTATTTTATAAATAAGATGTTACAAGACCCACTGGATGTTTGTGTAGTTGTATACATCAATGACATCCATATCTATTCCCAAAACATGACAGAACACACAGAACATGTCAGAAAGGTGATTCAACAACTCAGAGAAAATTAAATTTTTGTTAAACTAGAGAAATGTACCTTCCGCACACAATCTGTTGAGTTCCTGGGATATTTCGTATTCCTCGAATGCGTTACGATTGAACAGAAAAAGGTGTAGGTGATCCTGGATTGGCCAGCACCATCCTCTATCAAGGAGGTATAAAGTTTCATGGGCTTTGCAAAGTTTTATAGACAATTTATCACGTATTTCTCAGACATAGAAAGCCCAATTACCAGACTTTCATGAGAAGTTGACCTTTTGTCTGGTCATAGGAAGTCAATAATGCTTTCAAACTATTCAAAGAGAAATTCACCACGGCTCTGGTGCTCAGACATCCGGATCCCAACTTACCATACTTTGTAGAGGGGAATGCCTCTCAGGTTGCCGTAGGAGGTGTACTGTTGCAACGCAACTCCAGAACATGCTTCCAGTAGCATTCTTTTCTAAAAAGTTGTTGCCAGCTGACAAGACATACAGTAGCCAAATGAAAACAATTGGTAATTAAATGGTGGTTCCAAGACTGGGGGAAGTACCCACTAGGAGTGCAACATACCATTACGATTTATACTGATCATAAGAATCTCCATTTCTTGTGATCATTAGTAGAATTGACCCCCTAGACAAGAAAGTTGGTTGCTTTTCTTCAGCTAATACAGTTTAATCATTACCTATCACCCAGGCTCACAACAGACTAAGGCAGACTTGCTATCCAGGTGAGGTTTCGAATCAGATTTGTCAGAGACAGGCTCCACAGAACATCATAGCATCTTAACACATAGTAAGTCTTTGCAAACAAGAGTCATTTTTTAACAGTATTAGACAAAGCATTAGCCAGAAGGACTTAGATTCTTGGGTAACAGTTAAAGATAATCATGTCCATGACAATCTCCCATATCAAGGTTCCACTTTATTTGTTCCCATTAAGGAATTAAGACAAGAAACCCAAACGTGGTGTCACGATTCTCCTGTGGCTGGGCATCCTGGAATTCACAAGATCCCAGCTAACTGTCATCAATGGTTTTGGTAGCCTATACTGACCAATGATATGCATGATTATGTCCCATCTGTTCTCAGAACAACTTTTCTCATACCGCCCCTGTGGGTCTGTTTAAAACCTTACCTTTGCCCCCATATCACTGGTATACAATAAGCATGGATTTTATCACATAATTGCCCAACTCCCATGGTTACAGTATTATTTGTGTAGCTGTTGACCTGTTTTCTAAAATGGCATACTTTGTTGTCTTAAAACAAATACCTAATGTCAAGAATTTTTCCACCCTGTTTGTGCAGCATATAGTGCAGTCACATGGTCTACCCTCTGTCATTATTTCCTACAGGCCTTTCACCCATAAACCGATGAGCAGACAGAGTGAGTAAATCAAGTACCAGAACAGATACTGCAATGTTTTCTAACTTCAACTCCCAAGGAATGGGAGTCCTTGCTTCCTTTTGTAGGGTTTGTGTACAACAATTCACAGCATTCTGCCACTGTGTATCTCCTTTCTATTGAGTAATTGGCATTAGCCCACAAATGCTACCTGAAAATATAGTTAAAATATCTGAAAATGTACCTGAAATGCAAAACTTTGTAAAACAACACACTGACTCTCTGTCAGAGTCACCAGATCCTCGGGGTCTGCGCACGTTCCCAACACGTCCACCACTGAACAGCTCCAAGACTCTGATATATAAATCACAGAGGCTAAGAGAGTTCAAGAGGGGAAGAGGGGATTAGGAAGGGAACAGCTGGGAAGGAGACCTGTAGCAAGAAAAAGGGTAAAACACACAATATGAAAATCACATCTCATGAAATCAATACTAGACTATGGGGGTCATTCTGACTCCCGCCGGGCGCGGTCACCGCGCGCCCGGCGGGAGCCGCCAAAATACCGTACCGCGGTCGGAAGACCGCAGTGGGTATTTAGAGGTTTCCCCTGGGCTGGCGGGCGGCCTCCAAAAGGCCGCCCGCCAGCCCAGGGGAAACCGTCCTTCCCACGATGAAGCCGGCTCGTAATCGAGCCGGCGGAGTGGGAAGGTGCGACGGGTGCTGTTGCACCCGTCGCGTATTTCACTGTCTGCAAAGCAGACAGTGAAATACTCGTAGGGTCCCTCTTACGGGGGCCCCTGCAGTGCCCATGCCAGTGGCATGGCCACTGCAGGGGCCCCCAGGGGCCCCGTGACCCCCCCTACCGCCATCCGGTTCCCGGCGGGCGGACCACCGGGAACTGGATGGCGGTAGGGGGGGTCGGAATCCCCTAGGCGGCGCAGCTAGCTGCGCCGCCTTGGAGGATTCAAAGGGGCGGCGGTACACTGGCGGGAGACCGCCAGTGTTGCCGGTCTGACCGCGGCTTTACCGCCGCGGTCAGAATGCCCTGCGGGGCACCGCCGGCCTGTCGGCGGTGCTCCCGCCGACCCTGGCCCCGGCGGTCTAAGACCGCCGGGGTCAGAATGACCCCCTATGACTCTAAGCCTAGTCATTCTGAAAACATGAACAACCTAAGAATTAGGCTTAAAATGACTACGTTTCAAGATGGCCGGATACCTGTAAGGGAATCGTGATGGATTAAATGAAACTTTCAAATTCAAGTACTTTCCTTTACATGAGAATCAGGAAAACATTCTGAATAAGTTCTAAACCAGTCATATGAATCCTTTTTTTAGAATGCATACTAGGACCATGCAATATTGCATCTAGAAACTCTGGTCTTCTGTGTTCTCTTAAAATATTTCAACACGAATTGCACACATTGCAGATTTTCATATATATAGTAAACACCATAAAAGGATTGTGCACCATGAATAACACAATATGGATTCTGGAAACAAATCACACAACTTGTCAACTCGAATATTACCTAATAAATGTCTTAGAATAAATGGCATACAATGAACAACATGAATTAAGCTCAAAGAGAGAAACATTTGTCTTGCCGATTCGAGTGCCACCATGTAAAATGTCAAGAAATTGTACCACGCAATGAATATCAAGGTTAAATCACCATTAAATGAATCGCGTGTCTTGCCGATTCGTAAGCCACGATGTAAATGCCAAGAAATAACAGCGCGCAATGAATAACAAGATTAAAGCACCATGAAACGAATCGCGCGTCTTTTGCCAATTCTTAAGCCACCATGTAAATGTCAAGAAAAGGTAACGCGCAATGAATAACAAAGTCAAATCATCATGAAACGAATCGTGCGTCCTTCCGATTCACAAGCCACCATACAAATGTCAAGAAATGGTAGCACACAATGAATAACAAGATCAAATCAGCATGAAACAAATTGCGCATCTTGCCGATTCGCAAGCCACCATGCAAATGTCAAGAAATGGTAGCGCGCGATGAATAACAAGATTAAATCAGCATGAAATGAATTGCGCGTCTTGCCGATTCGTAAGCCACCCTGTAAATGTCAAGAAATGGTAGCGCGCAAAGTAATCTGTTAATCATTAAAGAATTAGGCCAAGAATATGAAAGTTCTCGATAACGGGGTCGGGAGGTCAGACCAACCACCGTCTTACCGCCCAGAACAAGGATCACCAATGAAGAATGAAGGGCAGAGGCCTGGAAGATCAAATAGGCCACCGGTACAGGAGCTCAGGAAGTAGCTGCTGCTCTGCACCGGGACCTCTGAATAGTGAGCACTTGGAGCTAGGCTGGCTCCCTTTTATAGAGTCTTGGCCCAGCCCACAACCACACCCAGGCATGCTGCAGAGAAAGTCTCTGGAAGGCCCTGGAAAGGGACCACACCCTAACACACTCTGAAAGCCTGCAGCAATACATTGCAAATGAACAGTATTTGTAAACACATTAAAAATAAGTCTTCAGGATTAAACTCTGCAATGCAAAAGGTTAAACAACAACATATCAGCACAATGCATAAATTACGTTGTTTTGAGAGTGCTGGGTTTTTGCATTCTAGTTGCCAATAGAGCGCGCACTGCCCTGGTGTTGACAGTACTCCCCTCTCCAAGACGCGCTCTATGGCCTGGTTTGCCTGGATTATGACAATGAAAGCATCTTACAAGTACTGGAGCATGAACATCAAAGGCGGAAACCCATGAGTTACTTTCAGGACCATAACCTTTCCATGAGATTAAGTACCATAGATTACGCCCTCTCAGTTTAGAATCCAACACTTTCTTAACTTCGTATTCTTCTTCCCCTTGTACTAGAACAGGAGCTGGATGAGGGTGGACCTTTTGGACTGCCTTCTTCAAGAGGGAAGTTTGGAACACTGGATGAATCCGTAAGGATCTGGGCAATTGTAGTTTCCAGGTCACTGGATTGATTTGCTGGAGGACAGTGTAAGGACCTATGAATTTGGGGTTAAACATGTGCTTCTTCTTGAAATCTATATGTTTTGTGGAAAGCCACACTTTGTCACCTGGTTGATATTGCAGTCCCTAACAATGTTTCTTGTCATAATGCCTTTTGTATTTTTGTTTGGCTTTTTCTAAATGCTGTTGAATCAGTTTCTGGGTTTGATGCAAATGCTGAATGGTTTCTGACACAGCTGGAGTAAGAGAACTTTATTGAGGAATTTTGATGGGCAAGGTGTCAGGATGATAGCCAAATAAACCCAAAAAGGGTGTAACGCCAATAGAAGTGTGGAATGAGTTATTGTAGGCTAACTCAACTAACCAGAGCATAGATGTCCAAGAATGAAGTGTCTTTTCAGCGTAGGCTTGTAGGTATTGTTTCAAAGTCTGATTTAGTCTCTCCGTTTGACCATCTGTTTGAGGATGGTGACTAGTAGATAGTGTAGATGTCACTTGGAGTGTTTTACACCATGTCTTCCAGAAATTGGAGGCAAATTGCGACCTCCAATCGGAGAGGATAACTTTTGGCAGTCCATGATAACCAACTACTCTGTTCAGTAAAATAGTTGCCAGTTCACTAGAAGTGGGCAATTTCTTACAGGCAATGAAATGTCCATATTTTGTGAGACTATCTACTACCACCAGAATTACTGAATGCTGCTGAACCACTGGCAGACCGGTAATAAAGTCTAAAGAAATGTGTTCCCATGGACAACTTGGGGTTGGAAGTGGATGTAACAACCCTTTTGATTTTGAATGACTTGTTTTAGTGCAAGCACAGACTTCGCAGTTGTTTACCATTGCTTTTATATCTTTTGTTAGGGTAGGCCACCAAAAATAGCGATGGATCAGTTCATGAGTTTTAGGAGTACCTGGGTGACCTGCCGTAGGTATAACATGCAACCAATGAAACACTATCTTGCGAAGTTTGGTAGTGGGTATGAACAAACGAGCATTGTGAAAGGGTAGTCCTTGCTTGATTGACCTTTTGGGGTCTGCTTGGGCCCATGTTTGCCATTTCTCAACACTGAAAGAGTTGCGAATTTCTTCAAAGAAATCTTCAGTTTTTATGATACATAGAACCTTGTCAGGAGCAATGATAGCTCTGGAGGCTTGAAATGCAGGCAACGTGGTAGACTCTTGGCGGGACAAGGTGTCAGCTTTGCGATTATCTTTACCAGGCCGGAAGGTTACTACAAAATCAAATTCGGTAAAAAACAGCATTCAGCGTAATTGCCGAGAAGTCAAAAGTCTGGCGGAACTCATGAACTGAAGATTACGATGATCAGTATATACTGTGACAGTGTATTTGTCACCCAACAAATGATGTCTCCATTCTTTAAAGGCGTCACAAATTGCCAGAAGCTCTTTTTCAGCAATGACATAGTTCTGTTCGGCTTCTTTCAACTTCCGAGAGATATAAGCTACAGGATGGAGTTGACCAGTGTCTTTATTTCAATGCGATAAGACGGCTCCTATTGCTACATCTGAAGCATCGGCTTCCACTATGAAAGGTCGATTCGCATCAGGATGAGTCAAGACTGGAGCAGTAGAGAAAGCTTCCTTCAAAGTAGAGAAGGCTTAGTCAGCTTCTGGGGACCATACAAACTTTTCTTTCTTTCTTAATAGCTTAGTGATTGGAGCCACTGTCTGGGAGAAATGATTTATGAACCTCCGGTAAAAAGTTGCAAACCCCAGGAAACATTGTACATCACAAACAGTCCTTGGGGTGGGCCAATCAGATACGGCTTTTACTTTCTTTTCTGCCATCACCATACCTTGAGGGGTAATAATATCCCCTAAAAACTCAACTGTGGTAACATGAAACTCACACTTGGTAAGTTTGCCATATAAATGGTGTTTTCGAAGGGCTGCAAGAATTTTCTTGACATGTTGGACATGTTCGTTTTCATTGTCTGAATAGATCAAAATGTCATGGATGTATACTATGGCAAATATGTCGAGGTACTCTCTAAGAACGTCATTCAAGAAAAATTGAAATGCTGCTGGAGCATTACACAGACCAAAAGGCATGATGGTGTATTCAAAAAGGCCATATCTTGTCTTGAACGCTGTTTTCCATTCGTCACCCTCTCTCATTCTGACCAAATGATAAGCACCTCAAAGGTCAAGCTTCGTGTAGATTTTTGCTCTCTTTACTTGTTCCAATAAGACCGGAATTAGGGGTAAAGGATATTTATTCTTGATGGTGACTTTGTTCAATCCCCTGTAGTCGATACAAGTTTGAAGTTCTCCATTATCTTTTGAAACAAAAAACAAAGGCAAAGCTGCAGGAGACTTAGAGGGGCGAATGAAAACATTCTCCAAAAATTGATCTAGGTATTTTCGTAAATGTTGATTTTCATGTTCTGACAGGGCATACACACTACAGGTGGGAAGTATTGCACCTGGGGCTAGATCAATTTGACAGTCATAAGATCTATGAGGAGGTAGGGTCTCTGCTCCTTTCTCATCAAATACATCTTTGTAAGATGAATACTGTTTGGGCAGCTGAATTTCTTTCTCTGCGGCAGAAGCTATGTAAGAGTTGCAGGCTTTTGGTACTTGAATCTTTTGGAGACATTGTTCTTTACATAGCACAGATGAGAACATGATTTTTTGTTCTGCCCAATTGATCTCTGGATTGTGATGAGTTATCCATGGCAAGCCAAGGATAATCCCATATTGCGGTGCATGGATCACGTCAAGAATGATTTTCTCTTTATGTTTCTTTCTTTGATTCTTATCTTCACAAATCATCGACAAGGGAATAGTCTGAAGAGTTACTGGACCTCCAGTCAAGAGTTTTCCATCGACTGCCTGGATCATTTCTGGGGTCTTCTTTTCAATACATGGGATCCCCCATGCACAAACCAATTGGGCGTCAACAAAGTTCCCAGTAGCCCCAGAATCGACTAGAGCTTTTTTGAAATAGATCTTTTTCTTCACCTGAACTCCAGTTTAAGATGTCTAGATTGTGAAGGGTCCATGGTGACACCCAAGAGCAACCCTTCTCTGCATCTCAGGTGTTTTAGTTTTCCAACTCGACTGGTGCATTGGCTGTGACCGTCTGTACTGGACCTTGCTTGCTCTTTGGTTTGATTGGGCAATCTTTGGCAAAATTACCCTTCCGTCCGCAATGAAGACATTGTCCATTTTTTCTGCGTAGGTCCTTTTAATCTTTGGTCAAAGGTCTTCTGATGGTTCCAATTTCCATCAGTTCCGGCGTTCTTTCTTTCGGAGTTCTTGAGTCTCTGTTATCATGAACACGCCATGAATATTTTTCAGTCTTTTTGCGCATTCCTTTACGTTCTGATAAACGATGATCAAGCCTCAAGACAAGGTTTATTAATTCTTGACAGTCTGTAGGTTGTGGGTCGATTTGAGCTAAGATATCTTTTAGTTCCTCTTTGGGTCCCTTGTAAAACAAGACCACTTGCTTTTCTTCAGGCCAGGATGTCTCGGCAACCAGCCGGTTAAAGTTGGCTAAATACAACACTAGGGCCCTCATTACAACATTGGCGGTAAAAGCCGCTTACCGCCGTTCAGAAGACCGCCAACACACCGCCGCCGCAGGGGAATTCCGCCACAGCTATTATGACCCACATCTCGGAATCCGCCAAAATTCAGACACCCACACAAGTCCGCCACACCAAAGGTCAGTGATAAACTGGCAAAAACAAAACCTCCACCGTCACGCCAACAGAAATACGCCCACACTATCACAACACATGAATCCATGCGGCGGTCTTTCAACCGTGGTAATCCATTGGCGGTTCACACCGCCGCACTCAAAATACACACACTCCTACAAAACACAGCCACATTGGACGAATCAAAATACACACACCTGAGACACATACACACACCACTCCCACACACTCATTACAATATAAAACACACACTCACATCACCCACAAACCCCTATGACCAAAAATACAGAAAGAAGGCCAGAGAGAGACACCACCAGCAAGTACAACAGCATCCACAGGCACATAACACCATCACCCACACAACTTCCACGTACCTCACACAACACACCACTACATATCACCACACACTCAACCCCACACATCACATACACCACCCCATGGCACGGCAAAGACACCCCAGGTTCTCGGAGGAGGAGCTCAGGGTCATGGTGGAGGAAATCGTCTGGGTAGAGCCACAGCTATTCGGAGCACAGGTGCAGCACACCTCAATTGCAAGGAAGATGGAGCTATGGCGAAGAATAGTGGACAGGGTCAAAGCAGTGGGACAGCATCCAAGAAATCGGGAGGACATCAGGAAAAGGTGGAACGACCTACGGGGGAAGGTGCGTTCCGTGGTCTCAAGACACCACCTGGTGGTTCAGCGGACTGGGGGCGGATCCCCACCTCCTCCCCCACAACTAACAACATGGGAGGAGCAGGTCTTGGCGATTCTGAATCCTGAGAGCCTCGCAAGAGTAGCTAGAGGAATGGACTCTGGTAAGTCAACGCTTTACTAATATATCCCCCACCCTACCTGCATGCTATCACATACCCCTACCCTCACCCTCACCCCATCACACCAACTCCTCACAAATGTCCCAATATCACAAACCACCCATCCCAACACCAAGCCCTGCATGCAACAACAAAGCTGGAACACCCATCACTAAAGCATGCACACTGCACATAGCCATACACCCCCCAAACCATCATCACACAAGCTCCCACACAGGAATGCCAGCACTGGGGTACACGGTCATCCACCCATTGCACACCATGGCACACACAGATGCAATAATCATGCCTTTCCACCCCTGCAGGACCCCTACCCAACATCACCAGACAGGAGGGTCCAGACTTGTCCACTCCACCCACAGAAGAGGCCCACAGTGATTACAGCAGCTCTGTCCAACTGGATCTAGATGACCAGCCCGGACCATCGGGGACCTCTGGACAGTCGGTTCCCCTCACACAGGCACAGGCCACCACAGACCTTCCCCCCTCTGGAAACACCAGCACAGCACCCACCCAGCGGGCCCATACCTCTGTCCCCAGGACACGTCAATCAGCTGTGTGTCCACCACTACAGGGAACCCAGGATAACCCTCCACCCCAACAACAACAGGGACCTGGGGGCAGTGGCAGTGTGCACACGGTCCAGGGGACGGAGGCCCAGGAACACAGGGGAACTGGGAGGGCTGCCGTGCGACAGGGGGCGGACAGGCCAAGGGAACCCACTCTCCACGAGGCCCTCTCCTCCATCATGGGAGCATACCACCACTCCCAGGAGACGATGGCAACGGTACTGGCCAAGTTCCAGGAGACCCAGCACCTGCAGGAGGAACAGTATTTGGGCTTCAGGGAGGAACTCAGAACCATCAGCTCCACCCTGGGCACCATCGTAGGGGTGCTGAAGGAAGTACTCAACACCAGGAGGGACACTGTGGCACAACAAGGGGCCCCTGACACTAGCATGGACGATGAACTGCCCACCACTTCCGCCAGCGCTAGTGGACAGGACGCCCCGCCACAGGACCACCACACCAGCACCCCTCCCCCTGCAGAGGGAGAACCACCCCGCAAACGGTCCCTGAGATCCAGGAACAAGACAGAGAACGATGCCAAGACCCCCGCCAAGAAATGAGACCACCCTGATTGTCATCCTACTGTCCCACTTTGTCACCCTGTCCATAATTAAACTGCCCCAGCTCCACTTCCTATGCCCATATGGGCAATGCACCTGTGAGACTAATAGACTGGACTCTGCCATGGACACTCCTCCGCCATCACCCCTCACCATTTAACTTCCCCCTCCAACATTTTGCATTGAAATAAACACACCTAAAGCACAAAATGATCTGGAGTCTGTCTGTGATTTCGAAATTGTGTATTAGCAATTACAGTGACAAAATGTGTTTGAAATAGTAATGTCAACATACCTATGTCACACAGCTCTAGTCCATGAGGAATGTAAGCAGATGACACACAGTGGAACCCACATCTGTGAAACCGTAAGGGAAAGTGACAACTCAGTGACCATACACTGGGTGAAAACGACAGACAGAATAGAGGTAGTAGTGTAAAAAAACATGTAGTAGGCAGGATTGTATTCTCACCTGTGTTTCACTGGAAATATTGCTGGATCACTGACTCCCTGTTCTGCATGTTTTCTTCCTCTGCTTCATCCTCATCACTGTCCACAGGCTCCACAGCTGCCACAACACCGCCATCTGGACCATCCTCCTGCAGAAAAGGCACCTGTCGTCGCAAAGCCAAGTTGTGAAGGATACAGCAGGCCACGATGATCTGGCACACCTTCTTTGGTGAGTAGAATAGGGATCCACCTGTCATGTGGAGGCACCTGAACCTGGCCTTCAGGAGGCCGAAGGTCCGCTCGATCACCCTCCTAGTTTGCCCATGGGCCTCATTGTAGCGTTCTTCTGCCCTGGTCCTGGGATTCCTCACTAGGGTCAGTAGCCATGACAGGGTGGGGTACCCAGAGTCACCTGCAAATGGCGAGGGACAACTGTTAGACACACACTAACCTGTAGGGATAACCCCAGACAACCATTCCCACTGTCTTGCTTCCAGGGGCTCACCTAATAGCCACACACAGTGCCTCTGGAGTTGACCCATCACATAAGGGATGCTGCTATTCCGCAGGATGTAGGCGTCATGCACTGAGCCAGGGAACATGGCATTCACATGGGAGATGTACTGGTCGGCCAAACATACCATCTGTACATTCATGGAATGATAACTCTTCCGGTTTCTGTACACCTGTTCACTCCTGTGGGGGGGGGCCAAAGCCACATGGGTCCCATCAATGGCACCTATGATGTTGGGGATATGTCCCAGGGCATAGAAATCACCTTTCACTGTAGGCAAATCCTCCACCTGAGGGAAAACGATGTAGCTCCACATTTGTTTCAGAAGGGCAGACAACACTCTGGACAACACGTTGGAAAACATAGGCTGGGACATCCCTGATGCCATGGCCACAGTTGTTCGAAAAGAGCCACTTGCAAGGAAATGGAGCACTGACAGCACCTGCACTTGAGGGGGGATTCCTATGGGATGGCGGATTGCTGACATCAGGTCTGGCTCCAACTGGGTACACAGTTCCTGGATTGTGGCACGGTCAAACCTGTAGGTGATTATCAAATGTCGCTCCTCCATTGTCGACAGGTCCACCAATGGTCGGTACACCGGAGGATGTTGCCATCTCCTCACATGTCCCAGCGGACAGTGCCTATGAAGGACAACAGCGAGCACAGAGTCAAACAACTCAGAGGTAGGTACCCACAGTTTACCCAGAACACCAATCACACACAAAAGGTGGCCTGTATGTGTGTGGAGGCTATGCCTAGGTATGTGTGACACAGTTGAAAATGAGGCCATGTGGGCCCCTGAAATGGCGGCTGCATGACCTCTAAAGTGGGACAATGGGATGTGAGGTAACTGCGCTGGCGTTGTACACCGTTGCGGTAGGCGGTCAGAGACCACAGCGCAATGCTGCATTGGTTAACTTTGGACCCTATGGGTCCCAGGAGCCAATGACGATGTACGCTGGCGGTGATGGTACGCACCACCGCGAACGTGACCGCCGCGGACATGACCGGCATTTTCTATCACTTAAATCACTCGATACCTGATCTTCGACAGGAGAGGACCTACACTTCAAGTGCTGCTGTGACCTCAGTCTGGAAGAGACAATGGCTCGTGCGTCTGGGGAAAGGGCCCCTGCCTTCACATCGGAGGAGTTGGAGAAGCTCGTTGATGGGGTCCTCCCCCAGTACACGCTACTCTACGGTCCTCCAGACAAACAGGTAAGTACACAGGGAGCATGTTGTATGGGCTATGCCTGTGTGGAGAGGGCTGGATGTAAGAAGGAAGGGGGCAGAGTGCTGCGTGCGTGTAAGACAGTGAGTGCATGTGCAACATGGCAAGGGTAGGGATGGGGGCCACTCACTTTGACGGTGCAGTTGGTAATTACTTCTCTTCTTCCCCTATACATTTCATGTAGGTCAGCACCCACCAGAAGAAAGATATTTGGCGTGCCATCGCCAAGGACGTCTGGACCCTGGGGGTCTACCACAGACGGAGCACCCACTGCCAGAAAAGATGGGAGGACATTCGCCGCTGGAGCAAGAAGACGGCAGAGGCTCAGCTGGGGATGGTCTCCCAACGTGGTAGGGGTGCCCATCGGACCATGACCCCCCTGATGTTCAGGATCCTGGCGGTGGCCTACCCAGAGTTGGATGGGCGCTTGAGGGCATTACAGCAGACACAAGGGGGTGAGTACACTCTCATTCAGCTGACTTTGCACGCAGTGGAGTTGTCTGGGTGGGGGACGAGGGCTGTGGGTTTCCCTAGGCCAGGGCGAGTTCCATAGGCTAGGCCCCTCTGTAAGGCATGGCCCTTTGGCCCCCCACCCCACCTCTGTAGAGTGCCAAGTACAGCTATTCATGCCCCTGTGTCATCTATGTGTGCAGATGTCGTCCATAGCTTTGTAGGCCATTTCCCAGGAATTGCACTGTGGAGCCCAAGAGCGCGGCGTAGTGCAGGGGGCTTCTGTGTCTGTCTTGTCCGCCAACGGTAGCGGTAATCCATGCACTCAACATGTCTTTCTTCTGTCTCCCCCCTTTTTTTGGTCTTCCTGTTCTTGTGTGCATTAGCATCATCAGGCGGAGGAGCAGTGGCACCGGAGCACGAGGGAGCTGCATCCCACATGGCCCTGGAGGGCGAGACTACGGAGTCTGAATTCACCAGTGGGACGGAGGGCGAGGGGAGCTCCATGGCGGGGACAGGAGCTGACACCAGTGACACAGACTCATCCTCTGATGGGAGCTCCCTTGTGGTGACGGCAACATCTGTGCCCCGCATCTACAGGTACAGCCGCCCCCCCCCCTGCCAGCACTGCCCTCTCAGCAGCCCCTCAGCCTTCGCCCCGTGCCCGCTCACCCAGTAGGGTGGGCATCACCTTCGCCCCAGGCACCTCAGGCCCTGCCCCAGTCACCCCTGCTGCCCTCAGTGAGGAGGCCATTGACCTCCTCAGGTCCCTCACTGTTGGGTAGTCTACCATTTTGAATGCCATCCAGGGTGTAGAAAGGCAGTTGCAACAAACTAATGCATTCCTGGAGGGTATTCATTCTGGTCAGGCGGCCCTTCACCGAGCTTTTCAAACTCTGGCCTCAGCACTGATGGCAGCCATTGTCCCCGTCTCTAGCCTCCCCCCTCCAACTTCCTCCACCCAGACCCAATCCCCTGTACCTATGCCTATCCCAAGCACACCATCAGACCAGCCTGAACACACCTCACCACACAAGGGAAGCTCAGGCAAACATAAGCACCACACACCCCACAGGCACTCAGGCAAGCAACACACACACATGCAGACACACCAACATCCACTGCCTCCACTGTGTCCCCCTCCTCATCGTCTCCCTCCTCCCTCCCAGTCTTGTCTACACTCACACCTGCATGCACTACCTCTACAGCCACTACGTCCCTCACCAGCACACCCACCAGCACACCCCGCTCACGTGCACTCACCACCACCACTACCATTCAAACGTCCCCTGTGTCCTCTCCCAGTGTGTCTGTGACGCCCCCTCCCAAGATCCACAAACGCAGGCACACACCCACCCAACAGCCATCCACCTCACGACAGCCTCCAGCGCATGCACCTGCACCCAAAGTCACCAAACGTACACCTCCTACAACCACCACCTCTTCCTCCACTCCCAAACCCCCTCCAGCTACCCGTCCCAGTGTCTCCAAAAAACTTTTCCTGTCCAGCCTTGACCTGTTTCCCACACCTCCCCCACCCCGTCCATCTCATAGTCCCGAACTAGCACCTCAGCCACAACATCTACGGGACCACTGATGCCTGTTGTCACAGGTATGTGGAGTGCACCGGCCACCAGGACAGCCAGTGTTGCACGGAGCCACAGCACAGCCAGTCCCCCCCTGTGAAGCATCAGAAGTTGGCCAGTGCCAGGCGGGTGAGGGGGAAGACTCCAGCCACCAAAGCCGCTCCCAGGGGTCCCGGTGGGAGTGTGGACTCAGCTGTTATACCTCCCAAGGTGGGGAAGGGCCACAAGAAACCCGGCAAGTCTGGGAAGAGCTGCACAGTGGAGAAGACCACCATCATCCCCGCTGCCCAGGAGGCCACCGCCAGCCCCAGCCCAGCTGAGCAGGAGGGCCCCACCAGCCCCAGCCCAGCTGCCCAGGAGGGCCCCGCCAGCCCCACCCAGCTGCCCAGGAGGGCCCCGCCAGCCCCAGCCCAGCTGCCCAGGAGGGCCCGCCAGCCCCAGCCCAGCTGCCCAGGAGGGCTCCGCCAGCCCAGATGCCCAGGAGACCACCACCAGCACAAGCCCCGCTGGGCCATGAAGGACCGCCAGCACAAGCCCAGCTGCCCAGGTGGCCACCACCAGCACAAGCCCCGCTGGGCCATGAAGAACCGCCAGCACAAGCCCAGCTGCCCAGGAGGCCACCACAAGCACAAGCCCCGCTGGGCCATGAAGGACCACCAGCACAAGCCCCGCTGGGCCATGAAGGAACGCCAGCACAAGCCCCGCTGGGCCATGAAGGACCGCCAGCACAAGCACCGCTGGGCCATGAAGGACTGCCAGCACAAGCCTCGCTGTGCCATGAAGGACCGCCAGCACAAGCACCGCTGGGCCATGAAGGACCGCCAGCACAAGCACCGCTGGGCCATGAAGGACCGCCAGCACAAGCCCCGCTGGGCTATGAAGGACCACCAGCACAAGCCCCGCTGGGCCACGAAGGACCGCCAGCACAAGCACCACTGAACATGGCACCGCCAACTCAAGCACCGCTGAACAGGGCACCGCCAACTCAAGGACCGCTGAACAGGGCACCGCCAACTCAAGCACCACTGAACAAGGCCCCGCCAGCACAAGCTCTGCTGGGCCGGGCAGCGCCAAATCAAGCACCGCTGAACAGGGCACTGCCAGCTCAAGCACTGCTGAACAGGGCACCGCCAAATCAAGCACCGGTGAACAGGGCACCGCCAACTCAAGAACCGCTGAACAGTGCACCGCCAACTCAAGCACCGCTGAACAGGGCACCGCCAAATCAAGCACCGCTGAACAGGGCACCGCCAAATCAAGCACCGCTGAACAGGGCACCACCAACTCAAGCACCGCTGAACAGGGCACCGCCAACTCAAGCACCGCTGAACAGGGCATCGCCAACTCAAGTACCGCTGAACAGGGTACCGCCAACTCAAGCACCGCTAGCCCATGAGCGGCAGGGGCACTGACGCAACTGGGTCCGTCACGGGGTGAGTGGTGCACTCTGGGCACCAGTCCCCCTCGAACCAGTGGAGACATGAATCCACTACCTCTGTCCTTCACAGGATGAAGCACTCTGGGCACCAGTCCCCCTCCAGAACCAGTGGAGACTGTTATCCACTTGAGAGACTGTGGCTTTGCACTCCCCAGGATATGGCAGTGGGCAACCCACCTACTGTATAGACTTGAGAGACTGTGGTTTTGCACTCCCCAGGATATCGCAGTGGGCAACCCACCCACCAGGATATGGCAGTGGGCAACCCACCCACTGTAGAGACTTGAGAGACTGTGGTTTTGCACTCCCCAGGATATGGCAGTGGGCAACCCACCCACTGTAGAGACTTGAGAGACTGTGGCTTTGCACTCCCCAGGATATGGCAGTGGTCAATCCACCCACTGTTGAGACTTGAGAGACTGTGGCTTTGCACTCCCCAGGATTGAACAGTGGGCATTGAGCCCCCTCGTGGATCTGGCGTTGTGCACTCATCCGGCTGAGGTGCCCCCCCTTCCCTTCCCCCTGAGGTGCCTGTTGTATTTCTATCTGATGCCCCTGCAGTGTTCTCTCTGTTTTGATCGGGTATCGAGTGTGGGCCTCGCCCATGCATTTTGGGCCCAGTGGTCCACGGACTATAAATGGACTATAAATGGACTTGTATTATTGGTGTATATATTTGTTTATAGTGTATATATATGTTTGAGTACTGGATTTTAATATATTACAATGGTTACACTCATTTCCTTTTGTCTTTGCATTCTTCCAGGGGGCTTGGGGGGTGTAACCGTACTGTATCATGCTGTATTAGTGTGCGTGTTGTAGTGGGTGAGGGTGTGGGTGGGGGTGTTGCGTGTGTGTGTCTCTGTTTGTTCCCTCCCCCCTCCCCTGTGTCGTAGGTGCAGTACTCACCGTGGTCTTCTTCGCCGACGTTCGTGCTCCTGGTAGAGGAGCAGGAAGACTATCGCAGGTAGAATTTGGAGTTCCCGGTCCATGGTGTCCTCGTTCCTCGTGGGGTGTGTAGAGGTGAGCGTTTTTCCTTCAAAATTCCTGTTTCCGCCGTGTTTTTATCTGCGGTGAATCCGCACCGGAAATGGTGGCGGATTGGCCTGTCATAATAGTGTGGGCGGTACATTGTTTCCCGCCTGTCTGTTGGCGGTGACCGCAGAGCTGTTTGTTTGTACCGCCGTGGCGGTCGGATTGTTAAAGTGGCTGTCTTTGTTGGCGGTTTCCGCCACGGTCGTAATTGTAATTTTTTTCTGCCGGCCTATTGCCGGTCTTACCGCCGCTTTAACACTGTCCGCCAGGGTTGTAATGACCACCTAGGTCCTGATTCCCTTGGCGTAAATCTAATAATTCACGATCTGCTGACTGTGTTACAGTTCTACGATCAAAAACTCTCTCAAACTCACGAACAAAATTTCTCCAGTTGTACAACAAGGGACTATCTTTACGCACAAGAGGAATTGCCCAGGTAGCTGCATCCCCAGACAGATATGATAACAAGAAAGCTACTTTGGACTGGGCATCTGGGAAAGTATGTAGTCTACAGGTGAAGTGTAGTTCCACTTGAACCAGGAAAGATTGTACTTTCAAGGGGTCACCTGAAAAGCGTTCTGGGGGAGCTAAAGGAATTGCGGAAGGGACATTGAGGGAAATGCTTGTCGGATTACTTCCAGAAGTCTGAGAAGAAGTACCTGGCCAAGACACACCTATGGGACTTTGTTCCTTCTTCTCTACCTTATCTTGTAACTGACTCACTCTATCAGCTAGGCTAGTTGTAAATTCTTTGGATGATACCACCTCTGCCTGGAGCTGGGTGATAGCCTTGACTAACTCGTCCAGCGTGGCCATGCTGAGAATATCCACAAACCAGGAGGATAATAATTTGTGGGCTCACTATATTGTCAGAGTCACCAGATCCTCGGGGTCTGCGCACGTTCCTAACACGTCCACCACTGACCAGCTCCAAGACTCTGATAGATAAATCACAGAGGCTAAGAGAGTTCAAGAGGGGAAGAGGGGATTAGGAAGGGAACAGCTGGGAAGGAGACCTGTAGCAAGAAAAAGTTTAAAACACACAATATGAAAATCACATCTCATGAAATCAATACTAGACTATGACTCTAAGCCTACTCATTCTGAAAACATGAACAACCTAAGAATTAGGCTTAAAATGACTAAGTTTCAAGATGCCCGGATACCTTTAAGGGAATCAAGATGGATTAAAGGAAACTTTCAAATTCAAGTACTTTCCTTTACATGAGAATCAGGAAAACATTCTGAATAAGTTCTAAACCAGTCATATGAATCCTTTTTTTAGAATGCATACTAGGACCATGCAATATTGCATCTAGAAACTCTGGTCTTCTGTGTTCTCTTGAAATTTTTCAACACGAATTGCACACATTGCAGATTTTCATATATATAGTAAACACCATAAAAGGATTGTGCATCATGAATAACACAATATGGATTCTGGAAACAAATCACACAACTTGTCAACTCGAATATTACCTAATAAATGTCTTAGAATAAATGGCATACAATGAACAACATGAATTAAGCTCGAAGAGAGAATCATGCGTCTTGCCGATTCGAGTGCCACCATATAAAATGTCAAGAAATGGTAGCACGCAATGAATATCAAGGTTAAATCACCATTAAACGAATCGCACGTCTTGCCGATTCATAAGCCACGATGTAAATGCCAAGAAATAACAACGCGCAATGAATAACAAGATTAAAGCACCATGAAACGAATCGCGCATCTTTTGCCGATTCTTAAGCCACCATGTAAATGTCAAGAAATGGTAGCGCGCAATGAATAACAAAGTCAAATCATCATGAAACGAATTGCGCGTCTTTCCGATTCGCAAGCCGCCATATAAATGTCAAGAAATGGTAGTGCGCAATGAATAACAAGATCAAATCAGCATGCAACAAATCGCGCATCTTGCCGATTCGCAAGCCACCATGCAAATGTCAAGAAATGGTAGCGCGCAATGAATAACAAGATTAAATCAGCATGAAACGAATCGCGCGTCTTGCCGATTCGTAAGCCACCCTGTAAATGTCAAGAAATGGTAGCGCGCAAAGTAATCTGTTAATCATTAAAGAATTAGGCCAAGAATATTAAAGTTCTCGATAACAGCGTCGGGAGGTCAGCCCAACCACCGTCTTACCGCCCAGAACAAGGATCACCAATGAAGAATGAAGGGCAGAGGCCTGGAAGATCAAATAGGCCACCGGGTCAGGAGCTCAGGAAGTAGCTGCTGCTCTGCACCGGGACCTCTGAATAGTGAGCACTTGGAGCTGGGCTGGCTCCCTTTTATAGAGTCTTGGCCCAGCCCACAACCACACCCAGGCATGCTGCAGATAAAGTCTCTGGAAGGCCCTGAAAGGGACCATACCCTAACACACTCTGAAAACCTGCAGCAATACATTGCAAATGAACAGTATTTGTAAACACATTAAAAATAAGGCTTCAGGATTAAACTCTGCAATGCAAAAGGTTAAACAACAACATATCAGCACAATGCATAAATTATGTTGTTTTGAGAGTGCTGGGTTTTTGCATTCTAGTCGCCAATAGAGCGCGCACTGCCCTGGTGTTGACACTCTCAACAAGAAGTGTTACAACACTTACAACAGGCTAAAGTGAACATGTAAATAAATACTAATAAATATCATCAACCACCACCAGTATACAAAAGTGGAGATAGGGTCCGGCTTGCCAGAAAAAATATTTGACTAATGGTCCTTGCATTGCAACTTCCATTTATTGGTCCCTTTTCAATTGAATACCATGGTGGTCCAGCTTCAGCTGCAGGATAATTTGTCTGTTCAGCCTGTGTTCCATGTTTCTGTCCTCAAATCATGCCATGCCCACTCCCGTCCCGCTCCTCCTCCTTCACCTGTAATCCTTGGTGTCCATCTAGAGTTTGAAGTACAAAGGGTTCTAGATTCATGGCACATAAGGGTTGTTTACTTTACCTAATCACATAGAACAGGTATGGTCCTGAGGAGAACTCTTAGGAAACAACTAGTAATCTTCATGCCCCCTTGCCTGGCTCCTTCATTGCATGCCTGCCACGCTCACAAGCCACGCCCAGTAGGTTGGCCTTTGTGGGTGTGGGGGGAACTGTCACAACTCCAAATTGTGCCCTGTGTGCAGTGGGTTTTATTCACCAGGCTCATGTCACTCTTCCCTTGTGGTGCCTATCTCGACTACTCCAAATCATACTTCCCTTGTGGAACCTTCCAACCCAAGCTCTCTATGGCTTCCCCTCTCCCGGAAAGTCATAAACCATTGAGTGTCCTATTTTGTTGTACTTGTTATAGATGTCAATTACTATTTGCACCTGCTATCTGCTATGCCTCATATTTGTTGTTATGTAACAAATGATTTTCCCAAATTTTATTGTAACATTTCACGCTTCCACATGGGACTTATGCCTTTCTGGAACCCTCTTGACTTCCTGTATAAATACACCCCTCTAAACTTGCATCACGGGGGCGTGGCCAAGATGGCGGCGTGAGCGGACGTGTTTGTCCGTGCTCCGCCGCCTAGGCCTCCGATATGGCTCTGCGACCCCAGTTGAGGTGAATTTGGGAGGCCCGGTGATCGCGCCCGACGCCCCAGACGGCGGGGTGCCCCAGGGGGCCCGGGGAGCCTGCGGAAGTGCCGAGCAAGAGAGCAGAGCCGCGTGGCCGGTGCCGGCACCTGCAGCAGGCGGGCGCAGCACACGGCGGTTCGGGTCGCGTGGTGGCCCTTGTGCCTGGTGGCCTGGCGGCCATGAGAAGTGGCGCGGCGGCATCCCAGGAGGACACCGCGCTGCTGGTGCTCGGCGGGGGTTGTGCTGTGCTCCTGATGTGGTTGCGGAGCGCCGGAGCATTGAGGGCTGCAAGGCCTAGGCCCCTGGCTGGGGAGACAAGTGTGCTGGTGCATTGATGGGCTGCCGGATCTGGGCATAGAGCGGCACTTGGTGACCCGGGGCCCTGCGTCCATTGATCGGCGGTGCAGGTGGCCCGCGGTGGACCTTGCCGGCGACGAGGCAATAGGAGCGGTGGAGAAGTGACGTGCATTACCACTGAGAGGAGAGGTTAGTGGTGGCTGGTAACTTCGGTGGACCTCGGGTGGCCCGACCCCTGGGCATACTTGTGAGGAGGCTCCGATTGAGCTAGACGCATGACGCAGTGAGGGAGCTGGAGTGATGGCGGCCACTAAAGGCAAGCGGGAACGTACTGTCAGAGACATGCTCACCGGGGCTCGCCCAGTGCCGGGTGGGGCTCCTGAGGGGCCACCTGCTGCGAGGTCTCCGGAGGAGAGGGGTGAGGTGGAAGAGGATGAAGGGGCCCCGGTTACGAGGGGCTTTCTTGCCTCCCTGTTCGACTCGCTCCGGAGTGATTTCCAAAAGCTTCGAAGGGACATTTCCCATGAGGTAAAAGAGCTGGGAGCAGAGGTCACCTCCCTAGGTGAGCGGGTGGCACAGGTTGAGGATGGTGAAATCTCCCGGGGAGAGGAGGTGGCGGATCTCCAACAAGAATGCATTTACTTGCGGGAGCAACAGGATCTTCTTCAGCTTGCGGTGGAGGACCTAGAGAACCGGTCACACAGGCGTAATATCCGCATTAGAGGAGCACCGTCTGGGGCTGAGAAGGAGAACATCGGAGAGTTCGTGGTGGAGTTATTCTGTTCAGTTCTTGGCCTGGAGGAGTCCCGAGAGATTACGCTTGATAGAGTGCATCGGGTGGGTCGGGGTTGAGGTGATGGAGATCGCCCTCTGGATATCCTGGCATGCGTCCACAATTATGGGTTCAAGGACAGTATATTGCAACGGGCACGCAATCTGCCGCAGATCCAATTTAGAGGGCTCCAGCTCCAATTATTTCAGGACCTTTCGGCACAGACTTTGCAGCGGCGGCGTGAATTCAAGCCTATTATGGAACACTTGCGAGCACAGGATGTGTCATACTCTTGGGGTCACCCATTCCGCCTTATCTTTCGCTGGGAGGTGCAGCTCCATCAAGTGAAGTCCATATCGGAGGCGAACCGGATCCTGAGCCTGGTGGAGGGTGGCCAGGACCTGGGTGTGAAGCCAGGCCCGAGTGGGGAGGACCGTCCAAGCTGGAGGAGAAAGGAGAGAAGGAGGAAGTGACAGCGACCTACCGCGTCGGAGCAATTGTCGGAGCGACAGTCAGCAGTGAGCAATGTAGCAGCTGGGACCAACATTTAAGACTAGGGCACCTGAGGGCGGCTGGATAGCATAGGGTCGCTTATTTGCTGGCCTACGGGCTATCAAGGAGGGGCCTGGGCGGCGGGGTGGACGGGCCTAGCTGGTGAACTTGAGGGGGTTTCACGGCCCAGTTGAGACTTTTTCCTCTTTGGAGATGAGGGCAAGTGGACTTTATGGTTGTGAGCACCTGTTGTGCGCAATGGTTGTCTGTTGGTGTTCTTCCCTGGGAGTCCGGTCTATGACTAGTGTTGGCGAAGCAGCCCTGAGCTCTTTTCGCCTGGGTGACTCCCCCTGCGACGATATGACAGTTAAGTGTTTAAGTTTGAATGTTCGCGGGCTTAACAAGCGGCTAGCGATCCTGTCAAATCTAGACAAATCTGGGAGTCACATTTGCCTCTTACAAGAGACCCACTTGTTACATAAAGATACGTTTCGCATGCGCTCAAGATGGTTCCCTAGGCAGCTTTGGTCCTCAACTACTATGAAACACGGGGGAGTGGCAATATTGCTTTCGAGGACGTTTGCTGGGGAGATAGTTGGGAAGATGCATGAAGTCCCAGTTAGGTTCCTGGCTGTTAGAATGCGGCTTGTGGCATTTTCTTTCACCGTTGCTTCCCTTTATGCTCCGAATTCCTAGCAGGAAGCTTTCCTGAGACAGTCAATCTCCCCTATACTTAGTTTGCCAGATAGCGCCATCTTGATAGGGGGAGATTTTAATCTAGTGATGGACAACGAGCTTGACTGCTCGGGCCAACGCTTTGGGCAGACTGGGTCATTGTCGGAGATGGGGCGTCAATGGTTAGCTGAGTGTGGGTTGGAGGATGTGTGGAGGAAGTCGCATCCTACACTCCGAGATTATTCCTTCTACTCTGCGGCAACCAAGACTTACGCACGGCTTGATCTTTTCTTGGCCTCGCAAGAGTTTATGTCCCGGGTTAGAGAGGCTACGATTGAGCCCAGGGCCTTGACTGACCATGACCCTATTACTGTTGAACTGGCCATAGAGGTAGGTTGCGTCGGTTCCCCGAGCTGGCTCTTTAAGGACTCCCTGCTTCAGAGTGAGTCAGCGGTGGAGTCGCTTCGGCGTGCGATTGCGGACTATATTGTCTTTAATGACGACGGCAGCACTTCCATGGAGACTGTCTGGGAGGCGTTGAAGGCAGTAGTGCGGGCGAGGTGATGGCATTGTCAGCGAGGGATAATAGAGCGAGGAGAGAGGTGAGAGAGAAGTTAGAGCAGAGAGTGGCTGTCCTGGAGCATTCCCATAAATCAACTGGTGCGCCCAGAATCTGGCGAGAGTTAGAGAAGGCAAGGCAGCAGCTGAAGCGACTAGACTGGGATAGGGCGGAGTACGCAGTAGTACATCTTAAGCACAAATATTATATTGGGAGCAATAGGTGTGGAAAGCTATTAGCGCGCCGGTTGCGAGCGCAGCGTGCGGCGTCGACAGTCAAATTGATTTGTTCCCCTTCCGGTGAAGTGGCCTGCACGAGTGATCAGATTGCTGAGGCCTTTGCGGGGTTTTACCGGGGTTTATATGCGGCGGATGAGCGGGACGATGCGGCCCTGGACTCTTATTCAGAGGGCATCGCAATCACTCCTCTTGGGGGGAGGGAGGCGACGTTATTAGACCAACAGATAAGGGCAGAAGAAGTTACATCGGCGATTTCCCGCTGAAGAATGGGAAGTCCCCGGCCCTGATGGGTTCACAGCGTTGTTTTATAAGACCTTTTGTGTGGAGCTCGCCCCGCTACTCACACAGCTTTTTAATTCCTTTCGGACGACGGGGACCCTGGCGCCGAGTATGCTGGACGCTGCCATTGCTGTTATACATAAATCGGGTAAGGATCCAGAGGACTGTGCTTCGTATAGGCCGATCTCGCTTCTAAACATAGATGCCAAATTATTCACGGGGATACTTGCCTTCCGCCTTAATTCTTATATGCCGGGTCTTATTGATCCCGATCAGTCAGGTTTCCTTCCAAATCGACAATGCGGCGATAATACGAAGCGTCTTTTGCATCTGCTAGATTAAATTGATAGAGGTGCTTTTTCTCTCTATCGACGCGGAAAAGGCGTATGATAGGGTTCATTGGCCATACCTCTTCCTGGTCTTGAAGCGCTTCGTTCTGGGCCCGGGCTTTAGATCTTGGATCCAATGTGCTTATCGGTCCCCTAGAGCGGCGGTTAGAGTCAATGGTGTGCTCTCTGTGTCGTTTCCGGTTGGGCGTGGGACTAGACAGGGATGCCCACTTTCTCCCCTCTTGTTTGCGCTACATATGGAGCCCCTCGCACAGCGCTTGCGAGACAGCCCCTTGGTCTCTGGTGTGAAATTTGGCAGAGACCACCATCTTATTACCCTATAAGCAGACAATGTGATTCTTACACTTGCGGAGTCTGCTACCTCTTTGCCTGCGCTTATGGAGCTATTAGTTGAGTTTAGCCAGGTTTCGGGATTTAAAGTGAATATGCAGAAGTCTCAGGTCCTTAGTCTGTTTTTGAGCGCAAACCATGAGGAAGATTTGAGAGCTCGATATTCCTTTATTTGGTCGTCCTCGCGCCTTTCCTATCTTGGGGTTGAGTTAGCGACGTCTGCCGCAAAAACGGTGAGCCTGAATTACACGAAGCTGGTACGCGATATACAGCGGGATCTGGAGTTGTGGGGAAAACATAAGCTGTCTTGGCTGGGTAGGGTAGCTGCGGTCAGGATGACAGTTTTGCCGCGAATATTGTATATATTTCAGGTGCTTCCATTGACCCCATCCCTCCGGACGATTGCCACCCTACAATCGGCAGTCCTGAGATTTATATGGGAGGGTCGACTGTCGCATCTACCGCAGCAGGTTTTATACCGCCCCAAGAGCAGTGGGGGACTGGCGATCCCGTGTCTTGTGAGATATTTTCAGGCAGCACAGCCGCGCTTTCTTGTAGAGTGGATTCGCCCACTCACGGAGAAACACTGGTGTTTTATGGATCAGGCCATGGTGGGCTCTCATATTTGGAAGGAGCCTTGGCTCCGGCGTAGGCATAGGGCTGGAGGTCTTTATGCGTCCCCGATTACTGGGACAACGTTGCAGGTATGGGATACGGTGGCTTGCCATTTAGGGCTGACTTCTTTCCCCTCCCCGATGACCCCCATAGGTGCGAACCCTGATTTCGAGCCTGGAATCCGTCTGGAAGGTCTGAGACGTTGGTATGAGGGGGGCTGTAGGAGGGTGGGAAGCCTTTTTGACGAACACGGGGTTTTGTCCTTTGACCAGATGAGAGAGGCCTACGGCCTAGTGGAGGCGGATAGGCTGATGTATTATCAGGTTTGGCACTGGGCTCTCTTGCCGGCGAACAGAGCTTTGATAGATAGGCCTCTCACGGCATTTGAGAAATGGCTGTTCCTAAAGAAGGATGATAGGAGAATTATCTTGGAGCTCTATCGCCTCCTGCAAGGAGAAAGCCACCCACCTAAGTCAAAGGGTCAGCTGAGATGGGAGAGGAAGCTGGAGAGAGAACTCTCGGATGAGGAATGGGACAGCATATTCTGTAGAATACACCATACAGCATATAATGCTGTAGGGACAGAGACATCATACAAAGTCGCCTCTTACTGGTACTACACTCCAGCGCGGTTGCATGCATGGGATCATGATGAGACAGACCTTTGCTGGAGAGGGTGTGGAGCTACAGGCACACTGGTACATCTGCTTTGGCACTGCCCCAAGTTACATCGTTACTGGGAAAACATTATAGATGATGCGTTCCAGGTTAAGATCCCGAGATTCTCATCGTACATCTTATTGGGGCTGCCCAATCCTCTTACTTTTCCTTTAAGATTCTGAAAGGGAGGCAGACGGCCCTAGCACTCAGTGCAGCGCTGCAACTGATTCTAGCTCTCTGGGGTACAGATAGAGTCCCGACTCCTGTCTCATGGCTCCAGAAGCTCTGGTTTATTCTTGCAATGGAGAAACTTACATTAGCCTCCCAACAGCGGGTAGAAGATCTGGGCGCATTGTGGAAGCAGTTTCTTCGGCTTCTATCTGCAGAATTTACTGAGCTGACATGCCCGACCTACCTGAGAGTTTTGAGGCTGATTTGAATCATTGGTTGGAGTGTTGCGAGGGAGGTTGCTGGAGGGGGAGTGCGCTTGGATGATGTAGGGGTTAAGGAGGGGAAAGGTAGAAGGATGACACGGACTCTTGGAGGGAAGCATTGTTGAAATGTTATTATTTATATGTTTATGTGGTTTTCATCTGCGGGAGTGACATCTTGGATGACTATTGGAGATCGCCAGTGGGCACATGGCTCAGCAAGGAGAGGATTGACTGAGGGGTTCATTTGAGCATGGTTTTGGGATTTACGAGAGAGACCTTTGTATGAAGATTCGACATAGCTTCTGTGCTGATATATTTCATTTCCGTCCCGCGATGAGTGGTGTTTTGTATGTTTATATCTTTATAAAACAATAAATAGATTTGATCTTAAACTTGCATCACTGCTTGTGCTCAAGCATATTCCTGTCATGCCCAAGCATCGTTCCTGCACTCACCTCCCAGTGTTCCAGTCATGCTCAAGTCTATTCCTTGTGCTCACCTCCTGAGTCGCCTGTAGTTTTCAGCATTCTAGTCTTTTGAGCCTTTCTGATGATTGTGTTATTCTAGCATCTGCAACACTTCCAGTGTCTACCTTCTTGAGCTATGTTTCCACCTCTTCTTGAACTTCTTGCACAGAATCTCCCTTTCTCTTCCCATCCCAGTTCAAGTACTGTCAAGACTAAGGGCCTGATTTAGAAATCAGTGGATGGGTTACTTCATCACAACGAGATGGATATCCTGTCTGCCCAAATCTAAATCCCATGAGACATAATGGGATTTAGATTTTGGTGTGCAGGATATCTGGCACTGTTTTGACGGAGTAACCTGTTCTAAATCAGGCCTTAGTTACTTTTCTCTCAGGCTAGTGCACACTAATCTATAGACTAGCAATAATGGCAAGACGGATTCCTTGAAGGTAGGAGCACTTTCCGAATTTTGAACATTGTTGGAATATTAACCTCTCTCCTTGAGGCCCAGCACTCTGTACTCTTTCATTGTAGTGTTCTGAACTTGTTTATGCCCAAACTGAAAGTTTACCATTGTGTTTCTGGACATGTTGTATCTAGTTTCGTGGGATAAGTTCTTAGAGACTGAAGTTGCATGTGTGTAGAAAACAAATCCTGCATATTCCAGAGTCTCGGAAGATCACCAGGTTATCCTTGAAACGAGTTCGGCTGTCTCATTATTGGGGAAAACGATGGCGGCGGGCTTATCCGCTGTGAGTGTGCTCCTTTCCCACCTCGAATCCCTGGCTCACAAATGCAAAATGTAGCAATGGCTTGCTCTTCACTTGACGCTGACGCTGCTTCTCCTTTAATGGCTCAACAGCAACAAGGATCAATGTATGGATGGCGGGGAGCAGATGCCACCAAATAGCAGCAACCATATAGCTGCTCGTGTCTTATTGGGTCATGTGGCATTGCAGCATCCCCCTTAAAGCCTGGTTCTGTCGCACTTCAATAACTCTACCAATACATTATCAAGAGTGGCTAAGGAAGTGGCCAAGGAAAAGAGAAAGAAATCTGGACATAAACCATCCCATGCTAACTCTCGTCCCCTACAACAGTGGTTGAAGGCAAAGCCAGGTGCAAAGACCTTTACTTCCTCTGGCTCCCGTGCACTCTTTACAGATAGGTTCAGTCCTTGGAGGAGGGTGACAGCATGCATGAGCGAGATACCGCATCCCAGTGGCAATCTGGCTATGGGCAAGTCTGGTGCGCCTGTGTCTACCCATCTTCCTGACATGTCAGTGTTATCAAATCAGGCCATAAATTCACCTATTGAGGAGACAGCATTGCCAACGGATGTTAGTGATGATCCCACCACTCTTACCCACTCCATAGCCTCTGAACCATCTTTATCTACAAATATTCAGCTTACGCAGGTTCAGCAAACAGGGCTCTGCAACATTATTCTCAGGTGAGGAGTGATAACTTACAGCTTCAACAGTCCATTGCTGAAACTATAGGGAAAGTTTCCACTCTCACAACGCAGGTTTTGGAGATTCAACAGTGAGTGGTTGACACAGAAGAGGGTGCGACCGCCCTGGCTAAATCAATTCAAGATCATGAGGGCCATCTTTCCCAGCTGCAAATTAAGATTGAAAACATGGAGAATAGCCAATGGCAGAATAATCTAAGAGTGTTTGCGATCCCTGAAGGGAGAGAGGGAGACAACAATAACAGTTTATTATTCAATCATTCGTCAAGGCCTTTCCGTAGCTGCCTGACTGGGATACAGATTGTCAGATACAACGGACCCACCTTCTTCCACCACAGAGAGATATAACTGAGACAGATAAAGTATGCCCTCAACCTTTCCTGATTGATATTGGTAAGATAGGTGATTTTTTTGAAGGCCCGACCGGCAGCTCCTGTTATCGTTGATATGGTATCTTTTTATGTTCACCCAGGTTTTTGTAAGCCCACAATGGAAAGGCGATGATAGCTCCGGCAGATGATTGATCCACTAAAGACAAAGGAAGCTCAGGTGTTTCTTCAGGAACCCGCTCAATTGAAGGTCCTCAGGGATGGTCAAGCTCAGTACTGGTATACAGAAGCTAATGCCTCCAAAATACTTAAGAAGTGGCAGGACTAGAATTTATTGTCTATTGTGTGCTTGCTTGTTTTCTTATTTTGATGTTTGATAATGGTTTATATTGGTTGTCTTTGTCTACTGCTTGCATTCAATAGCTGCTGAGATTCATAGACCCCTGTTTGCAGTTTAGAATTTTTGTCTCTATAATATATGGCGCTGGGGTATGGGGTAGGGGTGTGTGGTCGGTTGGCACAGTGGAGGCTGCCTAAGGGTCTTGACACGTTGAGGGAGGGATGATTTTTCTCCCTGGGTTAGGTGGGTGTGTGTTGTTCCACTTTAAAGGTTTGAATCCTTGGGATGGATGATTGGGTGGGTGGTTGGATTAGGGGCAGGAGGATTGAGTATGTTAAAATGTGCGGCTGCAATCATGAGCATTTTAAGTGTAGCACACGGACATCAAATGGCTGCATCATGGTCAGCTGGTTCAATCTTCATTAAGCTCTTATGTCCCATTTAGGAATTATGGCCCTCATTATGACATTGGTGGTAAATCCCACTTACTGCCACGCTGATGGCCCCCAATTTACCGCCGTGGTGGTGGAATTCCGTTCATCATATTATGACACACACACACACCAATCCGACAGAATATAGTCACACACACAAATCCGCCAGACCAAAGGTCAGTGATAAAGTGGCGGTATCAAAACCCACACCGTAACACCAACAGAACACGGCCCACCACATTATGACCCAGGAATCACCATGGCAGACAATCAACGGCGGTAAACTATTGGCAGTACATACCGCTGCACTCAAAAGGGACACCCACAAACAAAACAATACCACATTGGACAATTCAAACAATAAACACCTGACACTCATACATACACCACACCCACACTAGTAGAAAACACATTACCCACAACCCTTTACGAATACCAATAAACGCCACCAGACTGACACCAAGACCACTGACACAACGAGAACCACACACTACTCACATCTATATACCACTCACACACTCCACATCACACTCCCCAACACATTACCCAATACACCCTCATCAACACACCTCACAGAACACCCATGGCACCACAAAGACACCCCCGTTTAACAGAGGATGAGCTAAGGGTCATGGTGGAGGAAATTGTCAGGGTAGAACCACAGCTATTTGGAGCACAGGTGCAGCCGATATCAATAGCCAGGTAGATGGAGCTATGGCAGAGAATCATGAACAGGATCAAAGCCATGGGACAGCACCTCAGAACTAGGGATGACATCAGAAAAAGGTGGAACGTCCACGGGGGAAGGTACGTTCCATAGAATCAGGACACCAGTTCCTATGCAGAGGACTGGCGGTGGACCCCCACCTCCTCCCCCACAATTTACAGCATGGTAGGAGCAAGTCTTGGCAATACTGTATCCTGAGGGCCTGGCTGGAGTCGGAGGAGGACTGGACTCTGGTAAGTCAACTCTCTACTATTATCACCCCCTACCTACATGCCATCACATACCCTCACCCTCACTCCCATCACTCCACTACATCCCACACACCCCACCATCACATCTCACTCATCCCAATTCCCAGTCCTGCATGCTGTACCAATGCATGGACACCCCTCACAACCCTGCATGAATACCCATCACTAAAGCATGCACACCATAGAGAACTAACAATCCCACCATACACTAACATACACAAGTGAAAGCTGGCAGGGCAAATCCAACCATGGAGGGGAAGAAACAGATGTGCAATATGTCCGACGCATAAACCACAACACATCATTTACATCCCCACAGGTACTCCAGTCAATGTCACCGGAGAGGAGATGCCAGCAACATCCAGTCACCCAACTGAAGAGGTCCACAGTGATGACAGCAACTCTGGTCTTCAGGATCTGGATGACCTACCTGGCCCATCAGGGACCACTGGACAGTCGGTTACCCAGGCCCAGTCACACACCACCACAGAGCCTTCCCCATCAGGAAACACCACCATAGCACCCACTCAGTGTAACCACAACTCTGTCCCTAGGACACGTCAATCAGCAGTGTGTCCACCTCTACAGGCACCTCAGGCCACACCTCGCACACAACGCAATCTGGGACCTGGGGTCAGTGGCAGTGGGCACACGGTTCAGGGGACAGAGGCACAGGCCACCAGGGACACTGGGAGGACTGCTGTGCGCCAAGGTAAGGACAAGTCCAGGGAACCGACTCTCCAGGAGGCACTCGCTGAGATCCTGGGAGCCTATCAACATTCCCAGGCCACAATGGGCCAGATCCTGGACAACGTGCAGGAGAACAGGTGGCTGCAGGAGGGACAGTACCAGGGGATTAGGGAGGACTTGCAGGCCATCAACAACACCCTGATCTCCACAGCAGGGGTGCTGGCAGACGGCCAACATTATGAGGGAGGCAGTCTCACACCAGCGGGCCCCTGCCACTAGCCAGACATTTGAACAGCCTTCCACCAATGCTGCAGCTAGTGGCCAGGAGGCCCGCCAAAGGACTCAAAGGCCACCAGCACCCCTCCCCATGCAGAGGGTGAACCACCCCACAAACGTTCTCCTGATTGTCACTCTTGTGTCCCACTCAGTCACCCTATCTACCTTGAACTGCCATTGCTCCCCTTCCTGTGGCCCCTTGGACAACGCATCTGTGTTACAAACAGACTGGAATAATTCCCTGGACTTTTCTCTATCATCACCCCATCCCTTTGCACTTTCCCCCTATATGTTAGCACTTCAATAAACACCCTTTGAAAAAAATCCATTTGGAGTATGTCATGTATATCAAATATGTATTCATTGAAACAGGTACAAACATTGCAAATTAACTGTACATAGAATGAGCATAGATTAATGACCTGTAGCTGGCTGTAGTGATCACACCAGGAGTATATGTCAGGTCACCAACATCTGCAAAATAAATTGCCAGAGAGTGCATAGAAGTGGGAAATATCAGCATGCCATTGCCACACAGATTACAACCAAAGTCTTTGAAATGTAAAGTTACACTGTCCTACCTATGTGTTATTGGAAGTATTGACGGATCACATGTTCTTCTGTCCTCATCCTCATCCTCTGCCTCCTCATCCTCACTGTCCACAGGGTCTACTGCTGCCAAAGGACATCTCCAGTCTCCTCCTCCTGCAGAAAAGGGGCATAGCGTCTGAGGACCAGGTTATGCAACATGCAGCATGCCACTACTATCTCCAGACCTTCTTGGGTGAGTAGCACAGGGATCCACCTGTTAGATGGAGTCACCAGAACCTGGCCTTCAGGAGGCCAAAGGCCCTTTCAGTGATCATTCTGGTTTGCCCATGTGCCTCATTATAAAGTTCTTCTGTCCTTGTCCTGGCATTCCTCACAGGGGCCAGCAGCCATGATAAGTTTGGGTAATCAGAATCACCTGCAAATATTGAGGGACAACATTTAGCCACACACTACCCAATTTGCCCCACACCATACCCATACACCAACATATACAGGGTGGGAACCAGGGCTCACCTATTAGCCACACCCTGTGCCTCTGTAGTTGGGACATCACATTTGGGATGCTGCTATTCCTCAGGACAAAGGCATCTTGCACCAACCCAGGATACTTAGCATTCAAGTGGGAGATGTACTGGTCCGCCAAGCACACCATCTGAACATGCATGGAGTGGAAACTCTTATGATTCCTGAACACCTGTTCATTCTGCCGGGGGGGACAAATGCAATATGTGTTCCTTCAATCGCACCAATTATGTTGGAGATATGTCCCATTGCATAAAACTCAGCCTTCACTGTAGCCCAATCCTCAACCTGGGGGAAAACAATGTAGCTGCACATGTGTTTCATCAGGGCAGACAACACTCTTGTCAGCACGTTTGAGAACATTGGTTGTGACATTCCTGTTGCCAAGCCCACTGTTTCTTGGAAAGAACCAGTTGCCAGGAAATGGAGCACTGACAGCACTTGCACAAGAGGGGGATTCCAGTGGGCTGATGGATAGCGGATATCAGGTCTGGCTCTAATTGGGCACACAGCTCTGTGATAGTGGCCCTGTCAAGTCTATAGGTGAGGATAATGTGCATGTCCTTCAGTGTTGTCAAGTCCACCAGGGCTCTCTACACGGGGGTATGTCTCCATCTCCTATTCACCCGCAGTGGTATGAATCTAAGAGACAAAAGAGTTAGGAGCCAGTCACAAACTGAACAATTGAGCTAAAAACAGTAGTTTGCATTCTGTAAACATGTAATGGGTCACTGTGCTTTGTCCAGTATGTGCTAATATGTCTTGTGACGCAGCACTATTCCAGAGGCCTGCCCCCCCCCCCGAAATGGCATCCGCCTATCCTGTGTGGAGGGACAGGTGGAAGTGAGGTAATTCCACTGACGTTGTGCGCCGTTACGAGAGGTGGTCGGGAACCGCCGTGCAACTCTTCATTGGTTAACATTGGGCCCTATGGGGTACAGTGGCCAATGGTGATCTACGCCGGCCATGATGATGGGCACCGCCGTGGACGTGACTGGCATTTTCTATCTGATTCCTCACCTGCTAGCTGACCTTCCATAGGAGAGGACCTCCACTGTATGTGCTCCTGTGACCTGTGTCTGGAACCTACCATGGCCCGTGTGACTGGGAAAAGAGCCCCAGCCTTCACTCCGGAGGAGTTGGAGAGACTAGTAGATGGGGTCCTACCCCAGTACGGACTGCTGAATGGGCCTCCAGACTAACAGGTGAGTACACTGTGGGCACGATGCATGTGGGAAGGATGCATAGAGTTGTGTGTGTGAAGGCCTCGTGCAAGGGGGGTGGGTGGATGTCCTCTTAGCGGCGTACAGGTTGTGTGCTGGGCTATGTGTGTGCCAATGGTGATGGGAACGGATATGGTGGGCCATATGTGTAACAGGCTGGACTCGTTGTCTAATGGTATTTTCCTGTGTGTACTGCCTCTGCAGGTTGGCGCCCATCAAAAGAAGGGTATATGGCGTGCCATCGCCAAGGAGGTGAGGGCCCAGGAGGTCTATGGCAGGCGGAGCACCCACTGTCGTAAATGGTGGGAGGACCTGAGACGCTGGGGATGGAAGACAACGGAGGCCCAGCTGGGGATGGCCTCCCAGTAAGAAAGGGGTGCCCGTCGAACCCTGACCTCCATGATGACCTGCATATTGGCAGTGGCCTATCCAGAGCTGGATAGGCGCTTGAGGGCATCACAGCAGCCACAAGGGGGTGAGTACAGTGCCCATCATTGCAAATTACGGATAATAGGGTGGTATCCGGGTGATGGATGTGTGTCAGTGGGTGCCCCTAAGCCAGGCCTGACATTGCAGCGTAGGTCCCCTGGTGGCTAGGGTTCTCAAGGGATAACCCTGGTACCTAGCTCATAGGCATCCACTACTGGTCAGGGCTGCGTGGGTTCCAGGTGTGCTTCATTTGCCGGTGTGTGCCCCTCCCCATGCCTTGGTGGATACCAATATCAATGGTAGTTCAATACATAGTGCATAGGCCTGATTCTTGTGTGTGAGGGTGCTGTGTACCCCAAACGTGGTGTTGGTGCAGCCATTGACCCAGTGTATCCTTTGTCTCTCTACCCTCCTTTTTTGTTTTGTCATCCTGTCCTTATGTGCATTGGCATCATCTGGCAGAGGAGCAGAGACACCAGAGACGGAGGAGCTGCATCCCACAGGACCCAGGTGGCAGAGTCCACCAACGCTGAGGACACCAGTGGGACGGAGGGCGAGGGGAGCACCACGGCAGAGACTGTAGGGGACACTTTAGACACAGATACCTCCTCCGATGGAAGCTCCCTGGTGGTGGCGGACACTTCTGTGACCACCACAGCTACAGGTACATCTGCAACCCCCGTACCTGCACCGCCCTCCCAGCAGCCCCTCATCGAGTTGCCCGTGCCTGCTCACCCAGGTGGGTGGGCATCTCCTTCACCCCAGGCACCTCAGGCCCTGCCCCAGTGAGCCCTGCTGCCCCGAGTGAAGAGGGTATTTACCTCCTGTGATCCATCTCTGTAGGGCAGTCAACCATTCTGAATGCCATCCAGGGGCTGGCAGCCCAGATGCAACAATCTAATGCATTCACACTGGATTGGCAGCCCAACAGAGATCTATTCAGGCTTTTGCTTCCTCTCTGATGGCAGCCATTGTCCCTGTTTCAACTGCCCCCCCTCCAACTTCCACTGCCCAGTCCCATTCTCCTCAACCCCAACCCATCCCAGGCACACATACAGACGAACATGCACACAAGACAACACCCAAGAGTGTCACAGGCAAACACAAGCACCACACTTAATCCCACAGGCACTTACACAAACACCATCCTGTTGCAGACGCAACAACATCCACTATTTCCACTGTCTCCCCCGCTCCTTCACCTCCCACCTAGTTACATCGACACTCACACCAGCATGCATTACATCATCATCCACTACCAGCATCATCACTACACCAAGCAGAAGACACACCTCACTGGCATTCACCTCCACAACATCCATGCACATGTCCCATGTGTCCTTTCCCACTGTGTCTGTCCCCACCTCCCAAAGTACACAAACGCAAGCACTCAGACTCTCAACAGCCATCCACCTTACAACAACATACAGCCCATGCATCTGCACCCAAATCCATCAGACACCTACAACAACCACTCCCTCATACTTCACTCCCATTCCTTCTCCCTCTTCCTGCCCCAATGTCCCTAAAAAACTGTTCTTATCCACCATTGACCTCTTCCCTACCCCTCCGACCCCGTCCTCCATGTATGGCCAGGGTATCACAAACCCAGCCAAGCACCTCAGCCACATATTCCACGGGCCCAGTTCCATCCTCACCTACTAGTGGTGGAAAGGAATCTAGGCCACATTTACTGAAGGGGAGGAGCCTTCACCAGCAGGCAAGAAGGGCAAGGAGCCTGCACTAGCAGTCTAGAAGGGCAAGGAGCCTGCACCAGCAGGCAAGAAGGGCAAGAAACCAGCCCCAGCAGGCAAGAAGGGCAAGGAGCCTGCACCTGCCACCCGAAAGAGCAAGGAGCGTGCACCAGCAGGCAGGAAGGGCAAGGAACCTGGACCAGCAGCTGTGATAGAGCCCCCCCTCCACCAACCATGCTTGTGCATCCATCCGAGGGTGCAGGGGATGTGCAGGACCCTCCCACCACCAGCAGCACCACCACAGTGCATCCATCCGAGGGTGCAGGGGGTGTACAGGAGCCTCCCACCACCAGCGGCACCACATAGTGCATCCATCCGAGGGTGCAGGGGATGTGCAGGAGCCTCCCACCACCAGCAGCACCACTACAGTGCATCCGTCCGAGGGTGCGAGGGATGTGCAGGAGCCTCCCACCACTACCAACACAGTGCAGTCGTTACTACAGGTGGACGCAATATAATCCTGTGTCCATGGGCTGCTGTGCAGCCTGTCCACTCCAGAACCAGTGGGCAAGTCACCCACTCGAGAGACTGTGGCCTATCACTCCCCAGGATCAAGCACAGTGCATGTTGCCCCCTCCAGAACCAGTGGGCAAGACACCCACTGGAGATACTGTGGCTCATCACTCCCCAGGACTAAGCACAGGGCATGTTGCACCCTCCAGAACCAGTGGGCAAGATACCCACTCGAGAGACTGTGGCTCATCACTCCCAGGACCAAGCACAGGGCATGTTGCCCCCCTCTAGAACCAGTGGGCAAGACACCCACTCTAGAGTCTGTGGCTCATCACTCCCCAGTACCAAGCACATGGCATGTTGCCCCTTCCAGAACCAGTGGGCAAGACACCTACTCGAGAGACTGTGGCCTTGCACTACCCAGGACCAAGCACAGGGCATGTTGCCCCCTCCAGAACCAGTGGTCTTGTTTCAGCTCCCGGCTGAAGTGCCCCCCGTCCACTTGAGGTGCCTGCCTATTTAGCAACTGATGCCCCTACAGTGTTCTCTCCATGTTGATGCAGGTGGCAACTGGGGCCTTGGACTTTGTCCTGTAGCCATGTGGCTCACGCAAAATGAGGACTGGGCAGTGTCCCTTGTTCTGTACATTTGTATATATCTGTTACATTGCCTAAATTATTATTTATACTGTGTTGATCTTATTACAATCACTTTGGTAAATTATTTTTGTCCTTGCATTATTCAGCCGAGTTAGGAGGATTAACTTGTTTTCTTGGACAGCTGGTTGTGTGTATGGTGTGTGTGTGGGGTGTGTATGGTGCGTGTGTGTGTCACTGTCGTTTTCCTCCCCCCTCCCTTGTGTGCTAGGCAGCTGTACTCACCGTCGTCGTCTTCGCCATGCAGTTCGGGTTCCATGGTAGCGAGGTTCTTCCCTGTGTCTCCAAAGGTGAGTCCTTTCACTTCTGAGGTCTGTTTCCGCCATGCTTTTGATGTCATTGGTACCGCCCCAGAAAAGGTGGCGGATTGTGTTGTTGTAATATGGTGGATGGAACTTTGACTTCCGCCTGGCTGTAGGTGGCTACTGCCATGGTGGCTGTTGTTTCCGCCCTGCGATCGGTGTGGTACATTGGCTGTCTTTCGGAGATCTTTCCACCACGGTCATAATTAGGCGGTAGTTACCGCCAGCCATACCGCCACCTTATCACCAACCGCCAGGGTTGTAATGAGGGCTTAAGTGTTGGAATGTAGCAGGCCCTAATCGCCCTTATAAGCGGAGACTGGTCAGGGAAGAGATTTTGATTTACAAACCACAAATTATTTGTCTTACTGAGACTCAGTTGGCATATAAAGGTCGTTGTCTTTATAAACAGCTAGGTTTAGATCTTGTTAAATGTACTGCTCAGTCAACTTCAATACGGGAGTGGCGATTCTGTGCCCCTGAAAAATTTGATTACTTAATATAGAAGACGACTTCTGATCCTAAAGGGGGGGCGGGCTATTGCTCAGATTGATATCCTTTAACTCACTTTACCTGCATTTTATGGGCCAAACCTTGACAATCCTGCCCTATTTGATTGGTTGAACCTAGAGTTATCAAAACGGTCGTGGGAGATAATCCTTCAGGGGGATGATAACTATATCATGAGCTATGTTAAGTATACCACTAATTTGGCAGCTTATCCTCAAATGGTTAAAACTAGGGCTGCTATTCAAGATTTGCCTCTGGTTCATGGCCTAGCTGATAACTGGAGTACTCTGTATTCCAGGATTCCTGGCTATACTTTATTCTGTGCACCACATAGACACTAGTCAAGGATTGATTTGTTTTTTATAATTAGGTGGTTGAGTCAGTTTGCAACTATGGAAGTCTGTTCTAAGATGACCTCAGATCATAATTTGATCCTATTGAAATTGCATTTTCCAGCTCTTAGCAAGGAAAGGTAGGTATTCACATTCCCAAGATCTTTGTTAACTAACTCTGGGTATATCAGCTGGATGCAGGACTCACTAACAGAATTTACTCTCACTAACACCAATTATGCAGCACCACACATAGGCCCTCATTATGACTTTGGCGGTAAATCACGCTTACCACCGCAGTGATGGCCGCCAACATACCGTCATGGAGGCGAACATCCATACACCATATTATGACACACACACACACTAAACAGACAGAATACTGACACAAACACATACCCGCCAGATCAAAGGTTAGTGTTAAAGTGTCGGTACGAACACCCATACCGTTACACCAACAAAACAACGCCCTCCACATTATGACCTACAAATCACCACAGTGGACATCAATGGCTGTACACCATTGGCGGTATACACCTGCACAGTCAGAAGGGCCACCCAAATATAAAACAACACAACACTGACCAATACTAAAACACACACCTGACACTGATACACAACCCACATCCACCCACCCGCCCACAGCACCATAAAACACACTCCCACATTACCCACAGCCCTTTCCTAACACAAAAAATAACCAAGAGATAGCCATGCTTATCATAGACACAACTACGCACACACCACAAATACCCATTCATCCGTCACGTGCCCCACACCCCACCACATTACCCAACACCCACTGCACAACACACACAACACCTATGTCCCCACAAAGGCACTCTCAATTTCACTGATGAGGAGTTGCGGGTCATGGTAGAGGAAATAGTCAGGGTAGAACCAGAGCTGTTTGGAGCACAGTTACAGCAAATCTCCATTGCAAGGAAGATGGAGCTATGGCTGAGAATCGTGGACTGTGTGAACAGGAAGAGGTGGAACATCCTACGGGGGAAGGTACGTTCCATGGCAGCAAGGTACCAGCTCATCATCCAGAGGACTGGTGGTGGACCACCACATCCTCCCCCATAGCTGACAGCAGGGGAGGAGCAAGTCTGGACAATACTGCATCCTGAAGGACTCACTAGAGCTGCCGAAGGACTGGGCACTGGTGAGTCAATATTTACTAACTATCCCCCCATACCTGCATGCCACCACCACCTGCACCCTGACACCCATCACTCCATTCTATCCCACATAGTGCACCAACACAAACAAAAAAACGAAATGCCAAGCCCTGCATGCCATACTGTAGTGAATCCTAGTTCATTTTAATGGGATAGCAGGAGTTAGCTTAGCCGTTGGCATGTATTCTCGTGCCCCCGTCGCCTAGTGACTTTTAACCTACGTAGCTTGCTCTGTCTTAGCCCATTTAATTATTTATTTCTCCTAAGATGGCTGCCTTGTTTATAGTTAGGCCACTTGTTCTGAGTTTTATTATCAGTGTCACTGCATCAAGGCGTCAAGATCAAGCACAAAAGACAAACAAACAGTAGGTGTTCACACTTAGCGATTTTCCCTCTCTATACTTTCCAGGGATTGTTGATATTAATTGCCGTCCCAAGCATGCCTGTTATCTATTGTTTTGGAATACACCTACGTCAGGGGACCTTGTAGATCTGTATAAATACATCACACTTTAGACAGATAATCAGAGGGATTCCGACCAGAGGGCATCGCCACCATCGCTGATACCGATGCTGCAGTCATCTTGACGCTGACCCAGTCTTCGTGTCCCTGCGGAGTCTGAGATAGAGACCTCATTCCAAGGTAACGAGGGTTGGGGGCTCCTCTCATGGACACAGCTTTGGCAGATTAGGTTTAGTAAACCCAGCTCTCCTTTAGGTAGGAGGTTAGGCCTATTCTCATTAGGGTATTAGGGCATATTCCATCTTATATATACATATTGTCAGAGTCACCAGATCCTCGGGGTTTGCGCACGTTCCCAACATGTCCTCTAATGAACAATTCCAAGACTCTGATAGACAATTCACAGAGACTGTGAGAGTTCAAGAGGGGAAGAGGGGATTAGGAAGGGTACTGCTGGGAAGGAGACATTTAATGGGAAAAAAGGTTAGAACACACAATATAACCTGAAGTAAATATTAATAAACATAGTCTTTCTGAAAATATGAGCAATCCTGAATTGCAGTTTTAAAAATGAACAGATTTTGTGATGATCAGATACCTGTAATGGAATCAAGATTAATTGAAATAAAACTTTTCTTATTCAAGCATGAATTAGAATAACAAGAATATGCATAATAGGAGCATATAATATTGCATCTAGAACTTCTGATCCTATATATATTTTCCTTGAAATGTTTTCAACACAGATTACACTCTGAAAACACTAGAGAAGAAATATTTTTCAATGGGTTCAATAGTTCAAGAAATATTTCCCATACTTGTCAACTCGAATTGTACCAAGCAATTATCCTGGAATGGTAATATGCAGTTCACAACATAAATAAACTCTAGTAAAAAATTGCATGTCCTGCTGACTCGAATGCCACCATGCAAAGTCAAGAAATGGTTGCACAATAAATAGCGACAGGTTTTGAAATTATCTTAAATTGAATTATACATCGTGCCACTTCAAAACCTTCTTTTAAATGTCAATAAATAGTAACACACAATGTACCACAAGCTTTTAAAGCTTCATAAACGAACCGCGTCTCTTGCCGATTCGTGATCAATCATGTATGTGTCAATAAATGCCAGCGCGCAATACAACTCAAGATTTCAAAGCTTTTCAAACGAATCGCGCCTCCTCCTGATTCATAAATATCCACGTGTATGTCAATAAACACTGGTGCGCAATGTAAAACAGTTTTTTTCTTTTAAAAGCTTTTCAAACGAATCACGCATCCTGTCTATTTGTAAACCTCAACGCGTATGTCAATAAACGCTGGCGCGCAATGTAACATGAGTTTCAAAACTATAAACGAATCGCGCTTCTTGACGATTCATAAACACCCATGTACACACTTTAACAAAAATACTCGAGTGAACTTTTTATGACTATGACCTTAAAACAAATTGTTAACATAAATAAACGATCAGATTTTAGAAAGAGATAATTCTAGATAAAATAAACGGTATTGGGAATGAACCCAACTACCGTCTTACCACCAAGGAACAAGATGCACCAATGAAGATTTCAAAGCAGAACTGGGAGATCAAAAAGGCCACTGGAACTGAAGTTCTGGAAATAGCTGCTCTTCTGCACTGGAACCTCTGAATAGTGAGCACTGGGAGTTGGGCTGACTCTCCTTATATAGAGTCTTGGCCCAGCCCAGAACCACGCCCAGGCATGTTGCAGGGAAAGTCTCTGGAAGGCTCTGGAAAGAGGCCACACCCTAACCCACTCTGAAAACCTGTAGCAATACCTTGCAAAGAAACAGTATTTGTAAACATATTAAGAATAAGTGTTTAGGATTGAACTCTGCAATGCAAAAGGGTAAAATACAACATATCAGCACAATGCATGGTGGCGGTCTTCATAACAATGTCTCTCTTCTTCACAATACTGTTGCTTGGTATATTCATTATCCTAATCATTGCAGTTCATGCAACTTATCACAAATTGCAGTTATGTTAAATAAAAACTATTATAACTTCACTGCACCTGTGTTATTGCCTTTGTTTGTATGAGACATAATATATCTGTGAGAAAAGGGTAATCTCCGTTTAACCACGAAATTCCCTGAGATATCTTATTTTTGAGTCCATGCGTAAACGACTGTCATAAATCACCTTTTACGATAGTGTTTCTGGTGAGGTACTGCTAGTGAGCCGGTAAGGTTTGGACAACAGTTGCAACTAGTTGTAGGAAAAGACTTAGGGGGTCATTCCGACCCTGGCGGTCATGGACCGCCAGGGCCAGGGTTGGAGGATGCACCGCCAATAGGCTGGCGGTGCATCAAGGGCAATTCTGACCGCGGCGGTAAAGCCGCGGTCAGAAAAGGGAAGCCGGCGGTTTCCCGCCGGTTTCCCGCTGCCCCTGTGCAAGCAGCGCCGCCATGGGGATTCCGACCCCCTTCCCGCCAGCCTGGTTCTGGCGGTTTTCACCGCCAGAACCAGGCTGGCGGGAACGGGTGTCATGGGGCCCCTGGGGGCCCCTGCAGTGCCCATGCCATTGGCATGGGCACTGCAGGGGCCCCCTAACAGGGCCCCACATTGATTTTCAGTGTCTGCCTAGCAGACACTGAAAATCGCAAATGGTGCAACTGCACCCGTCGCACACCAGCAACTCCGCCGGCTCCATTCGGAGCCAGCTTCCTCGTCGCCCGCCAGCCCAGCGGGAAAGTCAGAATGACCGCCACGGTCTTTTGACCGCAGTACGGTCTTCTGGCGGTTCCCGCCAGGCGGGCGGCTTCTGCCGCCGGCGGGGGTCAGAATGACCCCCTTAGTCACCTACAAACTAAAGTACTGTCATCCTGAGACCAGCAGTCTTGCTCAGAGCAAGAGTCCAAACTACGACATGGCGCCACCAACGATGGTGTTTAGGCACTAATTTACGGATACCCTGACTATCACTGTCTCACAGACAACAGGTACCCTAAGTACCGTTATATGGAGACGTCCGTGGTCTTTGGAAGAATCCTCCTCAGCTGAACAGGTAACACCTAATTAAGCTGTAGGTTGTTCGAGCTCGAACTCATAAAAAGGAAAAACTTCCCCTATTTGGTGTTCCGTTTCTCTAAACAACTATGGCTAATACCATAGACATTCCTGCGAATGCTAGACATGCACTTACACAACATTTATTAGTGCATGGCCTTACAGAAGAGGGCGGGATGTTAAGCTGATAATAGAGGCGACTGAAGCATACTAAACAGAAACGTTTTACTGTTGGGTCACCTTTCCTGAGGCTGACCAAAGAACGCACACATTTCACACATATGAAATTGCAAACGTACCTGTACGGTACGAAGCATACCAGTATCATGAAATATCGCTCAGATATCAAGAGCATCAGAACTGGTTTGAAGGCGCCCTACCACATGTACTATGAAGAGTGAGGCTAGGTCCTTTAAGTAATGAGGGACCTACATGGCCTATGTTTGCCACATATACACCTCACTCAGGCATACAGAATATGCCGATCGCAGATTTACGAGTATTATATAATGAATTAGTGGCATTATACAGACGATTGGTTCAGTTCGTAATGCGAATGTTGAACACTACACCAGCGTGTCCAGCACCGCCAGTAGCTGGTGGTTATCAATTGGCTACTGGGATTAATCCACAAACAGTGCATACTATTATGGGTAAAGTGCCCACGGAACGGGAAAAAATACCGTTCTGGATAGCCCAAAAAACTAATCAGCTGGAAGCTGTGTTTCCCCATACGGGACCACAGGAAAAACATAGACTGCTCACTATGTGCTTACCGTTTGGGATGGTTCCCTCAGTGGATGAATGTGCCACATGGGGTACAGTCTTCGCTGCCGTTTATACTACCACACATGGTACCCCGACACTTGCCAATTTACCGGAAGTGTTAAAACAAATACAAAATGAACATGGGGCTGCACTGGCCCTGGATCTGGGGATGAAATTGATGCGTAACTTTGACGCCGTCTCCTCGATAATACTGAGTAATATTAAAGGGGAAGCGGTGGCACTGGCAATACGCCAGCGTCTCCGGGAAACTCCAAATCTGGAACAAGAGAGACAGCTACCGAAAATAATTTCCGATACCTATACTAGTATAGGACGGGATAGTTTGGGAGCCAAACCTAAAAAATTGGAATTACCATGTACCACCCATAGGGAAGGTACAAAGCAGGCACAAGAGAGCTCTAAAAAGCGCTGGGACAAACAAAAAGATTTAAAAGAAAGGAGAAATAAGAGAGCTGATTCTCCACATCCGGAGTACTCCAAAAGGAGGTATAATCTCAGAAATAGGGAGCACATTAGAACTCCAGACAGATATACTGATTCACATCCCTCTCGTTCCTTTCAGGACGCACAGGATAAACGTAGCGAGAGAGGGGGCCGTCAAGATCGACGTCCGGAATACGTGAAAGAAAAGAAAGACTCACCACAGTCTGCCATTAAAAAAGAAGAAAAGACTCCTCAGCAAAAGCCGCAGTTTAAAAAGAAGAAGGTGGCAGCACTGACAGTTAAAAACGCCAGTAGTATTGAAAACACTGTTGAGGAACAAGAAGTGGGCCGTGACTCTGTTGGACAGCGCAGCAGAGGTCACGATATGTCGCCAGAGTCTGAAAGGTCATCTGGATGCGACAACAACCAGTGATTACATCGCGGTTGAGACAGCGGGTGGCCGAGTTCTCCCACCCGATCGCGTTTATGATTTAACAATTCAGATAGAGGGAGACGTGGAACAAATTTGGGATGAACTTACTAGTGATATCCTGTTGGCCGAGAGAGACTGGCCACCTGAAGACGTCCGCAAGCTCCCGCATGGGGAAGATGTCATTTTGCCTTCTTTCTGCGATCTTGTTCCAGAAGCAGCCAAAGAAGCCTATGCTGCTGAATGGGCTTTAGCGCAGGCACCTGCACTATACCGTAATCATGTAGGTTGGGAGAAGGACTCTTCTTGTCATGTTATTCCCGTTAGGTCTACACCCCAACCACAGCCACAATACCCTGTTAAACATGAGGCGAAAGCTCAGGTGAAGGAGATACTATCACAACTTGAGTACCAGGGAATGATTGAGCCCTGTACATCCGCAATGAATAATCCACTATTCCCCGTTGCAAAGCCAGATCATTCATATAGAATAGTGGTTGATTATAGACACTTAAATAGTCATACAAGCACATATGCTATGCACAATTCACACAGCACAGCACTGATAAACAATATAGTGCGTAAGAAGTATAAAACTACATTGGATATATCTCATGGATTTTTCTGCCAGAATTTAGCACATGAAAGTAGGGACCTAAGTGCATTTTCATTTGGCTCTCAGAACGCTTTTGTCGTTTACCTCAAGGCTATAAAAATAGCCCAGGCCTGTTTTCAGCCCGTGTAACATCAGTTTTGCACAAGCTTGATTCCGATGCACTGTCCTATGTGGATGATATCTATCTCACTGACGACGCCCTCGACATTCATCTTGCGAGGGTCGATCGGATCTTTTTGGGATTTGCAGACCTCGGTTATAAATTTAATTTTAAGAAAAGCAAGATAGCCTTTCTCAGTGTATTGTTCCTGGGATATGAGCTATCAAACGAGGGGAAGAGCCTGGCCCGCACTTCCTAGAAAAGTGTGCTCAACTACAGCCTCCGAACACACTTAAGAAATTACAGTCATTACTGGGTTTCTTCGATTTTGGCAGAACATACATTCCAGATTATGCAGAACGCATCAAGCCTCTTTATGACTTAATTCAGCCTAATTTTTTTAGCAGACGATGGACGATTGAACACACACACATCCTTAGGGACATGCAACGGGACATGCTAGAAGCTAAACACTTACACACACGTGACAATAAAACACATTTGGTCATCAGAATAATTGCTGGTGCCCTTGGATTTACTTATGTCACCTTCAATGAGGATGACACAGTGCCGATAGCATATAAATCACATTTATATCCAAATGCTGAAAAACGTTTTGCACCTACAGAAAAGATTCTGACAGCAGTTCAGATGGCCGTCATAAAGGAGAGGCCACTTGCCCAGGGGAAACGCATTATTGTTGTCTCCCCGGTGCCGGCCTTAGAGGCTGTCACTAAAGCGAGCGTTCCGAACGCTAAGGCATTACATCCACGCTGGATTCAATGGGCAACGTCTCTGACCGCCACTGATGTTGATTATGTATTTGACCCAAGACTTCAGACACAAGAATTTCTCCAGTATGAACAGGAGTACCCCGCTCCTCTACATATCTTGCCACTGGACAGTTATACTACTATCATTTATACTGACAGATCAGCACAACCGGCTGTAGGTACAAGACATCAATACTCGGCAGCTTGCGCAGCCATGTGCGGAGTGATGGAAGATGGAGTTTTCCACCCTCACAATACCTACATGCAGACCTTAGGGGACTGCACAGCCCAGTTGGCTGAGCTTAAGGCTCTTCTTCTAGCGCTTGAACATACTGAGGCAGGAAGCCAGACTTTGATAGTCTGTGATTCATATTACTGCGGCCAGTCATACAATGAATATCTCAATCATTGGAAACTGAACGGGTTTAGAGATTCTAAAGGGAACACCATTAAACACAAAATGTTGTGGGGAAGGTTGGCTGATCTTAAGGATAAGCTACCATGTGTCCATGTAGTTCATACATTAGGACACCAACGTGTAGGACTACACGTTGCCGGCAATACATTGGCTGATGAAGCGGCCAAAGCATCAGTAGCTACGGCTTCTGTGGCTGCAGTGACTCTTTCTCGGACGAGATTGGATAATGAAATACTGATTGCCGTTAAAGCTTCGGCTGCAGGCAAGACCCTTCCGAAAGGATACCCTACAAACTATACTTACCATATCAGTGCACAGAATGTTGCTTATGCACCAATTCCTGGGGTTGGAGATCGAGTGATCCCTAATGAAGACCAGAGATTAGAGCTGATTACAACCGCACATGCGGGTGTCGCTTCTGCACATGCTGGTATACGGGCCACAATAACAATTCTACAGCAACGATACTGGTGGCCTGGTCTATGCAGACGAAGTAAGCAGTATGTCCTTTGCTGTGACATTTGCCAGCAGATTAAGGGCTCTAATATCAGACGCCCTCCGCAGACATCCCTCTTAGTGTCAGACAAGCCACTTCAGTGTGTGTACCTAGACCATTGTGGTCCCTTACAACCTGATGGTGCATACAAATACAGTCTAGTGGCTGTGGATTCCTGTTCTAGATTCCTGTGGGTATGGCCACAGCGGCCCGGACTGTTATAAAAGATTTGCTGATCTTTATCGGTACATATGCGGTTGCAGCATTCCATTCGGACCAGGGCCCTGCATTTGCCTCTAAGGCATTTAGGGATATCATGGGGTCGATGGGTGTTGAACTCCATTACTCCTCACCATACCATCCCGAGGGAAATTTGGTAGTGGAGAGGCGGAATCGTGATCTAAAGCAGTCCTTAACAGCTCGAGTATTAGGTTCAGGCCGCAGTTGGTTACATCACCTATATGGGGTCCAGAGAGCACTGAATAATCTGCCAAGATGGTCCTTGGGGGGAAAGTCTCCATATGAGGGATACCTATGTATGTCCCCGATCTTGATGCCCCTGGTATGGTGGCAGCAGAAACACCATTTGACATAAAAGAACGTCTCACTGCTTTACAGGAGCTTCAACAATTTTGTGATGATAAATCATCTGCAAGTGCTGCCACCTTAGGAATAAGGGAATTGGCGAAAACTTCAACTGGCTGGATTCCTAATGTTGGGGATCTGGTTCGTGAGAAGAACGCTGTGAAAAAGGAGTTCGGTTCAGCATACAGAGCACCTGTACCGGTCTTGGGAATAAAAGGCACCAGGACTGTCATCCTTCCACCATTGTCTGGTTCTAAATCGAATAGATTCATCTCCATTGATGACGTCAAATTACACCATGTGGCCGATTCTCCACAGTAGACCAGGAGGTCCCTTGGGTGGTTCCCGATCCCCTCTCACTACCCAACAGGACATCCATCTACATAGTAGGATGAACATCACTGCTACTGACTATGCAACTATGTCAACTGCTGTTCCAGACACTTCCTCGACCATGGGGAGGGCGGAAAATGAACTTTTGTTGGTTCCAGTCACATCTTCAATGACCACCCCGCTTCAAGATTTGGCTGTATTTTATGCGAAGACTTCCACGAATAATGACGAATAATGACGTTGTCTATCAAGAACCTCCAAGAGCGGTGGATCAGAATTCAGCGGGTCCTGTGTTTGCAGAGACTTCCTCTGGCTATTTCGTGGACATTGATGATTTTTCTTCGGATTCATCCTCAACTGTGACTGACAAACTTTCAAAAAGTAGTAAGCTGTATCGATTGCTTAAAAAGAACTATTTGATCTACCCATGGAACTATCTATGGTTCTGTTTGACATTTATTGCATTATTTTTATGGATTGATTTTGTGACTGTTTTCTTTTTGCTGATTAATGGTCACTATATTCCTGATCGCTCCTCTGTGGAGCCTGTTGATGAAATTTTAACACCACATCATTCTTCACATAAGGTCCGACGAGATTTGTCCCCTGTAAATATTACAGCTATACCAATTACTGATGGGATTGTGTGGGACAAAGTTCCATTCGATATATACGGGCCTACAGAGATGATTAAAATACCAGACGTGTTCAAAATTTCAATGTCTGATGTTATTACACCTAATGTTGTCTCTGATGATTGGGATGTCCAAACAGTTGATTCCATGCTAGCTGAAATGAAGGACTATTCCGCTTTTGGAAGTGATGATGTATATGATTATACAATGAATTATGGGGAAATGTTCTGCTATAACAATTGGGGACATCACTACCTACACCGTGCAACTAGATATAGGCCTCTCTTGAACTACACACTGTGGGAACACTGTTCATCACCACAGGTGGGGAGTCCAATGTATTACAGCGATAAATTTACATACTTTTCCGGGCATGATACAAAAAAAGCAGAGTCGTATTATTTTTAAATACCTCCGGCACAAATTAGAAAACTTTTGCTAACAGATTCAAAACTGATTTATTCAGATCCCTTTGTTTCCCGGCTCTCGCTTGAGGGTTATGAATATTGGAAAAACACTATTGATTTGAAAAGTGTATGGGGGACACAAGATTGGCAGATACAGGGTAAGGAGGCTTTGTTTCGAGCATGCCTGATTCCTGTGCAAATGATTTTCTTAAATGACACTATTGAGCAGACATCCTGTCTGGGGTTAGCAAAAATTAAAGACCTGAACACGCCCAGTATCCCTACTCCGACAAAATTTAGAGATTGGCAACACTTTCTTAATGTCTCAGAAGACAGGCTAGATGCAATGGTTAAGGCTGGAACCTATAATTCTTCACTTTCCAGTCCCGGCGGGTGGTTGGCATGGCCCACCGACACTGATGAGTGTCAAAAGCGTTTCTTGAGCTCTTCAGGGTTTTTTTCAATTAACAGGCCTGACCCTCTCTTTCTATCAGGTCAACATATGGGTATAATTACAGCATACAGTCTGGGTAAGCTGTGCCAGCAATGGGTGCAGACAAACACGTTAACAGCGGTTAAGAAACACCTGAACACTCTTTCTGACAGTATAGACTTACAGGATTTCCTGTTAGGTCCTAGAAAACAATGCTCGAAACAGTTTTTATATGCTATGTACAATGAAATTTTGAAACTTTCCCAGATTGAGGCTGCTGCACGTTTAAGGCAACTAGATAAGGAGAATTTAGAAAAAACATTAGCTGTTGTCGACAATGGCATGAACACGCTGTCCAACAGGATTTATTCACTATCAAATATAGTGTTGTCTGCTGTTGATATCACTCAGACAGACTTGTCCCGGTTGTATCATGGGCAAACACAGCTACGTTCCATCATGCAGCTGGGTTGGACATTACAGACACTGAAAAGTGGCCACATTCCATGGAGGTCCATTAATGGGAGTGAACTGTTCACTGCTTTTAATGTTTCCAGGGAACAAGAGACAATGGCTAAAAGGGAGGGTAGTTTCACCATGCTTCAAGTAGAGAAATTAGATAAGTTGCCCTTCACGGTAGCAGAGAGTCCTTCAACTATCTGGCTCTTGCACGGCATTATTAATTTACCGATTTCGACCTTTCGTTTCTCGAGCTGCCTGAAACATCTTGCAGTGGGACAATATGAGCAGCTAGGAGATAGCTTTATTAAGGAAGAGTGGGAGTTGCCCTTTGACTATAGATGTCTGAACGGTGAACAGGAGGTCTTTCTTAGCGGAAGTGAATGTGAGACTGCTGTTCGTCATTCTATGATATGCAAAAAGGTGTCTCTTCACGGTCTTTGCAATGCGGGGGTCGCGAATTTGGCTTGTTTTCTGAAGGGTACTCCCGTCCCCTTGATTCGTCCAGTATTTCATGTACTTTCCAATGCCAGTTATGTGTTACTGAACGATCAAAGCTGTTGCGGCTTGCGACCTGCAATTGCCTACGCAATCTCAGTCATGAAGGTCGTTACGTGTTGTGGACATGTTTTGTTTCCCCCCACACGAGCGATAAAAGTATCTGACATGTGGCCCCACATAGATACTATTAATGTGAATTATGACAAGTTGAGTAGACTAAAGGCGCTATTGTTTCAGAAACAGGTCGCCTTGACATCCGCAAAAGAGACGTATGCTCTCCAGATTGCGAGATCCTCACCCGAGATACAATCCCTTTTAAATACCGATTTCCCCAAACACTTTGGAGAGCTGGTATCCAGAATATTCAATGCTTCAAGCACCACTGGGATTGTCCATTTCTTTAAGGCTGTCGGGTCTGGTTTCGTGTCCATCTTCCAGACTCTCTTCGGAGTCATCCCATCAGCCATCCATTCTCTCTTTTCAAGTGTGTTTGGTGGCTTTCCAATTATTTTGCCTTTAATTGGCGGACTACTACTGCTATTTCTTCTGATTCGCGGTGATTGTTTCTTTCCAGCAACGCAGAGCAATGGAGCCGCTCCCGCCAACTCCACTGTGCCGTGAGCGCATGGTTCGGATCTTCGGTGCACCTTTGCTGGTGGAACTAGAGCTTGACTGGTCGTTATCATTCCGGCCACTTCTCTGGTGTGTACAACCAGTCTTCCGCTGCATATGGTGTCTCTTGGAGCATCTGCCTATGGTCTGTCTTGCTGTTGCACCGACATCTCCTGCGGACCACGAACTGCTGATGTCCCCGATGAGGGTTCATACACGGTCATGCCCCTTGAGACTGAGGTTTCTCTGCAAGGCCACCTATGAGCCTTCCGTTATAAGATCTACCATGGATGAGGACACTGCAGCAAGTATCGATGCACCGGGAAATATGGCTCACTTCTGCTCTGTGGATCTGTTTGTCCGCCCAGCACTAGACTTGACTTCGGACGATGTTGACTCATTTTTGAGGTCCTTGACTGGTGACTTCGATGACATTCTTCAAGATCATGCGTATAACACATAATTTGATGAATTGACTTGCCATTCCTGATTCCAAATTATGCAATTAAAATAGACGTTTGCTGTACTTGTCATAGTTGATATTAACATCTCTGTATGTATTTTTAGACAGATTTGATTTAACATGTTTTACCACATGCAGACATTTTTTATTAGCTTGTTTTATTAGCTTGTTTTTTGCTTTTAGCTTTTAGTCCAGAAGCAGCTTTTAGCATTTGGGTTCCTGTACCTTCATCATACCTGTTACGGCAATCGGGAGGATGTAGTGAATCCTAGTTCATTTTAATGGGATAGCAGGAGTTAGCTTAGCCGTTGGCCTGTAGACTCGTGCCCTCGTCACCTAGTGACTTTTAACCTACTTAGCTTGCTCTGTCTTACCCCATTTAATTATTTATTTCTTCTAAGATGGCTGCCTTGTTTACAGTTAGGCCACTTGTTATGAGTTTTATTATCAGTGTCACTGTGCCAAGGCGTAAAGATCAAGCACAAAAGACAAACAAACAGTAGGTGTTCACACTTAGGGATTTTCCCTCTCTATACTTTCGAGGGATTGTTGATATTAATTGCCGTCCCAAGCATGCCTGTTATCTATTGTTTTGGAATACACCTACGTCATGGGACCTTGTAGATCTGTATAAATACATCACACTTTAGACAGATAATCAGAGGGATTCTGACCAGAGGGCATCGCCACCATCGCTGATACCGATGCTGCAGTCATCTTGACGCTGACCCAGTCTTCGTGTCCCTGCGGAGTCTGAGATAGAGACCTCATTCCAAGGTAACGAGGGTTGGGGGCTCCTCTCATGGACACGGCTTTGGCAGATTAGGTTTAGCAAACCCAGCCCTCCTTTAGGTAGGAGGTTAAGCCTATTCTCATTAGGGTATTACGGCATATTCCATCTTATATATACATATATATATTTCTTTCATATATTGCAAAATGGTGGGGGTCTTCATAACAATGACTCTCTTCTTCACAATACTGTTGCTTGGTATATTCATTATCCTAATCATTGCAGTTCATGCAACTTATCACAAATTGCAGTTATGTTAAATAAAAACTATTATAACTTCACTGCACCTGTGTTATTGCCTTTGTTTGTATGAGACATAATATATCTGTGAGAAAAGGGTAATCTCCGTTTAACCACGACATTCCCTGAGATATCTTATTTTTGAGTCCATGCGTAAACGACTGCCATAAATCACCTTTTACGATAGTGTTTCTGGTGAGGTACTGCTAGTGAGCTGGTAAGGTTTGGACAACAGTTGCAACTAGTTGTAGGAAAAGACTTGGTCACCTACAAACGAAAGTACTGTCATCCTGAGACCAGCAGTCTTGCTCAGAGCAAGAGTCCAAACTACGACAATACCCCCTGCATGCACATCCCTCCCAACCCTGCATGTACACCCACCACCAATGCATGCACAGCATGGAGAACTAACAATCCCACAATACATCAGCATACACAAACAAAAGTGGCAGGGCAACACAAACAATATAGGGGAAGCTGGGGATGCAGAATATGTCACGGACATGTAGCATAATACACCACTTACATCCCCACAGGTGCCCCAGCCAATCCCAGTGGCAAGGAGGTACCACGGCTACCCAGTCCCCCACCAGAAGATGCCCCCAGTGATGAAAGCAACTCTGGACTACTGGATCTGGATGAACTCCTTTGCCCATCAGGGACCACTGTACTGGCAAAGAAGAAGGGGGAGTATCCTATAACCCTCGCCTGCTTAGGATACCAACTTAACACTACGCACACAAAATATTAGCAGGAAAGGGATAAATTCAAATATTTACACGGAACCAATAATGACTCTTGGTTCAAAGGGGAGAAATTATTTCCCATATTTATTTAATTTAATCATACGCAGTAGCAACAGAATCAAAGGACAAATGCCTGTCTATAAACTAATAATACTAAGGTGAGCCTATATACAATTATATCTACACATATACATAAATAACAGGCTTGTGAAACAGACAATACATACAATATCTACAAACAAGTGCCCTACTCCAACATTTGATAAGATGGTCACCACAAAACAGTAAACGTAGTGATCACAAATCACATGGTGCCCAAGGGTCTTGCACCCAGCTGTATACTACCTCAAAACTTATTTAAGAAAGGTAGTAAGTAGTGCTCTACAACTTATTAGAAATCAATTAACTTTTTCAGACTCCTTGGACCCATTCCAAATATGTCGACGCGTTTCGGCCTAACAACTTAAGGCCTCATCAGGACTGTCGGAGAACGCTGGCATCGCTCTTTCCTTCTGTGGAGCGAGTACCTAAATTACGATACTCAGTTCCCGAGTGCTATTTACTTGTGCCACTCATTCAGGGACCACTGGTCAGTCAGATACCCAATCCCACTCCCAGTCCACCACAGAACCTCTCACATCAGTATCCAACACCACAGCAGGCACCCGGGGTCCCCACACCTCTGTCCCCAAGACATGTCAGTCAGCAGTGTGCCCACCTGTACAGGGACCCCAGGCCACACCTCACAGCCAAGACAATCAGGTGGTCATTCTGACCTCGGCTGTAAAAGGCGCCTACCGCCGGTCAGAAATCCTCCATAATTCCGCCGCGGTCGTGGTAACCCGCCACGGTCATTCTGACCCGCAGCAGCCAAACCTCCGAAAATCCGACAGCCACAACAGACCGCCAGACCAGCGGTCGGCGGAAAAGTGGAGGTGACCAAACCTCCACCGTCACGCCAACAGAAATACGCCCATGCCATTACGACCCACGAATCCACGCGGCGGTCATTCAAACGCGGTTTTCCATTGGCGGTACACACCGCCGCGGTCAGAATACACACAAACGAACAAAACTCAGCCACATTGGCCGATTTGAATTCCACACACCTGATACACATACACACACCACTCCCACACACACAATACAATATAAAACACACACCCACATCACCCACAAACCCCTACGACAAAAAATTCCGAAAGAAGCACTGAGAGACACATCAGCGATCACAGAATACCATCACACAGAGGCACACTACACCATCACCCACACAATATCCACACACAAAACAACACACACCACCACACTCAACACATTTAACTACACATACTCCACCCCACACATCATACACACCACTCCATGGCACCCCAAAGACAGCCCCGCTTCTCAGACGAAGAACTCAGGGTCATGGTGGAGGAAATCGTTCGGGTAGAGCCCCAGCTCTTCGGCACACAGGTCCAATACACCAGCATTGCCCGGAGGACGGAGCTATGGCAGAGGATTGTCGACAGGGTCAACGCTGTGGGACAGCACCCCAGAAATCGGGAAGACATCAGGAAGCGATGGAACGACCTACGGGGAAGGTGCGTTCCATGGTATCCAGGCACAACCTCGCCGTGCAGAAGACTGGCGGAGGACCCCCACCTCAACCCCCACAATTTACAACATGGGAGGAGGAAGTCTTGAACATCCTGCATCCTGACGGCCTCGCAGGAGTCGGCGGAGGAATGGACACTGGTAAGTTGAAGCTTCACTACTGCTTCCCCCCCACCTGCATGCCAAATCATACCCCAACCCTCACCCCCATCCTCGAACCCCACCCTCACCCCCACCCCCATCCTCACCCCCACCCTCACCCTCACCCCCACCACCATCCTCACCCCCACCACCATCCTCACCCCCACCACCATCCTCACCCCCACCCCCAGCACACCTATTCCCTGCCAATGTCTCACCATCACAACCCACACATCCCAAAACCTAGGCCTGCATGCGTCCACTAAGCATGGACACCCATCACCAAAGCATGCCCAATGCATATACACATCCCCCCCACAAGCCACCCTCACCAAAGCCCCCACACACGAATGCCAGCACTTGGGGACAGGGGAACCCACAGATACATCCATATGGCACACATTGAAACTATAACCATACCTCTATACCCCTGCAGGACCCGACCGCCAACACAACGCCACGGAGGGCCCAGAATTCTCCACACCCCCCACCCAAGAGGCCGTCAGCGATGACAGCAGCTCTGTCGACCTGGACACCGATGACCAGCCCGGACCATCGGGGACCTCTGGACAGTCGGTTCCCCTCAGACAGCCACAGGCCACTACAGACCCAAACCCCTCTGGGAACACCAGCACAGCTCCCACCCAGCGGGCCCATGCCTCTGTCTCCAGGGCGCGTCAATCTGCGGTGTGTCTACCACTACAGGGCACCCAGGATAACCCACCACCCCAACAACAACAGGGACCTGGGGGCAGTGGTAGTGGGCACACCGGCCAGGGGGCAGAGGCCCAGGGAAACAGGGCAACTCGGAGGGCAGCTGTGCGACAGGGGGGGGACGGGCCCAGGGAACCCACTCTCCACGAGGCCCTCACCACCATCATGGGAGCATACAACCGCTCCCAGGAGACGATGGCGACGGTACTGGCCCGGTTCCAGGAGATCCAGGTACTGCAGGAGGAACACTATCGGGGGTACAGGGAGGACATCAGAGCCCTCACCTCCACCCTGGTTACCATGGTCGGGCTGCTGCAGGACCTCATCAACACCAGGACGGACACTCAACAACAACAAAGGGCCCTTGCCACTAGCCTGGACCAAGAACAGCCAACCACCTCCGCCGGCGCTAGTGGTCAGGAGGCCCCCGCACAACAGCAGCCCACCAGACCCCCACCTCCTGCAGGAGAAGAACCACCCCGCAAGAGGGCCCTGAGATCTCGCAAGAAGACAGAGTAGGATGTCAAGACCCCCGCCAGCAAAGGATACCACCTGATGTCATCCCACTGTCCCACATTGTCACCCTGTCCATCCTTGAACTGCCCATGCTCCATCTCTCCACAGGTCTCTGGACAATGCACCTGTGTGACTGTTACTCTGGACTCTGCCATGGACATTCCTTCACCATAGCCCCCACCCACTTGAAACCACCCATCCCATTTTGAGCACTGAAATAAACACCCATTTAGCACAAAACTATCTGGAGTCTGGCTGTGATTTCAAAATATTGTAATTGACATGACAGTGCAAATATGTCCTTGTACATAGTGAAGTCAACAAACAGCTGCCACAAAGCTGTAGTCCATGGGGAAACGAAGCACAGGACTCGTAGTGGGGACCCCAGATCTGAAATAGGGAGGGAAAAGCCACAACTCAGTCATCAAACACTGGGGCAAATAGACAGGCAGCAGAGATGCAGGAGAGTAGTTCACATTCACTAAATTATGTTTGAATTGTTACCTGTGTCCTATTGGAAGTACTGTTCAATGATTCTGTCCCTGTTGTCTGTTTCAGACCCGTCGTCTTCCTCCTCGTCACTCTCCACAGGTTCCACAGCTGCCACTACACCACCGTCTCGACCATCCTCCTGCAGGAAAGGCACCTGGCGGCGCAAAGCCAGGTTGTGAAGCATGCAGCAGGCCACGATGATGTGACACACCTTCTTAGGTGAGTACATTTGGGATCCACCTGTCATATGCAGGCACCTAAACCTGGCCTTTAGGAGGCCAAAGGTGCGTTCGATCACCCTCCTAGTACGCCCATGGGCCTCATTGTACCGTTCCTCTGCCCTGGTCCGGGGATTCCTTAAGGGGTCAGTAGCCACGACAGGTTGGGGTACCCAGAGTCCCCCAATAGCCATACACGGTGTCTCTCTAGCTGTTCCATCACGTAAGGGATGCTGCTATTCCTCAGGATGTAGGCGTCATGCACTGACCCAGGGAACTTGGCATTTACATGCGAGATGTACTGGTCAGCCAAACACACCACCTGGATGTTCATGGAATGGTAACTTTTTCTGTTCCTGTACACCTGCTCCCTGTCTCTTGGGGGAACCAAAGCCACATGGGTCCCATCAATGGCACCAATGACGTTGGGAATATGTCCAAGGGCGTAGAAATCACCCTTCACTGTAGCCAATTCGCCCACCTCAGGGAAAATGATGTAGCTCCTCACGTATTTCATCAGGGCAGACAACACTCTGGATAACACCTTCGAAAACATGGGCTGAGACATCCCAGAAGCAATTCCCACTGTTGTTTGAAATGACCCACTTGCCAGGAAATGGAGTACTGACAGGACCTGCACCAGAGGGGGAATCCCTGTGGGTTGGCGGATGGGGGACATCAGGTCGGGCTCCAGCTGGGCACACAGTTCATGTATAGTGGCACGGTCAAGCCGGTAGGTCAGGATAATGTGGCGTTCTTCCATTGTCGACAGGTCCACCAGCTGTCGGTACACGCGAGGATTCATCCGTCTCCTCGCCAAACCCAGCGGACGGTGCCTAGGAAGGACAACATGGAGCACACAGTCAAGCAACCCACAGGTACGTACTCACAGCTTGCACAGTAAACGATTCTCTATGCAGTGAATGGGGTGTCTGAGTGGCTATGCAAGGCCTAGGCCTGTGTGACGCAGTTGAAATTGAGCCATGTGGACCCTCGAAATGGCGGCTGCCTGACCTGTGAAGTGTGACAATGGGATGTGAGGTCAATGCGCTGGCGTGGCACACCGCGGCGGTCGGCGGGCGAAGACCGCGGCGCGAAGCCGCATTGGTTAACATTGAAGCCTATGGGTTTCAGGAGCCAATGGCGAAGGGCGCCGGCGGTGGCGGTACGCCCCGCCGCGGTACGCACCGCCGCGGACGTGACCGCCATTTCCTATCTACTTATCCACTTGCGACTTGAACTTTCACAGGAGAGGACCTATACTGCAAGTGTTGCTGTGACCTCGGTCTGGAAGGGACAATGGCTGCTGCGACTGGGGAAAGGGCCCCTGCCTTCACTGGAGAGGAGTTGGAGAAACTTGTGGATGGGGTCCTCCCCCAGTATGCGCTACTCTACGGTCCTCCAGACCAACAAGTGAGTTTAATTCAATATGGATTTGGGGCCACTGGCTGGCTTGGGGGCCTGGCAGGGGGCCTGGCGGGGATGGGGGGCATGTTGGGGCTGGCGGGGGGCCTGGCGGGGGGCCTGGCGGGGATGGGGGGCATGTTGGGGCTGGCGGGGGGCCTGGCGGGGGGCCTGGCGGGGGGCCTGGCGGGGATGGGGGGCATGTTGGGGCTGGCGGGGGGCCTGGCGGGGGGCCTGGCGGGGATGGGGGGCATGTTGGGCCTGGCGGGGGGCCTGGCGGGGGGCCTGGCGGGGATGGGGGGCATGTTGGGCCTGGCGGGGGGCCTGGCGGGGATGGGGGGCATGTTGGGCCTGGCGGGGGGCCTGGTGGGGATGGGGGGCATGTTGGGCCTGGCGGGGGGCCTGGCGGGGATGGGGGGCATGTTGGGCCTGGCGGGGGGCCTGGCGGGGATGGGGGGCATGTTGGGCCTGGCGGGGGGCCTGGCAGGGATGGGGGGCATGTTGGGCCTGGTGGGGGGCCTGGCGGGGGGCCTGGCAGGGATGGGGGGCATGTTGGGCCTGGCGGGGGGCCTGGCGGGGATAGGGGGCATGTTGGGCCTGGCGGGGGGCCTGGCGGTGGGCCTGGCGGGGGGCCTGGCGGGGATGGGGGGCATGTTGGGCCTGGCGGGGGGCCTGGCGGGGGGCCTGGCGGGGATGGGTGGCATGTTGGGCCTGGCGGGGGGCCTGGCGGGGATGGGGGCGTTGGGCCACTGGCAACGAAAATGCAGACAAACTTGAACGTGGTATTTCTCCCTCCCTGTACGTGTCACATAGGTCCGCGCCCATGAGAAGATCGGGATTTGGCGTGCCATCGCCAAGGAAGTCCGGACCCTGGGGGTCCACCATCGACGGGGCACCCACTGCCGCAAGAGGTGGGAGGACATCCGCCGCGGGACCAAGAAGACCGCTGAGTCTCTGCTGGGGATGGCCTCCCAACGTAGGCGGGGTGCCTGCCGTCAACTGACCCCCCTGATGTTCCGGATCCTGGCGGTGGCCTACCCTGATTTGGATGGGCGCGTGAGGGCAGCACAGCAGACACAAGGGGGTGAGTACAAGCATCATCTACTCTGTTGTCGCGCAGTGGAGGTGTCTGGGTGGGGGAGGAGGGCTGTGGGTCCCCCTAGGCCAGGGCGATATCTGTAGGCTGGGCACCCCCGTAAGCCCCTGTGTCCCCAGCCACCACCCTCAGTAGTGTGTCAGTACAGCCATCCCTGGGCCGTGTCATCCATGGGTGCAGTTGTCAACTCTAGGCGTGTAGGGCATGTTCCACGGAATGCGTAGCGGACCCCAAGTGCGCAACTTAGTGCAGGGGGCATCTGTGTCTGTCATGTCCGCTAACTGTACCGGTGATCCATGTACTCAAAATCTCTTTATTTCTCTCTCCCCCCCCCCCTTTTTGTTTGTCTTTCTGTGCTTGTGTGCATCAGCATCATCAGGCGGAGGAGAAGTGGCATCGGGGCAGGAGGGAGCTGCATCTCACATGGCCCAGGAGGGCCATGCCACAGAGTCTGACTGGACCAGTGAGACGGAGGGCGAGGGGAGCTCCACAACGGGGACGACTGGACCCTGCAGCGATACGGACACGTCCTCGGAAGGGAGCTCCCTTGCGGGGGTGGCACCATCCGTGCCCCCCGCCATTACAGGTACAGCCGCCACCCAGCGCACCATCTCCGCCCTCCCAGCAGCCCCTCAGCGTTCGCCCCGTGCCCGCTCTGCCAGGAAGCCGGGCATCTCCTTCGCCCCAGGCACCTCAGGCCCTGCCCCTGTTACCCCCGCTGCCCTCAGTGAGGAGGTCATTGACCTCCTCCGAACGCTCATTGTTGGGCAGACTACCCTTTTGAATGCCATCCAGGGGGTGGAGAGGGAGGTTCATCGCAGCAATGCGTACCTGGAGGGCATTCATTCGGGTCAGGCTGACCATCAGCGATCGTTCCAGGCTCTGGCCTCAGCACTGACGGCAGCCATTGTCCCTGTCTCCTGCCTCCCTCTACTAACTCCCTCCTCCCAGTCTCCTGTTCCTCTGCCTGTCCCACCCACACCATCAGACCAGCCTGCACACACCTCAACACCCAAGAGCAGCTCATCCAAACATAAGCACCACAGATCACGCAGACATTCACACAAGCAACATTCCGATGCAGACATGCCAACAGTCACTACCACCTCTGTGACCCCCACCTCCTCGTCTCCCTCCTCCCTCCCTGTGACGTCTACACTCACATCTTCATTCACCTCACCATCAGCCAGTGTTTCCATCACCAGCATACCCTCCACTCCAGTCCGCACACGTGCAGTCACCACCCCCACTGCCATTTACACGTCCCCTGTGTCCTCTCCCACTGTGTCTGTCACCCCCTCTTCCACACCACACAAACGCAGCCACCCACCCACCCAACAGCCATCCACCTCACGACAGCCTCCCGCTCCTGCACCTGCACCCAAAGACAGCAAACTTGTCTCGCCTACAACCACATCCTCTCCCTCCACTCCCATACCCACTGTACCTACCACTCTCCATTGTCCCAAGAAAATCTATCTCTCTACTGCTACCTTCTTTCCTGACCCTGAGCCCCCCCCTCCTTCTCGTCGGGGTAAGAAGAGCACCTCAGCCACCACCAGCCCTGCAGCCCCCTTGACAAGGGTGCAGGGGTATTGGAGCCCACCAGCCCGCAGGTCTGGATCTTCGCCCAGCAGCAAGGGGACAGCCAGCCCACCCCCTGGGAAGAGGAGCAGAAGGCGGAAGGGCCGCCGCCGGAGCCCGGATTCGATATCCCCCCAGGACACTAGCCAGCCACCGTCAACAGCCACAACTCCAAAGGGAGGAAAGGGCCACAGACTCCCGACTAAGGAGGGCAAGGGCAGCAAGGCGGAGAAGTCAGGCAGCAGGCCTGCTGCCCATGGAGGACCCGTCACAGCTGCCCAGGAGGAGCCCGCAACCCCCATAGCCGCTGCCCCGGGAGGAACCGGCACAGCTGCCCCGGGAGAGCCCACCACCCCCATAGCCGCTGCCCAGGGAGGACCCAGCCCAGCTGGCCAGGAGGGCCCCACCACCCACAGCCCAGGTGGGCATTGAAGGAGCACCATCCCCGCTGCCCAGGAGGGCACCACCAGGCAATGAGCAGTTGGCCATAGAATGGCAGCCGTCTCCAGCACCGCTCCGCTGGGGCCCGCCGTCTCAAGAACCGCTGAACTGGGCCCTTCAAGGCAAGAACCGCTGAACTGGGCCCTTCAAGGCAAGAACCACTGAACTGGGCCCTTCAAGGCAAGAACCGCTGAACTGGGCCCCGCCGTCTCCAGCACCGCTCCGCTGGGGCCCGCCGTCTCAAGAACCGCTGAACTGGGCCCTTCAAGGCAAGAACCGCTGAACTGGGCCCCCCCGTCTCCAGCACCGCTCCGCTGGGGCCCGCCGTCTCAAGAACCGCTGAACTGGGCCCTTCAAGGCAAGAACCGCTGAACTGGGCCCTTCAAGGCAAGAACCACTGAACTGGGCCCTTCAAGGCAAGAACCGCTGAACTGGGCCCTTCAAGGCAAGAACCGCTGAACTGGGCCCCGCCGTCTCCAGCACCGCTCCGCTGGGGACCGCCGTCTCAAGAACCGCTGAACTGGGCCCTTCAAGGCAAGAACCGCTGAACTGGGCCCCGCCGTCTCCAGCACCGCTCCGCTGGGGACCGCCGTCTCAAGAACCGCTGAACTGGGCCCTTCAAGGCAAGAACCGCTGAACTGGGCCCCGCCGTCTCCAGCACCGCTCCGCTGGGGACCGTCGTCTCAAGAACCGCTGAACTGGGCCCTTCAAGGCAAGAACCGCTGAACTGGGCCCTTCCAGGCAGGAACCGCTGGCCCTTTGGCAGACGTGGCAGGGCAGGATCTGTCTCGGGCAGGGCTGCAGGATGTCCTCTGGCCAACATGCCTCCTCCAGTGGCAGTGGAGTCTGTTATGGACTGTGGCTTTGCTCTCCCCAGGATGGCCCAGTGGGCAGGCCACCCACTGTATGGACTGTATGGACTGTGGCTTTGCTCTCCCCAGGATGGCCCAGTGGGCAGGCCACCCACTGTATGGACTGTTTGGACTGTGGCTTTGCTCTCCCCAGGATGGCCCAGTGGGCAGGCCACCCACTGTATGGACTGTTTGGACTGTGGCTTGGCTCTCCCCAGGATGGCCCAGTGGGCAGGCCACCCACTGTATGGACTGTTTGGACTGTGGCTTGGCTCTCCCCAGGATGGCCCAGTGGGCAGGCCACCCACTGTATGGACTGTTTGGACTGTGGCTTTGCTCTCCCCAGGATGGCCCAGTGGGCAGGCCACCCACTGTATGGACTGTTTGGACTGTGGCTTTGCTCTCCCCAGGATGGCCCAGTGGGCAGGCCACCCACTGTATGGACTGTTTGGACTGTGGCTTGGCTCTCCCCAGGATGGCCCAGTGGGCAGGCCACCCACTGTATGGACTGTTTGGACTGTGGCTTTGCTCTCCCCAGGATGGGCCAGTGGTCATGGAGTCCCCTCGTGGATCTGGCGTCGTGTACTCAAGTGGCTGAGGTGCCCCCCCTTCCCTTCCCCCTGAGGTGCCTGTCCTTTTTTCTTTCTGATGCCCCTGCAGTGTTCTCTCCGTGGAGTTCTTGTCGTGGGACTGTGCCTTGCCCCTTTGCTCAGGACCCCTGTGGTCCACGGACAGTGGTTGGACTACATTTAGTAGCTGTATATATTTTGTACATAGTTTATTTATTTATTTGGATTACTGCTGTCCATTTTTCAATATATCTGCCCGTTTGAGATCTCTTCTTTTGGTCTTTGCATTATTTCGGAAGGGGGGGGTTTGTGGGTTGTGACAGTGATCTGTGGGAATGCATTGATGTGTGTGTTGTAGTGGGTGTGGGTGGGTGGGTGTGTGCCGGTAATCTTTTCCCTCCCCTGTGTCGTAGGTGCAGTACTCACCGATGTCTTCCGCGCCGCCGGGCGTGCTCCTGGTACAGGAGCAGGTATAGGAGTGCGGGGATGACCTGCAACTCGGGTTCCATACTGCCGGAATCTCGCGTGGTGTATGTGGAGGTGAGCGTTTTCCCGTTCGTAGTCTGTTTCCGCCGTGTTTTTATCGGCGGTGCTCCCGCCCCGGAAAAGGTGGCGGATTGGTGGGTCGTGATAGGGTGGGCGGTACATTGTCTGCCGCCTGGCTGTTGGCGGGGACCGCCGCGCTGTTTGTTTGTTCCGCCGTGGCGGGCGGAGTGTTAATGCGGCGGGCTGTGTTGGCGGTTCCCGCCAGGGTCAGAATTGCATATTTTGGACCGCCGGCCTGTTGGCGGGTTGGCCGCCGCTTTATCACCGACCGCCAGGGTCAGAATGAGGGCCATTGTGTACTACATATTACTTGTTTGTTAAAAAAATTGAGGCTCTTATGGATAGGAAACACATACTCTGTGTCAGAGCTGGGTAAATTACAATATGTGTACCGCCTACAGAACAAAGCACTTGTGGGAACTGTACTACAACATCGAATTGGATTTTGATAGTCTCCAACTCTGCAGGGGAGCTAGGAAAAGAAATGTGGAACTTTACTCTAGCCATCATTGCCTCCATAAAATTACTAAAAACACTATGCAATGCTCAATGCAGAATTCTACCTGCTACAGCCACAGTGCGCTGGTAGCTATAAGAAACAATCATGCGTAAACTTAATAAAACCTGCATTGAGTAGGCCTGCTTGATACAGGGTCCAGTCATGAATTAGGCTCAAAATAGCATGTTTATTAAACCTTTATATGGCTTAAACCTCCTCATCTTTTTGTTCAATGTCACCATCTGAATATTCTTTCTCTTCTCCTTCTCCTTTTCCTCCTTTGTTGAGCTACCAGAATCTGCAGCTTTCTCAATATAGTGCAGTGAATAGTCATTGTGAAATATTGCATGGCATTTTATGACCCCTTCAATACTTTGCGCCACATTACCCACAGTTTCAAATGCACTGTGTTTTCTATGTACAAAACACATTGTTTTATCGAAATAGCGATTCACCATTTGAATATCATATATAGAGATTCAGCATTTTCAATTTGTTAAAATAGGAAATCGCACAATATGTGGTGCTGTGTGCAATTTTAAGAAACACTAATTTACAGAGCCTTCATAGGAGTCACTCCCCAGTTTGCAAGTGGTTACCAACTTGCAAAACATTTGTTCATCAGACCATATATTCCTGCTCCAATTTCCAAGCACGGCACCATATATTAATGCATGCTTTCTTCTTCATATATATGTTCATTTGTTGCTTTTCTTTATATGTAATGAAAGAATTTGTGTATTTGGATGAGTTGGATTCACTCATCTTGATTTCATTGTATAATAAACACCACATGGAAAGATCCTGGGAAGATTAAAGCAATGACTTTGGAGGCTCCTGTATTGCATGGACATCTACTGCCAACAGGCTGGTGGTACTTTTCTCCATATTAAGACATTAGCGGTCTGGCTAAAGTCAAACCACCAATGTACGACACCGACCGCCACGCGGTAATGACCACCCGCGGGATTATGACCCCACCTACCGCCATGGTTTTAATGGCTTCCATACTGCCACGAAAACAATGGCAGTAGGCACTATCAGTGACAGGGAATCCCTTCCCCAGTAGTGCCACCTTACCGCCGTCTGCCGGCATGGCAACAGCCGGACTTCCGCCATCCTTCTGATGGAAATCCGGCTGTGGTCATAATGTGGATGATGGCTGGTAGCCGCAGCGACAGTCTTGTGGTGTCCGTCGCTACGTCGGTAGGCAGTTCTTACCGCCAATATCATAATGAGGGCCAATGTGTTCCCGTTAGTAATCACATATTGTTGCTTGTGAATGTCTACCTTCATTGCTTACCTTTTGTTTTCTGACTCTTTTTTATTCATTGATACGCACTGGCCCCTAGATAAGATGCAAGCTCCTGAAGCCAATCCTGAGGCCCTAAATCTGACCAACGCAATATCAAAGACCAGCTCAAGGTGCTTCTAACTCTTGTCATGCTGGACAGAGGACCCTGTGCCTTCATTCAGTGCAGAAAGTCATCAAAATGCTAACTAGGTGTTGCCTCCTAGGCCTAGATATACTAAGGCTTTGTGCTTGTGCTTGCAGAGATGCAAAGCAATACAGAGACTCACATGCTGTTATAGAGCACAAAAGTTGTTTTATGCTGGAAATGGAACCTTTTATGAGTTCATAAAACACTTTGTGCTGCTTCGAAAGGCTTTGCCTTGAGGGGGAATAATGGGCAGATCAGCAGAACCCCCCTTGGTTTTGATACAAAGTACAATCTACTAAGATACCGAACTGGGGGTTGTGCCAAAAACTATTAGCTGCTGGAAGCAGGCATAAACAACAGGAAATGTGTTCTTTTCAAGAAACCAAAAAACAACATGTTGCATGTGTGCTACACTGCACTGCAAATCACATAATAAATCCATCCTATTGTTCTGAGTTTTTTTGGCATATGTATCTGTAGCCATCTCACCTTCAGCCGTACCACCGAACTCCACTAGACCGAACATCGCTGCATCCATTTTACCTTCCAGAAACCTATCACTCACCACCGCCCACAACAAATCCCCCGCAGCAGCTGGAACAAGATCTCGGAAGACCAACTGATCTCCACCCTTGCCTGGGCCCCGCCACCCAGCACCTACCCCAACACAGCCGCCCTCAACCTCAGACACTGGATAAACAACTGCACCAACACCCTCGCTTGGCCCAAAACATCCTACAACAACCACACCGGCACCAAGGCCATCTGGTTCACTGCCGACCTGCAGGCCTCCAAGCGGGAGTGCCGGAAAATCGAGAAGAAGTGGCACCACGAACCAACAGAGAGCAACCAGGCCGCCCTCAAGACAGCCATCCGCAAGCACCACCAGCTCATCCGGACCACCGAAAGATCCTTCTACAAAGATCGCATCGACAACATTGCCCATGACAGCAAAGATCTCTGCAGCATCGTCAAAGAACTCACCAACCTCAGGTCAGGCTCCATCGACCCCCCCTCCATCGCAAGACCTCTGTAACTCCCTTGCCACCTTTTTACATCGCAAGATCACAGAAATCCACAACAGCTTCAACTCCTCACCCCCCACTACCACCTCAGCTACCACCAACCCCCAACGCACACAGCCACACCAACCTCTTGCTCTCCTGGACCCACATCAACGACGAGGACACCATCAAAACCCTGAGCACCATCCAATCCGGATCTCCCTCCAACCCGTGCCGCCACCATGTCTTCAACAAAGCAAGCCCCATCATCGCCCCCCAACTCCGTATGATCATCAATAGCTCTTTTGAGACCGCCACCTTCCCGGGGAGCTGGAAGCACACCAAAGTCAACACTCTGCTAAAGAAACCCAAGCTGGTTACCGATCCATCTCCCTCCTTCCCTTCCTGGTGAAGGTCATTGAGAAGATCGTCAACGGCCAACTGACCCGCTTCCTAGAGGACAACAACATGCTGGATATCTCCCAATCCGGATTCCGCTGGAACCACAGCACTGAGACCGCCCTCATCGCCGCAACCAACGACATCAGGACCATGCTCGACAAAGGCAAAACCGCGGCCCTCATCCTCCTGGACCTCTCAATTGCTTTTGACACTGTCTGCCACCACAACCTCTGCACTCGCTTCTACAATGCCGGGATCCGCCACAAGGCCCTGCACTGGATCACATCCTTCCTCTCCGGCAGAACTCGGAGAGTCTGCCTCCCTCCCTTCCTGTTGGAAGCCACCAAGACCATCTGCGGAGTCCCCCCAAGGGTCTTCTCTCAGCCCAACTCTTTTTAACATCTACATGGCACTGCTCGCCAACATCGTCCGATCCCACAACCTCAACATCGTCTCCTACGCCAACGACACCCAGCTGATCCTCTCACTAACCAAGGACTCCTTCACCGCCAAAACCAGCCTCCACGAAGGACTACATGCCATCGCCAACTGGATGGAGAAGAGCTGCCTCAAACTTAACTCGGACAAGGCAGAGATCCTCATCCTCGGCTCCAACCGCTCTGCATGGGATGACTCCTGGTGGCCAGCCACCCTAGGAACCACACCAACACCCACCACCGATTCACGCAATCTAGGTTTCATCCTAGACTCATCACTCACCATGACCCAGCAAGTCAACGCCGACTCATATTCCTTCTTCAACTCCCTCTGCATGCTTCACAAGACCTTCAGATGGATCCCCACCGAAACAAGGAGAACAGTGACCCACACCCTTGTCAGCAGAAGACTGGACTACAGAAACGTGCTCTATGCAGGAGCCACAGCAAGCTCCAGAAGAAACTACAACAGATACAGAACGCCTCCGCGCGCCTCATCCTCAACGTCCCATGCCGCGACCACATCTCTGCCCACCTCAGAGACCTACACTGGCTTCCAGTCACCAAGAGGATCACCTTCAAACTCCTCATCCACGCCCACAAAGCACTTCACAACACGGGCCCTGCCTACCTCAATGAGCGACTCACCTTCCACACTCCCACCCGCCAACTCCACTCCGCCAACCTTGCCCTCGCCACCGTCCCTCTCATCCATCGAACCACAGCCGGCAGTAGATCCTTCTCCCACCTGGCCTCCAAGACCTGGAACACCCTCCCCGCCCACTTACGACAGACCCAGGACCTCCTGACCTTCAGGAAGTGCCTCAAGACCTGGTTATTCGAGCAGTAGCAGTCCTTCCCTGTTGGAAAATGGGTTATTGGTAGGGCAGGTAGGTACCTACACCTAGCAACAAGCCACTAACCTCCACATAGGTACAGTTAGGTCTCAGTAAATTAATCCCAGCTCAACCCTTGGTAGCTTGGCAACGAGCGTCAAGGCTTAACTTAGGAGACAAAGGGGGTCATTCTGACCCTGGCGGCCGGTTCCCGCCAGGGCCACCGACCACGGGAGCACCGCCAACAGGCTGGCGGTGCTCCCACGAGCATTCTGACCGCGGCGGTTCAGCCGCGGTCAGAAGCGGCAAGTCGGCGGGCTCGCGCCGACTTACCGCTGCTCGGGGGAATTCCTCATGGCGGCGGAGCGCGCTCCGCCGCCATGAGGATTCTGACCCCCCCTACCGCCATCCTGTTCATGGCGGGAAAGCCGCCATGAACAGGATGGCGGTAGGGGGGGTCGCGGGGCCCCTGAGGGCCCCTGCCGTGCCCATGCCAATGGCATGGGCACGGCAGGGGCCCACGTAAGAGGGCCCCGCAAAGTATTTCAGTGTCTGCCTTGCAGACACTGAAATACGCGACGGGTGCCACTGCACCCGTCGCACCTTCCCACTCCGCCGGCTCGATTACGAGCCGGCATCCTCGTGGGAAGGGAGTTTTTCCCTGGGCTGGCGGGCGGTCTTTTGGAGACCGCCCGCCAGCCCAGGGAAAAACTCATAATACCCTCCGCGGTCTTCTGACCGCGGAGCGGTATAATGGGGGCGGAATTCTGGCGGGCGGCCTCCGCCGCCCGCCAGAATCAGAATCACCCCCAAAGTGTAAAGCATTCAAATATCACAAAACAGTAATTAAATAAAACACAGGAAACAGTTTAAAAATCTAAAACCAATTTATAAAAATAGTTTATATTTTTATCTTTAAAATGACACAAAAACGATTAAAATCGGTTCAGGGGAACCAGAGATATGAATTTTTAAAGAATTATTACTTTTCTAGCGCTTAGAAACAAAAAGTGCCAATCGGGTCATCTGGTTGCACCTCGACCGGGGCAAAGTCAAACTTTCAGGCCGACCGCGATGGAGCCCTGCTCGGCTACAGGTCGCGGGAGGCCTCGGTTAAAAAGTTACCTAATGACTTAGTCTTTATTTTGAAGTTTTTCTTCACCGGGACGAACCTGCCAGTTGAATCCGACCTCCTGGAGCCCTTGTCCGGATACGCGATGTGGGTTTCCTCGGTGGAGACTTTTACCTTCGGACTTAGTCGTTTTTCCGAGATGAAAATCCTTCGACCGGGGTAAACCTGGATCTTGATCCGACGTCCATGGAGCCCTTCTCGGATACGATGGCTGGGAGGTCCCGGTCAACTTTTTACGTTCGGACTTAGTCTCTTTTTTGGATGTTTTTCTTTACCGGGACGAACCACGAAGTCAGGCCGGGTCGCGGTTGACGCAAGCCGGCTAGAATTTCCGCGGCGGGTCGGTCCCTCTCTGGAGCTTTTTTCCAAAAATTCTCAAATCTTTTCCAAACTTCTGGGGCTTCACCCAGATGTTCTTTTAAGGTTCTTTTGGGGTCCACAGCTCACCCCAAGGGTCCAGAAGTTCTGTGATGGTCCTTGGGGGGTGCGGACTTCAACTCCCAGAATGCTCCTGGCGCAAACTCCTTTTTGGCCACTGGACAGGGGTCAGCTGGTCGCTTTCTTCAGGAGTTGGTGCAGGGGACTCTGGTTTAGCAATTTTTCACCTGTAGCAAACAGGGAGTCCCTCCTTGAACCAGTTGAAGCCAGACAAAGTCCTTCTTGTGGTGAAGCCCAAGTGTGCAGCTGCTGCAGTCCTTCTGAGTGCAGGTTCCAGGTGCAGGCCAAGGGTCCAGCAGGGCAGTCCTTCTTCTTCTTTAGTTCCTTTCTTGTTGAATTCTAGAGGGGATCTGAGGCGTGGGTGCAGGTCTGCCAGTTTTATCCTTGCTCCTGGGTGAAAAGCAGGGGGGCCCTGGTTCTCCAATCAGGGACAGGGTCGTCCCCCTGTGATGACCACTTCCTGGGAAGTGTGGCAAAAATCCATCCCAGAAGGCAACAGTCTCTAAAAATCCATCATGGATGAATCTGATTTTTGGAGGTTACATCTGGCTGAGCCCACCCACTGGTGTGGCTAAAAATCATAAACACACCCCTCTCCTGCCCTCTCCTAATCTAATCAAGGGGGCACCTAATTGTCTGGGGTTGCAGGATGTGGGGGTGTTGCTGGGTGCTGCAAATGTCCTTCTCTGCCTTTGAAGACCAGTTTGGCAACCCTCCCCCTTCCTGCCTCACCATCTGCTGAGGGGAGATTCTCTCCCCCAAGCACATTCCTTTGTGTGAAGCCAGGCCACTTCACACCTAATCAAGGCAGCCTGGCAGAAGCTGCTGCAGGCTGGCCAATCAGAGCACAGCAGCAAAAACAATGCAGAGCTGAAATTGGCAACTTTTTAGGTAAAGTCTAAACTTTTTACCTGGACAAGTTATATTAAATCCAACAACTGGAAGTTGTGGGATTTATTACAACAATCAATTTGATACCAAATTCTTGGTATGTAACATTTAAGGAGACTTTAAAATTTAAAATAAAGTCTGCCCATTCTAGCCTATGAAGGCCATTTACTTCAATGAGGGAAAAACGAATTTGGCTGTTTTTACCTCACCAGGGCTTATAAATCTATTTTTATAAAGTCCCTGCTTATAGTTACATGGCACCCAGCCCTAGGGGCACATAGGGCACACCTTAGGGGTGACTTATATGTAAAAATAAGGTAGTTTAAGACTTTGGAAGTACCTTTAATTCCAAAGTCGAATTTGCATATAACTTTAATTTAAAAGCAGCCAGCAAGGCAGGCTTGCTTTTAAAATGACACTGGGCACCTCAGCAATGCACCTAGGTGTGCACCACCTATGCTGTGGTCCCTAAACCTACATGCCCTACCATATACTAGGGACTTATAGGTAGGTTAACTTAGCCAATTATAATTAGCCTAATTTGCATATCCATTTTACACAGAGCACAGGCCCTGGGACTGGTTAGCAGTACCCAGGGCACCATCAAAGTCAGGAAAACAACAGCAAAAAGAGGAAAATGGGGGCAAAAAGTTATGGGGCCTCTGCAATCAGCCCTGTTTTCTCACACAACCCCCCCCCCAGCCCACACGCCCAGGAGACTCAGCCCAACCCTGGGAGAGTCTTCCTGGCTTGTTAGGCGAGGAAGACAGTGAAGAAAACTGGCTGTCCCTTTGCAGGGCCTACTCTGCCTTATATCCTCCTGTCAGGGTCACTCCCTATGGGTAGTGAAGCCATCCCAACAGTAAAAGGACCCAACTCAAACTGAAACTTTCCTCTAGGGGGGTCTTCCTCCTTTCTCTCTGCCAACTTGGGTAGTGAGGTGCCCACCTCCCCTACTCCAAACTTTGCTAGGGCAACACCTAGCTTACCCAAAGAGGTCACCCAACACTTGAGCAACCCCACCATGACCAATAGGGTCAGGGGGCCTACTTTGCTATTGGCCCCGGGGTCTGCCTCCCAGGCCAAGTACAGTGCTGCCAGGAAGGCTAGCACCCAGCAGAGGCTACTGACAGCTGTCAGTACCCAGAACCACACCCTAAGCTCTCCACTGACAGGTGGCTGAGCTGCTTTAGGGGCATCTTTGGGGTCCTGGCACCCCTCTTGCTGTCTAGAGTGGGGGGCTACCACCTCCTGTGGCAGACACCCTCCTTCCACTCTCCATTCTGTCAGTGCAGGGGCAACACCTTGCATCTGGACAGCTGCCTGACTACTCAGGACTTCCTTGGGGTCAGGTGAGGCCTCACCAGTGCCAACTCTGGGCTCCCCCCTTACTGGGGCAGAGGGCCCTTGGCTCCCTGGAACTCTCTTTAAGAGTGGCCTACCCTTCCTTTTCTTCTTTCCTTTTCTTGGGGACCCCTGTCTCCTAACTGTAGGGACTGACTCCCTAGGACTTTGGGTTGGGGGGGCGCCCTGGGCGACCACCCCATCTGTGACCAGACTCACCTCTGGGAGGTCATTTCCCAGGATACAATCTAGGGGAAGGTCAGCACTGACTACCACCCTAATCCAGTCAAGGATACCCTCCCTCTCTAGGGGCACTATGGCTACAGGTTTGGAGGTGACCTCCCCTGTGGCTATCCTGACTTTCTTTGTCTTTCCTGGGACATACATGTCTGGGGTCACTAACCGGTCACTCACTATAGTGTGACTGGCACAGGTGTCTCTCAGGCCAGTGGTAGGGATCCCATTCACTTGAATGTGGTGGAAGTGCCTACTCCCACCCTCAGGGATCACCAGCTTACCATCTGGTCCTGTCTCCCAGCTCAATGCTAGGAGGACTTCATCATCTGAGGAATCCTCCTCTATGGCTACACTGGACAGCCCAGTGCTAACCACCTTCTTTGGACAGGCTGCATCTCCTCTGAAGTGACCTGTCTGCTGACAGTCAAAGCAAGCCCTACTGTCCAAGAGATTTTTTAACCCTGGGTCTCCCTGTCTCTGCTTGTCAGAGTGGGAGTGGGATTTACTCTCCTCCTTCTTAGGGTTCTGGGGTACAGAGGGAGTCTCTGTGGTGGGCTTACCACCTCCCTCCTTAGGTTTTTGGGGACCTGTCCCCCCCTTCTTGGAGTCTCCCCCCTGGGACTTGACAACCACCCTGGTTCTCAACCACTCATCAGCTGCCTGCCCTAGCTCTCTAGGGTTGGTCTGCTTAGAGTCCACTAGATGCTGGCGTAACCTTTCTTGGGTACAATTGGTCAAGATGTGCTCTCTCATGATCAGATTGTATAACCCCTCATAAGTATCTACTTTGTTACCAATAATCCAGCCCTCTAGTGCCTTTAGTGAAATGTCCACAAAGTCAACCCAAGACTGGGTACTGACCTTCTGGGTGTCCCTGAACTTCATTCTATATTGCTCTGGGGTCAGACCAAACTTCTTGGCTAAGCACCTCTTCATACTAGGGTATGAATCTGCCTCCTCCCCCCTCAAGGTCAGAAGCCTATCCCTCCCTGAGTTGGGGACCAACTCCCACAAAAGGGAACCCCAGTATTGAGGCCTAACCCTTCTCATTTGGAGTGCCCTCTCAAAGGCCCCCAGCCACTTATCTATGTCATCCCCCTCTACATAGGCAGTAACCACCCCTTTGGGTAATCTGGGGCAAACTCCCCCACCCATGGACACCTCAGCTTCTTTATCGCTGCTTCCATCTCTTTTCTCTTTGTATGCCCACTTTTTCTTTTCTAGGGCCAGCTTCTCTGCTTCCAAAGCTATGTATGCTAGCTGGGCTTCCAGCTCTCTTTCTCTGATGGATGGATTCTCTCCTCCTGAAGGGACCCCCTTCCCACCACTAGCTTTGGATCTGCCCCTAGTGACTGTGTTTACTGAGGACCGTTCTTCCTCATCCTCACTTAGGTTTAGATGCCTTCCCTCCCCTGAGTGGTTAGAGCTTGCATCCTCCCTTCTTTCTCCCTCCTCTGGAGCTTCTTCTGACTCTACCTCTTGGGCCTCAGCCCATGCTGTCAGGGATGTGATCAGGATTTGCTTCCTGAGATCAGTGGTTGCAGGCAACCCTCTTTCAATACACAACCCCCTAAGCTGGACTACTGTCAGTGTGGGTAGGCTAGCCAGATCAAGCTCCATGGTTCCCTAGTTTTGTGTCAACAAAAACTTTTTGCAAAAATTGGAAACAAGAATTTAGAAAAATTACAAAAATTCAATAATTGAAATTAATCCAAATTAAAAATTAAAACATTTTTTGCACTAGGACAATTTAAAGGATTTTTAATTTGTTTTACCTAAAACTGTAACGTGATATTGAACACAAGTACAGGATCCCGTCGCTGCTTCCAATTATGTTGGAAAATGGGTTATTGGTAGGGCAGGTAGGTACCTACACCTAGCAACAAGCCACTAACCTCCACATAGGTACAGTTAGGTCTCAGTAAATTAATCCCAGCTCAACCCTTGGTAGCTTGGCAACGAGCGTCAAGGCTTAACTTAGGAGACAAAGGGGGTTATTCTAACTTTGGAGGAGTGTTAATCCGTCCCAAAAGTGACGGTAAAGTGACGGATATACCACCAGCCGTATTACGAGTTCCATAGGATATAATGGACTCGTAATACGGCTGGTGGTAAATCCGTCACTTTTCCGTCACTTTTGGGATGGATTAACCCCTCCTCCATAGTTAGAATAACCCCCAAAGTGTAAAGCATTCAAATATCACAAAACAGTAATTAAATAAAACACAGGAAACAGTTTAAAAATCCAAAACCAATTTATAAAAATAGTTTATATTTTTATCTTTAAAATGACACAAAAACGATTAAAATCGGTTCAGGGGAACCGGAGATATGAATTTTTAAAGAATTATTACTTTTCTAGCGCTTAGAAACAAAAAGCGCCAATCGGGTCATCTGGTTGCACCTCGACCGGGGCAAAGTCAAACTTTCAGGCCGACCGCGATGGAGCCCTGCTCGGCTACAGGTCGCGGGAGGCCTCGGTTAAAAAGTTACCTTCTGACTTAGTCTTTATTTTGAAGTTTTTCTTCACCGGGACGAACCTGCCAGTTGAATCCGACCTCCTGGAGCCCTTGTCCGGATACGCGATGTGGGTTTCCTCGGTGGAGACTTTTACCTTCGGACTTAGTCGTTTTTCCGAGATGAAAATCCTTCGACCGGGGTAAACCTGGATCTTGATCCGACGTCCATGAAGCCCTTCTCGGATACGATGGCTGGGAGGTCCCGGTCAACTTTTTACGTTCGGACTTAGGGGGTGATTCTGACTATGGCGGACGGCGGAGGCCGTCTGCCATAGTACCGCCGCCAAATGACCGCACCGCGGTCAAAAGACCGCGGCGGCCATTCAGACATTTCCTCTGGGCCGGCGGGCGCTCTCCAAAAGAGCGCCCGCCGGCCCAGAGGAAATGCCCCTGCAACGAGGACGCCGGCTCAGAATTGAGCCGGCGTAGTTGCAGGGGTGCGACAGGTGCAGTTGCACCCGTCGCGTATTTCAGTGTCTGCAAGGCAGACACTGAAATACTTTGCGGGGCCCTCTTACGGGGGCCCCTGCCGTGCCCATGCCATTGGCATGGGCACGGCAGGGGCCCCCAGGGGCCCCGCGGCACCCCCTACCGCCATCCTGTTCATGGCGGGTTTCCCGCCATGAACAGGATGGCGGTAGGGGCTGTCAGAATCCTCATGGCAGCGGAGCGCGCTCCGCCGCCATGAAGGATTCCCCCGAGCAGCGGTAAGTCGGCGGGAGCCCGCCGACTTGCCGCTTCTGACCGCGGCTGAACCGCCGCGGTCAGAATGCTCGTGGGAGCACCGCCAGCCTGTTGGCGGTGCTCCTGTGGTCAGTGGCCCTGGCGGCCACCGGCCGCCAGGGTCAGAATGACCCCCTTAGTCTCTTTTTTGGATGTTTGTCTTTACCGGGACGAACCACGAAGTCAGGCCGGGTCGCGGTTGAGGCAAGCCGGCTAGAATTTCCGCGGCGGGTCGGTCCCTCTCTGGAGCTTTTTTCCAAAAATTCTCAAATCTTTTCCAAACTTCTGGGGCTTCACCCAGATGTTCTTTTAAGGTTCTTTTGGGGTCCACAGCTCACCCCAAGGGTCCAGAAGTTCTGTGATGGTCCTTGGGGGGTGCGGACTTCAACTCCCAGAATGCACCTGGCGCAAACTCCTTTTTGGCCACTGGACAGGGGTCAGCTGGTCGCTTTCTTCAGGAGTTGGTGCAGGGGACTCTGGTTTAGCAATTTTTCACCTGTAGCAAACAGGGAGTCCCTCCTTGAACCAGTTGAAGCCAGGCAAAGTCCTTCTTGTGGTGAAGCCCAAGTGTGCAGCTGGTGCAGTCCTTCTGAGTGCAGGGTCCAGGTGCAGGCCAGGGGTCCAGCAGGGCAGTCCTTCTTCTTCTTTAGTTCCTTTCTTGTTGAATTCTGGAGGGGATCTGAGGCGTGGGTGCAGGTCTGCCAGTTTTATCCTTGCTCCTGGGTGAAAAGCAGGGGGGCCCTGGTTCTCCAATCAGGGACAGGGTCGTCCCCCTGTGATGACCACTTCCTGGGAAGTGTGGCAAAAATCCATCCCAGAAGGCAACAGTCTCTAAAAATCCAACATGGATGAATCTGATTTTTGGAGGTTACATCTGGCTGAGCCCACCCACTGGTGTGGCTAAAAATCATAAACACACCCCTCTCCTGCCCTCTCCTAATCTAATCAAGGGGGCACCTAATTGTCTGGGGTTGCAGGATGTGGGGGTGTTGCTGGGTGCTGCAAATGTCCTTCTCTGCCTTTGAAGACCAGTTTGGCAACCCTCCCCCTTCCTGCCTCACCATCTGCTGAGGGGAGATTCTCTCCCCCAAGCACATTCCTTTGTGTGAAGCCAGGCCACTTCACACCTAATCAAGGCAGCCTGGCAGAAGCTGCTGCAGGCTGGCCAATCAGAGCACAGCAGCAAAAACAATGCAGAGCTGAAATTGGCAACTTTTTAGGTAAAGTCTAAACTTTTTACCTGGACAAGTTATATTAAATTCAACAACTGGAAGTTGTGGGATTTATTACAACAATCAATTTGATACCAAATTCTTGGTATGTAACATTTAAGGAGACTTTAAAATTTAAAATAAAGTCTGCCCATTCTAGCCTATGAAGGCCATTTACTTCAATGAGGGAAAAACGAATTTGGCTGTTTTTACCTCACCAGGGCTTATAAATCTATTTTTATAAAGTCCCTGCTTATAGTTACATGGCACCCAGCCCTAGGGGCACATAGGGCACACCTTAGGGGTGACTTATATGTAAAAATAAGGTAGTTTAAGACTTTGGAAGTACCTTTAATTCCAAAGTCGAATTTGCATATAACTTTAATTTAAAAGCAGCCAGCAAGGCAGGCTTACTTTTAAAATGACACTGGGCACCTCAGCAATGCACCTAGGTGTGCACCACCTATGCTGTGGTCCCTAAACCTACATGCCCTACCATATACTAGGGACTTATAGGTAGGTTAACTTAGCCAATTATAATTAGCCTAATTTGCATATCCATTTTACACAGAGCACAGGCCCTGGGACTGGTTAGCAGTACCCAGGGCACCATCAAAGTCAGGAAAACAACAGCAAAAAGAGGAAAATGGGGGCAAAAAGTTATGGGGCCTCTGCAATCAGCCCTGTTTTCTCACATTCCCCAACCCCCTTCTCAGCACCTTGAGACCCTAGCGGGTGAGTAGCGTGCATAACAAATGATTGATTGATTGTACTGTAAAGGTATGCTTCCAGTACAAATCCTGTGCTAGGCTGCACACAGAAACCTCTGCACCATGTTGCATTGGGAATGGCACCCTGTTTATGTGCTGGCACATGCAATGAAAACAGCAGCAGGACAATTTTGGTGAAAATGACCATGCGCTGTCTTCCTACCTGAGCAACGCATTGCTGCATGCCTGGTTACTGTGTAGTGTTGAATGAAAAACTAGGAAATCTAGGTCTTGGTCTTAAATTCAGATCCAACTTTGCTTAACAATTTTTTAGAAATCAATCATATTCTTATCAACTGATCCTTAAAAGTTGTACTTTCTGCCCTCATGGTTGGGTGACACAAAAAGCAGTCTCCAAAGCACAAATTTGTGAGGCTTGTGCTTCAGCAACAAAAAAACCTCTACCCCACATCTGTATCAGCTTTTAGAATTGTCTCAATATGCTATATGGGGATAAATCTAGTTATTCCTCTGCCTCAGTGGCCAGAATAACATCTATATACACAAATGACTTTAGTAAATGCCTCTCCGTCTGCTTACTTAGTTTGTCTTTATTGAATGGTTTTGTGAAAACACAACAAAGTCATTATCAAGCTTTGGCAGACGTCTAACACTAACAAACTCTGGATATGTGCCTGGGTAAATAAACAATGGTTTTCTTCAATTGTTCTGTTTGCTTACATTTTATGCAGTTTTCTTTGGTTGTTCTTTTTTGACAAGCCTTCTCTTGAAGCACTGATGTATGTCTTGCCTGTAGACTTCAAATGTCTTTTAAGAAATCTGCACCATCTGTACTCTGTGGGTACAGACGTCCCTTTGAAGGCGGGTGAAGAGAATGACTACACCCTCCTGTAAGGGGATGTATGGATGGGGGGGTCCATGGGTCCCTCTTTCTCCCCTCCAGAGGGGTGTATTTATGAGGCACCCTGCAAGTGTGCCACCTTTTTTGTGGTGCACTTTCAGTGTGGCTCCTAAAGGCATATTTGATGCTAAGTCTGCATCCAAAGAATGGCACAGACACAGATGCAAACTAGGGATGTGGCCCCATGCAAATGAGAGAACACTCGCTTAAGATAGCGCTGGGGTAACATGTGTGCACCAATGCCCTCTGTTTTACATAAAGGACGCATAAGTGTCTGCAGCCCTTTCTGCTATACAATTGTGCCCTGTGGCATACAAAGCGGGTGCACATGCCCTTTTCATCCCAGGGCATAATGTATAATGTGCCCCTTGTAAGATATAATCTAGTCTCCAATTCAGTATTTGTTTTCCCCACATATTTCTGTTAAATTAAAAATTATTCTTCAAGCCTTCTAATTTTGGTTGTTTCAGATCTGCAAAATATTAATACCATTGACTCACTGTAATCTGTGCATGTGAATGATATGTTTGTTTTCTCTCAGGCAACATTATGGTGGTATCCACAGCTGCAGAGTAGTTTTTCTAGTCATCACTGAATGGTTGAGTAGTGCTGGCAAAAAGAAGTGCAGTTTGAAAGAGCTGAAGACTAGAAAGGAGTATGGGAGAGTGAACGGGGCAGTTTGGAAGGAGAGGAATGAGCTGAAACAGGAAAGGAGTATGGGAGAGGCAAGTTTGAAAGGTCTTGCATTAGAGAAAGAGCTTAAGACTGGGAAGGCGAATGGGTGGGTGAAGGGCCGTTTAAAAGGAGTTGCAATAGAGAGGGAGCTGAAGACTGGAAATGAGAGTGGAAGAGTGACAGAGGCAAATTTGACCCATCAGTTTTCCAAATTAAGCAGAATAAATGGGTACCGTCCAACAATACTGACAGGTGAGTCAGTGGAAAAGGTAGAATATTTAAGAGGGTGGTGAATGTTTACCTCCTAGAAAGCCAAAGTCACTTAGTATGACAATGAAGGGATAATATTTGTCATATTTAGAATCATAAATAGTTATGCTAATGGATAGGGGTCTGATGTATCAAAAAGCTTGTGATCCAGAGATAAAGCATATTGAGGAGCTGAAGCCACATCAAATGCTGCATCAGACATTATACAATGAACTGGTTTATTTACTCAAAATTGCAATTGTTATTGTTCAAGGCTGAACTGGTAGCCAACTGTCAGAATCCTAGGAGATATTAATAGAAACTAAAATATTTGCAAGCAAGACACTCATACAGAATGATGTCTGCAAGGAAAGGCCTTTTTTGACTCCACATTTTTGGACTGATGCTGCTGTGTTTTTTGACACTGAGAGTGCACTGAGGCTGCTAACCAGACCTCAGTGCAAATGTTCTGACCCTATACAAATTGCTTGTTGAACTGGATACACCCCAGTGGCAAGGCCTGACTTACTTATAGGTCCCTAGTATATTGTACCTAGGGCATGTAAGACAGAGGGCCTCATTACGAGTACGGCGGCCTTCAGACCGCCACACTCGTGGTGGTGGTCAGTACCGCTGCTGTTCCATGGGCCAATCCCCACACCAAAACCCCGGCAGTTAGTCTGCCAGCACCGCCAGGATTTGTGATCCTGGTGGCCTGGCAGTGGCGGAGATCGCAATCTGCCAGCCTTTTCATGGCAGTAGCACAGCCATGAAAAGGCTGGCAGAGAACAGGTGCCACAGGGGGTTCCCCTGAACTGCTCATGCAATTGGCATGGGCAGTGCAGGCCTCCCCCCTCCAAGCACCGTTGCAATGTTTACTGTCTGCTTTGCCCTGCGGGCTACTACATTGCCTCCAGGTCAATTACGAGCCGGAGACAATGCTGTAGCCTGTTTCCTGCTAGGCTAGTAGGCGGAAACTGTGTTTTCCCCTAAAAACTCTGGTGGGGTGTTCGCCGTAAAGGGGGCGGCCACCCTGTCGGGAGTTTGGCAAACAGGCTTTCCTGCCCACCAAACTCTTAATTAGGCCAATCAGGGATGAGGCACTGTTTGTGCCACCTTTTGTGTGACAGAGTACAAAGTGGCACCCAGCCTGCTACTGCAGACTGGATGGACAGTGTTTTTACTGCCAGTTCAACATTGTCACTTAAACCAATGGCAAAGCCACCTTATCCCATAACATCAACCTATGGCATGGAGCCGCATTTTGGTAAGTAAGACATATATTTTTGATATGTACTAACAGCAACACTGTTGTTTTGCTGTGGATACAATCAGTAGTCCCATTGGCTAACACCGGGTACTTGTAGAAACCCCAACCCAGCTCACCCCCAAACTGGTTCTACTGTGAGCGGGTAGCCTTCTGGTAGCCAGAACTCGTGGGTGGGCTACCAAGATCATAAAGACCAAGAAAGGGTCATGCCATCTTGAAAGGGGCAAGAATGTGGCACTTTGGGATAGCCAGATGCCACACATCATAGAAACTTTGTCATTAGGTAGGAGGGGACCCAGTAGCCCACTGACTAGTGACCATGTGGTCCCCTCAGGGTCCTTTCCTGGGATAAATCTGGCACCCCTGGCCCTCATATCACACTGGAATCAAAAAGAGGAATGAAGAAGAAGGCCCAGCTGCCCTTGGACCTGCACAAAGAGAGGCTGCACCGTCAGAAGGACTGCACCTGCTGCACATTGGGTTAGCAAAGATTTGACTGTGCCTCTGGCTCCTGGCTCATGGAAAGGATGATTCCAAGCCACAACCTAAAGCAGTGACTCCACGGATCACTCAGCTGTTCTCCTGGAACCAGCTCCGGGGACACAAGAGCTGAAGTTGTGCAAACAGGCAAGCTAGTAGCCACTGCAGCTATCAGTCACCAGGCATCCAAGAAGATAAATCCTAGGTAGTCTGACCCGGGAGTGAAACCAAGGCACATTTTTTCCTACCTAAGGATTTTGAGTGAGAATACCCACAAAGACACCCCCGTCAACCGCACCACAACTGGAGCATGGGTTGGGCATCATTTGCCTGTCTCCGTCCGTATGACGACCACTTCATTATCATCCATGGTGGCTGCCCTGCACAGTTTGGATATTGCTTCAAGAGGCCAGGTAAGTGTTCACTCTGACCCCTAGACCTCTGTCCTGCTGGAACTAGTGACCTAACCCGGGCTAGGGTAGCCAATCTAACTATTTCAAACTTTTCAAAAGTTTCCAAAGTTTTTGTTGACCAATGCGGTTGCATTTAAAAGTGATAAAACTTTCTAAAATCTGTGTCTCCGGAACCCTCTGGTGGATTTTGTTCATCAAGGTCTCTACAAGTTCATAAAAGTATAATCTATGTTCATAAAGTGGTGTTCTATTCTCTTTCGTGTGTCATTGCTTACTTATTTTGTTGTTTGGTGCAGGTAAGTGCTTTACACATAGTTCCTTTGCCAAGTTGCTTGCAGCCACAGCTACTCAGGGTTAAGCTGGAGGTTATCTAAACAAGTCTGACTGAGCCCAAGATGGTATTTGTGAGTGTACTTCACAATAAGACCCCACAGCCATATCATATAGTACACCCAAATCCTCACCATGTCTGTTTCTGAAGGATAAATAACATGAATGATCGGACTGCTGTAAACTATGTAACCTATGTAATTATGAAAACCTAAATTCAAAGCAATTTCAAATATTTTGTACATAATTATTCTAGTTAAGACATAAGTGGAGCTCAAACCACCTATTGCATGGTTTCGACCCTAATTCTTGAATATTATTTGAGGGATGTATGGTCATATTTCTGTCTAGTCCATAAACAGCACTTAGATGAGTATAGCTGTTCATGTTTCATCCCAGCATTGAATAGTTCCAATTGAAACAGATTCAGGTCAACTGAGCCTAGGGAAACCAAGAGTGTGATGAACATTCTCCCTATAATTACCACATTGCACTGAACTGGTTAAACAAGTATTGTCAAGGTGCCTCTTTAGTTACAGGCAAATGTAGGCATTTAATAACACATCAAGCATGACTATGTCACTCACCCTTCCTCACCTGCTTCCATTCGTACATCTACTAACTCATTCTTTCTTTGACCCACTTATTCATCCACAGTAAACAAAAACTCACACAAAATCAATAAACAAACAATAAAAAAAAGAAAAGAATAGAAAAAGAAAACATGTCTCTGCTCAAACATGACAGGTGTATGCTTGTAAAAAAAAGTAAAAGTAAGCATAATAGAATTCGTCCATCTTGCAATTGTATTGTATGAGAAGTATAATTGTTTTAAATTTTCAACATGGCTGCCACATTTAGATGCAACATGATGGGCATCTTGGAACTGTAAAAGCAATGCTGCAATATTGACAATACAAGGACAATAAGGCCACCTAGGTAGGAAGCCGTGGCCATGTCGGATACAGCACACTTCTGATTAAATGAGTAGCAAGAGAGCAGTCTAGTATCACTGCCATGGGATCTGTGGTATGCTCTAAAAAACACAAATAAAAATAGAGAAAAAAGAAACAAAAGAGACATATTACAGGATAAATCCAGTGCTTAATTTGTGCTTGTTGTTTCCGGTGCATGGCACCGGCATTTATTTTTGAGGGCCGGCGCTTATTCTTCTGCCTCAAGCATTTGCTGCGAGCAAAAGACACATATGGGAAAGGCAGAGGAAGGGAAAAACGATAAAGCGTCACAAAGAGAGGAAGGAGAAAGCTGCAAGAGTGAGATGAAGAGGCAGGGAAAGGCTGCAATGGATTAAAGAGGCCTGAGATGACTTTAGGATTACGCTACCTCAGTATTCCATGCTCGCATATTTAATTGCCCCAGCTGCATGTTTCAGAGGAGAGCTTTGGGCACCAGCACCTTTTTATTTATAAATTAAGCACTGGATAAATCTGAACAGCAGGAGCCCCCACACTGAATCTAAAGTGCACTGATTTTCAGGCGTGTTATCAGGGAAATTACCATCACTCACTGAACAAACAAGCCTAGAGTGATGCACGTTGTAATATATGAAAACAGAGTGAGAATAACAGTTGAACAGGCCAGTGGTAGAAGCGGTCTGAGCCAAAGCCCCACACTATTTGCACATGTTTCATATATACATGTGTATATGTATTTTTAATGGCTGAATGAAACCTGTCAGTATTTTGTGGGAGGGGACAGCATGAATTATCAAAGTCCCAATCTTCTTCCTCCAGGATTTGTTAAAGGGAGCAATAAACATCAAAACAATGCCAATTAAGGGGATCTGTGAGATTCCATTTAACATGTTACAAAATGCCTATCTACAGGCTTCCACGTAGCGGAACAAAAATCAACACTCAAAAGCATATTGGCAGTAACAAACAGTTTTGTAATAGATAAGGGAATCCTACTTCATTCGTTGTTATATTTCATAGTACACAGATCAGACATATGGCATCTGACATAGACTTCTCCAATAAAACCTACAGCCTTCATATCTGACTTGTCACCATAAACAATTCAGGCTGCTACATTGAGCATCCATATCCCACAAGGCAGCTATGAGTCAAACAATTATTATACTATGAATTCGTGGAAAAATACAGCTGTCAACAAGGAGGACAAAACAAGGCTACAAAAGGAGGGTTTGTAAGTGCAACAACAGTGACTAAAGCATTTTAAGGGATCACATCTCAGCCAACAGTATACCCAAGGCACAATTAATGTGCAAGGTATGACCATGGGTTTTCATCATTTAACCCATGGGTATGCTTCCCTAATTTAAACACCCAACGCTGTTCAATCTCAAAAAGGGATCACTTCCCAACAGTCTAGGGGAGTCAGTCTGCCGGTCTGACGAGGAGCATGCCCAGTAATGAAGCATGACATCCAACTGGATTTGTGAGGGCTCTTGCTTCTAACAGAAGGGTTCCCCCTGTGTTCACTTGCTTTATTCTTTTTGGAACAGTGTATAATTTTTTTGTCTTATAGAGTATCTTTGGGAGACTATACATTAAACTCCCTGTCCCCGTTTGTGTAATATATAGAGTACATCAGCCTTGCTGTGGGAATTCTTCATTTTTGAAGTATTAGGCTGTAGACGCAGGAGTTTTCCTAATATGGATGACTTCCAGGGTCTAAGTTTTGATGATGATGTGGTGTCTGCAATTTTACAGACCCCTTCTATTCTTGGTAGTGATGGATCTAGCCCCTCATGGAGTCTCAAGGAAGATTGGGATAAACTGTCTTCCTTGAAACGGGACTTGATTAAGACTATTATGCATGGTGCTATCATGGCGGAATACTTGAGGGGTAATATTGCCCCCAATGGTTTACTTGTATCTAACATCCCTAGAATTTTTTTATAAGATCTGGCTTTTAGGAAAGTCTGGGCACAGATTGCCTGGAAGTGTACAAGAGACTGGCTGCTCCTGATTATTAACACAGCTAAGCTTATAGCTGAATCTATGACCATCCAAATCAATTTGGTAGAAAGCACACTGATACAACCATCACATTGGCAGCATTTCAGAGCCGCCTCACTGAAATCAATACAGAACTCAACGAAACAAAAGAATTCCTGACACAACAAAAGATTACTAAGTTGCAGAAAGACATTCACAAGTTCAGTAGAGAAAAAGTTTACCCATACATCAAGGAAGATTTTGAGGCCGATACTCAGTCACGTTCCTCAGACGAGATGAGTCGACTTCTTCCACCAAGAAGCCACGAAATTATAGTCACAGCTCTTCCTCGGATGGGTGGAGTACTGATGATAACATGCCTCAACCATATTTCAATTTCCCACAGTACCCCATCAACCAGCCAATGGCTTGGCAGCCACCCTATCCTTTTTTCCAACCTCACCCCATGATGCCATATATGCCTTTTTTAGGCCACGGCTGGGGCAGAGGAAGAGGCAGAAGGAGAGGAAGAGGAAGAGGCAGACGTGTACATTGGGCCAGGGAGGAACCTCAGATGGTGACCTGGAGCCAAGCCAAAGACCAGCCACTGAGAACTTAGTGGTTAATTTATCCACGAGGTATCTTGCCGCCGATGAGACAAATGCGCTTCACAAAGGCTTGGGTTTTGTGCCTACCCCCAAAGAGGATTTTTTCGACTCAACTGTGAACTTTCACAATTCTTTAGAAAAATCCAGTTACATTTCTTTTTTAAAGATAAACTGGCAGATTCCCAGCATGAGGATTCTGGTTTAAAAAAACATCATCCATTGTCCCTCCTTCACCATCCATGCCATGTGAAGTTCTTGCCTTTGAAAAAGCAGTGATGTCTGACCTTAGCAAACTATGTCCAAAACACTCCTTTATTAACATTCCTACTAAAGAGAGGAATACTTTGAAAGCCTTGGCACTTGACAGGACTATTGTCATTAAACAAACTTATAAGGGTGGTGCCATTGCCATCAGATAATTACAGACAGGAGTGTATTTGCCTTTTAAGTGACACCATGTACTATGCCCCTATTGCACGAGATCCCACAGAGAGGTTACAGATCCGGATAAGGAGTATGATTGAGGAAGCCCGTGGTAACCTTTGGATCTCTCAAAAAGAGGCAGAATTTTTGGACACAGCTCACCTACGAACTCCGTACTTTTACTGCCTCCCTAAGATACATAAGGGAAAGGCTCCTCCTCCCGGATGCCCCATAGTGTCTGGGATTGGTTTTATTTTAGAACCCCTTTCGGTGTTCTGTGACCATTTTTTACAACCACTAGTAAAGGATTCCATCACTTATTTAAAAGATACAAAGGATGTTTTGAATCTGATTGAGTCAATCAATGCTACGGTTGAGGTCCACGCACTCATAACACTTGATGTAGAAGCCCTCTATACCAATACACCCCAGGAAGCTACATTGCGAGTAGTTGAGAATGCCCTCCTTGAGGGTACCTGGAGTTACCCTACACCGGTTGACTTCATTCTGCAGTGCGCTACATTAGGCATGACTGAAACATTTTTTCAATTTGAGGATTTATTTTTTCAGCAGATCCGGGGTACTTCAATGGGGAGTACCTTTGCACCAAGTCTGGCTTGTCTGTATATGTATGATTTTGAGAAACATCATATACTCCCCATCTCCAATCCTTTTCACAAGAACATTAAACTGTGGCGACGCTACATTGATGATATTTTCATTGTCTGGCAAGGATCCTTAGGAGATGTCAATCCCTTTATCCTATGGATCAACACCCTTGATCCTTTCTTAAAATTCACTTCCTAAAGGCAAACTGATTACACATACTTACCATAAGACTACAGATTGTAACAGTTTGTTGCTCTATGAGAGTCACCACCCAAAGTCTTTCTGTGACAATTTACCTTATGGGCAATTCTTGCGACTATGTCGTAATTGTAGTACAACACAGTTGTGTGAGTCTCAAGCGAGTGACCTTAAGGCTAAACTGTGTGAGAGATATTACCCTCTTCACACTGTTAACACTGCCCGTAAAAGGGAAAGGAATAATAACAGAGACGCATTATTAATGGCCCCCATGAAGGATCCTGACTCCCGTCTGACTTGTGTTTCACCATGCACTCCTTTGTCTAACACCATTAAGAAGTTGATCAACAAGAGATGGTCTATCCTAGTAAGTGGAGGTGAATACATTCCAAAACCTTTGTTTGCATTTAAGAGAACAACCAATATCAAAGACATGTTGGTCCACACTCGGCCACTGAGAAACCAAGAGACCTCTAAACAAAGTACTCTTTGGAATCTTCCCCCCGTTTCAGCCCATTATCCATGTGTAACATTTGTCCACTGACTAGACATCTGGACACTCTTGACCTGGCACCAATAGTAACTGGCATCTCATCAAACACGCTAATTGTAACACACGTAATTGTATTTATGTGATTACCTGCCCGTGTGACGTATGCTACATCGGCATGACTACCAGACCAGTTAAAATCAGGATTAACGAGCACCGGAGTAACATTAGGTGTGGCCGTGCCACCACAAAACTGAGTGTACACTTCTCTGAGTTGCACCATGGACCTGACTATTTGTGGTGGGTAGTTCTGGACTCCCCTAGACTTTTAGGAAGTGATTCAAGGGCCCTTTTTGAGATTGAACAGCGTTGGGTGTTTAAATTAGGGACGCATACCCATGGGTTAAATGATGAAATCCCATGGTCATACCTTGCACATTAATTGTGCCTTGGGTATACTGTTGGCTAAGATGTGATCCCTTAAATCGCTTTATTCACTGTTGTTGCACTTACACACCCTCATTTTGTAGCCTTGTTTTGCCCTCCTTTTGCTCAAGTATCTGTTAAAACGATGGTGAAGTGTGTGCTTCCTTTTTTGTTAGCACACACACTAATACCTGGCACAATGTACTGTTACTATATTATTTTATATATTTTTTGCTTGCTTCCAAATAATGCTGGCTGTTCTGTGTTATTCATTCAGTACTGATGTTGGACTGTAGCTGCCTCTAATGAGTCCTACTTCTGTTTCTATGGCACTCGAGTAGAGGGAACCTTCCCCCTCAGTGTCTGTTTTCTGTTTTGGCAACTCCTTACCACGTGATGATGGAGCTCCAATCAGTGCTCGACTGAGTGGACCCGACTTCTGGGGTACGACGTTTCTTTAACGCTGCTGATCATATTTCTGTTACATAAGCAGGAACACTGCCCTGGGGTAGGTCCTCGGTGAAAGACTGGTGGTGCAACTACCGGCTTGCGGATGCAAGCTTTTCTTCCTTTTACATTTTCTTTTATATATTTTTTCCGCATTACCTAGATTGCCAGTCCCTGAATTGGCCTGTGATATAGTAAACGCAACACTCCTTGTTTTCCTGCACCCTAGCTATGAATACTAGGTGAGTGCTTTTTTGCATGTTAGACCCATAGGACGTCTCTCCCGGCCACAGGGTAATGAGCTGCCTTGAGGATTCTTGATAACATGTGACACAGCCAAAGGACTGGATATTTACTCTAATTCGAGGATTCTTAATTCTAACTCCAGTTTTTTGGGATTGAGTATTTATGCATTTATTGACCATGCTTGATACATAAAAAGGCCATTGCGGTTCCTCTAAATACTATGCCCATTTAATTAAAAAAAATGATCTCTTTAGCCATCTGTATCTTTTCCCTGCTGACTCTGTTTTGTATCTTTTTAGCAATCACACCTGTCTGTGGCCTGTATACCTAGGGTGCCATATTCTTAAATTGGGATGGTAAGCCAATAATTTGTCATCTTTCCACACTATCACTAAGCAAACCATCACTTTTGTTCACTGAAAAACGGTGCACCATGGCATAAGTTAGCGACAATAGTGTCAAGATTTGTTTTATGCTATTGTTGTACTTTGCAGGATTAACACCAGAAAGTTGGAGCCAATCCCCCAAACTAGGTCCATTCTAAATAATAGTGTGCCTCCTTTTAATGCCTGCTCTGTGCAGGCGTTAAAAAATGGTGCAAAAATGGCACAGTGGGATCTCATAGATTTCATTGTGCCATTTTTGTGGTCCCCCTAACAGGAGAACTGCACCAAACCAAACAAAGAAACTCTTCACAATCGTCAGAGTTTGCCTGCCCATCAGCCATCGAAAACTCCTTCCCCCTCACAAGAAAGCTGCAATGCCTTTGCCGATCACTTGCACAAGATAGAAACCATCTACATTAACTTCTATCCCCAATCTTCTGACCTCCCCAGCATCCCATCAACCTCCAATGCCGACCACCCACTCACTGCTTGGGGACAACTCAGCACACCGAACACAATCACACTCAAGAGCTCCATCCACTCTGGAGTACCCATCGACCCCTCCCCCCACAGGAACCTCAACTTCAGAAGAAATAAGAACAGCCACCACCTCACCATCATACTCAGGCCCATATTTATACTTTTTTTGCGCCGCATTTGCGTCACTTTTTGACGCAAAAGTGACGCAAACTTGCAAAATACAATTGTATTTTGTAACTTTGCGCCGTTTTTGCGTTAAAAAGTGGCGCAAATGCGGCGCCAAAAAAGTTTAAATAAGGGCCTCAATGTCTCATTAACCATGGCCTCTTTTCCAGAAGTATGGAAATAAGCAGAGATCAGACCTCCCCAGCATCCCATCAACCTCCAATGCCAACCACCCACTCACTGCTTGGGGACAACTCAGCACACCGAACACAATCACACTCAAGAGCTCCATCCACTCTGGAGTACCCATCGACCCCTCCCCCCACAGGAACCCCAACTTCAGAAGAAATAAGAACAGCCACCACCTCACCATCATACTCAATGTCTCATTAACCATGGCCTCTTTTCCAGAAGTATGGAAATAAGCAGAGATCAGACCTCTCCTCAAGATGCCGTCCGCAGACCCCTGCAAGTCTCCATAATTACCGCCCAATCTCCATGCTCCCATTTCCCACCAAAGTCCTGGAGATGGTCATCAAGCTGCAATTCACCTAATACCTGGAGAGAAACAGTCTGCCAGACCCATCCCAATCAGGCTTCAGGACAAATCACTGCACTGAAACAGCTCTGCATGTCACAACAGATGACATCCACACCCTGCTCAACAGAGGAGAAGCAGCTGCCCTGATACTGCTTGACCTCTCTGCCATCTTTGACACCATCTCCCACCACATACTGATCAACTGACTATGCCAGATTAGGATCACAGATGATGCGCTCAGATGGATGGCATCCTTCTTCACGGGACTCACCCAGAGTGTCTGCCTCCCCCCTTCACCTCACAGGTCAGGCACACCATCTGTGGAATTCTCCAAGGCTCCTCCCTAAGCCCAATGCTCTTTAATGTCTACATGACTCCACTCGCAGAAATTGTGAGATCACACAATATCAACATCATCTCCTGCGCTGACAACATGCAGCTCGTCCTCTTGCTCTCAACAGACCCCACAAAGGCAAAGATCAAGTTCTAAAACTGTATGAAGTCAGTATCCGTCTAGATGAAGGAAATCTGCCTGAAGCTCAACATGGACAAAACGGAGGTTCTGACATTCAGCAGACACTCAACCCTCTGGAAAGACTCCTGGTGGTCAGCAGAGCTCGGACTCCCCCCAACACCGAATGATCACACCTGCAACCTTGGCATAATTCTTGACAGTGAACTGCCCATGAGTGCCAGGTCCATGCCACTTCCTCAGCCTACTTCCACACACTTTGCAAGCTCCGCAAGATCTTTAATTGGCTCTCCATCTGCATGAGGAAGATAGTGACGCAGGCCCTCATTACAGCCAACTGGACTATAGCAACACACTCTACACAGGCACCACCACTGAAGTCATGGAAAGGCTCCAAATGATCCAGAACACAGCTGCCAGACTGATCCTCAACCTTCCCAAGAGAACCCACATCACCTTCCATTCGCTTCGATTAAAAAAAGATGCAACTTCAAGCTCCTGATTCATGTCTACAAAGCCCTCCATAACTAAGGACCCGCCTACCTGAACCACAGCCTTCACCTCCACCAACTGACCAGGAACCTTTGCTCGACACACATCGCCCATGAATATGCCGTTGCCACCCCGGAGGACGCTCCTTCTCCCACCTTGCTGCCAAAGCCTGAAACTCCCTCCCCCTCACCCTCTGAACCGCACCCTCATTGACCCACTTCAGAAAGGGACTGAAAACCTGGCTTTTCGAATAAACACCTACAGCAAGTGCCTGGATACCCACTGAGGTGACAACCATGCTACACAAATAACACCTGATTGATGGATTGCTTTATTAATAAGGCAGGCCTACTGTCTTTGTCGTACATTTCCCCAGTAAACAGATCAGGCCTATTGCCTGCTTCACTGGCTTCAGTGGCTTATCTCTATAAACAAATCAGTTGCCCTGTGCAAAAGCTTTCCAGCAATGCACAAAGTGCGAAACAAGAACTCCCTTTCAGTGGAAGCACACAACTTCTGGCCAATCAAATGCTGTTGTTAATTCTATAAACATATGGGTGGAGTAATAACTCCTCTCTAAGTAGAACCTTTTAAGGTTCTAAATCTAAGCTCCTTCTAAATGGGAGGGGTTTGGGAAGAGCTACAAGGGTTTTAGGTGGGAGAAGCACAGATCCACAGAACAGTAAGCTTATTCCTATTCACAAACTGCACTTCGAAATTTAAATATATAATGTATATAAATGTAAGTTAATTATCATTGTGTCATTATAAAATATTTAAATGACTTCTTACATTTAAAAATAAATGTAATTTAATTAAAAAATCATTTAAATTATTTTTCTAAATAACGTTTAGTAATTTTAATGCATAAATAAAAAATATAAATATTTTACATCATGTGGGGACTTTTTAAAATTAATCTTTTAAAATATATACTTTAATGAAAAAAAAAAGTTATTAAGATTAAACAAACAAAACCAAGTTACTTAGGAAGTACAGTAATACCCGACAATCGAAGTAGAGGATAAAATGAAAAAAAGCACTTATTATTGCTGAAACATTATGAGCTCAACACATCAACACAAATGGTTCATTCTCTTATGATGTTTCCCAAATCTGGGGTCTATCCCCTTATCACAGGGTGCCTCTAGATCCATTCCATTCCTGCCAAAATGTCTCTCCTTTTCTCAGGCACACCGGCTTTCATGTAGGTGTAATTTTGCCATCATGCACCATTCAATGTCCTCCATTCACTTCATCAGATCCAGGATGGTACCCGTCACCCAGGCCCTAGCCATGTTCCTGCTTGCAACCATTTGTCCAAGACTGCAGAATATCTTGATTCCTTGTTTGTAAGGAAACATCCATGTCCTACTTCTCATGTAATTCTTTTGTGCAGGGAATTACAAACAATTTTTTATAGATAAGGGAAATGGCCGTCTTAGGGATGCTTAACAGAACTCTATCTACTATTGGGGAGAAATGGTCCATAATTGTTGTTTTTGGGCAACAATCCAGAGAGAGCATGCCTGAGATTCAAGTGATGAAGGGCCTCTGATTCAGAAAATCAGTTTTCCTTTTTAAGATCTTCAAAGGGAATAGGTTTCCTCTCATCTCAAACATTGTCTAATACATTGATCCCAATGAGATCCCATTGCTTACAACTCTCCAAGCACTCCACTTCACTAAATAGGTCACTGACCCCTTCCCTGAGTCTCCTTGGTTAAAATGGTAGCCCATCCCAGGTTTTTATTCACTGCTCTCTAAGCCTTCACCCCACCACTGATCGTGAGAGTGCAAGGAGGTTTTTGCTCCAATTTCTATTATGCTAATGAACCATACAAATGACCAAAGGTGACTTCTACCCACAAGACTTTCAGCCATCTGCACGAACTGATGGGAAATACAAAGTGGTTTAAAATCTTCCACAATAAATAAAGATATAAATATGTTGCAATTAAAGGCCTCATCCTTTGGTTGGGTGGTCATGAAACAACATACGCTCCTTCTGGTTAAAGCAAAATTAATAAAAGGATAATCAAGGTCGTGTTGCATGCAGAAGCCGGGACTCCAGGGTAGGTGAGGCCCACCTCGAGTGCTGATGTGCGCATGGGGTTAGGTGCGTGGAATAATGATCCCTCACACTGTTTGGATGCTTGCTCTCCACTGGCAGGGGGAGGTCGCCCACTTACATTCATTAATTCAGCTCCAGCGTCATCAGCCTGAACCAGTGGACACAACCACAGAGGGGTACATTACAAACACCCCTGTTGAGGCCTTCACAAGTGTGTTTATCTACACTGTTGCCCCAGTCTTGCAACATAACATCTCTGCCCCCAATATAAAATGATAACACAAAAGGAGACCACCAAACATATTTTCACCAATTTGTGATAAAAAGGACAGAGGGAAGACAAAAGGTGGATAACGAGACAGAGAGTCAATTTACCAAACACCAGATGGACACTCCTGTGCTGTCATTGTCAGCATAGGCTCAGTGTAGAATGAAGTTGTTCAGCCTCATAGAGACCACAGGACGTGGCCTCAGGGGATATCAGGAATGTCCTTGTCAGTAGTTGTTATCTACGGAAGGAGACAGGGTGTCTCTTTGTCTGGAGATGGGGCTCAGCACACCCAGAGCCGACATCTCCTCTCCGGATCCAGTCTCCGCAGAATTTCCTTGTGGATTTGCCAGGTCGGCGGTGTTGGCCTGGGCCATTCCCCTGACACCATCACCGTCTACCTCTAAGTCCCTTTCCAGGATGTGAAACAGTCCTCTCCAGTGTTGCAGGGGGCGGGTATTGTTTGAAAAACACAATGTTTTGTGTGATCCTCTCCTTACCCCCTGATCGCAGTGATCATGGTGTCCCTCAATCTGGAGGTGGTCCATGACTGTGGTTCAAATGGTAAGCAGAACCTGCTCCCTGGATGTCGATCTTGGACTAGTACAGCATCGTCCACTCTCAACAGATGATGGTGTGATCTTCGTTTAATGCCATTCTGTCATTCTTCTTCTTGTGTCGACTTAGGGCATCAGGCGCCTCCTTCTGCATGGCAGATGGCGTACTCATGTGAGGTATGGTGTCAGCAATATGTAGGTTGATGCACAGTTCATTTGGGGACACCCCCATGATGGTATGAGGAATAAATCAGTATTGCCTCAGGAAAGCATATAGAGCGTACTCCATGTTCCAACCATTCACCAGTGCAATGTGAATTACTTTGTTGGTGGCCCTCATGAAGCGTTCTGCTTCTCCATTTGCTTGGCGCTATCTGGGTGTAGTTTTCAAATGTCCAATATCATGTGACTTCAAATACTGAGCAAACTTCAGACTGGCGAATGGGGGTCCGTTATCTGTTCGGACCTCCCGCATGAGGCTGTGGGTGGCTATGATTTTTTTCTAGCCAAAGGATGGTTTGTCGGGCAGTGAGTGATTCTACAATTGCTACCTCTGGATATTTGGAGAAGTCATCGATCACGACTAGCATGTGGTGGCCATCTGGTGGACTTCCAAAGTCAGCACTGCCAGAATACCAGGCGATAGGGATGATGGTGGACTTGATGATGGGAGCTGGCGGCTCAGGAGACCTTGCTGCCTGGTAAGGGGCATGATCTCCCGACTACAAACCTAATATACTCTCCGACTTCCTCAGCATTCAAGGCTTCTCCAATCGTGGTAGGTCTACCATGTTGCAACAGGTAATCTGCCGGGTTCTGTGCGCCTGGCCGATAGACTACAGAGAAGTCATATTCTTGTAAATGGAGGATCCATTTCTCAATCCATGGCTGTGGTTTTGAAGCTGAGCCGGTGAAGAAGGGAAGTAACGGTTTGTGGTTGATATGGATTGTGAAGTGGTTCCATATAAATAGAGATGAAAATGGCAACAACCCCAGTGGATGGCGATGGCTTCCTTCTCATTGTGGAAGTATTGTTGCTCCGGGTCAGTGAGTGCTTGGCCGGCATAGGTTATAGAAGCCCACTCACTGTTGTCTTGTTTTTGAGACAATACTGCTCCTAGGCCGGTGGGGAGAATCGACAGACAACTCCGACTCCCGGCGAGGGTCAAAGTAAGCCAGCGTTGTGTGCTCTGATATTGCTTGCTTTTTCACTTGGAAGGCATCTTCTAGACATGCCCCCACTTCCACATGGCATTAGCTTTGGTCACTTCACAGAGGGGTTTCATAAGGGCCATCAGGTTTTGGATAAAATGGCAGCAGTAAGTTACCATTCCCAGGAAGTTCCTGACTCCTGTGAAGTTGACTGGAGCCTGGAGACTGGAGCTGATGTTGACTTGACTGAATGTCTCTGACTTTGTCAGGATCAGGTATGACCCCATTCTCCAAGAATCTATGTCTGAAGAAACTGATCTCCTTTTGTAGGAATGCACATTTCATCCAGGGAAGAGTGAGTCTGTTGCCCAGGAGACTGTGGAACACTGGTTGGAGTCTTTTACGGTGTTGATCTAGTGACAAAGCATGTACTAATATATCATCACTGACATTAATGACACCTGAGAGGCCGGCCAGGACTCCCCAGATAGTGTCCTGAAACTTCAGCAACGCTTGACACCCCAAAACTGAGGCTCCTATACCTCCTGAGACCCACATGAGTGGAGAACGTGCTGATGGCTCTTGATTCCGGTGCCAGCATCAGTTGGTGATATCCTGCTCGGAGGTCTACTTTCAAGAACCACTTTGTTCCACTCACTTCCGCCACCAGGTCGTCGACTGTGGGAGTGATGTGTTGTTCTTGTCTTATTGCCATGTTGGGGATGGGCATGTCCACACAGACCCAAACTTCCCAGGATTGCTTAAATTTCCTTGCTACCATTATTAGGGACCTTAGGGGGTTGGACCCTCCAACTTTTCGATTAAGTCAGCTTTCCCCACTACTTTTGGGTGAAGGTGTAATGTCACACGACAATGATGCAGTGCGCCCGGCTGGACCGACTCGTTGATGTGGAGGTGAACCATGCGGTCCACAAGGCATCTTATTCCTTCAAATAGTCTCACAAACTCTTGTATCAAGGCCTCAACAGTCGATAGGTTAATGGTGAAAGCAAATGTAACTTCTTGTAGTTGTTCAGCCATTTTGCAGCTCAGCAGCATACCCGTGCCCCCTCGGGAAACATACTCTTTGGTTCTGGTTGAACGACCTTCATGGGCAATGTTGGTCGTGAACACATCCGCTAACGGCAACGGGGAGTTGGCACTGAACACATATACCTGCGTTGTGGTGGTGTGCAATGTTGGTTTGCGTTGCAGGTTGTGTGTGCCATGATATTTATTGATATTTATTGATGCCCCAGTGTCAATCAGTGCTGAGAGTGGTTGTCTGGCAACAGCAGTGGTGCACTTTGGAGTGCGATGTCCAATCTGCTCATCCGGCTGCATCGTGTGTATGACATGAACAGTCCCTTTGGTGTGATCATCATCCATATCTTCCTCTACACCAAGGGAGCCCAGTTGTTCCATGGAGTTTACTGACTTGGATTTGAATGCCCGTTTATTTGATGTGGCAGACTTCAGCAAAATGATTTAGTTTTCTACACACTTGTGCACTTTTTCCCTTGTGCCAAACACGTTCCTTGGTGCGGGTACTGGCCTCTGCACCAATGACAGGCTCTTGGGACGCTTGGGGTCTTCAAACGTGCTTTCTTTTTGTCCGTGTTCGGAGTGGCGATCGCATTGACGGGTTTGGTCTTGACAGGCTGTTGTAGAGCCGCCCCCATATGTGTGACGCATGCCTTGGAGAGTTTTTTTGGAGCGGCCGAGGGTCAGTATGGTCGCCCTGGACATACCGTGGACTTGAAGGATGCTCTCTCTTAATTTTGCTGATGAGCATCCTTGGATAAATTGTGAATGGATTTCATCCTCATTGTCCAGCAGAGTACACGTGCTAGCTAATTCCCGGAGGTGGGCGTAGAAGGCGTCAACAGACTCCTCAGGTTGTTGTCTTGCTTGTCGCAGTAGGAACTGATCATAGTTTGGGTTGGCAAGTGGTTTGAAATGAGCCATGAGAGCATTCTTCAGGTTGGTGTAGGAGAAGGGCAGACCTTCCTTCCCCACAGATTTGACAATTTTGTGTATCAACGGGCCACTGAGGTGCGAAAGCATTGGATGTCATCTGTCATTTTCCAACGCCATTGTGGCAAAGTATATTTCAAGGCAACTCACCCACTCTTTCCATTTGGCTGCTTAAGACAATTGGGGGCCGTCGCACAGGAACGGTTCAAGAGGAGGGATTGGAGACATTTGGTATGTGGGGCTCACCCAGATGATGATGAATTCAGGCAGTCTTTGAGAAAGAGTCAACAAAACACTGAAGTTGTAGCAGAGGTGCGTGGAGTTCACCTCTCACATGGCAGGCAACTAATTGCCCTCCCCTTCAACTGGGTTTTTGGGATTGTGTGTCACAGCCAGATGGAAACAAAGAACGCTTGAGGAGTTGAGGCCAGAGGATGTGAGGCTGTAAGATGGTTGTGCGACAGCTGGCAGTTGGGGCGGCTTTGAGTGGGCAGATTACAGCAGGATCTAAAAACCCAGGTAGCTGGAGTGAAAAAGGCCTACCAGAGGTCTCTCCGTGGAGACAAAACTGCTTGCAGCTCCTGTAGCAGTGTAAACTGGTGATACGGCTGGCCCTTAGTGGCTGGGGCACCGAATGGGAGAAAGGTCCTCTGCTGCTGGGGCACACTGGCCATCACAAAGGCTTCCCGGGTGCTGGAACAACCACCTTGCCTGCAGATGTTGGCAAGATTCCCAGCGTCGTCAGAACAGGCAGTGATGAAGCCAGAACAGCACAATGCGAAACCGGCTGAGCTCGGAAACACTGTCCCAGGCTGGCAGGTGAAATACAAAGGAGCGCTGGGTGTAGTACGCGGCTGCAGGGGCCCCACAGGAGACAAAAGTGAACACAGGTCCTGTGGCCCTCATCGCCAGATGTTGCGTGCAGGATCCGGCATTCCAGGATAGGTTAGGCCCACCTCAAGTGCTGATGCATGTGTGGGATTACTCTGTTTGGATGTTTGCTCTCCACTGGGCAGGGGAGGTTGCCTACTCACATTTATTAATTCATCTCCCCGTCATCAGACCCAACCAGTGGACACAATGACAGAGGGGTACATTACAAACACCCCTGTTGAGACCTTTGCAAGTGTGTTGATCCACACAGTTGCTGCAGTCTTGCGACATAACAGGTAGAACCATGTTGCTACTATCCTGCTTTATGCTACAGACATCTAAGGCATACAGGTCCATCTCTAATTTGGTCCCTGCAGAGATCCCTCAACAGCACCAAAGTCTTTTCTGAGGCTTGGTATGATTCAGTAATATGTGTCACTTGTATTTTGGTGCCTGGGAATACTTTCTACACTAGTCCGACCCTGAGGAGAATTGTAAAGACCAAAGTTACTGAACAATCACACAACCTCAAATTTCTCCTAATACTCCATCATGGAGTGTATGTCCAAAGGCGATTTCAGAGAGGTGATTTTAGCAAAGAAATGTAAGAGTCTATTGAATAGTTTGAGAATCCTTACTAGATGACCGACAGAAAACAAAGCCAACCTCTCAAATAGATAAGGGTGTCAGATATCCTGTATCTAAAAAAAGGGAAGTTCAGCATAGTCAATCATTATTTCTCGATCTCCTGGACATGCTATTACAATCTGGATTTCAATAATGTCTTATTCATGTACTTTTAAAGCTGTGACAATATGTGCAACCATTTCAAACAATAAAGCCTGATCATGCTTTTTTATTTTCAATTGTATAAAAACATTACATCCTTGTCTTTTTAGCAATTAGCTGTTAAAGACTATATATAAACATTCACAATCTGCACTCTTTCAATCCCACTGCTAGACAAAAGATGACAAACATTGCAAATATTTTCACATAGATTTGAATATTCTGATTCTATAAACAATAACAGAGAAAACATGATTATTAATTTTTATTGAACTTCCTCTCTATTGATGAAAATTAACAAGAAAAAAATCAGCACAACTATCCTGTCCTAACAATCCTCAAATCTAAAAAATGCCATTGCTTTTTTTCTTCCCCAAGAATTCTTCAGTAAAAATGTATTATGAACATCTGTTCCAGGGTTCACTTGTTGACTTAGTCCTTATCATGACACCTTGTTCAATGTAAAAGAGATCTATTTCTACTGTTTGATTACCTGTAAACTGGGTTGACACCGACGGCTTAGGTCCCTGGAAGTACCTTGTCCTTGGTACCCAAAAAGTACGTAGTAGTAAGTGCCCTCAGGTTCCTGTTCCTGGGTGTAATGTCCCATTCTCCATGGGGTACCAGGTGCTTGTAGGGATATGGGGTTTGCTGTGCCCCAAAGTACTGGGTCCTGAGTGCCCCAAGACTATGGGTTTTAGGTGCCCCAGTGGCACTTGGACCTAGGTACATCAGATGTTAGGGATCTGCTCTTCCCTGCAGGCACCAAGTCCAGAGTGCACCAGTGGTACCAGAATATTCATGCAATATGTACCGGTTCCTTGCTTCCCCAGTGGTACTGGGACAAAGTAACCACAGAGGTACTGGGTCTACTGTCCCCCAAGGGTGCCAACTCCAGAGTGCCCATGGGTATTGGGTCCTCGGTACCCCAGCAGTACTGAGCCCAGGGAGCCCCAGAAGCACTGAATCTTTGGTCCTGGGTGTTTTGGGTCTTAACTACCCTAGGAATTGGGTCCTGAGTGAAACAGGGGTATGAGTCCAAGATGCCCAGTGGGGATTGAATCCGTTTTCTCTTAGGAGTCCTCAGTCCTTGACCTGGTACTCCTGAGGTACAGGATCCTTGGTGACCCATGGGAAGTGGCTCTTTGTTTCTTCAGGGATAACATGTCCTTGTTTCCTCAAGGATACTGGGTCCTAGATGCACTGGGCGTACCAGATTCTTATTTCAATGTGAACACTGCGATATTGTCCCATGGGGGTAGCAAATCTAGGGTGCCCCATGGGTACCAGGTCCTTGGTACCCCCGAGGTTGTGAGCTGTTTTTGATTAGTCTTTAGCCACCGGGTTTAGCCACTCAGGGTGCCCCAGGGAAACCTGGTCCATAGTCCAGAGGGTTTACTGGACTTAAAGATTACAGACCCTAGTGCCAGCTGGGAACCTTGTCAAGATCCCCCATGGTTTTAGATCCTTAGGACATCAAGGTACTGGGTCTTTGTTAGAACAGGGTTATCAGGTTCTTAGTGTTCTGAGGGTGTTGTGTCCATAATGCGTGGGGCCTGGATCTTTGTACTAAGTGTCTGCAGGCAACTGAGTCATGAACACCCTGGGGTTGCCCAATTCAAGGTGTCCATGGGATACTGGGTACTTGGCCCCATGGTGTAGAGATCTGGTACCTAAGAGGTCCTATGACCCAGTTCTGTAGGAGAAAAAGAACCCAAGCACATAGGACCTGTTACCCCTGGGGGATCTAGGACAATGTACTACCTGATGACAGAGACCTAGGAACCCCAGTGCAATAATTATCTGGTAACCCCGGGGGCACCAAGGTCTTTGCGCACATGGGACACCCTGGACTCGTGACCCCGGGAGGGACAAAGAACTAGGGGCCATATTTATACTCCGTTTGCGCCGAAATTGCGTCGTTTTTTTTGACGCAATTTCGACGCAAAACTAACGCCAACTAACGCCATATTTATACTATGGCGTTAGAGGCGAATAGCGCCAAAGTTCCCGGAATGTGCGTCATTTTTTAGCGTGAACCCCTTCCTTGCGTTAATGATATGCAAGGGAGGCGTTCCCGTCTAAAAAATGACTCCCAGGCCTTTACGTGGTATTTATACTCCCGGGCAAAAGAGACGCCCGGGAGTTGGCGTGGCTAAAAACGGCGCATTTGCGCCACTTTTTAACGCCTGCTCAGGGCAGGCGTTAAGGGGCCTGTGGGCTCAAAATGAGCCCACAGGTGCCCTCCCATGCCCCCAGGGACCCCCCCTGCCACCCTTGCCCACCCCAGGAGGACCCCCAAGGATGGAGGGACCCACCCCAGGGACATTCAGGTAAGTTCAGGTAAGTTTTATTTTTTATTTTTTATATTTTATTTTGGTGGCATAGGGGGGCCTTATTTGTGCCCCCCTACATGCCACTATGCCCAATGACAATGCCCAGGGGACAGAAGTCCCCTGGGCATGGCCATTGGGCAAGGGGGCATGACTCCTATCTTTACAATGATAGGAGTCATGTTGATGGGGGATGGGCGTCGTTAAAAAATGGCGCAAGTCGGGTTAAGACGATTTTTTCGACGTAACCTGACTTGCCCCATTTTAAGACGCCCATGCGCCATTTTCCCCCTACGCCGGCGCTGTCTGGTCTACGTGGTTTTTTCCCACGCAAACCAGGCAGCGCCGGTCTGATTGCGCCGTCTAACGCCATTCCATAAATACGGCGCCCGCTTGGCGCTTCAGAATGGCGTTAGACGGCGCAAAACTTTTTGACGCTAAACTGCGTTAGCGCAGTTTAGCGTCAAAAAGTATAAATATGGGCCTAGGTACCTCTAAGGCAATAAGGACATGGTACTCCAGGAGCATGTAAGAACAGCCATCCCCAGGCCATCCTGGACCTGCTACCCCAGGGGCATTTAGGACTCCTTGATAATAAGGAACCAAGGACCTGGTGCACTTCAAGGACCAAAGACTCAGTAACCCAAGGACACTAAGGACTCTGTACCCTACAGAGGCAAGGATCCGAAGTCCCTGGAGCATACTGGATCTGCTACTCTGGGGAGTTAGGAAGAAGTACCACAAGGCCACTTAAGACCCAACATTCCTTGGGGACCAAGGACTCTGTACCACTGCATCACCTAGGATTTGGTACCCCCGTGAACCAAGAATGGGTACTAAGAACCCACTTGCTGAAGGGTAACAAGGGCCAGTATGCAAAGAGCACCCTTGACTCATTCCCCTTGGGGAACCAAGGACTAGGTACCTCTGTGGCACTAAGGACCCAGAACTCCTGGTGGACCAAGGACCTGGTGCCCGTAGAGTATTAATTAAGAACCTAGAACCACAAGTCACCAAGGACGCTGTAACCCTGGCACTCTTAGAATCTGGTACTGTCACTATTATAACTTTTCTCTTCGAGGCATTCCCCTTTTTGAGTTACATGTGCTAATCAATCCAAAGTGACTATGCATTCTTAATATAGAATCCACATTTAGTTTATGCTATTTGTCTATGTAACCTGATAATCAAGATTGGTGTATTTTATCTAGAAGTTGACTGTTATGTTTTACATCGATTGTTGTGATTTCTGACGAGTTCCTATAAGGTTGATAACTATGGCCCTCATTACAACCCTGGTGGTCGGTGTTAAAGCGGCGGTAATACCGCCAACAGGCCGGCGGTTAAAAAAATGGAATCACGACTATAGCGGAAACCACCAACATAGATAGCCACTTTAACACTCCGACCGCCACGGCGGTAGAAACAAACACCGCAGCGGTAGAAACAAACACCGTGGCGGTCACCGCCAACAGACAGGTGAAACACAATGTATCGCCCACTGTATTACAACAGGCCTATCCGCCACCTTTTCCGGGGCGGTACCAACGCCATCAAAAGCACGGTGGAAACAGGACTTGGAACGGAAATCACTCACCTCTCAACACCCAACGAGGAACCAGGATGCCATGGTGCCCGAGTTACAAGTCCTGCCCATGTTGGTTTACCTCCTCTTCTACCAGGAGCAGCAAAGACACAGGCAACGACCACGGTGAGTACTGTACCTAGCACACAGGGGAGGGGGGAGGAAAGAGTGAGTGACACATACACACGCAACACGCAACACCCCCACCCCCACCCACAACAACATACACACAAACGCATGCAGCAACATGACATGATACCTGACTCGAAACGGAGAGAACACTGCTGGGGCATCAGATCAAAAGTAAACAGGCACCTCAGGGAGAGGGGGAGAGGGGCACCTCAGCCAGATGAACGGACGATGCCACTGCTCCACGAGGGAGCTCCATGCCCAAAGTTTGGTCCTGGGGAGTGCAAAGCCACAGTCTCTCAAGTCTCACAAGCGGGTGGTTTTCCCACTGCTTTAGCCTGGGGAGTGCAAAGCCACAGTCTCTCAAGTCTCACAACTGGGTGGTTTGCCCACTGCTTTATCCTCTGGGGTGCAAAGCCACAGTCTCTCTAGTGGATGTTTTTCTACACTGGTTCTGGAGGGGGCATTGTGCCCAGAGTGCTTCATCCTGCCAAGGATTGGGGTAGTGGATGCTTTTCTCCACTTGTTCTGGAGGTGGCATTATGCCCAGAGTGCTTCATCCTGCCAAGGACTGTGTGAGTGGATGCTTTTCTCCACTGGTACTGGAGGGGGCATTGTGCCCAGAGTGCTTCACATGCAGTGTGGCAGGTCCCATTCCCTCACCTGGGAGTGTGTGTGCCACGAGATTGCCTGGGAATAGGTAGCATGATACTCCATGGAGGCAGAGACACACTCCACCCTGCTGCGAATCTGCCTGCCACCTGCTGGTACAAACAGTGCTGGGTGTCCTGCCTCATGTATGCTGTGCAGGGTCCAGGACGTCTCCTGCAGCCTCAGACGGCTGCCCACTGGGGATGTTAGCCATGTCAGCTGTGGTGAGCACGTCGCGGGGCTGGTGGAGGTGGTGGCGGTGGTTACGGCGGTGTCTGTGGCAGAGATATTGCCGGTGGTGATTGTGTCAGCACCTGTGGAGGGAGACAGCAGGACGTCTCCTGCAGTCTTGGATGGCTACCCACTGGGGATGATGCTGGGGACTGTTGCAGAGGCAGCAGATGTGCAGGTGGCGGTGCAAGTGGCGGTGTCCACCGCCATACAGGTTGCTTTTATGGTGCCGGAAGGGGTGACTCTAGTCCCTCAGCCGGAGGCTCCGTGCCCTGTCCTGACTTCCCCTTTGCCTTGTGTCCCTTCCCCACCTTGGATGTCGCTGCAGGTCCCTTGGCACTGTCCCCTTTTGGCTTGGAGGAGCCCTTGCTGGGTGGTTGGGGCGGCTTTTCCCTACGGCATGTGGGCACCTTCTTCAACTTGGCAGGTGGCGGAATGGGCTGATCCTTGCCCTCGCTAGGTGGCACACTGGCAGCCCTGATGGGTGCTGCCCACGATGTGACCGGACTTGCTGAGACCACAGTGCTGGAGGATTTGGTGGCTGAGGTGCTGCGCTGGGAGCAGGACATCCTGGCCCTAGGGAAAGGACGGGGGGAGGTGTAGGGAAGAGGTCAATGTTAGCCAGGAAGGGTTTCTTAGACACAATGGGATGGGAAGATGGAGGGGGTTTGGGAGTAGAGGAAGAGGTAGTGGTTGTAGGAGTTGTACGTCTGCTGAATTTGGGTGAAGGTGCATGGGCCGGAGGCTGTTGTGAGGTGGATGGCTGTTGGGTAGGTGTGTGCCTGCATTTGTGTGGTTTGGGAGGAGGGCTCACAGACACACTGGGAGAGGACACGGGGGACATGCGCATGGTAGTGGGGGTGGTGATTGCACGTGAGCGGTGTGTGGTGATGGGCGTGCTGGTGATGGAGGTAGTGGCTGAGGATGTAGTGCATGCAGGTGTGAGTGGAGACGAGACAGGGAGGGAGGAGGAGGACATGGAGGAGGGGGACACAGTGGAGGGAGTGGATGTTGGTGTGTCTGCATGGGTATGGTGATTGTGTGAGTGCCTGTGGGATGTGTGGTGCTTATGTTTGCCATGTCCACTCTTGTGTGTTGATGAGTGTGCATGCTGTCTGATGGTGTGCTTGGGATAGGCTGAGGTAGAGGGGATTTGGTCTGGGTAGAGGAAGTTGGAGGGGGGAGGCTGGACACAGGGACAATGCTGAGGCCAGAGCCTGAAATGATCTCTGTTGGGCTGCCACGCCTGAATGAATGCCCTCCAGGTATGCATTTGCTTGCTGCAAATGCCTCTTGACACCCTGGATGGCATTCAAAATGGTTGATTGCCCAACAGTGAGGGATCTCAGGAGGTCAATAGCCTCCTCACTGAGGGCAGCAGGGCTCACTGGGGCAGGGCCTGAGGTGCCTGGGGCGAAGGAGATGCCCACCCTCCTGGGTGAGCGGGCACGGGAAACTCGATGAGGGGCTGCTGGGAGGGCAGTGCTGGTAGGGGGGTGGCGGCTGTACCTGTTGTTATGGTGGGCACAGAGGTGCCCGCCACCGCAAGGGACCTCCCATCAGAGGAGGAGTCGCTGTCGCTGGTGTCTGCTCCTGTCCCCGTCGTGGAGCTGCCCTCACCCTCCATCCCACTGGTGCCTTCAGACTCCGTAAATTCACCCTCCAGGGCCATGTGGGTTGCAGCTCCCTCCTGCTCCGGTACCAATGCTCCTCTGCCAGAAGATGCTAATGCACACAAGGACAGGGTGACAAAACAAAAAGGGGGGGAAAGACACAAGAGACACATGGTCAATACCTGCAACACCACTACTGTTGGCGGACACAACACACAGGGAGTAGCCCTATGCAGTAGCACGTGCACTAACAGTGCAGGGGAAAAGCACATGCCCATGGGGGACTCTGTCTATATCCATTTCATGCACAGCTGGAACCCATAGGTGTAGAGGGCAACTACTACCTTTGGGGTTGGAGTGGCACTGAGCCTGCAAAACAATGGATGTTCCTGGCGCGTCTGCCCTGGCCTAGGGGAACCCACAGCCCACCTCCCCCACCCAGACACCTAATCAAATGCGCAGAGTCAGCTGAATGAGACTGTACTCACCCCCTTGTGGCTGCTGTGATGCCCTCAAGCGCCCATCCAACTCAGGATATGTCACCGCCAGGATCCGGTACATCAGGGGGTTCATGGTGCGACGGGCACCCCTTCCACGTTGGGAGGCCATCCCCAGCTGGGCCTCCGCCATCTTCTTGCTCCAGCGGCGCAGGTCCTCCCATCTTTTACGGCAGTGGGTGCTCCGTCTATGATAGACCACCAGGGTCCGCAATTCCTTGGCGATGGCACGCCAAATACCCTTCTTCTGGTGGGTACTGACCTAGAGGAATAGTGAAGTAAAAATGGATGTTACTCCCCCGTACAGTTCTTCTCACACATTGGCCACAAACCTCCCACCCAGGCCCAGAAAAACATACACTCACCATCCTCACATGCTGGTCTGTCCCCCCCTTTCCAACGACACTCCATACAATCATGTGCCATCCACCATGCACACAGTTTACAAACCTGTTTGTCTGGAGGACCGTAGATTAGCGTGTACTGGGGGAGGACCCCTTCCATCAGTTTCTCCAACTCCTCTGCAGTGAAGGCAGGGGCCCTTTCCCCCAACACTGTAGCCATTGTCGCTTCCAGATGCAGGTCACAGCAGCACTTGCAGTGTAGGTCCTCTCCTGTTGAAGGTCAGCTATCAAGTGGGGGAACTGATAGAAAATGGCGTCACGTCTGCAGCGGTGCGTACCGTCACTGCCGGCGTACATCATCATTGGCTCCTGGAACCCATAGGACCCAATGATAACCAATGCTGAACTGCGCAGCGGTCTTCGACCGCCTACCGCAACTCTGCACAACGCCAGCACAGTTACCTCATTCCCATTTTCCCTCCTTACAGGTCAGGCAGCCGCCATTTCAGGGGGCCACATGGCAGGCCAACTAACTGCGTCACAGCAATTTTGGCCAGGAATACAGACAGACAAATGTACACAAAGATTATTTCACGATTGTGCTAAACAGCCTTATGAAACCTCTGTGGTGTATGACCCTCTGCTCACCCTTCTCCTCCATAGGGCACGTCCGCTGGGGCAGGTGATAAAATGGCGGCATCCTCCGTTGTACAGACCCCTGGTGGACCTGTTGACAATGGAAGACAGATACATCATTATCACTTACAGACTTGATTGTGCCACAATCCAGGAACTGTGTGCCCAATTGGAGCCAGAGCCTGATGTCAGCTATCTGCTATCCTACAGGAATTCCCCCTCTAGTGCAGGTCCTATCAGTGCTCCATTTCCTGGCAAGTAGCTCCTTTCAAACAACAGTGGCCATGGCATCAGGGATGTCACAGCCAATGTTCTCTAACGTGTTGTCCAAAGTGTTATCTGCCCTGCTGAAACACATGCGCAGCTACATCTTTTTCCCTCATGTGGAGGATTTGCCCACAGTGAAAGGTGACTTCTATGCCCTGGGACATATCCCCAACATCATTGGTGCCATTGATGATACACATGTGGCATTTGTCCCCCCCCCCCCTGCAGGAATGAACATGTGTACAGAAACCGGAAAAGCTTCCCTTAAATGAATGTGCAGATGGTGTGTTTGGCAGACCAGTACATCTCCCATGTGAATGCCAAGTATCCTGGCTCAGTGCATGACGCTTACATTTTGAGGAATAGCAGCATCACTTATGTGATGGGGGAACTCCAGAGGCACTGTGTGTGGCTAATAGGTGAGCCCAAGGTCCCCACACAGTTTAAATAGGTGTCTGGGTATGGGAGAGTCCCTTTCCCTCGATATTTTCAGGTGATTCTGGTTACCCCAACCTGTCATGGCTACTGACCCCAGTGAGGGATCCCAGGTCAAGGGCAGAGGAATGCTACAATGAGGCACATGGGTGAACTAGGAGGACAATAGAGCACACCTTAAGCCTCCTGAAGGCCAGATTCCGGTGCCTCGATCTGACAGGTGGCTCCCTATACTTCTCACCGAAGAAAGTGTGCCAGATAATCGTGGCATGCTGTATGTTGCACAACCTGGCTTTGCAACGCCAGGTGCCTTTTCTGCAGGAGGATGGGCCTGATACTGGTCTTGTGGCAGCTGTGGAGCCTGTGGACAGTGAAGAGGAGGAGGCAGAAGAAGAAGACATAGACAACCGAAACAACATCATCATGCAATACGTCCAGTGAGACACAAGTAAGAGGATGGCACTGCTTCTCACATCTCATACTACTGTAGGACATAGCATAAATCTGCCTTTTTACCTCTGTGTATGGACCCTGACATGTCACTTTGGCTTTCCATTTCACAGATCTGGGTCCCACTTTGTGCCCTCTGCTATGTTTTCTGCTGCCCAACACCTGTGTAACCATGGTATGTGAACATGAACATTGACATTGCTAGATTTCCGAAAGGTTGCAATTACACATTTGTAAAAGTACAGACTGACTCCAGATTGATTTGTGATTCAAGGGTGTTTATTTCTGTGTAAATAAGTGGAGGGGGTGTGCAATGGGCTGGGGTGATGGTGGATGAATCTCCATGGTAGAGTTCAGTTTCTTGGTCTCACAGGTGCATTGTCCAAGAGGGCATAGGAAGGGGAGCAATGGCAGTTTAAGGTGGACAGGGTGACAAAGTGGGTCAGAAGGGTGACAATCAGGAGGGTCTTATTTCTTGGCGGGGTCTTGGCAATGTTCTCTGTCTTGTTCCTGGATCTCAGGGACCGTTTGCGGGCTGGTTCTCCTTCTGCAGGGGGTGGGGTGCTGGTGGCCTGTTATTCCTGTGGCGGGCCTCCTGTCCACTAGCGCCGGCGGAGGTGGAGGGCTGTTCATCGTCCAGGCTAGTGTCAGGGGCCCGTTTGTGTGCCACTGTGTCCCTCATGGGGTTGGCCAGGTCTGCCAGCACCCCTGCAATGGTGACCAGGGTGGTGTTGATGGACCTCAAGTCCTCCCTGATCCCCAGGTAGTGTTCCTCCTGCAGCCGCTGGGTCTCCTGAAACTTGGCCAGTACCGTGCCCATGGTCTCCTGGGAATGGTGGTATGCTCCCATGATGTTTGAGAGTGCCTCGTGGAGAGTGAGTTCCCTGGCCCTATCCTCCCCCATCACACAGCAGTCCTCCCAGCTTCCCTGTTATCCTGTGCCTTTGTCCCCTGAACCGTGTGCCCACTGCCACTGACCCCAGGTCCCTGATTGTCTTGGGTTGGTAGGTTTGCCTGGTGTCCCTGTAGTGGTGGATACACTGCTGATTGACGTGTCCTGCGGACAGTGGCATGGGCCCACTGGGTGGGTGCTGTGGTGGTGGTTCCTGAGGGGGAAAGGTCTGTGGCGGCTTGTGACTGTGGCAGGGGAACCGACTGTCCAGAGGTCCCTGATAGGCCGGGCTGGTCATCTTGATCCAGGCGTGCAGAGATGCTGTCATCACTCCGGGCCTCTTCTGTGGGGGGACTGAATATGTCTGGCACCTCCTGTCCGGTGATGTTGGGTATGGGTCCTGTTGGGGTGTAAGTGCATAGTTTTAGTATCTGTGTGTGCCATCTTGTGCATTGGGTGAGTGACCCTCTACTCCTGTGCTAGCCTTGTGTTTGCCATTGTGTGATTAGTGTTTTGGGGTCTGTGTGGGTGTCTGTACTGGACATGCTTTGGCAATGGGTGTCCATGCTTTGGTGTTGCATGCAGGGCTTGGTATTGGGATGGGTGGGTTGTGATAGTGGGGCATATGTGAGGTGTTGGAGTGATGGGGTGAGGGGGAGGGTGGGGGTATGTGATGGCATGCAGGTGGGGTGGGGGGATATGGTAATTAAGATTTGACTTACCAGAGTCCAGTTATCCTGCTACTCCTGTGAGGCCCTCAGGATGCAGTCTGCCAAGACTTGCTCCTCCCATGTTGTTAGTTGTGGGGGAGGAGGTGGGGGTCCACCACCAGTCTTCTGTACAGCAATCTGGTGTCTGGATACCACGGAACGCACCTTCCCCCGTAGGTCGTTCTAACTCTTCCTAATTTCAGCCTGTGTTCTTGGATGCTGTCCCACTGAGTTGACCCTGTCGACGATTCTCCTCCATAGCTCCATCTTCCTAGCAATGGAGGTGTGCTGCACCTGTGATCCAAAAAGCTGTGGCTCTACCCGGATGATTTCCTCCACCATGACCATGAGCTCCTCCTCAGAAAACCTGGGGTGTCTTTGAGGTGCCATGATTTGGTGTGGGTGATGTGTGAGGGGATGTTTGTTGTGCTGTGTGAAATGTGTTGGTGTGTGTTGTTTGAGGTGTATGGATGTTATATGAGTGATGGTGTGGTCTGCTTGTGGATGCTGGTGTAGTGTTGGCTATTCTCTCTCTGTGCTTCTTCACAAAAATGTTGTTGTAAGGGGTTGTGGGTAATGTGGGTGTGTGTTTTATAGTGATGTGGGTGTGTGGGTGTGGTGTGTGTATGTGTATCAGGTGTGTGTATTTCGATTTGTCCAATGTGGTTGTGTTTTGTAAATGTGTGTGTATTTTGAGCGCGGCGGTGTGTACCGCCAATGGTTTAGCGCGGTTGAAAGACTGCCACGTTGATTCGTGGGTCGTGATAGTGTGGGTGTTTTCTTGTTGACGTGCCGGTGTGGGTTTTGGTATCGCCAGTTTATCACTGGCCTTTGGTGTGGCAGGCTTCTGTGGGTGTCTGTATTGTGGCAGATTACGAGATGTTGGTAGTAATTCCTGTCGCGGATTTCCGCCGCGGCCACAGTATGTTGGCAGCCTTCAGCACGGCGGTAAGCGTGATTTACCGCCAGATTTGTAATGAGGGCCTGTGTCTTGTTTATTATTAGTGTTCAAAGAAACGCAGTCTTACAAAATTGAAATAAGTAAAAAGCATCAATTAACTCTCCGTTAATTATTTATCCTGAGGGTTTAACAATAATGAAATAGAGTTATAAAAGATGATCACAAGAAGTGAGAGGTTAGAGAGAAACCTCCATGCCAGGTGACAATTGGACAGGACATGCAGATTTGTATCACACATTCTAATTGAAAATACCATGGAGCTAGGCAGCCAGCCTAAGCTTATCATTGCAGTGTGTTCATACACAACAATAGCAAGCTCTGCTAATAAAATTAGCACAAGCCTTTATTGTTTAGGCAGGTATCCGGGTGTGAACCATCTTTAAAATTACAGTTGAGTTTTTTATTTTCTTCTGTGCTAGAAATAGCTTGGTGTCTAGAAGTAGCAGAAGGAGGGTAGAATTGCTATAAATGTATACAGCGTTTATGTTAGATTTTTTTCCTATTATTCACACTTCTGGTAAATCTTGCTGCTGCTATTTTATTAGTCTATATTGTAGTTACAAATTATACCATGTGCTCTAGAATAAGAAACATGCCCCTGATTCTATGGTTTACCTGGTCCCAATTTTCCCTGGCCTATCAGGTCCTAGGTGCACCATGGTACCATATACTAGCTGCTCCGTAGGGTACAGATTCTGTTATCCTATTGGGTAACAGGTCTACAGTACCATGAGGGTACTGAGACTGGGGTCCCCAAGAGTATTGTGTCATAATTCCACAGCAGTACTATATTCTCGTCACCCCATGGTTACATGGTCCTGCATCCACCAGGGGTACAAGGTCTTTGGTCCCCTGGTGGTACATAGGGCCATATGTAGGAACACGTTTTCCCATAGACACAGAATGGGCAAAACTGCTTGCTACATCTGGCCCATAGTGTTTAGTGATTGCACTTGTTCAAGGATGGCCCATAAGTACCCAAGACCCAAATGAGGATGGGCTGTGTTAATACTGATTGGGGGGAGGGCGACTTTGAGGATGTGGTACATGAGCACTAGTCCCAGAACCTAAATGAGGCTGGACTGTTTCTGTACTAGGGAGCAGAGGATGTGGAGGATGCATGGCTTGTGAGACATAAAGAAAGGATATGGAATGGAAATATGGAGTAAGCCCTGTTCCTCAGAATAGCAAGTCAAATTGTTAAGTGCAAGTGCAACTCTGTCTCTCACATCTTTCCTCAACATGCTGTTATTCAGCTCAGCGGCAAGTTTATTACAAGACGTTTGTAGCACAACTCTGAGCCTCGCACATGACGCCAAAATCCTTGTCACATAGACCGTTCTAAAACCAAGACTATAATAGCCTTGCATAACAAACTGAGTAGGTATTTACTCTGTCCTCCAAGAAACACTCTAGGCCAGGCCTCACAAGAAGTATAACAAGTGGTATATAAATAATAATTCACTTTATAACAATACCTAGTCCCTGTCTAGTTGCTCTGTGATAAAAAAAGGACTGGGAGTGGCTGAGAGAAAACAGCAGTGACTGGTGATAATTATAGCATTGTGTTTATCACTTTATCACTTATAGTTCCTATTGAGTGATATAACATCCCACATTATGACCTTTGATCCTGAAGATAGGTCATTGTGGGCCATATTTATACTTTTTGACGCGAAACTGCGCTAACGCAGTTTTGCGTCAAAAAAATTAGCGCTGGCTAACGCCATTCTGAAGCACCATGCGGGCGCCGTATTTAATCAATGACGTTAGCCGGCGTTAGCCGCCGGCGCTGCCTGGTGTGCGTGGAAAAAAACGACGTACACCAGGCAGCGCCGGTGTAGGGGGATATGGGGCTTGGGCGTCAAGAAATGGGGCAAGTCAGGTTGAGGCAATTTTTTCGCCTCAACCCGATTTGCGCCATTTTTTTTCACTCCCAAACCCCATAGAAATGACTCCTGTCTTAGCAAAAACAGGAGTCATGCCCCCTTGCCCAATGGCCATGCCCAGGGGACTTCTGTCCCCTGGGCATGGTCATTGTGCATAGTGGCATGTAGGGGGGCACAAATCAGGCCCCCCTATGCCACAAAAAAAAATAAAAAAAAACACTTACCTGAACTTACCTTAATGTCCCTGGGATGGGTCCCTCCAGCCTTGGGTGTCCTCCTGGGGTGGGCAAGGGTGACAGGGGGTGTCCCTGGGGGCATGGGAGGGCACCTCTGGGCTCCTTCAGAGCCCACAGGTCCCTTAACGCCTGCCTTTTGCAGGCGCTAAAAAACAGCGCAAAAGCGGCCGTACGTCATTTTTTTTGACCCGCCCACTCCCGGGCGTGAATTTTGCCCGGGAGTATAAATCCGACGCACATGCCTCGGAGTCGATTTTTTAGACGGGAAAGCCTACCTTGCATATAATTAACGCAAAGAAGGTGTCCACGCTAAAAAATGATGCTAACTCCATGGACTTTGGCGCTAGACGCGTCTAACGCCAAAGTATAAATATGGAGTTAGTTTTGCGACGAAATTGCGTCAAAAAAAATGACGCAATTCCGGCGCAAACGGAGTATAAATATGCCCCTGTATGTTTTTAAACAATCTATGTAAAAATATTATGGCTGCGCCATTTTAATAAAGAAGTGATTGATAGCATCCCGTTCAATCAGCTGCTAAAAATAACAATTTAAATGTCACTTTTCAGAGATCTGTAATCAGATCCTTAAACTCATATGGTAGCAAAACAGCCTCTAGAGATGAAAAGCAGCAACGTGGCGGCATTATTTACTACCACGTGGTAGTAAATACTTCTCTTTTAACATTGTCCATGGAATGATTTTAACGAAAAAATATGCCTTTTTGTTGTCAGTAAATTTTGTTGACAGTAAACTCAATGGGCCTTGTCTGTGGAAACAAATGTTTGGGCCAATGAACTTGACATGTACTTCCATTTAAATTCAGCAAAAATGGAAAAAAGAGTGGATTCTGAATGCAACAAGGCAACAAAATGGCCGAACACGTAAGGTAAGGCCTGGTTGTTGTGTCGTCGATGTCTTTGTGGTCCAGCGGCAAAGCCTTGAGTGAGTCCCTTAGAAAAGCGAGCAGCGAAATTGTCAGTTGATTACTTCTCCATGATTAGCATTTTATAAGAGGCCTCGTGATACACTATTTGAATTCCTATTTAGCCGTGATTTTCGCAGGGCAGCCATGATTAAACTTGTCACCGCGGCTGATTGACGGGATCAGATCTTCACTTTCCACTCTTTTGAAATTAAAAACAAATGTGTCAGCTCCTTCCTGGGCCCGGGCGCTGTGAAGCTCGCCTGCCTTGTCATCGCCGATAGGTCAGGAATGTTTTAATTTTAGGGATGGATTCTGCTTGTCAAGCAGAGTGTGATGGTGTGTAGTTCTGGCGATGAGATGTGAAGGGTGTAAAACAAAGAACGGAAAGAACAAAGACAAAGGCGCTCACATTATTAGACAGATTTAATTAGTCTGAATGGATATTATGCTAGATGAAGCAGCGAGCTGTGAAATTAACCCTTAATTACGACGAGGCAGATCCTGCTTTTTAAGGGAATCACATTTCGTCGGCTAAGAGAAAGTGTGAAGCCCCTGTCGGCTGAACACATTCCTTTAGGTCCATTACCAAGCCCTTAAAGTCAAGGTTCATAATTATGGGCTTGGTAAAATAGGACCATAAATAGGACCATAGCCCTGTTGTACCTTACTTTGTAGCTCAGGCGTATCCAACCTTTTAAGTAATAAGAGCTACTTCTGTTCAATGGGAATCACCCCCAGCTACTAATATTATTAGTGGTGACCACATCAGATAAGAATAAATTAGTGGTCAACATATGTAAGATTAGCGGCAATGATCACCTCAGTGCAGGATTGTCAGCAGTGATCCAAACAAGCATTTGCAATGCAATGGGTCTCGCTTTTGCTCGAGTTAGAGCTATTAGCATTGGAAATTCCTAATTGAACTTTTCTTGCCACATAAATTGAAAATGAAAAGTAAAACAGTTACTCGTATGCAAGTCAATTCAAAGCATCACAGCCGCTATGAGTGTGAGCGCAAGCGTTACTGGCTCCCTGCATGAATTTCTAGCAAGGATCGCAGCTGGGATAAAAGGCAAACCGAAATCGGAGGAGTGGCCATTGCACTCTGTAACAGGAGGAAGGGTGACGTAGTGTGATGGCTAACAAAAATGTTCACTTAGTGAAATCGCCAGGGAGGGAACTTGGCACACAATTGAGGGACATTTCACAAAATGCACCAATAAAAATGAAGCATTTAAAACAAGCACAACAAATAATGAATAGCAAGAGTGGGCGTAGTTAAAAGCCCACAGGGTGATTACAATAGGCCAGAGTGCTTGGGCGCTCGACCCTAAAAACTACCCTTAAGCTTAGGTGAAGTGAAATGTAAAACTGTGAAGTATATGATCGCCAACAATTTAGAAGTATGTGAAACTTCAGTTGTGTTAAAAAAAAATCACCAACCTCTATCATACTTACAATGGGAAAACAAAAAGACACCAGCAAAATGTGCTTTGTTGTTGCCTTAAAAGCTCAATGTATCATAGATTACATGGGCCAACTGGCTCTTATGCCATCCAAGATATGCCCTGCAAACAAGGAACCAAAATTTGCCTAAGAAGTGTGATCACCAAAGCAGAAGTGGCTCGCATTCTCTTATTTTCATTGGTAAAATTAATTTTAATTATTCTGAATCAACCTTAGTGCTGGAGAAGTGCTAGTATCAATGTAAACGCTATATCAAGGTCAAAGTGACCCTCATTTTGAGATAGGAGGTGCAAAAAAACACAGTGAACATGTGGAAAATTGTTTTCCCCCGTTGATCATGATTTCATTTTTACTTTGAGAAAAGTGATGTTACTACCTGAAGACATGCAGTAATAGGACCTGTATCTAACTGAAACCCAGGCCCATTAGCAACAGTAAAAAAACTGGAGCCAACTTCACACCTTTAAATGCAGAAAAATATGTGGCATCACTGCTTGTGTGTGATTCCCCACTAACACAAGCATTTGCTGGTATGTTACAATTACCGGTTTCAGAGACGCAGTTATTGGAATTGTGATATTATCCCTAAATGAGGAACTGGTGTTTAACAGTTCTTTGAAATTCTTTTGATCGCTGTGGCCCGGGGTATTGTGATATAGCTCCTCGGTGTGGGATCCCAGCACTTTGCAACCGTTAGGCTGTTAGGCCTATAGATAAAACATAAATGAATCAGACAATGACTATTTAAGCAGTCAAATGCACAGAAGCTGCACTTGCCAATACACTACAACATGTGGTGGGCGATAAGTCATGTGGGAACCCAGAGATTATTTCATAGATGCAAGGACTTGTTCGCTGGCTGCCATTAGACACACTGCTCAGCGTGTTAAAAGCTTCCATGAAAAAAACAAAAACGTTTTCCCATACAGAGTAAATGGTCCTGCTAGGTTGCACACAAATGAAAACACAGGGGAACACACATAGTTGTGCCATGCACACATTCTTAAAGGAGTTACATTTTTGCAGCAATTTAGCTGGCAAAGTGGGGTTGGCTGAAACAACATTGCAAACATGAATTTCACAAAGGAAGCAATTCAAAGCAAAGCACCATGCTATGAGCGTGAAAGGGACTAATCATAACAAAATGACCGGTCCGGTTTCGCCTTTGCTGGCTCTATTACTGCCCAGCAAGATGGCGCTGTGTAAAACCTTGAATTTGCAGAGGAGCACTAGGATAAACAATAGAATGAACTGGTAGTCATGCAAAGCGCTCGACTACTGCCCAGCGAGATCATGTTGTGTAGGAAATAAAAAGAACAAGTTAAAGCTATTAGCGTTGTAAACTCCTAACTGGACTTTTCTTGCCACATAAACTGAAAAGTAAAACAGTTTCACATAAGCGAGCCAATGGCCACCATGAGCGCAAAGCAAACACACAAAAGGAAACAGAATTTGGCTTGCAGTTAAACTTATCGGCAAAAGTGCAATTATCCATGTGACCGGCAATAGAGCAAATATCCATGCAACGGGGTCAATGTCATGCAAAGCGCTAGATTACTGCCCAGTGAGATCGCGCTGCCTATGAAATAAAGAGAAAAAGTAGTCCAGAAAGCATTAGGAAAACATGGAGCCTCGTATGTTTTCACTAGTTGGCCGGTGCGCTCGAGGAAGGCTAAACACCGAAAAGGCATGACGTGTGCATGCCTTTCACTAATGAAATTAAGTGAATTGTAAAAGGCAAGTCCACGAACCAACCAAACTGATGGATTTGGCATGGGCGTGGTTACAAACCCGTAGAGAGATAACAACAGGGACAGAGCACTTTGCGCTCAACCCTACAAAGGATTTGTAAACTTGAGATGCCTCTACGTGGGTAATACATAATAGCGATAACTGCAATGCCAGTGACACCATGGTAACATTTTTAATAATTAGTCTCGAATGTTGTATATTCATCTGTCATATATAAGATTTAAATAGATTTTGGAAGCTATGAGTTCTTAAAAAATACATATTTTATCTAGAAAAAACACTTTTCTATTCTGATATATGTACTCATTAATTCAACCAAACAAAAGCTTTTAATTTGATAAGCTGGGCTGCATACACGAGAGCTACTCACAGGTAGCTGGAGAGCTCCACTGGTTGGAGAAGCCTGTTGTAGCGAAATAAAAATGAAAGATTCAAAAGCCAACAAATGAGTGCTTCAAAAATCCATCCTGGACTATTTTAATTTCTCAGTACTATAAAGCATTTTCAGACCACGCAAATGCTGTGCACAAAAACCTAACAAGTGCCAGTGATGCAATTGTTAAAAGAAAACGAGCAATACATTGATTGCACTTTTACTATGGAGGACCAAAATAACAGCCTTAAAATAAGTTTTATTATTGTATGAAATAATATCTTACTTTTCCTTAAAAAAATAAATTGGCTATTTACAAGGCCACATCCAAATAGTAGATAATGTCTGCTATTTACTCAGTGGCCAGCAAAGTAGTACATAAGCTCTACTGTTTAGCCGGCCACAGGCTAAACAGAAGAGGTGATATACAATTTGACCGGTGCCTGGATAAATAATGTGAGATCTTTATTTAACTGGTGTTGTAGGAAATGTAACAAATAAGCGCACTACCGTGAATATGAAATGTGAAAACATCGCACAACATCAATCACCAACAGAGGCCACACCGCTGTTCACAATCAAAAGCCAGTTTAGGCCAACCCCCCAATTAACACGAGCAAGGTGAAAGGTGAAAGGATAATGCAAGGATGTAGCGAAATAAGAAACACAAAAGGGTCATCTGTTAAACGCCAAGTCATGTATGACCAACCTGCAGGTATTTGTGACGGTAGCACATGAGTCTCCGGCACACTCTCCGTGCTTACAAACAGATTGTGGACTGATTAGACACTGGGCACATAATTAAATTAGCCCAAAGAACACAGATGCGTGACTTACAATGGGTGCAGGGAAGAAACGAAATTCCAAGCACTTGCTGTCAGCACACACTTCAAACAAATTACATTTACAAAAGAACACAAACGCATTCATGGGTCAAAGATGCTCGGTCATAAACCTTTGTTGATGTATAATAAAAAGCGATGAATGTCTTAACCTAGGAATTCGGGGTTATGGGATCACATGTTTTCAAGTGTTTTCCATTTTAATATGTAAACTTGCAAGTTATCTATTGTTAATCATGTGTAATAAAGTATTGTACTGGGTTAAAAGTGAACTGGCATTTGAGAAAAAACATAGAGGTAGGTCGTGCAGGACTGAGGTGCAGTCCGTAATGTTATTCTCCCTGTTGCTACAGCTAGTAAATTGTGTCCTTGGAACTTCCAAGAGGAGTCTCCATGGTCATTTCTGAGTCATGAGAGTGTATTTGTTCATCCCGTAACAGTTGGCAAGCCTTCCTAACAGGTTCCTTTGCGCCCCATGTGACGGCTGGTGTTGGTGCCCCCGCTGCAGTAAGACCAGTGCACACAAACTTGATGAGGTGAGCAGATGCCAAGTTACTTGAATTTCTACTTGTGCATGGGGGTTGGGAAGGCTCAAGGGACCGCCGTTCCCTTAAAGGTGAGGGCAAAGCGAACCACGATCCTTGTTCTAAATAAATGCGCTCCTCTTGGCAATACTAAACACAGGGATAACTGTAATATGTACACATTCAATTTGTTTTTTATGAAATATATATCTTTCTAAATGTGTATGGTCAGAAGGGCACTGCACGTGATTTGTTTTTTAATATTGAAGGATTGCAGACATGTGTTGTGCAATTAGCAGAAACATATGTCTTTGTAAATTTGTAAGACCAGAAAGGCACTGCATTCGATTTGGTTTTTCATTGTTGAAGGATTGCATACATGTGTTATGCAATCAGCAGAAATATATGTCTGTCTGAATTTGTAAGGCCAAAAGGGCACCGCATGTGTTTTTTTTATTGTTGAAGAATTGCGTACATGTGTTGTGCAATCAGCAGAAATATAAGTTTTTGTGAATTTGTAAGATCAGAACAGCACTGCATGCAATTTTTTTTTTTTTCTTTTGTTGAAGGATTGTGTAGGTGTGTTGCACAGTCAGCAGAAATGTATGTCTTCGTGAATTTGTTAGGTCAGAAGGGTAGCACATGCGATTCGTTTTTTGTTGTTGAATGATTGCCTACATGTATTGTGCAATCAACAGAAATACGTACTTGTGAATTTGTATGGCCAGAAGGGCACCGCATGCAAAATGTTTTTTACTGAAGTTTGGTTTGTTGATTGACCGAAGGCGACCGAATGCAGTAGAATGAAGTGTGGCCACAGTGTTATGTTGTTGTGAGATATTGTATAAATATGCAAACTGTGTTTTTTTCAAATGTACATTATATGTAATGAAACATTTATACTGTAATATGTCCCATAAGACTTGGTCGACAGAACTAAAAACTAATAAAGCCTATTGTAAAAACAGTAAAGTAGACAGAATTATTTTCCACCAGGAAGGTTGTGTGAGTCTACTTTAAAACGATTGAAACCTAGTATCAGAAAAGGAAAAAAGGAAAAGATTAAGAACGCCCAAACAGGGAGAGCCCCTTACAACATATGCAGAAGGTATTCCCCAGTGACAGAAATAAATTACAAAAGTATAACCGGGAGTGGTTTAAAGCCACCCAAAAGCATACGTGTCCCTGGCCAAAAAGAGGAACGTTCGGTGATAGAGCAATCAAGCATGTTGTCATTTACCTCCGAAGTGAATATGCAGGAGACAAATTAAAGAAGAGAGAAGTCACCTTAGAGTTATGGAAATTGTTTTGTGAAAATGTAAAATAATCTTCACAGGAAGAGACTTCAAGCATCCCATCTGTTCCACCACCCCCATGTGGCCCTACAAGCACGGCACCCTTAGTGCCTAGCATTTACCCATTAGTGCAGCTGAAAAAAAGCTACAGTAGGATTTGAAAACCCTGAAGTTGAAACCCCTTCATATGCCCCTTAAGCAACTCCTAAGGTAACCCTACAAATACCAAAACTATAGAGGGTGAGCACTCCTAGACAGCAAACTAGAATGGGGATCCATAATTTTCAGGAAAATTAGAAGCACAGTTCAAGCTGCATCTAGACCCTATCTTTCCCCTAGAGGAGAAAAGCAAAGAGCAGAGTTCAGGGGATAGTGATGACCAATCGCATATTTCATCAGCAATGTCACAGTTGCTTCAGAAAAGGAACACTTCAGTTGGAGTTATTAGGAAACAAGTGTCCACCCCACAATAAAGGGATGTAGGAAATGCTGGGTTAGAGCAACAATGTACATGGGACTGTGGAGAAGACGGGGCAACAGGTATCCCAGGGAAGGGAACAGGAACAAAGAAGGAGTGATAGTAGTTTGCCACCTTGGCAGAAGGAGAAGGAGTGCATAGTAGTCTCACCACAAAGTGTGTGCAGGACTAGCTATCACCCAGTGAGGACAGGAGAGAGATGAGTGAAGTAAGGAGAGAAGGGCATGACGCCGACTGTACAGAGCAAACTTAGAGGAGCCTTGGGAAATTAGCAGACAGTGTAGAATCCATAAGTCAGCGCGTGCAGAGCATGTGTGAACTCCTCCAAATTCAAGAAGTAAGTCATCATATTTACAGTCTCCAAGAAAGACCACTCATTGACCTAGATTGCATGAGGGGAAAATGGAGACTGCCTAACCCAATTGATGCAAGGGGAAGAGAAGAAGATGTGCTCTCTAGAAGTGGGAAACCCCGAGCTACAGAGCGTGAGCTGCTACAATTCCAAAGCACCCATTGGCAGCCAGAACCCTGAATGAGATCAAGCAAGTGAAGGGAATGCATGAGTCTCCACAACAGACCCACCCAGCAAATAAATGCCCAGGCAAATTCACACAGCACAGGCCTCACCCCCTGTGAGACAGTTGCTGAAAGAGAGGATAGCTGGCATTTTGTTGTACCATTTGTAGAAAACGTAGAAGACTGGACTGAACTGTTAGCTCCACAAATGAGCCCCTGGCCAGAAGAGGGGTCCTTTGACCCACTCAACATGGCAAATGCATTCTGTATGGTGAAGGTGATCCAGATTGGGACTATCCTTACATGGGGAAATATCTGCATATATGGCAGAAGTACGCCAGACAGCATCATCCCCACCACGCCATCACCACTTTACATCAGAAGCCCATGAAATGCAAGGCCCTGGTGCACCACATTATGTTCCTTGGCCATAGAAAACAGTTGCCACTGCTTAAAGTGGGAGCAGGGAAATGCATCAGAGCATCCGAGAAGCAAACTGCAGTAGGGGATGTAAAAAGCCAGCTTCGTTCCCTCGTAGGGGATGAAACAGACACAGTATTTCAAAAGGCTGACCCTCACTGAGACCAGGTGTGATGGATCACCATTTGGTCAGATCTGTGGTGTGGGATCAGCTGAGGAAAATGTACCAAAATAGACTAGACATCGCATCACTCATCACTCACTGTATGGAACCGAATGAGGATCCTGCACAGTACATCTATAAAATGAAAGAAAAGTGTACCTAGGAAATGGGTCAGGGCTGGGAAGTGACAGGAGCTAATGCCGTGTTATTCTATAATGTAATTAAGAAAGGATTGACTTCTGACATACAGGACAGCTTAGATAACATAGTGGCACTGGAAGCCAAGCCCTGGACTGAAATTCAAGCACACATCATTCATTTTAGCAAGAGGAAGCAGGAAAAGGAGAAAAGCAAACAGGAAGTAGCAGAGAAAGTGGCAAACAAGTTAGTGCAGCAGACGTTAGTAAAGAAGGGAGCAATTCAAGGTGCTGTAGTGGCAGTGGCTACTCAGATGACTGCAATATCTGCAGGAATGGTCCCAGGGGTCACACAATTACAGTAACTGCAGCATTAGGATGATATAAGGACACAAAGAAACAGTAGAGGGGGGTGAGGAGTAGTAGAAAGGTAGGGTGGGTCCTCCAGGAAGGGGCCCAGCATGTATTATTGTCAGAGATTTGAGAATCTTTTTAGAGACTGAGAGTGAAGAGATGGGATGAGGAAAATGGAAGAATGAGAATTGATGGTCCATCTGGAAATATGCAGCCACAGCAGGATCCATAGATCACAAATGTGCCCCAGACACCCTTGAAAATTGTGCAGTCATCAGGAATGCCCCAAGCACAGCCAGGACTGCCTCAGCAGACCAATCAAGTACCCTCCATGGAAATCCTACCCCAAAATGGACAAGGAGGGGTAGCTTTGAGGCGGGGGAAATTGTTTCTACTCTCCAGAGTCATGATACTAAAGGTGGACTCCTCCAGCAGGGACCAGACTAGAGCATTACCAGCTGATGTGTAGGCATTTTCTGCAGCATTATATACCATCATAGCAAAGACACCAGAGCTCTAGGGGGGAAGGCTCAATTGCCCAAAGAAGTCCTTATTAGGCTGCAAGAACAGGACCTGTTGGGCCTGCAAACCCAGATATGCCCCAGTAAAAATGTCTGAGATGATCATTTGCCTTTGCAGGGACCAATGCTTGTTTACAGAGACCAATGCTTGTTTGCAGAGACTAATGCTTGTTGGAACTAATGCTTGTTAAAAACCAATGCTTGTTTGGGAACACGTATTGCACAAGCCTCCAGCATCCCTATGACTCAGACTGGGTGTGGCTGGATGCAGCAGGTATTTATATCACACGGCCTGAGTAAATTGTTTGCTGTAAAGGTCACTTGCTGGAGAGAAGGAATCTCTGCTCCTCCGCTTTTGTTCTTCACATTCTGTTCTATCCAGCATTTTGGAGGCCACTTCTGGAAGAAGAGACTGAGGGAATTCACGCTTAAAAAGGCAGTAATGTGCTGTGTTCGATTTAAGAACATTTATTGCTTAAACTTGATACTTGCTGACTTGAAACTTGGTAAGCGAATGAACGAGGATGCAATGCACTTGAAAGGACACATCTTTGGCTTTAAGGTCATTGGAATGTTCGCTGCTTGCCATGCTATAAATCTTATTGTAGTTGTTTTGCATTATACCACAGAAAGGGATTTCTATTGAACAATTATTATGAACATAATATATTGGATTTAAGAGGGGCATATCATCTTGTGAGAGTCTGGGAGGGTGGTGAGTGGAAAATAGCTTTCCGGACCAAATTTGGTTTATATGAGTACCTTGTCGCGGCTTTCGAAATCTGCAATGCCCCTGCTGCCTTCCAATATTTCATCAACAAGGCACTACATTATTTTATTGATCAGTGTGCTGTTATCTATATTGATGACATTTTGATCTATTCCATCTCTTATGAAGGACAAGTGGTTTATGTCAAAGCCATTTTACAAGCCTTGTGACAAAATCATCCCTTCGCAAAGCTATAAAAGTGTAGTTTCCATGTTCAAGAAGTAGAATTCCTCGGATATCTCTTATCTCCAAATGGGATACAAATGGAACCAAGGAAGGTTGAAGCCATCGCTTAGTGGAAGACTCCACAAAGTGTCAAAGAAGTACAAAGCTTCCTAGGGTTATCAATTTCTATAGAGGTTTTATTGATCACTTTACCACCATTGTAGCTCCGTTCCTCAAGTTGCTTCGTAAAGGAATGACGTTTCAGTGGCAAAAAGAAGCAGATAAGGCTTTTCATCAATTGAAAGACAAGTTTAGTACTGCCCCCATTTTACAACACCTGGATCCTACACAACCATTTGTGGTAGAAGTGGATGCTTCTCAAGTGGCGGTGGGTGGGTTCTTGACTCAACATGATCCTTCAACTGGTGAGCTTCATCTAGTGTCTTACTTCTCCCACAAATTGAACTCAGCTGAAACTAACTACTCAGTAGCAGCACTGAGAATTACTAGCAATAAAACGGGCCTTTGAATAATGGAGACATTATCTTTTAGGGGGTTTACACACCGTCACAATTATAACAGATAACAGGAACTTACAATTCATTAAGTCTGCACATGCTTTGTCTACGCGACAGTTGAGATGGTCCCAGTTTTTTAATGACTATGACTTCCTTATCCAGTTCCAACCAGGTCATAAGAATGGAAAAGCTGACACACTTTCTGGACTAGCTCACAGCATTACAGAACAAGTGCAAGAACCACCCTTAATTATTTCATCAGACAAGATAGTTGGGGCCACTAACCTTGATTCAGACTTCTTGCAAGGAGTGCAACGAGAGCAAGAAAGTATGGTAGCCATAGAAACTCTGCAACACCACACTACTGACATTACTAGCCGTGGGGGATTAAAGTATACTGCACAAAAGGTATTGCTACACACAAAAGCACTACATAACAAAGCTTGTGAGTGGTGCCATGTTGGTAAACTTGCTGGTCACCCAGGGGAGAAAAAGACTCTAAAAGTCCTTCAACTACACTTTTGGTGGCCATCCATACCCAAAGACGCAAAAGACTTTGTAGCAAATTGTGTGACCTGTGCCCAAGGGAAGAGTTCTCATCAAGCCCCCGCTGGTCTTTTTCACCCATTACCTATACCACCTACAATGTGGCACAAGGTATCTTTAGACTTCTCAGTAGAATTACCAAAATCTCAAGATGGGTTCACCACGGTTCTAGTTGTGGTAGATCATTTGACCGAGATGGCACACTTTATGCCTCTAAAAGCCTTTCCTTCAGCTATACTATTAGCCCATGTATTTTACAATCAATAGTCTGTTTACATGGTCTTTCTTCAGTAGTTGTGTCCAACCGAGGAACACAATTGCTGTCCAAATTTTGGAAATGTCTTTGTCAGGAATTGGATATGGATATTAACCTGTCATCAAGTCATATACACAATCAGATAGATAAGCCGAAAGAATTAACCATTGTATGGAACAATATTTACGTTGTTATCTCCTAAGCTCATAAGTGGATTGGGAAGAGTGCTTGTGGGCAGACGAATTTGCGTATACCAATGTAATCCATGTGTCGACTGAATATTCACCTTTTCACTGCACTTATGGATATCATCCTTGAATGTTGGAATTGTTATGCAGTACCTTCACTCATTCAGTAAAGACTTTTTACAACAATTGAGCAACATTCAAAAAATGCACAAGACAATCTAAAATTAGCAAAGCAAACATATAAGATATGTGCAGACAAAAAAAGATGTCAGGGACCAAAGTATGAAGAAGGACAAAAGGTCTGGTTATCAACTAAACAGTTAAATTTGAAAGGTGCACAACAGTTTCATCCAAGGTTTGTGAGTCCTTTTACCATGATCAAAGTGATTAGCGAAGTGGCTGTGAAACTCGAATTTCCTACTTCTCTATCTATTTATCCAGTTTTCCACGTCTCCTTATTAAAATTGGTAGCAGACTCTATGCATTGCCCAAAAAAGACCTCTTCAATCCTAGTGGATAATCAACCGGCATATAAGGCCAGGTCCATACTAAACTCTAAATGAATACATAACAAACTTTAGTATTTATTGGACTGGAAAGGTTATGGGACAGAAGATCGTTCATGGGAACCGGCAGGACGCGTTCATGCTACCTAATTGGTTTGTCAGTTCCACAATCGATAGCCTGACAAACTGAAACCAATTGGGAGAGCCTTGGGAGCGGTGTACTGTTGGACCTGCAAACCTGAATATGCTCCAGTAAAAACGTCTGAGTTGATAATTTGCCTTTGCAGGGACCAATGCTTGTTTATAGAGACCAATGTTTGTTTGCAGAGATCAATGCTTGTTGGAACCAATGCTTGTTATAGACCAATGATTGTTTAGGAACACATGTTGCACAAGCCTTCAGCATCCTAATGTCTCAGACTGGGTGTGGCTGGATGCAGCAGGTATATAAACCACACTTGGCCTGATTGAATTTCTTGCTGTAAGGGTCACCGGCTGCAGAGAAGGAATCTCTGCTCCTCTGCTTTTGATCTTCACATTTTATTCTGTTCAGCATCTTGGAGGCCGCTTCTGGAAGAAGAAGAGACCGAGGGAATCAACCCTTAAAAAGGAGGTAGCGGTTTGCGCGCGATTGCTAAAACTTGAAACTTGCTGACTTGAAACTTGATAAATGAATGTTCCAGGATGCAAAGCACCTAAAAGGGCACATCTTTGGGTTTTAAAGTCATTGGTATGTTCGCTGCATGTCATGCTATAACGCTTACTGTAGTTGCTTGCATTATACCACAGAAAGGAGTTCCTATTGAACAATCATTATGAAAACGATATATTGTGAATACATTTATTATCACTAAGTTTAATATGGCATTACTATTGTTGTTAGCGATACGATGTGCTGTGAATACAGTTAATATTGCTGAGTTCAAAGTGCCATTTGCATTATTTCAAATTGATGCAGAACAGTGTGTGTTTGGCACTTAAACAAAGTTGAAGCTTATCTTTGCCATGCTCAAAATTACACTGTGATGTAACAATAATAAGCCGGTTTTTCATGAAGTTGAACACTATGGTTAAAGCTCTGTTTTCATACTAATAGTTTTCATAGTAATACAACGTGAACCATAATCCTTCATATTAACCCTGTTTTCAGTGTGATTAAAACACTGAATTGCATTCCTTGCAATACTAGCGCAATACAATGATTAAGCCGTGAATATATGAAGAATCTAATTCCCTGAGAGTTTGTTCTTATTATTGTTGCTTGATAGCCATTAACAATGGGCTATCAGAGGGCTTTAGTCAAATACTGGCCTGCAGCAGAGGCCAAAGCAAAGACTAAAATAGAAAAGGACACACCCACTACACTGAGTCAGCAAGGTTACACCTGAGGGAACTACCAGAAGCTGCTTCGTCACACGAAAAGCAGTTATGGGAAAATAGAGGATGCATCCGGTCTGGGAGCAACCTAGTGAATAGACAGCTATCTACAGGAAAGCCAGTCATACCACAAGCTCTGCCCACAATTTCCCTGGATCAGATTAATTTACTAGCTCACCCTTTCAGAGACCATTTGGCAACCCAAATACAGCAAGACTGGTTTATCCCCTGTTTGCATGACACAATAACGATGTATCTACATAGCTGCACGATTTGTCAGCAGTATTCCCCTAATACCACTCTAAAAGTGATAAGATTTACCATTCCACAACCACAGGGTCCCTTTAAGATCCTTCATTTGGACGTTGAGGATATGACTGACAGGTCCAACAACTACAGATACTTAATAGTGGTGGTCAGTCCATTGTTCAGATGGATTGAGGCAGGTCCATACGTACATTGTGATGCCAAATCAGCAGCCATGTTCCTAATTCGGTACATGATTCCCCAATGGGGGATCCGAGAAGCCATATGATGTGACAATGGCACTCATTTTTTAAATACAATTTTTGAACACCTAACAGCACTATTAGGGATAAAGCACACATTGTTCTACGCATAGCACCCACAAAGTAATAGAATTGTAGAGCGCCTGAATGGCCTCTTGAATAGTAAGATCAGCAAGTTGTTAGCCACCATGAATAAAAATTAACTACACTGCTTGCCAATAGCACCATTTTCCCTCAGGAATACCCCGAGCGCAGACCATCACTTGACTCCTGACCAAATAGTGACAAGGAGATCCATCAATGTCCAAGCCCTTGCCACTAGAAATAACATTCAGGACGAAAGTTTGTCCCAAACACTAAGTTATGAAATACACATGTATTTATGCAAATTAACAAAATGTGCAAGGTTAATTTCCAAACAGATAACCAAAGCAAGAGAGAAGCGCTCCAACGCCGAGGTGGACCTCCCAAAAGTAAAAGTAGGCGATCAAGTGTCCATACGGAACTTTGTTCACAGATGGAAAGAGAAACATTTTGAGGGTGCCTACTCAGTCACCATGGTTACACCAATAGTTCTCAAAGTGGATGGCAGGGAACCTTGCGTCCATCACAGCTATGTGAATCTCAACCCAGCTGCTCCCGAAAAATTATGGATAGTTCAAATGAAACAAGGAGGGGGACGAAGATTGTCACCCTAAAAGGGTCCCCCTCCAACTTTCTTTTTTCACTGTCTTTTGAATGAACATTACCAAAGATATGTATTTTTTGATTTTGTATTTCTCTTTTGTTTCTTTTGTATTACTAGGTGTCTGGATACAACCCTGCTACTCCAGTGTCTCTCTCCTTCTCTCATCTATCCTCTTTTTACGGGGTTGTTGCAGTGCCAATCATGTGTATTTAAGTGGGAGGCATGCAACATTTAGGTGTAATCGAGAACAAGCAGTCAACATTGTGTCTCAGTTGGACGAACAGTTTAGTGCTCGATAGTACAGCAAGCCCACATTTAAGTTGGAGGCTCAAGATGGAGGCTCAAGATGTTTGCCTAGCTGATTTGGCACACATGCTAGAGAATTTGCACTGCTAAACCCAGGTATTGTCACAGCTTTTCAGCCCACACTTGCAGCTGAATAGCCTCCTGTAAGTAAACCCCCGTTCTTTGGAGCAAGGCCTCAACTGTTTCAAGTGGGGACTGCTTGAGAACAATCACTGAATAATGCCTAGCTAATTCAGGTCACTACACCACTTCCGGTGCCATTACCCCCCTCCCCCCCCCCCCCAGGAGCGCTATAGAGCGGATCCTGCTAAGTTAGCTTTTTTTAAATCAAATCAATGTTACCTTTGTTTTTTTTTATGTCGCCAAACTTCTTTTCCCAATGAGCAGTCTAAGGTGGCATTTGTTTCCTCGAATTTGGCCGGCACTGCTGTCTCATGGTCTATTCCATTAGTGGAATGGCATGTCCCTTATTGTAGGACTATCAGGCCTTTAAAACAGAAATGCAAAAAATTGTTGGATAAGCATACATTTATCTAAGCAGTAGACTCGGAACGGCTTAATCTACAGCAAGGTAATAGGGATTTGCTGGCATATCTAGCTGCCTTTAATAGACTGGTGGATGAGGCTGATTGGCCGACAGAGAAGAGGGGGTCCCTTGTTTTATAGATGGTTAAAAGATGAACTTAAGGATCTTTTAATTCAAGTAGTTAATGCACCCGACTCTTGGGAAGAGCTAATTGATTTAGTGGTCAAATTGGATCACCGGTTGTCGGAGAGGCGGAGTGACAAGGGTCGCACCGACCATAGGTTGTTGGTTATTTGAGAAAAGAAATAAGACACCAACAAGGCACTAACAAAGGTGAACCAATGCAAATCATTACTTTTGGATGCCCAACTACTAAATAAGAATGACAACGAAGAGGCAACCAAAAGTTGGATCTGTATTGCAGAAAAAAAGAGTCTCTTTTTGAAGGTTTGTTCTGTTAAGCCTAAGAAACAGGCTGTGGAGACTAGTTGTTCCGGTTTGAAAAGATCAGAAGTCTCCTACATATTGGCTCAAATTAGCCCCCAGAAAGAATTCCATCACTTATATATATCTGCACAGATGGAATGGCTATCTTCAGACCACCCAATTCTACTCAACCTCCTGGTGGATTCAGGACCACTATGAATTTCATGGATATTGCCTTTGCAAAACAACTTGAGAAATGCTTGTGCTTAAACCAGTCCTGAGGTAGTTAAAACTATTGAGGGTAGCTCTTTGTTCTCAGGCCTTATTACCAAAACTACTTGTGAGTTAACAATATGCTTATACTCCAATCATAGTGAAATCATATAATTTGATTTGATATGTGCCCCTCAATTCAAAGTAATATTAGGAATTCCATGGCTGGAAAAACATAAACCCACAATAAACTGGGTTACACAAAGTGTTACCTTACAGTCTGAGTTCTGTAAAGACCACTGTTGGGTAGAGGCCCTACAGTGGTCTTTACAGGTCTTTAAAGGTATTACTTTAAGCGTAGGTAAGGCAGAAAAAGGAGAACATGAGTTACCTCTGGCATACCAAGATTTTACAGATGTCTTTGATAAAGGGAAGGCCACTACATTGCCACCACAGCTTCCCTTTGATTGTCAGATAGTTTTACAGCCAGATTCACAAATTGCTTGTAGTAGAATTTACGCTCAAATAGATAAGGAAAATTTTCATTTGCACCAAGACTTAGATGAGATGCTGGCCATAGAAGTTATAAGACCCTCTAGGTCCCCAGCTTCATTGCCACTAGTTTTCATTTTTAAGAAGGGAGGGGAACTTAGGGCTTGTATAGAATATAGAGCCCTAAACATGATTTTCAATCAAAAACAGATAGACAGTTACATTTGAATTCAACCGTTGTAGATCAAGTAAAAAATGCACACATATACACGAAATTGGATTTGCGAGGGGCATACCATCTTGTGAGAGTCTAGAAGGGTGATGAGTGGAAAATAGCTTTCCTAACCAAATTTGGTTGATATGAGTACCTTGCCATGGCTTTCGGTCTCTCCAATGCCCCTGCTGCCTTCCAATATTTCATCAACGAGGAACTACGTGATTTTATGTCTACGTCTCCTTATTAAAATTGGTAGCAGACTCTATGCATTGCCCAAAAAAGACCTCTTCCAATCCTAGTGCATAATCAACCGGAGTATGAGGTCAGGGCCATACTAGACTCTAAATGAATACTTAACAAACTTTATTTATTGGACTGGAAAGGTTATAGGACGGAAGATCGTTCATGGGAACCGGCAGGACACGTACATACTCCCTGATTGGTTTGTCAGTTCCACAATCGATAGCCCGACAAACTGAAACCAATTGGGAGGGCCTTGGGAGTGGTGTACTGTCGGACCTGCAAACCCAGATATTCTCCAGTAAAAAACTTCTGAGTTGATCATTTCCCTTTGCAGGGACCAATGCTTGTTTACAGAGACCAATGTTTGTTTGCACAGACCAATGCTTTTTTAAACTAATGCTTGTTATAGACCAATGCTTGTTTGGGAACACATGTTGCACAAGCCTTCAGAATCCCTATGTCTCAGACTGGGTGTAGCTCCCCATGACTCAGACTGGGTGTGGCGGGATGCAGCAGGTATTAAAACCACACCTGGCCTGATTGAATTGCTTGCTGTATGGGTCACCGGCAGCAGAGAAGGAATCTCTGCTCCTCCGCTGTGATCTTCACGTTCTGTTCTGTCCAGCATCTTGGAGGCCGCTTCTGGAAGAAGAAGAGACCGAGGGAATCAACCCTTAAAAAGGCTGTAACATGTTGCACGCGATTGCTAAAACTTGATACTTTGTGACTTGAAGCTTGATAAGCCAATGTTCCAGGTTGCGAAGCACCTAAAAGGTCACATCTTTGGGTTTTAAGGTAATTGGTATGTCCTCTGCTTGTCATGCTATAATGCTTATTGTAGTTTCTTGCATTATACCACAGAAAGGAGTTCCTATTGAACAATCATTATGAAAACGATATACTGTGAATACATATTTTATCACTAAGTTTAATATGGCGTTAGTGTTGTTGTTAGCGATACGATGTACTGTGAATACAGTTATTATTGCTGAGTTCAAAGTAGCATTTGATTTATTTCAAATTGTTGCTAGTGATCTCAAGAATTACCGACCCATCTCCCTCCTTCCCTTCCCGGCGAAGGTCACCGAGAAAATCGTCAACGGCCAACTGACCCACTTCCTAGAGGAGAACAACACACTGGTCATCTCCCAATCCGGATTCCGTAGGAACCACAGCACCGAGACCGCCCTCATCGCTGCAACCGACGACATCAGGTCCACGCTCGACAAAGGCAAAACTGCAGCCCTCATCCTCCTGGACCTCTCGGCTGCCTTTGACACTGTCTGCCACCACACCCTATGCACTCGCCTCTACAATGCCGGGATCTGCACAAGGCCCTGGACTGGATCACATCCTTCCTCTCCGGCCTCCCTCCCTTCCTGTCGGAAGCCACTAAGACCATCTGCGGCATTCCCCAAGGGTCTTCCCTCAGCCCAACTCTTTTTAACATCTACACGGCACCGTTCGCCAACATCGTCCGATCCCACAACCTCAACATCGTCTCCTACGCCGATGACACCCAGCTGATCCTCTCACTCACCAAAGACCCCGCCACCGCCAAAACCAACCTCCACGACCGACTACATGCCATTGTCAACTGGATGGAGAAGAGCCGCCTCAAACTTAACTCGGACAAGACAGAGATCCTCATCCTGTGCTCCAACCGCTCCACATGGGATGACTCCTGGTGGCCAGCCACCCTAGGAACCACACCCACACACACCACCCACGCAGGCAATCTAGGCTTCATCCTGGACTCATCGCTCACCATGACCCATCAAGTCAACGCCGTTTCATCTTCCTGCTTCAACACCCTCCACATGCTTCGCAAGATCTTCAGATGGATCCCCATTGAAACAAGAAAGACTGTCACCCACGCCCTTGTCAGCAGCAGACTGGACTACGGCAACGCGCTCTATGCAGGAACCACAGCCAAGCTCCAGAAGAAGCTTCAACGTATCCAGAACACCTCTGCAAGCCTCATCCTCAACATCCCACGCCGCAACCACATCTCAGCCCACCTCAGAGAACTACACTGGCTTCAAGTCACCAAGAAGATCACCTTCAAACTCCTCATCCAGGCCCACAAAGCTCTTCACAGCACGGGCCCTGCCTACCTCAACGTGCGACTCACATTCCACGCTCCCACCCACCAGCTCCGCTCCGCCAAGCTTGCCCTCGCCACTGTCCCTTGCATCCATTGAACTACAGCCAGCGGCAGAGCCTTTTCCTATCTTGCCGCCAAGACCTGGAACACCCTCCCTGTCCACCTACGACAGACCCAGGACATCCAGACCTTCAGGAAACCCCTTAAGACCTGGCTATTCGAGCAGTAGCAGATCCTTCCCACCCCCCCTTTCCCACACCTTGAGACCCTAGTGGGTGAGTAGCGCACTTTACAAATGTTTGATAGATTGATTGATTGATTGATGCAGAACATTCTATGTTTGGTGCTTAAACGAAGTTGAACCTTATCTTTGCCATGCTCAATATTAAACTGGGATGTAACAGTAATAAGCCGGTTGTTCATGAAGTTGAACACTATGGATTAAATCTCTGTTTAAATAGTAATACAACATGAACCATAATCCTTTACATTGACCCTGTGTTTTCAGTGTGATTAAAACACTGAATTGCGTTCCTTGCAATACTAGCGCAGTACTATAATTAACCCATGAATATCTGTAGAATCTAATTCCCTGAGAGTTAGTTCTTATTTTTGTTGCCTATGTAAATGTCTATGAGTGGAGTGAGTCAGGTCACCAAGGTGAAAAACACAAAATACCCACTGAATGTCAAGGAACATCGAGGTAGGCTTAATTGAGGTGATGAGGGACTAATCTCGGATCACTGTGGAGTAGTTATAGACAGTATAGGAGGTTCAAAGCTCTTATTGAATCACCGGTAATCCACAATGTTTCCAAAAATTCCTAGAGAGAAGGAGAGCCATCAAAAGTGGGAAAGTAGACCCCAACAGGTACATCTAGCTTGCACATTATAGTTTAAGAGTAGAGTATGTATGGGTTATGAGTTATTAGTTATTTGACTGATGTGTAATTTATCATACTTAATACCGGCCCTTCAAGAACTATCATTAGGCGTCCAGATCCAGCCCTGTGACTCAATTTTCTCTCTCCTTCTCTCATCAATCCTCTTTCCCCCGTTATGTTGAGGTGCTGATCATGTGTATTTAAGTGGAAGGCATGCAACGTGTAGGTGGAATTGGGAACAACCCCCTTGGTCAACATTGTGTCTCCATGGGACGAACAGTTTAGTGCTTGACAGGACCCCATACTATCAGAAGCAGAGGTAATATTGCAGATAGATGTTTTGAAACCAACACCTACCTATGGCGCCTTGACAGCCAGTGACCATAATAGTGGTTTGTGGTCATGTGTCATCTTCTTTAAGCCAGGAAAGATGATAAGAGGGATACTGGACTGAGCTATTTGATGATAGCCCCAAGAAAAGGATTATAATTTTCCAGGATGACATACCACTAAGGACTGTGCTAGAAGTAAGAAAGCCCACACCAAGCAGAGGTTTGGGCTTAGTAGAAGAAGCAGATCTGTCACAGGTGCCAGGCGTCCTGTTGACTAATGGTCCTCACGATGTTGGCCTCATCTGCACTGAAGCACCGTTTCAGATTACACTGAAGGAAGGTGCCATCTCACCCAGAGTAAGCAATACCCCTTGTCCAAGGAGGCAGAGGAAAACATTGCCTTCACTATACATGCGTTACTGGAACAAGGAGTAATTTACCCTGAAGTGTCACCTTGTAACTCCCCTATTTACCCGGTTCAGAAAACTACAGGCAGTACTTGGCACATGGTTCCAGACCAGCGCCCGTTGAACAATTCTATGTTTCCCGAATACCCAATTGTCCCGGGCTCTTCCATCTTCCTTACAAACAAAATGCCTGGCGCCAGGTACTTTTCAGGTATTGCTCCTAAGAATGCCTTCTTCAGCATTCCTCTCCATCTAGATAGTCACTGCCTGACAGTATTCTCATATCATATTTGTACTCTCGCTTTTCCCCACGGTTGATGCGAATCTCCCAGCATGTTCAACAGAGCAATCAAAAATGATCTGTCAAATTTTCAATGTGACAGCACTACTGAGCAAGAGTGTAGAAGGGACACTATTGCCCATATTTAAGAAAAGGTAGTGCATCAGCTATGATGTGCCACTGTTCTTGCACCCCCCACCGGCACCTAACGACACATGGTTGCACCGTATTTATAATACGGTGTACCATGGCAGTTAGCACAATAGCATCAACATTTTTAACGCTAATGTGGTGCTTTGCTACACTAGTGTCATAAATTTTGACGCTAGTGCAGCAAAGTGCAAGGAAGCCCATCCGTTACTATGGGAGGGTCATTTTAAAGACTGCTCTGAGCAGGCATTAAAAATGATGCCAAAAATGTTGCAGTGAAATATTTTAAATTTCACTGTTCCATTGTTGCAGGCCTCCTAGCGCCAGAACGCCCTCTGCATATATCATGCCTGGCAAAGGCATAATGTGGCACAAGGGGTTACAAAGTGGCACAATCCATGCATTATGCCACTTTGTAAATATGGCATAGCAGAAAATCCACTTTATCACCGCCTTATCGTAAAATAATGACGCTATGGTAGTGCTAAGGTGGTGTTAGGGGCTCTCAAATATGCCCCTATATCTCTTCTGATCACTCTTGGCCAGAGAGCCCAAAGTGGAGAAGGGAAACATTCAGTACTGCAAGTAAGAAGTCCAATATTTAGCACTATTACTATCAGCATCTGGTAGATGTGTAATGCCTGAAAGGGCAGCCTCCATTTGCAAATATGAGAGCCAGAAATGGTCAGAGGAATGCAGAAGTTTCTGGGCCTCTGTAACGACGTCAGACAATGGGTATTTGATTAAAGCACTCTGATAACCCATTGTTGATGGCTATCAAGTAGGCAAGAGGTAGGGAGGATAAGATAATTTGGACACCAGAGATGAGGGAAACTTTGCAGAAACTGAAGGATAAGAAACAAATGCTCCTGTCCTAAGAACTCCAGATTACACCAAGGAGTAAGATCTATTCCGTCACTGCAATGGTCAGGTGCCCATAGAAGTATCCGCTAGGACACAAACCAATCATGTACTTCAGTGGGCTGCTGGACTTATTCATGAAAGGGCGCCATCCATGTGAGCAAGTTCTGGCACTCCAGCATTTGCAGTACAGAAGAGCACCCCCATAGTTATGGGGGCACCATTGACGCTTTATGCAGAACGTGCAGTGTGTGCTGTCATCCAGAAGGCCAAGACCACTATGACTACTCACTATATCAGGTATCCTCCCTACCTCTTGCCTGCGTGATAGCCATCAACAATGGGCTATCAGAGGGCTTTAATCAAATACTGGCCCACAGCAGAGGTCAAAGCAAAGACTAAATAGAAAAGGACACACCCACTACACTGAGTCAGCAAAGTTACATCCAAGGAAACTACCAGAAGCTGCGACGTCACACGAAAAGCAGTTATGGGAAAATAGAGGATGTATCCGGTCTGGGAGCAACCTAGTGAATAGACAACTATCTACAGGAAAGCCAGTTATACCACAAGCTCTGCCCACAATTGCCCTGGCTCAGATTAATTTACTAGCTCACCCTTCCAGAGACCATTTGGCAACCCAAATATAGCAAGACTGGTTTATCCCCAATTTGCATTACACAATAACCATATCTACATAGCTGCACGATTTGTCAGCAGTATTCCCCTAATACCACTCTAAAATTGATAAGCTTCACCATTTCACAACCATAGGGTCCCTTTAAGATCCTTCATTTGCACATGGTGGATATGATTGACAGGTCCAACAACTACAGATACCTCACAGTGGTGGTCTGTCCATTGTTCAGATGGATTGAGGCAGGTCCATGAGTACATTGTGATGCCAAATCAGCAGCCATATTCCTAGTAAGGGACGTGATTCCCCAGTGGGGGATCCCAGAAGCCATAAGATGTGACAATGGCACTCATTTTTCAAATGCAATTTTTGAACACCTAACAGCACTATTTGGGATAAAACACAAATTGTTCTATGCATAGCACCCACAAAGTAATGGAATTGTAGAGCGCCTGAATTGCCACTTGAATAGTAAGATCAGCAAGTTGTGAGCCAACATGAATAAAAAATGGCTACACTGCTTGCCAATAGCACTATTTTCCCTTAGAAATACCCCGAGCGCAGACCATCACTTGCCTCCTGACCAAATAGTGACAAGGAGATCCATCAATGTCCAAGCCCATGCTACTAGAAATAAAGTTCAGGGAGAAAGTTTGTCCCAAACACTGAGCTATGAAATATATATGTATTTATGCAAATTAACAAAATGTGCAAGGTTCATTTCCAAACAGATAACCAAAGGAAAAGAGAAGTGCTCAAATGCCGAGGTCGTCCTCCCAAAAGTAAAATTAGGAGATCAAGGCCCTCATTACAATCCTGGTGGTCGGTGATAAAGCGGCAGTAATACCGCCAACAGGCCGGCAGTAAAAAAAATGGAATTATGACCACGGCGGAAACCGCCAACACAGACAGCCACTTTAACACTCTGACCGCCACGGCAGTAGCAACAAACACCGCTGCAGTAACCGCCAACAGCCAAGTGGAAGACAATGTACCGCCCACACTATTATGACATACCAATCCGCCACCTTTTCCGGGGCGGTACCAACGCCATCAAAAGCACAGCAGAAACAGTACACAGAAGGGAAACAACTCACTTCTTGACACACAAGGAAGAACCACGACGCCATGGAGCTCGAACTGCAAATATTTCCAATGTTGGTCTACCTCCTCCTACACCAGGAAAATGAATGGCGGCGAAGATGACCACTGTGAGTACCGCACCTAGCACACAAGGGAGGGGGGAGGAAAAAGAGAGTGACACACACACGCAACACGCAACACCCCCACCCACACCCCCAACACCATACACACAAACAGATGCAACAGCATCACCTATACACCCCGAAACCCTCAGGAGTAACGCAAGGACAAAAGGAGTTGAACAAAGTGAGTGTAATATTTCATATTTAGATATATACGTCCTTAAAGCAATAAACAGTATGTACAAAATATACAGATGGAGGGACAATGCCCACTCCAAAATGTCCGAGGCCCACAGGGCCATAACACATAGGCCAAGGCCACACTTGACTCCTGCCTCAATACGGAGAGAACACTGCTGGGGCATCAGGTCAAAAACACACAGGCACCTCAGGGGGACGGGGAATGGGGGGTACCTCAGCGGGAAGATAGTACAACACCACTGCTCCTGGGGGGGGGCTACGTGCTCTCTGCAATGTCCTGGGGAGTGCAAAGCCACAGTCTCTCAAGTGGGTGGTTTGCCAACTGTTTGATCCTGGGGAGTGCAAAGCCACAGTCTCTCTAGTGGGTGGTTTACCCACTGCTTGGTCCTGGGGAGTGCAAAGCCACAGTCTCTCAAGTGGGTGGTTTGCCCACTGCTGGTCCTGGGGAATGCAAAGCCACAATCTCTCAAGTGGGTGGTTTGCCCACTGGTTCTGGAGGGGGCTTTGTGCCCAGTGTGCTTCATCCCGCCAAGGAGGGGGCCTTGTGCCCAGTATGCTTCATCCTATCCTGCCAAGGAGGGGGTGAGGGGATGCCTTCTTCCACTGGTTCTGGAGGGGGCTTTGTGCCCAGTGTGCTTCATCCTGCCAAGGAGGGGGTGAGTGGATGCCTTCTTCCATTGGTTCTAGAGGGGGCTTTGTGCCCACTGTGCTTCATCCTGCCAAGGAGGAGGTGAGTGGATGCCTTCTTCCACTGGTTCTGGAGGGGGCTTTGTGCCCAGTGTGCTTCATCTTGCCAGTGAGGGAGTGAGTGGGTGCCTTCTTGCACTGGTTCTGGAGGGGACTTTGGGGGTCATTCTGACCATGGCGGTCTCCGACCGCCAGGGACCCGAACGACTGAAGCACCGCCAACAGCCGCGGTCGGAAAACCGGGTCCGGCGGTTTCCCGCCGGATTAGCCCCGGCTGGGCGAATCCTCCATGGCGGTGCTGCAAGCAGCGCCGCCATGGGGATTCCGACCCCCTTCCCGCCAGCCTGTTTCTGGCGGTTTTCACCGCCAGAAACAGGATGGCGGGAACGGGTGTCCTGGGGCCCCTGGGGGCCCCTGCACTGCCCATACCACTGGCATGGGCAGTGCAGGGGCCCCCTAACAGGGCCCCAGTATGCTTTTCACTGTCTGCTTAGCAGACAGTGAAAAGCGCGACGGGTGCAACTGCACCCGTCGCACACCTGCAACACCGCCGGCTCCATTCGGAGCCGGCTTCAGTGTTGCAGGCCCTTTCCCGCTGGGCCGGCGGGCGCTCCCTTGGCGGGCGCCCGCCGGCCCAGCGGGAAAGTCAGAATGGCCCCCCGCGGTCTTCTGACCGCGGAGCGGCCAATTGGAGGTTCCCGCTTGGCGGGCGGCAACCGCCGCCCGCCAAACTCAGAATGACCCCCTTTGTGCCCTGTGATGCTGATCCTGGATGGTGCAAGGTCACAGTCTCTCACCTGGGTGTCACACCTGCCTAGATGCACTGCAGCCCATGTAGGCACGACTACACACTGCTCGCCAGCAGTGACGGCTGCTCAGTGGATGGCAGTTGCGCTGCAGGTGGCGGTGCTGTCAGTGGTGGGGGGAGGCTCCAGCCCTTCCCCTGCAGCTTTGGACAGCTACCCACTTGGGCTGCTGCTGCTGCTGGCAGTGGTGCTGCTGGCGGTGCTGCCGGTGGTGCAGGTGGCGGTGATTCTGGCAGTGCAGGTGGTGGTGCTGCCTGCGTTGGGGGGAGGATTCAGCCCTTCCCCTGCAGCCTCGGACGGCTGCCCACTGGGGCTGCTGCTGCTGGCAGTGGTGCTGTTGGTGGTGCAGGTGGCGGTGCTGCTGGCGGTGCAGGTGGCGGTGCTGCCGGCAGTGGGGGAAGGCTGAAGATAGATTTATAGATTGGCAACCTGAATCTACAGTTCCGCTATCTGGTACATTTTTGAGGATTTACCAGTTTTTGAATTGTTTCGTGCACTATGGCCAATCGAAAAGCCCTGTGGGAACAGGCTGCTACTACTTTGTTTGACAGTGCCCCTGGAACATCAATGGCTTCGAACTTATCAACACGTACAGCAGCCACCATCATCTCTGAATTAGAAAAGGCAAGAATCTTAGAATTGAAAAAATGGTGGGAAATGACCTCGTTGACCAAATATATACAAAATGGTCGAGTGCCACGAGGTCTAAGAATTTTAATATTGCCCACCCTTGGCGATATGGATCCTGATCTCTCAGAACAATGGAGAGTACACACATCTGAATGTTCAGTTAAATTAATGGATACTTTGATCATTCAATCAAAACGACGCATGGAAGAACAAACCCATAAAATTGAACTTCTAACTAAAGAACTAGAAAAAATTGGCAATTCCTCAGAGATACAACATCTATTGATGAAGATGGAAGAACGCATCGCTAAAAAAGAGGATGAAATCAAACTCCGTAAGGCCTCCAAATTCAATAGAGATAAAAAGGACTATGAAGTAGGTAGAATCTACACATTTGCTCGTAAATATAACACACTCAGAGCACAAGATAAATTCGCGATGACGGACAGTCCCAATGTAACAACTAATTCAGTAGAAGACAGTTCTGATTTAAGCTCATCAGCTGATGAAGCCTCTGCAAATAAACTGGATTTTCATGGGGAAATGAGACTATTGCAATCAATCATGCCACAACCAAACAGGGGCAGAGGACGAAGTCGAGGAGGTTCAAGACGCGGAGGGGGAAGAGGCAGAAATCACAAATATCAAGACTAGAGGGGACTTTTCGATCTGATAATCCCAATATTATTGTGAATATTTCCAAAGTACAACTAACCTTGAATCAAGAACGTATTTTAAATTTAGGGTTAAGTTTTTGTCCTGATAATCATTGGGATTATGTTGACACCAGAATAGAATTGTATAAATATACATGCAAGTTGCGGTTGTTGAAACATTTTTCTAAGAAAACAAAGGTTATTACATCTGGTTCCAACATAAGTGTTGATACTCCTTCTGGGTTTCATATTAATGAAGTGCCTGACTTAGTAGAAATTGGGAAGTTGAGTTGTCCAGATGATGTTAGTAATGAGACAGGTGAAGTCTATAACATTTTAACTGATATGGGATTTGTTACAAATCAGACTATTGCCAGTATGTTAAAACCCTCCAGTAGATTCAATCCCCAATTACCGACGGGTCATATGATTGATATGTTCTATGAATTGGTTGTTGATGATATTGATCATTTTCGGAATAATTGGAAAAGTATGAAAACGAAAAAAGCTCAGAGAGTTAATTTCTCAGCCTCAGATTGGAAAGATCTAAATGAGCTCAAATCCAATAATACAATTGTCATCAAACCCTCCGATAAAGGAGGGAATATTGTAATCATGGATATTAATAGCTATATGAAGGAGGCTAACCATCAACTGTCCAACAAACAGCATTATCAAAAACTAACTATAAATCCTACCAATGAATATCAAACTATTTACGGGGAGATGCTTAATAGCTGGCACACTGATGATTTAATTGACCAAAGTGAATACCTTTATCTCAAAGTCATGTTTCCTAGAACTCCCTGTATCTATTTTCTACCAAAAATTCATAAAAATGTAAAACATCCCCCTGGTCGACCTATAGTAAGCATGAATTCATCTCTATTAGAAAATACTTCCCGCTTTTTGGACCTCTTCCTATGTCCTTTTGTCACTGAATTACCCTCTTATCTTCGAGACACCAATGATTTTCTAGCTAAAATTCACAATGTTCCATGGCAATCCAATTATTTATTGGTAACCATGGATGTGACTGCACTCTATACTTCCATCAAACATGAGTATGGTATTCAAGCATATTGTCATTTTTTGGGTACTCGTAAAATTGAATTCCTTCAACACACCAACATGCTAGTTAGCATGCTAAGATTCTGTCTCACCCACAATGCCTTTCTATTTGATAATCAATATTATCTGCAAAAACAAGGGACTGCAATGGGAGCTTCATTTGCTCCCACGTATGCTAACCTTTATATGGGCTGGTGGGAGAAGGAGATAGCTTGGTCTGACTCCAATAGTAAATATATGGAACAAGTGATACTATGGGTCAGATATATTGATGATCTTTTTCTTATTTGGGATGGTGATGAAGGTTCCCTCAAACAATATGTCAGCATTTTGAACAACAATGAGTTTAATATTCATTTAGATTTAAAATACAGTGCCCAAACTATAGAGTTTCTTGATGTCCAGATTTCTGTACAAAAGGATGGTTTACAGACAACCATCTTCCGCAAACCAACAGCCTGCAACTCTATCTTGCATGGTAATAGCGGCCATCCAAAAGCTTTTAAATGGAGCATTCCATATAGTCAATTCCTACGGGCTCGTAGAATTTGTTCTAACGATGAATGCTTCAATACTGAAATTGTCACTATGACTCAGAGATTTCTGGAGAGAGGGTACCCCTTGAAGATTCTCAAAGATGCCCATTTGAGGGTCTTGAGTATGTCCAGAGAAAAACTGCTCTTTAAATCTGGTAGTATCAATAATCAAGATCAAAATGAATGATCGTCACCTAAATTGTTTCTGGAATTCAATTCCCAACATTCACATTTAAATAACATCATACAAAAAAATTGGCATGTTTTGAGACATGATTCTGCCATAAAGGACAGTATAGGTCCTCATCCACATATTACATATCGTAAAACTCAATCATTGGGTGACCATCTCACCAGAAGCTTATTTCAGAGTCCCAAAGCTAATGTGTCTTGGCTAGCTAAGAAAAGTCTGGGCTTTTGGAAATGTGGACATTGTAAATCCTGTTTATATGCACAAAACACCCACACATATACTACCTTTGAAGGGAAAATTTGTGACATAATAGACCGTATCACATGCGAAACTGAATACGTCGTATATGTCATTGAATGTGGTTGTCACAAAAAATATGTAGGCAGTACCATTCACAAATTGAAAGTCAGGTTCTTACAACATCTTAGAGCTATTAAGAATCATGATCCATCTTACCCCTTAGCTAAACACTTTTGGGATGTACATGAAGGTAATTGCAGCTCTTTAATATTCTATGGTATTAAAACCATTGCTGCCCATCCCCGGGGAGAGAACAGAACTGCGCATTTGAGACAAATTGAGTCGAAAATGATTTTACTTCTAGGCACAGAACACCCCTGGGGTCACAATTTGGACGCAGAGCTTCATGTCCATCTGTGAGACTTTTTGATCTCTTTTTATATATATATATTTTTTTATATATATATTTTTCTAGCAGAAAATATGAAATCCATTTGATGTTTTAAATATTGCTTTTTAGGATCCTTTATTGATCTATGACATTTCCGGACTGTAATTTAGTTTATTTTGTTATTTTAATCTTTATATATTAATTCACTTTAGGGTGTTACACTCATCTAATTTATCTTTATACTGTAATATATGCCCTTGGGGGAGGCTAGCGGTGTGTATATATATTTTCCTGTTGCTGAATCTGTTGGGTTTGTTTGCAATTTTCTAATTAATGATAGGTTTGCCTATGATATGGATATATTAACTTTTTTCCATTTTAGAATATATTAATATTCGGAGGATTAGGATTAATTTAATGAATTGTATTATGATCTATTTAAAATGAAATTTGATATTGTTATTAATAGTAATGGAGATATGTATATAAATTGTACAGAATTTTGGTTAGTAACATTTATTTATATATTTATCCGTCCTGGACATGACTTTTATCGGTATCTCCTTCTTAGAATTGATTGAATGTATTTTATCTATTTAGTCACCTATTTATAGCTTGTATATAGATTGAATATATTGTAATTAATTGACAGTATATATATTTATATATTTATTTTTATATCAGGCTTTTAAAACTATTAGGTAAAAAATGTAAAAAATGGATAATATATTGATATTAAGAGGAAAAAGGGAAAAAGGAAGAGATAAAGAGAAAAAAAACTTATATATAGGATATTCCTTTCCCTGTATTTAACAATCATCAATTGTGATTATTATTACTTTTCATGTATTTATAGGCGACCAGACCATATATATGTGATATTGCAGTACAACATGAAAGAAATATATAATGTCATATTTGAAGTCTTTATCCCAATCAGAGCACAGGATTAGCATTCTTTTATTTTCAAACTTAGAATTGCCACGTTACAAAATGGCCGCTCTGTTTGTACTTCTCTTGAGTCATGTAGTTAACAACAAAGAAGGACCATATGGTTTAAATAGTTGAGTGTAAAAATGGTTGCCAATGTCCTGTTGAAGGCTTCGGCCGAAACGCGTAGACATTTGGTTGGGACAGCGTGTGTTTGTTTGTTTATGGTGGGCACATTATTGATTTTCTTTTTGTGCCTATGTACCACTTTTTGCGGGTCGACTTTACCTGCATTTAAATTCTTTTCAATAAATAGCAGCCGATGAAATTACTCGTTAGTGGTCTTTCACTATTTTTGCGAGCCTGTCTTTGGATGATGTGCAGCCCTTGGTGTGCGATTACAATGCACCAGTTCTTTTGAATATATTTATATATATATATATATATATATATATATATATATATATACATACACACACATACATGAATACACACACATATGCACATACAATACATAATTAGAACCATGGGTAAAATATACTTAGTCAAACAGGTTTAAAGAGTGTATGTGTATTTTATTGTTATGACATAGTAGCGATACATATTTTCTAAAGAAACTATACATAATTAGGAATATACACATAATCTGAAAAAAATATTTATCAACATAGGCATATGCAGTTCATAGTTGTTTGAATATGGTGGTTATGAAGGAAAGAACCAACTCTTGAGTAGTTTTCTGAAGACAAGAAAGTTATCTGTGGCTCTTATAGTTGGGGGTAATGAATTCCATAGTTTGGCTGCTTGAACGGAGAAGGATGTACCACCTATAGTCTTTTTCTTGTATGGTGGTGTTCTAAGGCGGGGTGCCAATCTTGAGTGGAGGTTTCTTTGTTGGATGTATTTGGTTATTTTGTTTCTGATAAAAAGCGGTCCTGTTCCATGTATAGGGTGATACAAAGCAGCTTGAAAGTGCCTCTTCTGGCAACGGGTAACCAGTGTAGTGCTTTCAAGGCAGGGGAGATGTGTGCTTGCGGCTTTACATGTAATAGTAGCCTGGCTGCGGAGTTCTGGATACGTTGTAGTTTTTTTCATAACAGATAGAGATGATCCATGGTAGAGGCCATTGGCATAATCCAGTTTGGATAGTACAAGCGAGATAGTAGCTTGCACCTTGTGTGGAAATCCGAGGTGGGGAAGATGCGTCGTAAAGTCTTCAAGGTGATGAAGCTTGTTTGTGCTAATTTGTCCACTTGGGCATTCATAGTTAACTTGGAATCCATGGTGATTCCTAGGTTTCTAACTTCCTTGGATAATTGAGGAGGTGGTCCGAGATCATCAGGCCAGACGCACAGAGGGTCATACTTTTTCCAGTCACCACATATGAGTATTTCTGTTTTGGAGGTATTTAGTTTGAGATGGCTCCAGGTCATCCACTGATCAACGGCTCTGAGGCAACTGAAGATTTGTGAGTTTTCAATGTTTTTGGGACATTCTAATTTAAGTAGTATTTGTGTGTCATCTGCAAAGTTGTAGCATGTGAGATGGAAATCATTGATCAGTTCTGGTAAAAATATCATGTAGATGTTGAAAAGCAAAGGTGAGATGATTGACCCTTGGGGGACCCCTGCTTTTGTGAGGTAGGGTTCGGATGAGAAGGGGGGGCGAGTGGATGATATTAGATCTTCTTTGAAGATAGGAAGTAATCCAGTCGAGAGCAATCCCTTGTATGCCGGCTTCGTGGAGTCTTTGAATTAGGGTGTCATGGTCAACCGTATCAAAGGCAGCTGAGAGGTCCAAGAGAAGTAGTGCAGCAACTCCATTTCGGTCGACTGTATTTTTAAGACCATCCCAAATTGCTATGAGTGCCGATTCAGTGCTTCTTCCTGGGTGGAATCCAGTTTGGAAGTCTGAAAGTATAGATTTGTCTTCAATGAATTGTGACATCTGGGTGAATGCTGCTCTTTCTATCAATTTGCCCAGGAAAGGTCCATTTGTGATTGGTCTGTAGTTGTTGGGGTCTTGCGGGTCTAGGTTTGTTTTCTTTAATAAAGGTAGTATGTATGCCTTTTTTAGGTCAACAGGAAAAGTTCCTGAAGTTAAAGACTTGTTGATGATTCTTCTTACAGGTGTGGCAGCAGAAGTAGATAGAAGAATATTCTTGAAGATTTGTGGTGGGCAAGGGTCAGAAGGGCAACCAGAAGGTCTGCTTGCTTTGACCAAATCCATAAATTCATCCTGGGATATTTGTTTGAACGACTGTAGAGGTTGGGTTGGTTTATTCTTAGAGGGTATTTTCGGAAAGGAGATGGTGCTGATGTTTTTCTTCTCTTTTAAATAGGAGTCCAATGTGTCTGCCTTGGTTGTGTAGTGAGTTGCCAATTTGTTTGTGAAATCTTGAGTAGTGGGATGACTTCCTTCCATGCATGTAGGTTTTCGAAATTCATTGAGAATTTTATAAAATTCCTTGGTTGTAGATTGAGCATTTTGAATTCTGTCTAAGTAGTACCTTTTTAAAGCTTTTTTGATTGATGATTTGTATATCCTGTTAAGTTTGTGTAGCTGCAGTTTGTCTTCCTGTAGCCACTCATAAAGTTTTGGCACAGTATTAATTGTATCTAGATCTGTGTTGGCTGTTAGTTGTGTTTCTAAGTCATCCAAACTGAGTTTGCTCCATGGTCGATAAGTGTATGTATGTAAGTAGTTGTGGTGTGTGTTGATTTGTGGAGGTGTATGTCGGAAAGTTATCAAATGGTGGTCTGACAAAGTGATTGGCGTGATGCTATGAATAGTAACTAGTTCAGGCTTAGCAAAAATGACATCTAGGATGTGAACAGCGATGTGTGTGGGATTGTGTACAATCTGATGAAGGTTCAATGTGACTAGGCCAGTGGTGATAGCTTTTGGATGGGGCATATTGGGTTTGTCAAACCAAATGTTTAGATCCCCAAGAATGCATAGGTTGGAGTATAGTGTAATAAGGATTGAGACTGTGTCTAGAAAAGCATCTGGGAATGTGGAGTTGTTAGGTGGAGGTCTATAAAGGAGGAGAAAGTTACAGGAGGAAGTTGGAGTAGGGTGGCATCTGGTAAGGAGGGCTTCACAATCTTATATGGAGATGTTGTCTGTTTTACTGAGGTTCAATGCCTGTTTGAATATAATAGCTAGTCCACCTCCTCTCTTGCCTATACGGTTTTGTGTGATGGTTTGATAGCCTAGAGGAACTGCTTCGTGCAACACTGGTGCCATGTCATCTCCCAACCAGGATTCTGTTATGAATAGTAAGTCAGGTTGTGTGTCTGTGAGCAGGTCGTAGATGTGGTGCTTGTTTTTTGAGAGTGATAGAGCATTTATGAGCTGTCAGTTTAGAAAAGGTGTGTTAGTGGTAGTGTTGTTTTGTTTAGGAGAAGGGTAAGTAGTATAATATGAGCTTGAAGCAGGAGTGTTGCTAGTTGTGATAACTGTTTGAGGCTCACAATAGTCTTGCTTTTCCATATAGTGTTCCTCTTCCAGCAGGTTAAAGAGGCATTTTGGTGGGTCTGTGTGTGTAGGTGGTGGACTTGGTGGCTGAGAGAGCCATAAGGAGTGTACTGTTTTTTGTAGGGTAGTTTTATTAAGTAATAGACAAGGGGATGCGAGGTTGCTATGAGTGGCATGTTTTTTATTTTGTTTGCATTTGTTTAGTGTGGATGGAGTATAGGTTAGGGGTGGTGGAGGAGCATGTGGATCATGATGTAAGGCTCTAAATTGTGCAATGGAGGAGAGGCGAGTGAATGAAAGTTGCTGGATTGGGGTACTTGGGGTAGGTGTTTGTAAAGAGTGAGAAAGTAGGGGTGGAGATAGGATGGAATTTGTATTCTTTGTGTAGTCCTGAGGGTGGGAGTGGGTATGACGATAAGTGTAATGTAAGTTTGTGTTGCTTTGATGTGCTGATGTTTGTGGTCGGTATTGTTTTTGTGGAATAGTGAGAGGGGATATTGGTGTAGTTGTTTTTGGTGATGGATTTGTGTGTGAGTTAGTGCTGGTGAGTGGAATTTGAGCGTTAGATGGGGTGTTAATGTGTTTTGGAGATGAATGTACGAGGTGTGTAAGAGGTGATGGATGTGTGTCAGGGGAGTCAGTATTAGTTGCGATGACTGGAAGAGGTAATATGTGTGGTGGAGTGAAATGTGGGGATTGTATGGTTGTGTGTAATTAGTGAAGAGAGGGGAAGAGTGTTTGTAGATGGTGTGTTTGAAGGCAGGGTTTGGGCATTGTTTCAATGACAGGTGGTCTGTGTGGAGCTAACGGCGGATAGTGTTGTTGGTTAGTATGAGCAGAGAGTGTGTATCTGGAAGGCTGAGACTGAGAGAAATGTATACTGTAGTTTTGTGTTTTGTGGGTGATGGCAGGTTGTGTTAGTGGGAGTGGACAGAGTAGTGTTTGCTGTGAGAAGGCACGTGTTTGACTGTAGTAGTTGTGGGGGATATGTGTATATGTGTTGTATAAAGGGTATTGTGTTGCGTGACGGGGCAATGCAGTCTGTCTGTGGTTAGTTTGTGATGCATGAGTTGGATGCCTTTGTAGAATATGTGTTTGTATGTTGAGGGATGTGTAGGGGCTGGAACCATTCTTGGTCCACTGAGAATTGGGCAGCATTTCTGGCCCTAGTCCCTAGTCCCTACCTGTCCCGAACAGGCCCAAACAGGCAGTTGCCCTTGTCCTCTCCGCCCTTTGCCTCTATGCCCGGGCTGAGACGCCCTTAGTCCTAGCCCGGGAAACTAGAAAGGAAACTGCTGCTCTATTCAGAATCTCCTTGGATACAGACAGGCTGAATCCACACTTCCAAGCTAGCACCTAACTGCGTCACAGTAGACATAGGCACAACAACGGACCTACACGTTCACATACTGTTTCTGTAAAAAAAGAAAGGGATATTAATCAGAGTATATGTTTGAATATGACGACTGCTCACCGTTTTTCACCCTAGAGTTCAACCGCTGAGGATGAATAGGAGATGGAGACATTCCCCCGTGTACAGACCCCTGGAGGACCTGGCGACAATGGAGGACCGGCACATTATCCTAACCTACAGACTTGATAGGGCCACAATCCAAGAGCTGTGTGCCCAATTAGAGCTAGACCTGATTTCAGATATCCGCCACCAGACAGGTATCCCCCTATAGTGCAGGTCCTGTCAGTGCTCCATTTCTTGGCAAGTGGTTCCTTCCAAGCGACAGTGGCCATGGCATCTGGGATGTCACAGCCTATGTTCTCAAACGTGCTGACCAGAGTGTTGTCTGCTCTGATGAAACACATGCACAGCGACATCGTATTCCCCCAAGTGGAGGATTTGGCCAAAGTGAAGGCTGACTTCTATGCAATGGGACATATCCCCAACATCATTGGTTCTATTGATGGTACACATATTGCCTTTGTGCCATCCCGTAGAAATGAACAGGTGTTCAGAAATCAAAAGAGCTTTCACTCTCTGAATGTGCAGATGGTGTGTTTGGCGGACCAGTACATCTCCCATGTCAATGCAAAGTATCCTGGCACTGTGCATGATGCCTTTATCTTGAGGAATAGCAGCATCCCATATGTGATGTCTCAACTCCAGAGGCACCGGGTGTGGCTAATAGGTGAGCCCATGGTCTCCTCCCAGTTGATGTAGGTATATGGGTGTAGGGTTGTCCCTAAGGGTGAGTGTCTGGCTAACATGTATCCCTCAATATTTTCAGGTGACTCTTGTTACCCCAACCTCTCATGGCTACTGACCCCGGTGAGCAATCCCAGGACAAGGGCAGAGGAACGTTACAATGAGGCACATGGGCGTACATGGAGGATCACTGAGCAAACATTTGGCCTCCTGAAGGCCAGATTCTGGTGCCTCCGTCTGACAGGTGGATCCCTGTACTACTCACCCAAGAAGGTGTGCCAGATCATCGTTGCACAACCTGGCCTTGAGACGCCAGGTGCCTTTTCTGCAGGAGGATGAGGCTGGAGATGGTAGTGTGGCAGCGGTGGAACCTGTGGACAGTGACGAAGAGGAGGCAGAGGAAGAGGATGTGGACAACAGAACTATTATAATTCAACAGTACTTCCAGTGACACACAGGTAAGACAATGGCCCTCATTTCAACCTCGGCGGCCTTTTTCCTAGACCGCCGAGGTTCTGCCGGGCCGAAGACCGCCAGTGGTGGCGGTCTTCCACCAACCATATCACGACTGCTGGCAGCCCTCCGCCCTTTTTCGGACAGAAAGCCACCAGCAGCCATACTGGCGGTTGGCGATGAAGTGGAGGCTGCTCTACCATCACCGCCATGTCATCAGAACACCGCCCACCGAATTACATCCCAGTATTCGGCATGGCGGTGTTCTGGTGATGGGGTGCTGGTGACAGAGCAGCCCCCATGGATCCCGTTCCCTCCCGGAGGATCACCGGAACAGGTAAGGTGATCGTCCATTAGGGGAGGGGGGTGGGGGTGTTGTGCGGTGTGTGCGTGCATGGGGGTGTGTGTGTGTAGAGGGGTTGTGTGAGTGCGTGTATGCATGCGGGGGTGTATAGTTTGTATGGGAAATGTGACGTGTACGTATGTGTGCATGTATGTGTGCGTGTATGTTTGTGAGTGGTGTGAGCATGCGTGTAGGGTGATGTGGGGGTGTGTGTAGGGGTTTCTGGAGGTGCGGGGGGCAGGGGTGGGGAGGGGGTCCTACCACCTTTGGGAGGTGGTAGGGGGGTCATGGGTGTTGGGGGAGGACTCAGGGGATGGGGAAGGGGAGACCCCAATCAGTGCCAGGGAACAAATTCCCTGGCACTGATAGTGCCTACCACCATGGATTTTGTGGCGGTACAAAACCCCATGAAATCCATGGCGGTATGCGGGGTCCTGATACCGCCGGCGGTCTAGTGACGGCCGCCGGGCTGGAGACCGAAGCCTCCAGCCCAGCAGTCGTTACCACGCGTCGGTGTGTGAAAGTGGCGGTTTTACATGGCGGTAACCGCCTTGTCAAAATCCCATTTTTTTTTCCCGCTGGCGGTATTACCGCCACTTTCACACCGGCCGCCAGGTTTGTAATGAGGGCCAATGTAACTTCACCTTCCTTTGCAGTTTTGTGTTGGACATTGTACATGGCAGCCTGATTTTCCTATTTCTATGGCCACTTACTGTACCCTTTGGCATCTCTATTTTCAGATATCTGTGCCCCAGTCTGGCTCCTGGTGTGTTTACTGCTGCCCACTACTGGTCATACCTATGTATATATAACTGTACATTTGAATTGCAATGTTTACAGCTTGTTAAACTAATACATATTTCAATCAATTGACAGACTCCATACTTGTATTTGTTCCAAGTGTGTTTATTTCTGTGATAATAAGTGTAGGGGGTATTGCAATGGGCTGGGTTGATGGTGGAGGAATGTCTAGGATAGAGTCCAGTCTATTGGTATCACAGATGCATTGTCCAAGGGGGCACAGGGAGTGGGGCAATGGCAGTTCAAGGTGGACAGGGTGACAGCGTGGGACACAAGGGTGACATTGAGGGGAGCCTTATTTCCTGGTGGGGGTCTTGGCAATGTTCTCTGGCTTCTGCCTGGATCGCAGGTGGTGCTCCATCTTCCTAGCAATGGATATCTGCTGCACCTCTGATCCGAATAGCTGTGGCTCTACCCGGATGATTTCCTCCACCATGACCCTTAGCTCCTCCTCTGAGAACCTGGGGTGTCTTTGTGGTGCCATGGGTGTAGTGTGTGTGGTGTGTGTGAGGGTGTGTGGGGTGATGTGTTGGGGTGTGTGCTGTGAGGTGCGTGGATGGTGTATGGATGATGGTGTTCTGTGGCTCTGATTCAGTGGGTGCTCCTGGCGTGTCTCTCTCTCAGTTGTCAAATTTATTTTTCTAAAAGGGTTGTGGGTAGTGTGTATTTTATAGTGGTGTGGGTGTGTGGGTGTGGTGTGTGTATAGGTGTCAGGTGTGTTTAGTTTTAATTGTCCAATGTGGTGGTGTTTTGTATGTGTGTGTGTATTGTGAGCGCAGCAGTCTGTACCACCAATGGTTTACTGCGGTTCAATGACCACTTCGGTGATTTGTGGGCCACAATGCTGTGGGCGTATTTCTGTTGGCGTAACGGTGTGGGTTTTGGGACCGCTAGTTTCTCACTGACCTTTCTAGTTGGGGGTCATAATACGCATAGCGGTATACCGTTGCGGTCGCGGTATGTTGGCGGCAGTCAGCATGGCAGTAAGCGGCACTTACCGCCAATGTCATAATGAGGGCCCAAGTGTCCATACAAAACCTTGTTCAGAGATGGAAAGAGAAACGTTTTGAGGGTGCCTACACAGTCACCATGGTTACACCAACAGTTCTCAAAGTGGATGCAAGAAACCTTGTATCTATCATAACCATGTGAATCTCGACCCAGCTGCTCCCGAAGAATAATGGACAGTTCAAATGAGACAAGGAGGGGAACGAAGATTGTCATCCTAAAAGCGTCCCCCTCCAGCTTTATTTTTTGACTATCTTTTGAATGGACATTACCAAAAATATGTATTTTTTGATTTTGTATTTCCCTTTTGTTTTCTAAATCTACCTTTCCTCTTTTCTAGCAAAGTACCCGCAAATTCTAATATCTTTATTGTCCGAAGAGAGCTCTCTAGTAACAGTGTGACCCCTAAAGCTCATGCTAAGTTGTCAGACAACATGTGGTATCAGCACATGTCAGAACCAGGTGCAGAAGCCACAAATGATTCATGCTTTGTGTGCTTCTTAATTCCCCATACTAATGGTTCAGATAGACTACACTCCACGAAGGAAGTACCACCAGACATAGTTAGTTGCATATTACACCTTTACTTTGTTAGACTAAAGGCCCAAATGCAATGGGTCCCATGTCATGAGTGGCTGTTCAGCTATACCAACACTTAAGTCACCAGCAAAATGAGTCTTGGGAATGGTAATTTCGATGTTTAACACGCTAAGCAGTCTTTTAGTAGAAGGATATGTTTCTGCTGAGCTGTTATTTCTGTCCTTAAAAGTCCTGTTTCAGTTAAATAAATCTGGAATCATAACACAAATAGAGAGTCAGGGAGATTGGAACTAAACAAATTTAAAGGAATTGACCCATACTATCTCCCTACATGTAAAGCCAAAAAACACAAAAAGGTATGGGGTTCACTTATAATGAGGAGCTATACCCAAAGGAGATTTTCCTGGAGCTCCTTAACCTCACTGGGTGTATGAATGGTGAGTAAGTGCTGTGAAGTGGTGGTGGGGGGGGTGTTTCCTTTACGGACTAGGTGGTCTCACACACTATATAGTGTCATGCTTCATCATTTGACCACCGAGACCCACCCAGGTAGGACAGTGCCACCTGGGTAGACTCAACCTCTCCGTTAAAAGAACGGGAGGGAGTGTGGACATTTTTATTTTCTGGAAATTGTGGGATCCAGCTAAGCTAGGGAAAGATATAAAAACACCTAGGCAGTTACCAGTGTGCAATGTACACTTTTAAAAATGGTGTCTGCTGGTGTGTTAAAAGCAAGGATGGGACACCTGCGTGAGAACTAGGACTCACTGGGTCACCTATCTAAAAAATGGCTGACATGTTTCTGCCCTCTACAAAGAGCCACGGAAGGTCTGGGGGCATTCTTCAGGGCCTAGGATCCCTTAAAGTCATGCATTGCAGAGACAGACATCCAACACTCAGTAAGAGAGTGGGTAAAATAAAGTGAGAATTAGTGCGGCCTACCTGAAGCGAGGAACTACCTAGTGTAGGCCCCAAGTCTAAAGGCTACATGCCCCAAGACTCCAGGAGGGGGAGTGTCCCCTTATAGTCACACATACATCAAAGGAGGTGCTCGCTGTGCACAAGCGGTCCAGTGAGGGGACGGATTAGGCGCACAGCGAGCGCCTCCTTTGATGTATGTGTGACTATAAGGGGACACTCCCCCTCTTGGAGTCTTGTGGCAAGTAGAAAGGGAAAAAAAAAACTAAGTAGCAAGCTTGGAGGCTGCACCCATCTAAAGACTTTGTGGGTGGGTCTGGGTAAGTAAGCAGTAGGATCAGTAGAAGGATGATGATCAGTAGGAGAATAAGTGCCAAAATGTGGACCACCAGGAGGGATAGGAAGATCTGAGCCATGAGGGCCAGGACAAGAAGAACCAGACCCATTGAGACCTAATCCTTGAAGACCAGGTTTACCAATGCCAGATGGGACCAGGAACAAATCGATGAGGAGGAATAGGGCAAGGAAAAACAGGAGTAGGGCTACAGTAACCAGGGTGAGAAGGATCACGAGGGCCAGGAATATATGGAACAGGGGAATCTGGGCCCAGTGGACATGAGCATGGAAGAAAAGAAGGACAAGAGGTAGGAGGAACAGAAGGCCCTGAACAGTCTATGAGGATCAGACTCACAGGGATCATAAACAAGGGTGTCAAGGACTACATGAACCAGGGTGACACAACATAAGAACTAGGGGGACCAGTGCCATAGGGATGAGGAAGTCCAGATCCAGAATGAACATTACTAGGATGACCATGATAGGGAGGCCCAAGGTCAGATGTGCAAGAACAAGGTAGAACAGGCAAGGACTAGTAGGGCTAGGATGGGGGTGTCAGATCAGAGTACTAGGAGGGCTAGGGAAGACAAGGGCAGTGAGACCAGCATCAGAAGACCCGATACATGAGGACCCGACAATGGAATATCAGAAAGAAGACCAGGACTACATGGACCAGAAGGAAAAGGATCAGAAGGATTAGCAATAGGCAAACCAAAGAACTAGATAAACCAGGGGAGCAGTACCAGGAGGACTGATGGACAGCATTTAGGGTGAGTAGAATGAAATGGTCCAGGGCCGGAAGCCTGTGAAACAGGAGACCTCAGGTCCAAAGGTCTTGGCACAGGAGCACATGAGAATGATAACCAGGACATACCAGGAAGTGCATGACCAGTTCTTAGACTAGCATGAACTGGAAGTCAAGAAACCTCTGACCTAGGAAAGGTTAGGATGATCTGTGACAGGACAACTTATTGCAGAACTGTGTGGGCAAGGAGCAGGAGGATGGGGGCCAGGAGGATCAGAACCTGATTGAAGAGGATGATGAAGATCAGCACCGGGAGTGCAATGACCAGTATGTCCAGGATACTAAGGAAAGAAGGACAGGGACTAGGAAGACCAGGGGCAGTACGAAGGGCACACGGAAGATCAGAGCAAAAGGACTAGGTAAAATAAGAGGTTCATGACCACTAAGAGGGTCATAAGGAACAGGACCTAGGGGACTAGGACTTGAATTACCAAATAGAGCAGAGCAATCATCACAAGTAGCAGGACCAGTGTGAGGAGGATCAGAAGTAAGACAGCCAACCAGAAACTGGAAATCCAACTGAACTGGACAGTGGTGACCAGGAGGACAAAGACCAATATGCCTAGGCTCAGGAGAACACAAACAAGGAGAACCTGGATCAAGAGGCCCTGGCTCAATGAATGCAGTACAACTAGGACTGTATGGACCAGGACTTGGAGGCCCATGACCTGCAATACCTCCGCTCAGAGGTTGACAGTGAAGAGAACTAGGACAAGGTGACCATAGGAAAGAGACAGTTTGACTAAGACTGGGTAACCAAAAAGTTTAATATCACAAGCACAATATGACAAGAAGGACCAAGGAGACCATGATTCGGATGGCAGGTGAGTAAAGTCCAAGAAAACTAGGCCTAGGAGAAACCAAACTACAAGGGACAGGACCAAGACAATCAGGGACAGTGGTTATAGAATTTAGAGAAGGACAAGGACTATGGAAATCAAGAACCAAATGACCATAGCCACGACTGCCAACTAATTGAGATCAGGGACACAGGCCACTAGAGTCAGAAGGAATTGTCTAAGGGCATTATGAAACAAAGGACTAGGGGGATCACGAAGATCAGAGCAAAGACGATCAGGATCTCAAGAACCCGGACCTGGAGGACCAGGGTAAGAAGGAAAAGGAGGATCAGGAACATTAGGACCATTCTGATCACAGCCTGGAAGTCGAGGCACAGGAGAGCCAGAAAGATGAGCAACAGGATGGCTAGGCCCTGGGGGGCCAGATAAAGGATGAACCCGAAGCATTTGTATAAAAGCATGAGGAAAATGAGCAGAAAGACCATGGCCGGGAGGATCAGGACCAGATCCAGGAAATCTAGATCCAGGTCAACAGAACAAGGGGTTAAGAATAAGCAAGGAAGATGAGGGAGTCAGTACCAAAAAACAGGAGAACCAGAGCCAGGAGGACCATGACAAGAACATGGAGGATTAGAAAGAGCAGCACCAAGAGGACCAGGAACAGGCCTACAAATGCGAGGAGGACCATAACAATAGGACCAGGGTCAATAGTACCAAGTGGAGCAGAAGGAACAGAACCTGGGGGTAGCAGGACCAATATGAGGAAGATCAGGAGGACCAGAAGAGCCAGAGCCAGAAAGACTAAGGGAGCAGGACCTGGATATCCAGGAGGGTCCAGGACCAAAGTGATGGGGCTCAGAAGGATCCAAGCAAAGAAAACCAGGACCAAAAGGGCTCAGACCAATGGGTGCAGTGCAAAAAGGACCATGAAGAAAAGGCACATGGCCAGGAGGGCAAATATGATCCAAACCAGGAAGACAAAGGGCTAAGAGGGCAATGCCTAAGAGGACCAAGGTAAACGAGTCCAAGGAAGAGTGAGGGAACCAGCAGGATCAGGAACTGATGTACTAGGAATCAGATGATTCAGGATGTGAAGGACTAGAAGGACCAGGTTAACTGGATGAGAGTCAATTGGATTAGGAAAGAAAAAGGAGAGCTAAAGGAAGTGGGGCCGAAAGGACCAGGATGGCCAGGAGACCAGAACCAAGAGGATTAGGCATACAAAGACCCAAACAAGGAGGACCAGAAACAAATAGATCCAGTCTATGAGGCATAAAATCAGGAAAAGAACATGGACTGTGAGGGACTGTGAGGACTATGGCTAGGAAGCCCATTGGTAGGCAAACCAGAATAAGAGTGAGAAAGACTAAGAGAACAGAATCTGAAGACACAAGAGCAGATGGCCAGGCAGATGGTGCAAGCATGACAAGAGCTAAGAGGACCAGGGCAAGGAGGACCCATGGGACCACAACCAAGTGGAAAAGGCAGCTCAAGTCACAGGGCCACAGAAGTAACACAAGCTGGCCTACCAGGACAAGCAGGACTAGGACGAGGAGGAAAAGGAAGACCAGAACTAGGAAGGCCAGGATGACAGAAGCCATGATGACTAAGTTGGGCGGATAAAAACAAAATGACCTGAACAAGAGGGATCAAGACAAGGTGGACAAATTAGTCCAGGATAAAATGCGTAGGAGGACCAGGCCCAGGAGTATTTTGACATGTTTAAGAAAGATCCAGAAAACTGGCCAGGGCAGGAGCTGGTGGACTAGGGCCATTAAGACCGTGGACCAGATGGGGCAGAATTAGATGGACTAGAGGCATTAGAAGTAGCAGAGCAAAGAACAGAGATAGGAGGGCCAGAGGAGTTAGAACCAGCAAACAAGGACCTGAAGTTCCAAGTAGAACAGGAGGACTAGGATCTGGGTTATTAGTATTAGGCTGGCAAGTATCAGGAGAACCACACTCACCAGAGCCATGAGGACCAATTGGACCAGACCAAGACCAAAATGACCAGGCTCAGCCTAGAGGACCTAATAAGGAGGACCAGAACCAGTGGACACAGTACCAGATTCTTCACAAGGACAAGGACCAGGGCAAGGAGAATCAGGATGTCCCAAACCAGGAAAACTAGGAGTGAAAAACCGTAATAATTCTGTAAACAAAAACAAAAAAGTTGAAAGTGAAATTAGAGTTAGGTGAAAATGCTAGTTAATAATTTAATAATGCCATTTGAAACTATATAAACACTGAAATGTAGCAGTTATTACTTACTGAGCTACCTATAAATTGCACTCCCACCAGGCACTGCTTATGCCCTCACATATTACGTCACTCATTACACGTTCAATGAACCATTGATGACATCACTGGTGAGTTTGGATGTGCCATTATGGCCACAGCTACCAACTTTGGAACTGAGGAATCGGTTTGAATCTCTGCATCAGCTCTACATACTGTGATTCTGGGCAAGTCACTTAGGGCCAGATGTATTAAGACTATTTGCATTCATAAATAATCTGATTTGCAGAATCAGGCTGTTTGTATATGCAAAAAGGCATTTTGGTATGTATTAATTCCAAATTGGGATTTAGCAAAATGTTACTGAATTTCTATTTAGAACTGTGAATGTATACCAAATCATTGTTTGGAAGGGGCATTTTAGGGCATCCCTTCCATATAATACATTGGAATTGAATGTATTAATGTTTTGCTTCCAAATGTATTTATTGAATATGGACATGTAGTGGTAATGCATTTGCAAACAGGAAGAGGTACCCAAGGGACTCATTCCCCTTTTGAATGCAATAAAAATGTTTGTTTAAGAGGAGACAGTGGTCCAGGGGAACACTGCCTCTTCTTAAACAAACAAAAAATAAGAGCAGCACTTTCCTTTTTATATGCAGTCCAGTTTCCTTAAAGGGCAAGGGCTGCATTTAAAAAAAATCTGTTTTTTAAAAAAACGATCGCAGATGGCGTGGTATGCTGACCGCAGAAGGCCACCATCTCTGTGATGGCTGCGATTCCTAGTGGGTCGCAAATTTCAACCTAGTTCATTAATAACCATGAGGTAGCTTGATTTACAACCTACTGGGTATCACTATTTTAAAAATAAAACAGTCATTAATTAGGAATTGCGATTCCCACATTGTGATTCAGTAAGAATCACAATTTAACAATCATAATTTCTAATGCTGGTACATCTGACACTGAATATTTAGTGGGTTACATGTAGAAGACATTTTCAATAGCGTCTATATTGCTGAGTATAAGTATTTGCACAGTGCTTGACCTCCCAAGGGGGCTTGTCTGTGTGGAGTGTGGAGGTCCTCCATGAAGAGGTGTCCATAGTACAAGGGTTGTGTGTAGTAGGGTCTGCACCACCAAAAAGGGTTTGAGAAACTCTAGGTACTAGGAGTTTGGCCACCTAGTGGGCCTTAGATGTCTGGAGGGAGAGGGCTGTCTGTGAAGGGGTCTGTACAGGGTGAAGATTGTATATAGTAGGCTCTTGGGCACTTAATAGGGCTTGGGTGTCTGGAGGTAATGGACTCTCTGTAAACATTTCTGCACATTGCAAATAATGTGTGTAGTAGAGGCTTGGCCACCTAATGGGACATATTTGTCTATAGGGAGTAGACAGCTATAGTCTAATTATATTATATTAGAACACATGTTTATGTAATTTATGCCTTACATGATTCTGCAACATTTAGTAGTCATTTACATGTTTCAAAGGCTGAACAGGTTTATAGAGCAAACTAAACATCTGTATGGCAAATTATGTCATCAACAATTATCAGTGATGTCATCAATGAAGTCATTAGCCATCTTATCAGTCATTACATATGTGAGGTCATAATCAGTGCATGTTGGGGGCACAAATTATAGTTAGCTCAACATTCACCTGGTTACGATAAGTAAGGTTACTATTTATGCTTTAAGAGGTAGTAGCAAATGTGTTTTTAAATGTAACCTTTCAACTCCTAAGACTTCCACTCTGCCTCATAGTTGAGCCTTTGTTGCTATTTGGGGTATTTCGCTATGGCTCCTCCATAACTTTTTTTCTACATATGCTAGCCATTCCAAATTTGTGTCCTTTTTTCCGAACATCTTGGTGATTCTAAAGTTACCCAGGGTTTGTGTTTTACCCTGGAGAAAATATAGCTCGATTTTAGGGATTTTTTGGAAAACAAATGCGGAAAAAGTGATGTGCAGGAGTGTGTCTGTTTTTTTTCTTTAAAATTGCACGAATCAAAGGTTTGCTATGTTAAAATCATTATCTTTCCAGCTTTCAGAAACCAGCATAGCTGTATCAAAAACATTTTTTCAATAACTTTTGTATTTTTTAAGAAATTGCCATTCTTCATAATGCTTGTGGATTCAACCTACTTCTAGTTTGTTGGGAAAATAGGTGCGAAACCCATTGGTGATGCAGAAAGACAAACACTGTTGAAAATAAGACAAAATTCTAAATTCAAGGAGTCATTTGTGTTGATTACTCAAGGTTTCTCAAAGAAACTAACTGTTGAAGTAAAAAAAAGAAAATCAGGAGGAAATAACCAGCCATTAATGACAAAGTTTTCACCTGTAGCATGTTGACACCATGGCTGATTCATAAACGCAATATACCATCATCTCCACTAGACGGTTCTGGTTGCGGGCATGTATTGGCTGGGCCACTGAAATTATGTGGCAGGGGTTAAAAAAATTGTGCTGTGGGGTTGTCTAAATTATGTGTTAAGAAAAGGTAAATTATGCAGCATAATGCAGTGTATTTGTTAATTGTATTACTTTATTATTATGTAATTTGTACACATGGTGATACTGTCTGGGCAATGAATTCACCTCATTAGTACCAGTTTAACAACCAAATACAAGAATAAGCAGCTGAGAGATGAATAGTCAACGTATGAGAATGGCCTTCCACTGTGCACAAACTCATGATGCCACGTTTTTGGTGACTTTTGATTCATTTGACCTAGAAACAATTTTTTGTTAAAATATGTAGATTATGCAGCAGATGATGGAATATGAGTCAAATGCAGCAAATCCATAAATACGTGAAAAAGCTGCCACTGAAGAATCACATAATTCAAGTCGCCCTCCAAGAAACTGAAGTACCCAAAGTGAACTGAGACTGAGCTTAGAAACACTAGTTATTTGCACACTCAGGGGTGTCAAGTGTGCATGACATGTGTGGTTCTATTGAGGACCTCCTTCCCAGATGCCCAGCAAACCTCAAACTTCGGCCAAAAGCACAGTTTTTCCTCCCTCACATTTCTCTGAACAATTGTTCTGGAAACTGTGGAAACCCACAAATTTCCTACCATCTAGCATTCCTGCAAGTCTCCCAATATATTTGGTTTCCCACTTGAGAAGGTGGGGCTATTGGCACTTACAGGACAGCGTCCAAAACGCAACGTGAACAAATCAAATTACTCCAGTCAAAATCCACATTTTCTGGGAACTGGGCTAGCTGTGGATTTTTGGCCCTAGCTCATTGGGCATCTGTAGAAAATTACCAACCCCTTACATTTGTGAAAACTAAACACCCAGGGCACTCCAGGGTCATGCTCATTGCACGGACGTATGATGTTTTCTTACCCACAATGCCCTGCAAACTCAGACTGGGGCTAGAAACACACGTTTCTCACATTTCTGTGAGTGAAAAATTTAGAAACTGAGGGGAGCCAGAAATTTCTTACCACCCAGCATTACCCCAAGTCTCCTGATAAAAATGGCACCCTACTTGTGTGGGTGGGCCAAGAGATTGTGACATTAAGGTCTCTATAGCTCCATGTGTAGAGATCAGTAATGGGGTAGCTGCAATATTTGGGGCCAGGCTCGGCTGCGACCCGTGGAAACATATGAACCACAGAAATTTTGAAAAATAAACATGGAGGGATTCCAGGGTGGTGTGCCTTGCATGTATCCCACAATGTTTTTTTACTCACCATGGCCTGCAAACCTCAGACTTTGCCAAAATCATGCATTTCACTTACTTTTCTGTTATAGAAACTTCCTGAATCAGCAGGAATCCACAAAATTCCTACCACCCAGTGTTAACTGATTTGTCCCAATAAAAACGCTGCTCGGCAGAGCTGGCTTTAGGGCAGTAGGACTGTTGCAGCCGCACGTTGTGTGGATTTGGTGGGGAGGCGCTGTTTTTAAAAACATCTTATGGGTTTAGAAGCATATGAATTGATGTGTGCGTCCAACAGTTTTCAGACAATAATAAAAATGTCAAGATAACCCTGGTGATTAATATTCCTGCGGGTGAGAGATCAGATTTGCCTACTGGCAGTTTTGACTCATCAAAGTAGCGCAGAGTTAATGTGGCTGGTGCAAAAAATGTGCACCTTGAAGATCACAGAAATGAGTGTTAGGGAACTATGAGTAGCTCTATAAAAAAATAAGAGGGCTATGGAGAAATGAGGGCACTGCTGGAGGGTGGAAGTGAGGGAATTTGTGGAGGAGGAGCTCATGGTGGGGTGCCAAAAAGAAATTGCACAGGGTGCCACCAGCGTTAAGTCCGGCCCTATGGCTGGGCCTCATGCCCTTGACAGGAGTAGATCTGTTGCAGATTCCAGAAATTCCCATCACAAAATGTAAAAAGATATGTGAGCAGAATCACTTAGGCAACATTTGAAGTCTGCAGGTATTGTGGGGAAAATGAGTGGGATCAATGGAAGTTATACCAATCGTGGTACCAAAGAATGTTAGGTTCTCAAAAAATGTGAGGGGTTGTTATTTTGCCTTCAAAGTCCATTCTATTATTGAAGTGCAGCACTGTTTTGCTTTGGTACCTCCAGGAGTGCTTGCTACAAAGAACAAATACTAATAACAGTATCAGTAAATTGAATCCATGACTACTGGAGGTGACTTTAAAAACCACTTAAAGACACCATCCAGTTTACTGGCTTTTTACATTCCTTTCATGTACCACACACAATGACATTCACACTGCCAGATAAGGGCACAAGCCAACACAGAACACTCACACCAACCGATTGATGCATTCAAGGGCTTATAACATCCATACACCACAGGACGGAATCACCAATCATACCACCTCTCACCCAGTCATCTACCAATTTGGATACAAACACACTACAAGCAAACCTCTATACAAATATGGCCAGACATTTTGTCAGTTGGGGCCTCAACAAGCTTTGCAACATCCCACATGAAAAGAAACCTAGAATAAGTTTTTTACTACCTGTCAACTATCAGCCTCCAGCCACTTTGAGGGCAATACAAAAAATGTGCAAACTGAGCCTTTACTAACCGCTCAAATGAGAACCACCAGAGGCTCAGGAAGACTTTTCTTCAAAACAGTTGTAGTGCATTTGCTGTGCTAAACCAAACTCCTACCAGTTTCTGGATGTGAGTGGGGGGGGAGGTTTCCATGGATGCCTCTGTGCCCAGAGTACTAGAAATGAGTGAGCATTTCTGCCATTGAAAATAAAGCAAACATGCTGGGGAAGTATATCCTAAGTTCCCTAAAGAGCATGTCCAAAACTACTAAGGATGTTAGTTTTTGGTTCACAGGGTCCTCCATGGCAACGTGGCTTAATTTTCATCCACTGCAATGTGCAGTGTGGTGACTGCAAATGCACATGTAATGCGTTGAACAGAGCATCTATAATGTTCTGTTGGCGAATAAAGGTGTCAAGCTGACCATAAGCAAGTCCACGATTTTCTCAGCTTGAGAAAACAATAAAAAAGGCAACTTGCCTAGTGAAGTAGCGGCCCATGGAAGGTATGTATCCATGCACAGCCATTGAAAGGTATATATTAGGGCAGCTCCACCTCAGCAAGTTTCCCAATACTTCACCTTTGTATGTTAGAATATGGGAAGCAAGTTGGAAAGCATAGGCCTGGCTGAGATGAGCACTATGTACAGTACTACCCACTCTGCTGCCTCTTTGTTGCTTAGAGTTGACTCAGCAACAATGACATGGTCAAGTCTTTCTCTCTGTTCAAAGAACATGGTTGTCAAAGTGCTGATCCTTCTGCCTTGCTACATCCTCCACAGCAGATGAAGTAGTGGCCACTAGATGGTCATCTGAAAGTCATCTGATAGTCATGGAAACACATCAGTCTTCCCATGGTGGTCTGATGGTAAACAATGTACACATTATATTTTGCCAGCTGGATCAAGTGAGTAAACAACTTTTTATATAATGTGTGAGTCTTATGACATGTGTTTTATGGCTGAGGTACCTGGTCATTCTTATCCACTCCACCCATGTACTTCTTGTAATCAAGTATAAATGTGGAGTTTTTAAATTTGGCTAACTGACCCCAAACCTTGACCGTGGCAGTGCCATTATCATGGATTGTAGTGAGCATGTACACATCTCACCCATCTGAGAATCTGACCGTGAGCATTTTGTTGGAACATAAGCATTGCTCCTGGATGTTTGGAGCTTCTTACAAACAAACATCTGTGGCAATCCTTTGTAGTGACATCAAATTGTACCACATGCCACAATGTCAGCTTTGTAAAGCTCACTGAGCAGCTCTACTCCTACATAGAAGTCATCCACATGAAGTTTATAACCTTTAAGGGGATTGGACAATCTGCCATACGATCTTTGTTGTGATTCCAAGTGTGGAAAGGCAACCTACAACATTCATAGCAGAGTCCTTCTCTGTATACACTCTCAGGATGTATACATATCCAGTAGTACTCTCACACAGCATGTGCATTCTGATGCCATAACAATATATGTACTGCCTGAACAGCAGACACCCTTTGTACAGGATCAAGGACTCATCATTGAGCATATTCTTTCCAAAAGTATAAATCTCTAGAAACCAGGCACACAGATGTTCCCCGACAGGCCGAATTTTGAACAACCTGTCAAGGTCTGTATGGTCCCTGGAAAACAAAGCATCATTGAAATGTAGCATACATTGCAGTTGCAAAAACTGCTATCTGCTCATGACTGCTGGGAATCTGGATGTTAGAAATGGGGTCTCTAGTTGGCAGTCGGTTTGCACCCTGTCCAATTAGGGACCCTCACTCTAGTCAGGATAAGGGAGTACCCACTCCCCTGCTCACCCCCTTGGTAGCTTGGCATGAGCAGTCAGGCTTATCTCAGAAGCAATATGTAAAGCATTTGCACATAACACACAGTAATAAAGTGAAAACACTACAAAAGGACACCACACCAGTTTTAGAAAATTAGCCAATATGTATCTACTAAAACAAGACCAAATATGATAAAAATCCAACACACAATAAATAAGATACACATTTTGCAAGAATTACTTAAAAAGAAAGTTCCTTGAACTCAATAGCTCCGTCTGAGACTATCACGGCGATGTGAACTACAAATCCAACAGTTCAGGCCGGCCGCAGTGTCGTGGGCCAGCTACAGTGTGGGGAAGACCTGCAAGCAGTACCTTGGAAATGCATGGCGTCGTGATCCTCGCGATGAAGTCTAGAGAGCGGCGTCACAGTGTAGGTTTCAGAGGTCAATGAGGGGGTCGTCGAGCCTTTGAAGTCACGCACGTTGCAGATCAAACTCCAGGAAGGTGAAGTCAGGAGTGCTAGCATGGATGGCGTGATGGCTGAGGTGTGAAGCAGGATGATGCGATGTATGGCACACCCACAGCAACACCCATTGCAAACCCTTCCATGCAAAGTGCTGTGTGTGAGGGGGCCGTATTTACAATTTATTTGGGCAGTGCATAGTGACACCCGAACATCACTAAAAGTGATGTCCAAGTAACACTAGGGGCTCTTTAATCTGCTCCTCAGTACCTACATTCTGCAGCTCCGTCATCCTGATACACGACCCTAATATTCTAGTAGGAACCATATAACATGGTGCCATCAACGTTCATAGGTCAGGTACTTATTTAACAGGTCTCCTGAGTAGTTTTCTCATGTGTGCACAAGGTGCCCTATACACATTAAATGGAGACTTCGATGGTGTTAGGGCTAAGCCCTCCTCAGCATTATAGGAAGCACCTATATTTGTCTGTAGGTCGTTCAAGCTTAAACTTTTAAAAGGATACCCCACCTTAGTAATTCCCTCTCTGAATTCCATACATCAAAATGGCAAATCCAATTATTATTTCTGCCAAGTGCACTCATGATATTACGGCACATTTAAATTAACAAGGGCTACCCCAGACTCTCAAGCCAGGAGGAGGATAACAGCACTAAATAAGTAAAGGGAGAGGGCAACGAGAAAGAGTTCATCAACGTCGAATCAGAACACATGAAGCATAAAGATGAGCATAATCAGGTAATGCAGAAAATTATCAGAACGGGCAAGCCGAGAAACGTGGACTCGAGATCACAGAAGACTGCCTCTGTGCCAAAAATGTCACTGACCAAAGGCAAATTGAAGCAAAAAGAGCTTCTGGGGTCCCATACAGAGGACACTGCAGGTGGTCGAGCCTCGGAAAAAACACAGGCATCGGAAGATGAGAACATCAGACTATAGATCACAGAAGAAGCCTTGACGCCAACAATTTCACAGACCAAAGGCAAGTTGAATAAAAAGGAGCCCCTGGGGTCCCATACAAAGGACACCACAGGCAGTCGAGCTTTGGAAGAGATACCAGCGTCGAAAGATGATTGAGGTCAAGAGAAAGTCAAGAAGATGGTAGTGCTGACACTAGCAGCCGAAACGATGCCAAAGAAAAGACCTGCAACTGAAGAATGAACACTCGAAATTGAACAAGAAAAGATGTCTCAAGGCTGACATCCTTGTGATCCTTAAAAAAAAAGATAGACTTCAATACCTTCCTTCAGGAATTCCGAAAACAAAACAAGACACAAGAGCTGCAAGAAGAATAGGAACAAGAACTCTTCCATGAAGAAGAGGACCCAGAGTCGCAGGGTCTGTGACAGGGGTCTGAAGGCATCAAAGAACAGTGGCAAGACTCCCCTACATAGCTGCAGATTCCCCAAAGAGGATGAGGACACGTATTGCAATGTACAATCAGATTGTGAAAAGGATAGCAGAATGGCATGGGGTTCAGTTGGATGAAGAGACATCACAGACATGCTTTCTGCTAGAGACACTCCTACCCTTAAAAACTAAGATGCAATTTCTATCACTGCTTCTTGACCAGGGGAGAGATGCATTCACAGAACCAGCAACATGAGGATCAGTGGCACTCTGGGTCAAAGAGAAATATAAACAATCATCAAAGGACCCTCCATACATTTGGGGAAATGCAGTGGTGGACTCAATCATTGTAGACACCGCCAGGAAATGGGCTAATGTACCAACTACCTCTTGGCCATCCCTGGATAAGAAAAGCAAGAGGATGAAAATGGTGGAGAGAAAGTTCTAGAGGGTAGTGGCAACACAGTGCCGCAATGCAAAGTTAAATGCCCTGCCTAATAGGTATGTCCATCAACAGCAGGAGGAGATTGCCGAATTCTTTAAGCACCTGCCAGGACAATACCAGAAAAGAGCAAACATCCTCACAGAGGAGGGGAAGAACAAAGCAAACACGTGCCTGAAATCAGAACTTGATGCTGTGGACACAGAGGCAAGGCAACTGGTGGCAGGACTAACCTTAAGGAGGCACTCCTGGCTGCGAGCCTCAGGGTTCAAAGATGATGTTCATGCCAGCATTATCCGTACCCCTCTCAACAGGAAACACCACTTTGGGAGTGCAGTTAATAACATACTGCAACAATTAAAAAGTGATTCAGAAACATTGATGGGGGCTGTACATTTTAGAGGACATCAGAGAAGTGGATTCACCCCCACTGGAAACCTGAGTGGAAGAGGAGCCTTTAAAGCTGTCTCAACAGATAAAGCCTTCCAGCACATGTCAGGCACAAGCAGTGGCACAACAGTGTCAATTCCAGGTGGCAAAGGGACAGCCCTTTGTGAGCGAGCAAGACAGTTGTCCAATGGGTGGCAGCAGCAAACAAGTCACTCACAAAAAACACCCACACTCAATACCTGTAGGGGGAAGAATAGGAGCCTTCCTACAGGAGTGGAGGGAGGTCACATCAGACAAGCGGTTACTCAACATTATTCAACAGAGCTATTTCATAGAACTTGAAAAACACTGACCAAGACGGGGCCCAAAGCATACAACACAAATGAAAGAAGAGAAAAGCTATCCTTGTCAGGAAGTAGAAGAATTGCTCTAAAAAAGGACATAGAGGAAGTGCTCCTGAAAGAAATCAGCCAGGGAATCAACTCAACATACTTCCTGTACCAAAACCAGACTAATTGCTATGACCCATACAAGACCTTCATTACCTAAACACATTTATAAAAATACAAAAGTTTAAAATGACAACCCTACAGGATGGTATCCCTCAGCTCCAGCAGGGGGATTGCATGGCAAACATAGACTTAAAACTCTCCCGTCTCCACATCCCAATGAACAACTGACACAAGACCATTCTGCGCTTCATAATAAACAAGGCACACTACCAATTCGGGGTTCTACCATTTGCAATAAAAAAGCTCTTAAAGTGTTCACAAAGTACTTAGCAGCCGTCGCTGCTCATCTGAGAAGGAAAGGAATACATGTGTGTGCTTACTTAGATGATTGGTTGGTAAGACTATGGTTCACCTACAAGTTCAGAGACAGCATAAGACCAGTGATAATGGTACACTACAGACTGGGGTTTACCATAAGAATGGAGAAATCTTCACCCATGCAAGACTAGGAGAAAGCTCTTCTCGGGAGAACAAATAAATACAGCTCAAGAGGTGAAGGCATTCCCATGTGAAAAGAGAGTCCTGGCAATAACACAAAAAGTTTGCTGCTACCAGAAGGGTCAGTCTCTGACAGTGAGGACTGTGGGGAAGTTGCGGGGAATGATGGGAATGGTGGTTTGTAATACTACATGTGAGGTTACATATGAGATTGATCCAGGAATGAGTACAAAGCCAGTGCTCACAAGCAACAGGGAGCTGGGAAACTGTCAGAGAGACCAGATCCTCGGGGCCTGCGCACGTTACCAACATGTCCACCACCAGACAGCTCCAAAGCTCCGATAGAAATACCACAGAGCCTGAGAGAGTCCAAGTGGGGGAAGAGGGGATTAGGTAGGGAACAGCTGGGAAGGAGACCTGTAGGAAGCAAAAGGTTAAACAACACAATATCAAGATATAATCACATTGACTTTCAATAGACTATGGTTCTAAGAGTTCTCATACTGTAACCATGGATAACCTAAGAAGTGATTATAACTAGACCTCAAGAAATCTAGGTACCTGGAAAAAATCAAGAATGGGTTAATACAATGTTTCATATGAGCTTTTCATGAAATATCACATACTGCCTAGAATACAAGAACCCTCTAGAATAATGTTTCAGATCAAACATTGCATTTTTACATGAGGACAAAAGGCTATCTGAAACATTCCCTGAAAAACAATAGGAATTGTACTAGGGACTTAATATGCACAAAGAATGTCACACTTTGAATGAAGCATCTTCACAGAAAATCCAAAAGCTCTGGATAAGTGTGTGCACTACAACAAACCCAACACACCAAAGTTTTAAATGCCATGAAATGATCGCGCACACTGTTGCCGATCTGAATGCCAAGGTTTGCATGCTGGGAATGACTCGCGCACCCTGCCGATTCGAACAAGAATATGCAAATGCCATGAAATGATCACGCACACTGTTGCCGATCTGAAAGCCAAGGTTTACATGCTGGGAATGACTCGCGCACACTGCCGATTCGAACAAGAATATGCAAATGCCATGAAATGATCGCGCACACTGTTGCCGATCTGAACGTCAAGGTTTACATGCTGGGAATGAATCGCGCACACTGCTGATTCGAACAAGAATATGCAAATGTCATGAAATGATCGCGAACACTGTTGCCGATCTGAACGTCAAGGTTTACATGCTAGGAATGAATCGCGCACACTGCAGATTCGAACAAGAATATGCAAATGCCATGAAATGATCGCGCACAGTGCTGCCGATCTGAACGTCAAGGTTTACATGCTGGGAATGAATCGCGCACACTGCCGATTTGAACAAGAATATGCAAATGCCATTAAATTATCGCGCACACTGTTGCCGATCTGAATGCCAAGGTTTACATGAGAGCAATGAATCACTCACTCTGATGATTCGAACAAGAATATGCAAATGTCATGAAATGATCGCGTAAGCTGTTGCCGATCTGAATGCCGAGGTTTACATGAGAGCAATGAATCGCGCGTTCTGAAAGTTTCACAAGTAGGCCCAAAACTCAAGAGTCTTTGAGAACGGGATCGGGGGCCCAGCCCAACCTCCGCCTTACCGCCCTGCTGAAGGATCACCAAAATAATGCGGGGCAGGCCTGGAACATCAAGTTAGGCCTCCGGAACAGGAGCTCAGGAAGTTGCTGCTGCTCTGCACCAGGACCTCTGAATAGTGAGCACGTGGAGCTGGGCTGGCTCCTTTATATAGAGTCTGGTCCAGCCCACAAACCACATCCAGTCATGCTGCAGGGAAAGCTTCTAGAAGGTCCTAGAAAGGGACCACACCCTAACACACTCAGTAAGCCTGCAGCAATACCTTGCAAATGAACAGTTATTGCAAACATCATGAATAGTGTTTTTCAAGGTTAAACTCTGCAATGCAAAAGGTTAACATACTGCATATAAACACAATGCATGAATTATGCTCTTGCATAAAGACTGGGTTTTTGCATTTTTGTCGCCCGTAGAGCGTGCACTGTCCTGATGTTGACAGAAGCTCTAGTTGTTGTCACACAAAGAATCCAGGAGCAAATTATGTGGTGTAACAGGATGAATATAACAGTAAAAAGACCCTTGATGACACCAACTCCAACAGTGACCATCATCATGGGCCCCTTCCACATTCGAGGGGGAGCTCATAGGGGAAAGCTGAACCTCAAAGGGGTCCGGAAATGAGAAGAAGTCATAGAACACACATATTTGCTGGAACTAAAGACAGTGTTCATAGCCTTAAAGGACTGTCAGAAGCATTGTTGGAGCAAATCAATACAAGTTCAAAGAGACATCAGAGCAGCAATGTTATATCTTGACAAGCAAGGTTGGAGAAAAGACTTCACCCTATCAAGTCTAGCACTAGAGATATGGAGGTGGGCCATCCAGAGACAGATAACCATAACAACAACACCTCCTCTGGATGTAGACGATGTGGAAGTGAACAAACTGAACAGGCAAGCATTCACTTCACATGACTGGGAGCTGAATTAGACAGTGATAAAGAAGGAGTTCAAAAGTAGGGGGACACCAGAAATAGACTTGTTTGCAACACCAGGAAATGCAAAATCCCAGTTATTTGCATCCATACACTCATACCACCACTCCCTAGGGAATGCACTGTCAATAGACTGGTCTGGGAAACTTGGTTACGTTTTTTTCCTTGATCCCACCATAATGAATTGTAATCAACAAGTTGAGGCAATCTCGAATGACATTGATACTAATCACTCCCTAGGGAGCAAGACAGACCTAGTTCTCCAATCTGATAGAGATAGTACACAACGTACAGAGAATACCAATGTCAGAAGACCGGCTTTCCGTGCTGGAGAAGAAGGTTCTTCATCCGGAACCAAACACACTGAGTGTAGCAGCATAGCTTCTGAAGACATAGAATTCAGTCATTTGGGACTTCCAGAGGAAGTGCTGACATTTCTCAGAGGTGCAAGAAGACTGGAAACTAGGAAATGCTACACAGCTAAATGGGAGAGATACACACAGTGGTACCAGAGATCTCTCCTTTTTTAAGGACAGGACATGTGATACTACAGTCATCAGGCATCTTACACATCTGTTAAACAGAAACCTCACCTAAAGGTACATCTAACAGTGATAGCAGCCTACACATGGAGATTCATAGGAAGAGGTTTCTTTACTGCACCAGTAGTCAAATGTTTTCTAGAAGGGGCCAAAACAATAGCCCCACCAAGGAGTGCACCAACATCTATGCGGAACCTACACATAGGGGGTCATTCTGACCTCGGCGGTAAAAGGCGCTTACCGCCGGTCAGAAGACCGCCATAACACCGCCGCGGTCGCTGTAAACCGCCACGGTCATTCTGAACCGCAACTGGCAAACCGCCAAAAACCCGACAACAACAAAAGTCCGCCACACCAACGGCCAGCGAAAAACTGGCGATGACCAAACCTCCACCGTCACGCCAACAGAAATACGCCCATGCCATTCCGACCCACAAATCCCCGCAGCGGTCTTTGAACCGCGGTATTCCATTGGCGGTACACACCGCCGCGCTCAAAATACACACACCTTTACAAAACACAGCCACATTGGACAATTCAAAATACACACACCTGATACACATACACACACCACTCCCACACACCCATTACAATATAAAACACACACCCACATCACCCACAAACCCTTACAACCACAATTGCGACTGAAGGCCAGAGAGAGACAGCACAGAATAGAGTACACCATCACACATAGGCAAATCCCAACATCACCCACACAATATCCACGCACAAAACACCACAGACCACCACACTCACCACACTCTACAACACATACACCACCCCACACCTCATCCACACCACCCCATGGCACCCCAAAGACACCCCAGGTTTTCTGACGCAGAACTCAGGGTCATGGTGGAGGAAATAGTTCGGGTAGAACCCCAGCTCTTCGGGACACAGGTACAGCACACCACCATTGCCAGGAAGATGGAGCTATGGCAAAGAATAGTGGACAGGGTCAACGCTGTGGGACAGCATCCACGAAATCGGGACGATATCAGGAAGCGGTGGAACGACCTACGGGGGAAGGTGCGTTCCATGGCATCAAGGCACAACATCGCGGTGCAGAAGACTGGCGGCAGACCCCCACCTACTCCCCCAGAATTTACAGCATGGGAGGAGCAAGTCTTGCACATCCTGCATCCTGAGGGCCTCGCAGGAGTAGCTGGAGGAATGGACTCTGGTAAGGCAAATCTTCACTACTTCATTCCCCCCACCCCACCTGCATGCCAAATCATACCCCCACCCTCACCCCCACCCCCATCACACCAACTCCTTGCAAATGGCTCACCATAACAACCCACCCATCCCAACACCTAGCCCTGCATGCGTCCACAAAGCATGGACACCCATCACCAAAGCATGCCCACTGCACATACCCATCTCCCCCACAAGCCACCGTCACAACAGCCCCCACAAGGGAATGCCAGCACTGGGGTACACGGCCACCCACCCATTGCACACTATGGCACACACAGAAGCAATAACCATACTCTTATACCCCTGCAGGACCCGAACGCCACCACACCGCCCAGGAGGGTCCAGAAATGTCCATCCCACCCCCAAAAGAGGCCCCCAGTGATGACAGCAGCTCTGTCTCCCTGGACCCAGATGACCAGCCCGGCCCATCGGGGACCTCGGGACAGTCGGTTCCCCTCACACAGCCACAGGCCACAGCAGACCTACCCCCCTCTGGGAACACCAGCATAGCTCCCACCCAGCGGGCCCATGCCTCTGTCTCCAGGACACGTCAATCAGCGGTGTGTCCACCACTACAGGGCACCCAGGTTGACCCACCACCCCAACAACAGCAGGGACCTGGGGGCAGTGGTAGTGGGCACACGGTCCAGGGGACAGAGGCCCAGGGAAACAGGGGAACTGGGAGGGCTGCTGTGCGACAGGGGGGGGGACAGGCCCAGGGAACCCACTCTCCACGAGGCCCTCTACTCCATCATGGGAGCATACCACCACTCCCAGGAGACGATGGCTACGGTACTGGCCAGGTTCCAGGAGATCCAGGTACTGCAGGAGGAACAGTACATGGGGTTCAGGGAAGAACTCCGAAACATTAGTTCCGCAATGGGGACCATCGTCGTGTCTCTTAACCAGATTGTCACTACATTGCGGGACCATGTGGCACCACAAAGGGCCCCTGTCACTAGCATGGGCCAAGAACAGGCTACCACCTCCGCCGGCGCTAGTGGACAGGAGGCCCCCACACAGCAACAGGCCCCCAGAACCCCACCTCCTGCAGAAGAAGAACCACCCCGCAAGCGGTGCCTGAGATCTCAGAAGAAGACAGAGTAGGATGGCAAGACCCCCGCCAGCAAAGGATACCCCCTGATGTCACCCCACTGTCCCACATTGTCACCCTGTCCAACCTTAAACTGCCCCTGCTCCATCCTTCCACAGGCATATGGACAATGCACCTATGAGTCTGAAAATCTGGACTCTGCCATGGACATTACTCCACCATCACCCATCACCGATTTTCAAGCATGTCCCTAAATTTAGCACTTAAATAAAATCACTTATTGCACTAAAATTATCTGGAGTCTCCTTGTATTTTGAACAAATGTATTAGACATAACGGTGCCAAAATGTTCAGTTACATTGTGATGACAACATACCACTGTCACACAGCTGTAGTCCATGGGCAAACAAAGCAGAGGTCACGCAGTGGGGCCCACATCTCTGAAAACGGAAGGGAAAGTCACAACTCAGTTAACATTAACTGGGGGGCAACTCAGACAGTAGAGAGGCAGGAGACTGTAAGTACATGTAAAATGGCGGTTTGGATTCGTACCTGTGTGTTATTGAAAATACTGTTGTATCACTGTGTCCCTGTTGTCTGTGTCGTCCCTGTCGTCTTCCTCCTCTTCACTCTCCACAGGCTCCACAGCTGCCACAACACCACCCTCTGGACCATCCTCCTGCAGGAAAGGCACCTGGCGTCGCAAAGCCAGGTTGTGAAGCATACAGCAGGCCACGATGATCTGGCACACCTTTTTCGGTGAGTACATTAGGGATCCACCTGTCATATGCATGCACCTAAACCTGGCCTTCAGGAGGCCGAAGGTCCGCTCGATCACCCTCCTAGTCCGCCCATGGGCCTCATTGTACCGTTCCTCTGCCCTGGTCCGGGGATTCCTCACTGGGGTCAGTAGCCACGACAGGTTGGGGTATCCAGAGTCACCAATTAGCCACACACGGTGTCTCTGTAGCTGTTCCATCACATAAGGGATGCTGCTATTTCGCATGATGTACACGTCATGCACTGACCCAGGGAACTTGGCATTTACATGGGAGATGTACTGGTCAGCCAAACAGACCACCTGGACATTCATCGAATGATAACTTTTTCTGTTCCTGTACACCTGTTCACTTTCACTGGGGGGAACCAAAGCCACATGGGTCCCATCAATGGCACCAATGATGTTGGGAATATGTCCAAGAGCATAGAAATCACCCTTCACTGTAGCCAAATCGCCCACCTCAGGGAAAACAATGTAGTTCCGCATGTATTTCATCAGGGCAGACAACACTCTGGACAAAACCTTAGAAAACATAGGCTGAGACATCCCTGATGAAATGGCCACTGTTGTTTGGAATGATCCACTTGCCAAAAAATGGAGTACTGACAGAACCTGCACCAGAGGGGGAATCCCTGTGGGTTGGCGAATGGGTGACATCAGGTCTGGCTCCAGCTGGGTACACAGTTCCTGTATAGTGGCTCGGTCAAGTCTGTATGTCAGTATGACATGTCTTTCATCCATTGTCGACAGGTCCACAGGCGGTCTGTACACGGGAACATTCCTCCATCTCCTCGCAAGTCCCAGCGGACGGTGCCTAGGAAGGACAACATGGAGCACAGAGTCAAGCAAACCACAGGTGCGTTCCCACAGCTTGCACAGTACACGATTCGCTATGCATTGAATGGCTTGTATGAGTGGCAATGCAAGGCCTAGGCCTGTGTGACGCAGTAGAAATTAAGCCATGTGGGCCCTTGAAATGGCGGCTGCCTGACCTGTGAAGTGTGACAATGGGATGTGAGGTCAATGCGCTGGTGTGGCACACCGTGGCGGTAGGCGGTCGAGACCACGGTGCAAAGCTGCATTGGTTAACATAGAACCCTATGGGTTTCAGGAGCCAATGACGAAGTGCGGCAGCGGTCGTGGTACGCACCGCCGCGGTACGCACCGCCGCGGCGTGACCGCCATTTTCTATCAGCTTAATCACTCGAGACCTGATCATCCACAGGAGAGGACCTATACTGCAAGTGCTGCTGTGACCTCGGTCTGGAAGAGACAATGGCTGCTGCGACTGGGGAAAGGGCCCCTGCCTTCACTTCTGAAGAATTGGAGAAACTCGTGGATGGGGTCCTCCCCCAGTATGCGTTACTCTACGGTCCTCCAGACCAACAGGTTAGTACACTGGGACCATGCTTTGTGGGCAATGCCTGGGATGAGTGGGGTGAATGAATGATGATGCGGAGGGGAATGTATGAGGCATGCATCAAACGACAGATGAGAGCATGTGCCACATGGCAAGGGTGGGGATGGGGGGACACTCACATCGAGCATGCAGAAAATTATGATATTTTATTTTCTCTCCCTGTACGTGTCACATAGGTCAGCGCCCATCAGAAAGTCGACATTTGGCGTGCCATCGCCAAGGACGTCCGGACCCTGGGGGTCCACAACAGACGGGGCACCCACTGCCGCAAGAGGTGGGAGGACATCTGCCGCGGGAGCAGAAAGACCGCAGAGGCTCTGCTGGGGATGGCCTCCCAACATAGGAGGGGTGCCACTCGTCAATTGACCCCCCTGATGTCTCGGATCCTGGCGGTGGCCTACCCAGATTTGGATGGGCACGTGAGGACATCACAGCAGACACAAGGGGGTGATTACAAGCACACTCTGCTATCTTAGCGCGCAGTGGAGGTGTCTGGGTGGGGGAGGAGGGATGTGGGTATCCCTAGGCCAGGGCGATTTCTGTAGGCTAGTCCCCTCCGTAAGGCATGGCCCTGTGCCCCCGCCCTCCACCTCTGTAGGGTGCCAAGTACAGCTATCCATGGCCTTGTGTCACCTATGTGTGCAGATGTCGTCCATTGGCTTGTAGGCCAAGTCTCACTGATTGAGTAGTGTACCCCAAGTGCGCGGCGTAGTGCAGGGGGCTTCTGTGTCTGTCCTCTCCGCCAACTGTGTTGCCAATGCATGCACTCAACATGTCTTTATTTCTCCCCCCCCTTTTTATGTCTGCTCTTCCTGTTCATGTGTGCATTAGCATCATCTGGCGGAGGAGAAGTGGCATTGGAGCACGAGGGAGCTGCATCTCACATGGCCCCGGAGGGCCATGCAACGGACTCTGATTTCACCAGTGAGACGGAGGGCGAGGGGGGCTCCACAACGGGGACACGTGGAGACATCAGCGACACCGACACGTCCTCGGAAATGAGCTCCCTTGTGGTGGCGGCAACATCCGTGCCCACCGCAACAACAGGTACAGCCGCCACCAAGCGCACCAGCTCCGCCCTCCAAGCAGCCCCTCAGCGTTCGCCCCGTGCCCGCTCGCACACCAAGGCGGGCATCTCCTTCGCCCCAGGCACCTCAGGCCCTGCCCCAGTTACCCCTGCTGCCCTCAGTGAGGAGGTCATTGACCTCCTCCGGACGCTCATTGTTGGGCAGTCTACCCTTTTGAATGCCATCCAGGGGGTGGAAAGGGAGGTGCATCGGAGCAATGCATACCTGGAGGGCATTCATTCGGGTCAGGCTGCCCATCAGCGATCGTTCAACGCTCTGGCCTCAGCACTGACTGCAGCCATTGTCCCTGTCTCCTGCCTCCCTCCTCCAACTCCCTCCACCCAGTCCTACTCCCCTGTTCCTCTGCCTATCCCAGACACACCTACAGACCAGCCTGCACACACCTCAACACCCAAGGTCAGCTCATCCAAACATAAGCACCACACATCCCACAAGCATTCACACAAGCAACATCCACATGCAGACATGCCAACAGCCACTGCCTCCTCTGTGTCCCCCTCCTCCTCGTCTCCCTCCTCCCTCCCTGTGACGTCTCCACTCACACTTGCATGCACCACTTCATCAGCCACTACGTCCATCACCAGCACACCCACCAGAACACTCCGCACACGTGCAGTCACCACCCCCACTGCCATTTCCACGTCCCCTGTGTCCTCTCCCAGTGTGTCTGTCACCCCCTCTTCCAAACCACACAAATGCAGGCAGCCACCCACCCAACAGCCATCCACCTCACGACAGCCTCCGTCACAAGCACCTGCACCCAAAGACAGCACACTTGACTCTCCTACAGCAAGATCCTCTTCCTCCACTCCCATACCCACTGCACCTACCCTTCCCATTGCTCCTAAAAAGTTTTTCCTCTCCAAAATTAACCTCTTTCCATCACCTGACCCACCCCCTCCATCTCGTAAAAGTCCAATCAGCACCTCAGCCACCACAACCCCTGGACATACAAGGACCATAGTCCAGGGATATTGGAGTCCACCACCTTCGAGGGCAGCTACATCGGCCAGCAGCAAAGGGACAGCCAGCCCACCCCCTGGGAAAAAATCCAAAAAAGGCAAGGGCCGGCGCGAGAGGACAGAGACGGCAGCCTCCACAGGCACCACCCTGGCACCGTCAGGAAGTGGGGTGCCACCTGGCACATCTCCAAAGGGAGGCAAGGGCCACAGCGGATCAGGCAAGGATGGCAAGGGCAGCACGGCCGACAAGTCCGGCAGCAGGCAAGCTGCCCAGGAGGGCCCCACCAGCCCCATTGCGGGGGTGAAGGAGTACACCCACGGGCACGGGACACCAGCACAGGAGGGCACCGCAAGCGAGAAGTCGGATGGCGAGTGAACACCATATATTGGCCGGATCTGGTGCCCTGGAGACACATGTGAAGAACCGCTGAACAGGGCCCTTCAAGACAGGCACCGCTGAACAGGGCACTGCCGTCTCAAGAACCGCTGAACAGGGCCCTTCAAGACAAGCACCGCTGAACAGGGCACCGCTGTCTCAAGAACCGCTGAACAGGGCCCTTCAAGACAAGCACCGCTGAACAGGGCCCTTCAAGACAAGCACTGCTGAACAGGGCCCTTCAAGACAAGCACCGCTGAACAGGGCACCGCCGTCTCAAGAACCGCTGAACAGGGCCCTTCAAGACAGGCACCGCTGAACAGGGCCCCGCCGTCTCAAGTACCGCTGAACAGGGCCTTTCAAGACAGGCACCGCTGAACAGGGCACCGCCGTCTCAAGAACCGCTGAACAGGGCCCTTCAAGACAAGCACCGCTCCGCTGGGCCCTTCCTCTCAAGCACCGCTCCGCTGGGCCCTTCAACTCAAGCACCGCTCCGCTGGGCCCTTCAACTCAAGCACCGCTCCGCTGGGCCCTTCAACTCAAGCACCGCTCCGCTGGGCCCTTCCTCTCAAGCACCGCTCCGCTGGGCCCTTCAACTCAAGCACCGCTCCGCTGGGCACCGCCGTCTCTGCACCGCTCCGCTGGGCCCTTCCTCTCAAGCACCGCTCCGCTGGGCCCTTCAACTCAAGCACCGCTCCGCTGGGCCCTTCAACTCAAGCACCGCTCCGCTGGGCACCGCCGTCTCTGCACCGCTCCGCTGGGCCCTTCCTCTCAAGCACCGCTCCGCTGGGCCCTTCCTCTCAAGCACCGCTCCGCTGGGCCCTTCAACTCAAGCACCGCTGACACATTGGCAGAAGGGGCAGGCCCGGATCAGTGTCGGACAGGGCTGCACGATACACTCTGGGCACCAAGACTCCTCCAGTACCGCTGGAGTCTGTCATCCACTTGAGAGACTGTGGCTTTGCACTCCCCAGGATGGCACAGTGGGCAAGCCACCCACTGTAGGGACTTGTGAGACTGTTGCTTTGCACTCCCCAGGATGGCACAGTGGGCAAGCCACCCACTGTAGGGACTTGTGAGACTGTGGCTTTGCACTCCCCAGGATGGCACAGTGGGCAAGCCACCCACTGTAGGGACTTGTGAGACTGTGGCTTTGCACTCCCCAGGATGGCACAGTGGGCAAGCCACCCACTGTCTGGACTTGAGAGACTGTGGCTTTGCACTCCCCAGGATTGAACAGTGGCCATGGAGGCCCCTCGTGGATCTGGCGTCGTAGACTCATGTGGCTGAGGTGCCCCCCCTTCCCTTCCCCCTGAGGTGCCTGTAGTTTTCCTATCTGATGCCCCTGCAGTGTTCTCTCCAATGGATTCGGGTCTCATGTGTGGGCTTTGCCCATGTGTTGAGGACCATTGGCCCACGTACAATGACAGAAAGCCAATTTTGACGGGACAATTTACATATGTGTATATAGTTATGGGATGTTTGACTTACTTGTTTACTTAGCCTTACAATATATTTGAATTCCAATAACATATTATTTTGTCTTTGCATTCTTCCGGGGGGTTTGGGGGGCGTCACTCTGAGTTGTTGCTCTGCATTGGTGTGTAGGTAGTTGGGTGGGGGGGGGGTGTCACGTATGTGTGTGCCCGTATTTTTTTCTCCTCCCCCCTCCTCTGTGTCGTAGGTGCAGTACTCACCGTTGTCTTCTGCGCCAGCGTTCGTGCTCCTGGTAGAGGAGCAAGTAGACAATTGCTGGTAGGATGTGTAGTTCTGGTTCCATGCTGTCCAGATTCCTCGTGGAGTGTGTAGGGTGAGCGTTTTCCCGTTCGTAGTCTGTTTCCGCCGTGTTTTTATCGGCGGGGCTCCCGCCCCGGAAAAGGTGGCGGATTGGTGAGTTGTGATAGGGTGGGCGGTACATTGTCTGCCGCCTGTCTGTTGGCGGTGACCGCCGCGCTGTTTGTTCGTCCCGCCGTGGCGGTCGGAGTGATTAAGTGGCGGTCTGTGTTGGCGGTTCCCGCCAGGGTCAGAATTCCATTTTTTTGGCTGCCTGCCTGTTTGCGGGTTGGCCGCCGCTTTAACACCGACCGCCAGGGTTGGAATGACCCCCATAGTGTTGACCCAACTTATGAAAGAACATTTTGAACCACTCCATGGGGCCCCCTTAAAATTAATTACGCGTAAAACAGCTGCAATGACATTGCTTCACAAGGTAAGTGAGCTGCAAGCACTCACCATAGTAGAGTCGTACCTACAGCTATACAAGGACAGGATGGTAATGAGGACCAACTTACGCTTTGTACCAAAAGTCATATCACACTTTCACATTAATCAGATAATCCAAATACAGTCCAAATACCAAGTGTTTTCCACAATTCGAAGACTCTGACAGAAAGACCTGGAGAGAACAAAATCAACCAGGAAACAACTCTTTGTATCAATCACAGACAATAAGAAAGGGAAATCAGTCACCAAAAACACTGCTAAAAACTAAACCAAGAGCTCATTCAACAAGAAAGAAGTGAGCAACTGTAGCTTTCCTGGCAAACATTCTGCTGAGCAACATACATATACTTGCCACATGGTTGTCAGTACACATGTTCACAAGACACTACTGCATCAATCTCCAAGTGAACAGATAAGCACAAGTGGAACAAAGAGAACTAAAACACTTGTTTACAAACTCAACCTCATCTCCAAACTCAGCCACCAATGTCAAGAAACCACTACAAATTAATGGCACAGCATGTGAATCCAGAACATATTCATGCTGCAAAAGGAAATATTTGGGCTAGTTTTGCAGCTTGAAGAATGTTCTTTCTGGATTCATATGCGACCCAGCCACCTCCACAGATAATAGAGTGAGACAAAGTAAACAAGGTCATAAATAAGGTATAATCAAGGGGAAACCCATGGGACACTAAATGGACTAACAATTGCTGGGGAAAAACAAATTTGAAGATGGTGACCGCACACGGAGTCTTCTGGGAATGGCGTCTGGTGTCAGAAGAGGCTGAGCTAGGCACCAAAGGGTGAGGACAGTCAATGACCAACATGAAAAAAGGGGAAAGGAGGGAGAAAAAGAGCCCACTACAGGAGGAGAGTTCCAGACCCAACCACTAGATGCACAGCCTGTGAATCCAGAAAATTCTTCAAGCTGCAAAACTACTCCTACATGTAAGTAACTATTTTGTTCTATTGCATCCTATTTCTGCTCCTGTTGCACTGTCAGGAATCTCCTTGGACTGCAGTGGATGACAGCAGGCTGAGGTACGCATACCACACTCCTCACTGCCTTCACTCCTTCCAGTGGAAGCTGGTGCAAAACCCCTTTACAACAATACTTTTGAACTTTCACACCTTCCCTTTTCCCACTTCCTCACGAGTAGGGGAGATTGCTTTGGCACTGGAGTTGTTGCTTCTGGGCCAAGATGTTCTGAGAGAATGCATACCAACTGATGGGACGGGGCGCTGCATAGGGAGCCTCTTAACCAGTTGTGTTCACCGGTCAGAAATGATTCATCAGCACCCTCCTCTCCTCTGTGATTCGTATCTTCCTCAAGGAGACAGTGACTGTAGCGGAAGACTGAGACATCCCTTTAACTTACCTTCCTTCGAGTGGATTTTTCAACCTGCCTCTGTTTGCACCTGAGAGAGCGTAGCTTGTATACTTAGAAATTAACATGAAATGTTTATGAACTAATGCGTAATAATGTCGCATAGAAAATGTATTAATGTGTTAAACGTGTGCTTGAAATGTGCCCATGGGCAGTGGCTGCCAATGTATACAGTGATTAATCAAACTGACTAATGATGTAGAATTAATATGCTAATGTATGATTTTACACTAAATATTAAGGGTTATATGCTAAAGTTCGGCTAATAAAACATTAGGCCTTAGTTAGCATGAGTCGAGGCCTAGCTGCCCGGTTTCATATTAAATGTGTTTTTCTAACGTACAGTGTGCTGACTTGCTGAAGGACATGAACTCGTACTTTTCCAAAAAGCTAGAAGATGAGTGAAACTATAGTAGATCCGTTCTCATGAAATTCGACTTGCTCAAGGAAACATTCTTGCTGAATGCAACAGTGTAGACTAGTCGCAGGTACAAGATCACCTGAACCGGTACAGACAATGGAGCCACTGACTGAAGATGCGAAAAGGACATAGAGAGTATGAAATCATACTGGACATTCTACCCGCGGGAGACGTCAATCATAAGAACCAATAAACTACGTGAGAACTGTTATGGGGTGACAATTTTGATGAACTCACTGGAAACCCATTGGATGAAGATAGTGGGGTGCCAACCATATCCAATTAAGAATTAGGGGACTGTACAACAGAAAAGGGATACAAACCCTTGACACAAGGTAATGAGTTAGTTAGGGAGATGCTATTGCGAACTTTGCTATGACCCAGACACTTTGTCACTCTACCTAGAGACTTTGCTGTTTGGTTTTTCAACCCATCCTTGCCCTTACCTTGCCCGTTTTATACTTTACCTCCTTATGAGGGAAGTGTCCCTTCTTACCTGTCTTGATGAATTCTTGGCTGATGGCGAATCAACTGATGTCCTGAGGACAAAGACTGAATCTGTATGCTAACCCAATACGGAGGGTAACTATATGACAATGAAATTGTAATTGTCTGTTTGCTTTTCCTTTCTAGGTACCAACTGCTTCTTTTGACAGAGACCTTAGTTAGAGGTTTTCCAAATTGATGTTGCTAAATTGTTTTGCATGAAGCCCAACATGCCAATGCTAATTCGAGGTTTGTTGAGGGGTTCATTAAACTGACGCAAATAGACAAATGACTGAATCAAGGCTTTGTTGAATAATGCTCTAATGATACTCTGCTAAGGATAATCTATGTTGACGTCGTGCTATGTTCTAATATTCGTGATCCTTGCTTTGATGAAATCTTATCAGAGTTGCCATATTGTGACTATTCTATTGTGTTTCTTGGTTTTGAGACTAATAAATTTACTAGTAGAATTGTAATCAATAGGGAATAAACATCACAAAATCGTACTAAACTGGTGTGGTTATTCATGACTGAAAGGTCATGGTGGATTTCTGAATTTTATTAATGTCATTGATTAATCTGAATTGTTTGGTTATGGTAAACATTGATGACGTTATTGACATGTTGGTTAGCTATCTCGTCCTAAGGTGACTTCAATCAGGGTCAAAAGATTCATTGGCCTAAAACGAGTCCCAGAGTAAATAAATTAGTCATAAAGGGACACGTTAGCAGTTCTGGTAGCAGAGCGACGGTTTGGCCCTTTGGGGGCCCTAGGACAAAGGACAATTGTTTAAAATTGTTTTTCGAGATAATGCAAATTGGAGGTATGATGTGTCTCTAAATTCCCCATGACTTTCCTGGAATCTTGCCTAAGTGAGTTGGGTATGTTCTTGGCGTTTTAGCATGTGTGGTGTAGAATTTGCGCTTGCTCAGCTTATGCATATTGCAGGTGATTTGTGAAGTTTGTGTGGATCTAGGCCAGGTAATGTTGTTTTAGTAGGAGTGGCCGTACTCCGCAGTATGAGAGTAGGGAAGTCGTCGAACTTCATGTGAGTGTGGCGCTTTGTGCTCAAAAATTGTCCACGTGGTTGTTGGTGATGTACGGACCCGTCGTGGTCTAAGACTCCGGAGTATATTGACAAGTGTAGGAGACACTTGGTTTATGTTGTAATTTGTGCGGTTTAATAGGTCAATTGGCCGTGGTTGACAAGTCAAGTTTGAGTCAATTGTGTGAGTGAAACCTTCGATGGAGATTTGGCAAGTTCTAAAGTGCACTAGAACGAACCATTGACAAGTCGAGAGTAGGATTTGCGGGTCGAATTCTGCTTGCAAATGTGGGAGCTTAGAAGGAGAGAGTAGTGGCCGAGGCTTCAAGTGAAATCTCTGTAAAGCTCTGAAGCGATTGTGTTACCCTTCCTGTAGTAAAGCGCCAAATTTGGGTTTTGTTGTTAAAAGTGCTCGCAATATATTGCATTAGTTTCTGTGTGAGGAGGACAAGCTGCAAGACTTTGTCAGGCGCAGTGTGTGAGTGTGACGTCATTTGAGCCGCGCTGGGATAGGTCAGTTCCCGAGAGGGGTCGCGCACGGATTGGCAGCCGTCCGTGAGAGGCAATTGGTTGAGAAAGGTGGGTGAAGAGTGTTCTGGGAATCAAAGTCACTTCCTGATTAAATTCTAAACAAACTAAAAGACGCAAAAAATGAAGTTTTTCAAGGCTCTAAAATGTGCTTTGAGGGGAGATACATTTATTACAGCGAGTGTGGGGGAGCCTACATCGCCTGAGGGTACTCCAGCTTATATCATAATGGAGGAGAAGGGAGTCGCGCCATGTCTTTGGTTAAAGCAGTGGTGCAAACTGACAGAGAAGGAGGGATGTTTGGCGTTTCCGGAGCACGGAACGTTTAATATAAGAATTCTGGAAAATTTGCGATTGATGTTAAGTGTGCAAAATCCGCCCCCAAGACCAGCTCAGTATGAGGCATTATCAGTCTGGGATTTAATGGCCATACAACAGAGGCAGCAGAAATTTATGAGGAGAATGAAGAGAGCAGAAAAGACTTTAGCGGAGGCTAAAAGGGATAATGAGACCAGGATGTGGAGAAGGGGAATAGTTGATGGAATTAAGATGTTTCCTGCAATAACTCAAGAAGATGAGACACAGGGAAAGAAAGCCACTTGTAAGGCAGGCAAAGGTTCTAGTAAGACAAAGGAGACTCAGAGGTCCTTGGTAGATGAAGATGATTCAGACGATGAAGAGTTTCTTAATCAGTTGTTACATGATCGCCCGCCGCCATATGCCATAAATGATAATGTACAGAGCACTAGTGTGGGTTCTGAAGACCCGGCACAACATAAGGGAATCACGAATACAGTGCAGACAAATGATACAGTTTTGATAAAGAATGATGTCAGTGTATCCACTGCGCCAGACATGCAGCTACAGTTGCAGCCACCACAGATTCAGAGGCTCTATCCTGATGTCCCAGTATTGGAGACAACTACGAGTTTGATGGTACCGCCTGATCCAGTATACACAAGATCAAAGTTAGTGCAGATTGAGCCAACTCCACAATTGCTGCCCCAGCCGCAGCAACAGGTGGTTCCGAGTTACACTTCTGTTGCAGGACCGCAGTCAGTAGCTACAGCACCCATAATGAATCAAGCTATGGGAGTTAATACTCCAAAGGGTTTGGGAATTGGACAATCACCAGCTGCTATATCATTGCCAATTACTATTGGTCCACCAGTACCGCTGTATGTGCAAGGTAAGCCTGGCGTATGTGATTAGGGAGTAATGACCCAAGAGGCAATAAAAGGAGGGTCTACCGGAAACTTGCAGGGAATAACACAGGGAGGACAGACAGCCGAAAGGTCTAGATCCTTGTTGGATTTTAGTCCGATTGGGGTTCCTTTGGAGACAATGAGGCAAGCAGGGTTGGGAACACTAACCCCACAGGTTATGAGTACAAATATGACACAGACACCAATGGTGCAGTCTGGAAATGTCTTGTTGCAAGGTTTATCAGCACAACAATTGAACGAGTGGTTAGACAAGCTCAAAACACTCCGCAGACTACTGCAGTGACCACAGAGAGATCATAAAGGGAAGAATACCTGAATTTTGTGAGACTGGATGTAGAAGCCACAGAACTAGTAGAAGGAACAATGGGGGTGAACAGATTAGAGTCATACCCAGAGGCAGAATTGAGGTACCTATGCCCCAAAATAACCAAAGAAGTGAGCAAGGTGCATCAGAGGTTGGCAAACCTGGCAGACAAATACGGCATAGACATAGAAAACACTAAACATTTGAAGAGGAGCTATAGGTTAGACTTTGAGCCTAAAGACTTCGATCACATGAGATCTACCGGAATGAAGGCACATCTTAAAGAGATTTTGCAGAGTGCTCAAATTTGGGGAGCATTAGAGAAGTGGGAAGGCTGATGGGCAAAGAAAAGAGATAAAGAGAAAGGTGACGGCCCGGAACCAAAGCAGGATAAAGCCGCACCAGACACGGGGACAATAAAGATGTTACCAATGAGAGAAACAGCTGGAGGGGCTTTAGTTCATGTACCATGGTCTAGAGGTGACATTCTGTCATTTACAAATGATTATCCCAAGTTGAGGGAGAAGCCAATAGAGTGGTACCAGCAGACAGACAGGTTTGTGAAGCTTGCGAGATGTCTCTGGGAAGACTTGAATACCCTGTTTGAGATTATAGCCCCAGCTGACTTATGGCTTGAGTGCAAGAGAGGTGTGGATTGGCCGACAGAGGAGCCGGCAAGGGACAAGGTTACTGGAGCACCGTCTTCTGAAGTGATGAGGTATTATCATAAAGTGATTGAGTTTCTGAAGCAGAAGGTGTCGCCGAAAGTTACTGATTGGCAGAAAATTGATCGAACATCACAGGAGGCCAAAGAGTCGATACATGCTTATTCTGAGAGGTTGTTGAAGGCATTCAAACACTATAGTGGCACTGAGGTCATAGAGCCGAAAGACATAAATCATCTTATGTTCAGGTTTGTTGAAGGACTGAGACCATAGATTAGTCAGATGATTAAGAATCATTTGATCTGTTGGCAAGCGAAGCCGATTGATGAGGTGCTGCAGTATGCGAAATACTATAGTGACGAGATTGAACTGAAACAGAGAAAGTTGAAGGAGAAAGTGATGGTGATGCAAATTAAGGCAGCGCAAGCAGGGATGCAGGGAAATGGAATACAGCAGATTGTACAGCGGCAACCGCAGGGAAATGGAATGTTTCAGGCACAACCAAGAGGACGAGGTCGAGGAGGTTTTGTGAACAGGGGTCCAGATATGAATACTGTTGTGGTTCAAAATGATGTGCAAGGGATGAAAAAGGTGTCACCATGTCACGCGTGCGGGGGTGTGGGGCACTGGAAACGGGAGTGCCCAATGGTGGTGCAGGATGGTGTTGTTCAACAAAGCAATGATGTCGGTACATTTCAAAATGTGAGGGGCTCAAAAGTGAGGGGTCAAAATCTGAACTTCCAGAATAACATGGTTCAGATGCAGGGTCTACAGCCCATGCAACAGATACAAATGCTGTGTGTTCAACCAGCACAAGTGCAACAAGTACAACAGGAGATTCCCATGGTACCTAGACAGCAAATGCAAATACCATTAGCTCCAATGGGACAGCAACAGGTGAGGCTTCCTCAACAGGTCACAGGCCAAACAATGAGTCAAAATAATACAGTACAACAGTTCCTATTGAGTGGTGAGGATGGAATAAACGATGAATGGGTCATAAGGTTTCATTCCTAGTTGATACAGGAGCTACACGCTCTACAGTCAGAAGTGCAGAGGTTCCAAAATTGCCACTTTCGGGGCGTACCATAAGGGTGGTAGGAGTAGCAAATCAGTTCCTGAGAAATCTGATTACAGATCCGGTCCAAGTTGAGATTGGTAACTTCCAGGGATTACTTAAATTTGTAGTCTGTGACTCGGGTCCCGTATCCCTACTGGGAAGAGACTTACTGTGCAAGACGAGGTGTTCGATTACCTGTTCCAATGAAGGGATTGAGGTGCAAACAAACAGTGATGATGAAGGGGACGATGGTCAGATCTCTGAGCTAGAGACGGAGACCGTAAATGATGAGTATCCTTTGAGAACCTTATTCCCGATGTTCACAGTGACTGACTTGCCAGCTGAATTACAAGGAACATTGTCAGAAAAGATGTGGGGCCTGAAATGAAAGGAAGTGGGACTAATAAAAGGAGTAGAACCGGTCAAGGTAGAGGTAAAGCCAAATGCAGTGTTTCCCCAGGTACCACAGTACCACATGGCACAAGATGTCCTTATACAAGTGACACAGATAATTGCGGACTTTGTGAAGCAAGGGGTTCTGAAAGAGGTGATGAGTAGCCCATGTAATTCACCAATAATGGGTCTGAAAAAGCCTTGTGGGAAGGTTAGAATTGTGCAAGACTTGAGGAAAATAAATGAGATTGTGGTAAAATGTGGCCCCATAGTGCCAAATCCAGCAGTGATTATGTTTCAGGTTCCGTGTCATGCAGAATGGTTCACAGTTGTGGACCTGTCTCAAGCATTCTTTTCGGTACTTCTTCAGGAGGACAGCCAATTTCTTTTCAGTTTCAAATTCCTGGACAAGGTTTACAGGTGGTGCAGAATTCCTCAAGGGTTTTCTGAGTCACCTTCCATCTTCAATCAGATATTAAAGAAGGATTTGGAATCATTGGAGTTGCCTTTCAGCTCGACTCTAGTGCAATACATTGATGATTTGTTGATTGCGTCTAGAACAAAAGATGACTGCAGGTATGACACAATTCCCTTGTTAAATCATTTGGGAAAGAATGGACATCAAGGCCCTCATTACAAAATTGGTGGTAAAAGCTGCTTACCGCCGTGCAGAAGACCGCCAACACACCGCCGCGGCCGCGGAATTCCGCCACAGCTATTATGACCCACATTTCGGAATCCGCCACCCACACAAGTCCGCCACACCAAAGGTCAGTGATAAACTGGCGGAAACAAAACCTCCACCGTCACACCAACAGAAATACGCTCACACTATCATGACACACGAATCCACGTGGTGGTCCTTCAACCGCAGTATTCCATTGGCGGTACACACCGCCGTGCTCAAAATACACACACTTCTACAAAACACAGCCACATTGAACAATTGTAATACACACACCTGATACACATACACACACCACTCCCACACACCCATTACAATATAAAACACACACCCACATCACCCACAAACCCCTACTACCAAAAATTCCGAAAGAAGGCCAGAGAGAGACAGCACCAGCAAGAACAACAGCATCCACAGGCACACAACACCATCACCCACAGAACTTCCACGCACCTCACACAACACACCACTACATATCAGCACACTTATCACCACACACTCCACCCCACACATCACCTACACCACCCCATGGCGCGGCAAAGACACCCCAGGTTCGCGGAGGAGGAGCTCAGGGTCATGGTGGAGGAAATCGTCATCTGTGATGACAGCAGCTCTGTCCAACTGGATCTAGATGACCAGCCCGGCCCAATGGGGACCTCGGGACAGTCGGTTCCCCTCACCCAGTCACAGGCCACCACAGACTTTCCCCCCTCTGGAAACACTAGCACAGCACCCACCCAGCGGGCCCATACCTCCGTCCCCAGGACACGTCAATCAGCTGTGTGTCCACCACTACAGGGAACCCAGGCTAACCCACCACCCCAACAACAACAGGGACCTGGGGGCAGTGGTAGTGGGCACCCGGTCCAGGGGACGGAGGCCCAGGAACACAGGGGAACTGCAAGGGCTGCTGTGCAACAGGGGGCGGACAGGCCAAGGGAACCCACTCGCCACAAGGCCCTCTCCTCCATCATGGGAGCCTACCACCACTCCCAGGAGACGATGGCAATGGTACTGGCCAAGTTTCAGGAGACCCAGCGCCTGCAGGAGGAACAGTATATGGGCTTCAGGGAGGAACTCAGAACCATCAGCTCCACACTGGGCACCATCATAGGGGTGCTGAAGGAACTCGTCAACACCAGGAGGGACACTGTGGCACTACAAGGGACCCCTGACACTTGCATGGACGATGAACTGCCCACCACCTCCGCCGGCAGTAGTGGACAGGACGCCCTGCCACAGGACCACCACACCAGCACCCCACACCCTGCAGAGGGAGAACCACCCCACAAATGGTCCCTGAGATCCAGGAACAAGACAGAGCACGATGCCAAGACCCCCGCCAAGAAATGAGACCACCCTGATTGTCATCCTACTGTCCCACTTTGTCACCCTGTCCATACTTAAACTGCCCCAGCTCCACTTCCTATGCCCATATGGGCAATGCACATGTGAGACTAATAGACTGGACTCTGCCATGGACATTCCTCCGCCATCACCCCTCACCATTTTACTACCCCCTCCAATATTGAGCACTTAAATAAACACACTTAAAGCACAAAACAATCTGGAGTCTGTCTGTGTTTTCAAAATAGTGTATTAGCAATTACAGTGACAAAATGCTCTTTCAATTTTAATGTCAACATACCTATGTCACACAGCTCTAGTCCATGAGGAATCTAAGCAGATGTCACACAGTGGGACCCACATCTGTGAAATCGTAAGGGAAAGTCAATCAATCAATCAATCGCATTTATAAAGCGCGCTACTCACCCATCAAGGGTCTCAAGGCGCTGGGGGGGTGGGGGGGGTCAGTGCTCGAAGAGCCAGGTCTTGAGCTGCCTTCTGAAGGAGAGGTGGTCAGGTATGGCGCGAAGGTGGCTGGGCAGAGAGTTCCAGGTCTTCGCTGCCAGGAAAGAGAAGGATCTTCCTCCGGCGGTGGCTTTGCAGATGCGAGGTACGGCTGCCAGGGCCTGTCCGGTGGAGCGCAGAGTGCGCGGAGGGGTGTAGAAGGAGACGCGGTTGTTGATGAGTTTTGGTCCAAGGTTGTGAAGGGCTTTGTGTGCGTGGGTGAGTAGTCGGAAGGTGATCCGCTTGTTGACGGGTAGCCAATGGAGTTTTTTCAGGTGTCCGGAAATGTGGTGGTGGCGAGGAATGTCCAGGATGAGTCTTGCGGCAGCGTTCTGGATCCGTTGGAGTTTCCTCTGCAGCTTGGTGGCGATGCCGGCGTACAGGGTGTTCCCGTAGTCCAAGCGGCTGGTGACGAGGGCGTGGGTGACGGTCTTCCTGGTGTCGGTGGGGATCCAGCGGAAGATCTTGCGGAGCATGCGGAGGGTGTTGAAGCATGCCGAGGTCACCGAGTTCACCTGTCTGGTCATGGTGAGGGAGGAGTCCAGGATGAAGCCGAGGTTGCGCGCGTGGTCGGTGGGTTGGGGAGTGCTGCCTAGGGCGGGGGGCCACCAGGAGTCGTCCCATGCGGTGGGAGTGGGGCCGAGGATGAGGACCTCCGTCTTGTCTGTGTTCAGTTTCAGACGGCTGTCTGTCATCCAGTTCGCCACTTCCTTCATTCCTTTATGTAGTTTGGTCCTGGCTGATGTGGGGTTGTTAGTGAGGGATAAGATGAGCTGGGTGTCGTCGGCGTATGAAATAAGGTTGAGTCCATGTTTGCGTGCGATGTTCGCCAGGGGGGTCATGTAGACGTTGAAGAGAGTGGGGCTGAGGGAGGATCCTTGAGGTACGCCGCAGATGATCTCCGTGGCTGTGGATCTGAAGGGGGGCAGGCGGACTCTCTGAGTCCTTCCAGAGAGGAAGGAGATGATCCATTCCAGGGCCTTGCCTCTGATGCCGGCGTTACTGAGGCGGCGTATCAGGGTGCGCTGGCAGACCGTGTCGAAGGCTGCAGAGAGGTCCAGGAGTATGAGGGCCACGGTCTCTCCCTTGTCGGTCAGGGCTCTGATGTCGTCCGTGGCTGCGATGAGGGCGGTTTCGGTGCTGTGGTTGGCCCTGAAACCGAACTGTGTGGGGTCGAGGGAGTCGTTGTTTTCCAGGGCGTTGGTGAGTTGAGCGTTGACGATTTTCTCAATCACTTTGGCGGGGAACGGCAGGAGAGAGATGGGCCGGAAGTTCTTGAGTTCTGTGGGGTCTGCTGTAGGTTTCTTTAAGAGGGCGTTGAGCTCTGCGTGTTTCCAGCTTTCCGGGAAGGTGGCGGCGGTGAGGGAGGCGTTGATGACGTCTCGGAGGTGCGGTGCGATGATGTCGTCGGCCTTGTTGTAGATGTGGTGCGGGCAGGGGTCCGATGGGGATCCGGAGTTGATCGAGTTCATTACGCGGGTGGTCTCCTCGGTGGTGGTAGGGTTCCAGGTGAGGATGGTGGTGGTGTCGGTGGCGGGTTCCGGGGGGGGACTCGTGTCGGCGGTCGGGAAGCTGTTGTATATGTCAGTGATCTTGTGGTGGAAGAAGGTTGCGAGGGAGTCGCAGAGGTCCTGTGAGGGAGGGATGGAGTTGTTTTCTGCTTCCGGGTTGGAGAGCTCTTTGACGATGCCAAATAGTTCCTTGCTGTTGTGGGCGTTGTTGTCAAGTCTGCTCCGGTAGGCTGTTTATCGTGCGGCGCGGAGGTGTTGGTGGTGTTGGCGGGTGGCGTCCTTGAGAGCTGACATGTTCTCTTCGGTCTGGTTAAGGCGCCACGTCTTCTCGCGGGCGCGGCATTCTTTCTTGGAGTTCTTGAGGTCGGGGGTGAACCAGGAGTTTTTCTTGTGGTTGTTGGTGCTGGCTTGAGTCTTCAGGGGGGCCAGGAGGTTGGCGCAGTCGGAGATCCAGTTGGTGAGGTTGTTGGCGGCTACGTTGGGGTCGGTGGTGCTGGTGGGTTGGTTCTGGGAGAGGGTTGATGCGAGCTGTTCCGTGGTGATACGATTCCAGTGTCTTCTTGGTGGTTGCTGGGTGTGGTGGAGCACAGTGGTCTTCTTGAAGATGAAGTGGACGCAGCTGTGGTCCGACCAGGTGAGTTCGGTGGTGTGGCTGAAGGTGATGTGTTTGCTGGAGGAGAAGATGGGGTCGAGCGTGTGTCCGGCGTAGTGGGTGGGGTTGTTGACTAGCTGATTCAGTCACAGGTTGGCGAGGTTGTCCAGTAAGGCGGTGGTGTTGTTGTCGGTGAGGTTCTCCAGGTGAAAGTTGAGGTCTCCTAGGAGGATGTAGTTGGTGGATGAGAGTGCGTGAGGGTTGACGAAGTCTGCGATGTCTTCGCTGAACTTGGTGCGAGGTCCTGGTGGTCTGTACATGAGGGTGCCTCTGAGGGTGGTTTTGGGGTCGCTGTGGATCGTGAAGTGGAGGTGTTCGGCATCGGGGAGTGAGTTTTCGGTGTCGGTCGAGATGCGGATGGAGTTTTTGTGTGCGATGGCGATGCCTCCTCCGATGCGGTTGGTGCGGTCTTTCCGGATGATTTTGTAGCCGTCGGGGATGGCTATGGCGATGTCGGGTGCCGAGGTGGGGTTCATCCAGGTCTCGGTGAGGGAGGCGATGTCCGGGTTCATAGAGTTGATGAGGTTCCACAGTTCGATGTCGTGCCTGTGGATGGATCGGGTGTTGACCAGGATGCAGTGGAGGTTATTTCCGGGGGAGTAGTTCTTGGCGGGAGCGGAGTGGGTCCGGAGGCAGGTGAGGCGGCAGTTGCTGCAGGTGAAGGGTCCGAGGGTACGTTTCGGGGTGGTGCGGTAGCAGCCCGGGGTGCGGCCGGGGTTGAGGTTGGCGAGGAAGGCGGAGTTGTTGGTCAGGCGGGGGGGTGGGGGCCAGGGGTTCGGGCGCTGGGTGCGGTCCAGGCGCAGACGGGCGCAGACGGGCTTGCCTTAGGCGTGCCTTTGGCGCGCCAGCGGCGCGCCCGCTTCGCGCGGCCGCCATATAAGGGGTAGCCGGGGAGGCGGGGACAGCTGGGAGGCGGGAGGAGGGCGGGTAGGGGGGAAAAAAGAGCGGGAAAAGCGGCGAAGGGCCTCGGGGAGGCGAGGAGGCCCAAAAAAGCAGAAAAGTACCTAGAAGGGGTACAAAAAGCCGGAGAAGCGAGAGAAGAACGACAAAAAGCGGCGGAAGGACGGGGGGGACGGCGGGGGCACGAGGGGCAGCAGACAGACAGGGATACAAAAAGCAAGGGGAGCGCGATCACAACGGGGAAAGCAGGCACTCAGGGATACAGAAGGCAAGGGGAGCGCGGTCACACGGGGAAAGCAGGCACTCTGGGATACAAAAAAGCAAAAGGGGACGCGATCACACACAGGGGAAAAAGGCAGACACTCTGGGGGACAGTCAGCACAACAGCAGAGCAGAGGGCAGGCACAGAGGATCTGGTGGCACCGCGAGGGCAGGGGAGCGACCTACCCTGGGGTCAAGGGTCGCTACCACTGCCTCGCAGCGGCCGCCATATAAGGGGTAGCCGGGGAGGCGGGGACAGCTGGGAGGCGGGAGGAGGGCGGGTAGGGGGGAAAAAAAGAGCGGGAAAATCGGCGAAGGGCCTCGGGGAGGCGAGGAGGCCCAAAAAAGCGGAAAAGTACCTAGAAGGGGTACAAAAAGCCGGAGAAGCGAGAGAAGACCGACAAAAAGCGGCGGAAGGACGGGGGGGACGGCGGGGGCACGAGGGGCAGCAGGCAGACAGGGATACAAAAAGCATGGGGAGCGCGATCACAATGGGGAAAGCAGGCACTCAGGGATACAGAAGGCAAGGGGAGCGCGGTCACACGGGGAAAGCAGGCACTTTGGGATACAAAAAAGCAAAAGGGGACGCGATCACACACAGGGGAAAAAGGCAGACACTCTGGGGGACAGTCAGCACAACAGCAGAGCAGAGGGCAGGCACAGAGGATCTGGTGGCGCCGCGAGGGCAGGGGAGCGACCTACCCTGGGGTCAAGGTGACCATACACTGGGTGAAAACGACAGACAGTAGAGAGGTAGTAGTGTTAAAGTACATGTAGTAGGCAGGTCTGTACTCTTACCTGTGTCTCACTGGAAATATTGCTGGATCACTGAGTCCCTGTTGTTCATGTCTTCTTCCTCTGCTTCCTCGTCTTCACTGTCCACAGGCTCCACAGCTGCCACAACACCGCCATCTGGACCATCCTCCTGCAGAAAAGGCACCTGTCGTCGCAAAGCCAAGTTGTGAAGCATACAGCAGGCCACGATGATCTGGCACACCTTCTTTGGTGAGTAGAATAGGGATCCACCTGTCTTATGGAGGCACCGGAACCTGGCCTTCAGGAGGCCGAAGGTCCGCTCGATCACCCTCCTAGTTCTCCCATGGGCCTCATTGTAGCGTTCCTCTGCCCTTGTTCCTCACTGGGGTCAGTAGCCATGACAGGTTGGGGTAACTAGAGTCACCTGCAAATGGCGAGGGACAACTGTTAGACACACACTAATCTGGAGGGATATCCCCAGACCCAGACAACCATTCCCACTGTCTTGCTTCCAGGTGCTCACCTAATACCACACACGGTGCCTCTGGAGTTGACCCATCACATAAGGGATGCTGCTATTCCGCAGGATGTAGGTGTCATGCACTGAGCCAGGGAACATGGCATTCACATGGGAGATGTACTGGTCTGCCAAACATACCATCTGTACATTCATCGAATGATAACTCTTCCGGTTTCTGTACACCTGTTCACTCCTATGGGGGGGGACCAAAGCCACATGGGTTCCATCAATGGCACTTATGATGTTGGGGATGTGTCCCAGGGCATAGAAATCACCTTTCACTGTAGGCAAATCCTTCAGCTGAGGAATAACGATTTAGCTCCATATTTGTGTTCAGAAGGGCAGACAACACACTGGACAATACGTTGGAAAACATAGGATGGGACATCCCTGATGCTATGGCCACTGTTGTTTGAAAAGACCCACTTGCAAGGAAATGGAGCACTGACAGCACCTGCACTTGAGGGGGGATTCCTGTGGGATGGCGGATTGCTGACATCAGGTCTGGCTCCAACTGGGTACACAGTTCCTGGATTGTGGCACGGTCACGCCTGTAGGTGATAATCACATGTCGCTCCTCCATTGTCGATAGGTACACCAAAGGTCGGTACACCGGAGGATGCCGCCATCTCCTCACATGTCCCAGCGGACGGTGCCTATGAAGGACAACAGCGAGCACAGAGTCAAACAACTCAGAGGTACGTACCCACAGTTTACACAGAACACCATTCATACACAAAAGGAGGCCTGTATGTGTGTTGAGTCTAGGCCTAGGCATGTGTGACGCAGTTGAAAATGAAGCCACGTGGGCCCCTGAAATGGTGGCTGCCTGACCTCTAAAGTGGGACAATGGGATGTGAGGTAACTGCGCTGGCGTTGTACACCGTCGCGGTAGGCGGTCGAGGACCGCGGCGCAATGCTGCATTGGTTAACATTGGACCCTATGGGTCCTAGGAGCCAATGACGATGTACGCCGGCAGTCACGGTACGCACCGCCGCGGACGTGACCGCCATTTTCTATCTGTTCAATCACTCAATACCTGATCTTCAACAGGAGAGGACCTACACTGCAAGTGCTGCTGAGACCTCGGTCTGGAGGAGACAATGGCTCGAGTGTCTGGGGAAAGGGCCCCTGCCTTCACATCGGAGGAGTTGGAGAAACTCATGGATGGGGTCCTCCCCCAGTGCACGCTACTCTACGGTCCTCCAGACAAACAGGTAAGTACACAGGGAGCATGTTGTATGGGCTATGCCTGTGTGGAGAGGGCTGGATGTAAGAAGGAAGGGGGGAGAGTGCTGCGTGCATGAAAGACAGTGAATTCATGTACCACATGGCAAGGGTAGGGATGGGGGCCAATCAGTTTGACGGTGCAGTTGGTAATAACTTCTCTTTTTCCCTTGTACATTTCATGTAGGTCAGCGCGGACGAGAAAAAAGATATTTGGCGTGCCATCGCCAAGGACGTCCGGACCCTGGGGGTCTACCACAGACATAGCACCCACTGCCGGAAAAGATGGGAGGACATTCGCCACTGGAGCAAGAAGACGGCGGATGCTCAGCTGGGGATGGCCTCCCAATGTGGGAGGGGTGCCCGTCGCACCATGACCCCCCTGATGTTCAGGAACCTGGCGGTGGCCTACCCGGAGTTGGATGGGCGCTTGAGGGCATCACAGCAGACACAAGGGGGTGAGTACACTCTCATTCTGCTGACTTTGAGTGCAGTAGAGGTGTTTGGGTGGGGGAGGTGGGCTGTGGGTTTCCCTAGGCCAGGGCGAGTTCCGTAGGCAAGGCCCCTCCGTAAGGCAGGCCACCCCACCTCTGTAGAGTGACAACTACACCTAGTCATGCCCCTGTGTCATTTATATGTGCAGATGTCGTCCATGTAGGCCATTTCCCAGGAATTGAACAGTGGAGCCCAAGAGCGCGGCGTAGTGCAGGGGGCTTCTGTGTCTGTTGTGTCCGCCAACGGTAGCGGTAATGCATGCACTCAACATGTCTTTCTTCTGTCATCCCCCCCTTTTTTGTGGTCTCCCTGTTCTTGTGTGCATTAGCATCATCAGGTGGAGGAGCAGAGGCACCGGAGCACCAGGGGGCTGCATCCCACATGGCCATGGAGGGTCACACTATGGAACTGGACTTCACCAGTGGGACGGAGGGTGAGGGGAGCTCCACGGCGGGGACTGGAGCTGACACCAGTGACACAGACTCGTCCTCTGATGGGAGCTCCCTTGTGGTGGCGGCATCATCTGTGCCACCCCCATCTACAGGTACAGCTGCCACCCCCCTTCCAGCACCGCCCTCCCAGCAGCCCCTCAGCCTTCGCCCCATTCCCGCTCACCCGGAAGGGTGGGCATCACCTTCGCCCCAGGCACCTCAGGCCCTGCCCCAGTCAGGGTGTAGAAAGGCAATTGCAACAAACAAATACATTCCTGGAGGGCATTCATTCTGGTAAGACGGCCCTTCAGCGAGCTTTTCAGACTCTGGCCTCAGCACTGATGGCAGCCATTGTCCCTGTCTCTAGCCTCCCCCCTCCAACTTCCCCCACCCCGACCCAATCCCCTGTACCTCAATCTATCCCAAGCACACCTACAGACCAGCATGCACACACCTCAACACACAAGGAAAGCTCAGGCAAACATAAGCACCACACATCCCACAGGCACTCACAGGCACTCATGCAAGCATCACACACATGCAGACACACTAACAGCCACTGCCTCCACTGTGTCCCCCTCCTCCTCGTCACCCTCCTCCCTCCCAGTCTTGTCTACACTCACACCTGCATGCACTACCTCTACAGCCACTACGTCCCTCTCCAGCACACCCACCACCACACCCCGCTCACGTGCAGTCACCAACCCACTACCATTCACACGTTCCCTGTGTCCTCTCCCAGTGTGTCTGTGACGCCCCCTCCCAAGATACACAAACGCAGGCACACACCCACCCAACAGCCATCCTCCTCACGACAGCCTCCAGCGCATGCACCTTCACCCAAAGTCAGCAAACGTACACCTCCTACAACCACCTCTTCCTCCACTCCCAAACCCCCTCCAGCTACCTGTCCCAGTGTGACCCAAAAACTTTTCCTGTCCAACCTTGACCTCTTTCCCACACCTCCCCCACCCCGTCCATCTCCTAGGTCCCGAACTAGCACCTCAGCCACACCATCTCCGGGACCAGTGGTGCCTGTAGTCACCGGAATCTGGAGTGCACCGGCCACCAGGGCAGCCAGTGTGGCACCGAGCCACAGCACAGACAGTCCCCCACCTGTGAAGCATCAGAAGTTGCCCAGTGCCCGGCAGGAGAGGGTGAAGACTCCAGCCACCAAAGCCGCTCCCAGGGGTCCCGGTGGGAGTGTGGAGTCAGCTGTGACACCTTCCAAGGTGGGGAAGGGCCACAAGAAAACCCGGCAAGTCTGGGAAGAGCAGAACGGTGGAGAAGACCGCCATCATCCCGCTGCCCAGGAGGCCACCTCCAGCACAAGCCCAGCTGCCCAGGACAGGACCGCCAGCACGAGCCCAGCTGCCCAGGACAGGACCGCCAGCACCAGCCCACCTGCCCAGGAGGCCACCGCCAGCACAAGCCCCGCTGGGCCATGAAGGACCGCCAGCAAAAGCCCTGCTGGGCCATGAAGGACTGCCAGTAAAAGCCTCGGTGGGCCATGAAGGACCGCCAGCAAAAGCGCCGCTGGGCCATGAAGGACCGCCAGCAAAAGCCCCGCTGGGCCATGAAGGACCGCTAGCAGCTGAGTCCCTGCAATGGAGACCGCCGCTTCAAGCACCGCTGAACAGGGCACCGTCATCTCAAGCACTGCTGCACAGGGCACCGCCATCTCACGCACCGCTGAACAGGGCACAGCCATCTCAAACACCGCTGAACAGGGCACCGCCATCTCACGCACCGCTGAACAGGGCACCGCCATCTCAAGCACCGCTGAACAGGGCACCGCCGTCTCAAACACCGCTAAACAGGGCACCGCTGTCTCAAGCACCGCTGCACAGGGCACCGCCATCTCACGCACCGCTGCACAGGGAACCGCCATCTCAAGCACCGCTGAACAGGGCACCGCCATCTCAAACACCGCTGAACAGGGCACCGCTGTCTCAAGCACTGCTGGCCCATGAGCGGCAAGGGCACTGACGCAACTGAGTCCGTCACGGGGTGAATGATGCACTCTGGGCACCATGCCCCCTCCAGAACCAGTGGAGACTGTCATCCACTACCTCTGTCCTTAGCAGGATGAAGCACTCTGGGCACCATGCCCCCTCCAGAACCGGTGGAGAGATCTATCCACTACCTCTGTCCTTAGCAGGATGAAGCACTCTGGGCACCATGCCCCCTCCAGAACCAGTGGAGAGATCCATCCACTACCTCTGTCCTTAGCAGGATGAAGCACTCTGGGCACCATGCCCCCTCCAGAACCAGTGGAGACTTTCATCCACTACCTCTGTCCTTAGCAGGATGAAGCACTCTGGGCACCATGCCCCCTCCAGAACCAGTGGAGACTGTCATCCACTACCTCTGTCCTTAGCAGGATGAAGCACTCTGGTCACCATGCCCCCTCCAGAACCAGTGGAGACTGTCATCCACTACCTCTGTCCTTAGCAGGATGAAGCACTCTGGGCACCATGCCCCCTCCAGAACCAGTGGAGAGATCCATCCACTACCTCTGTCCTTAGCAGGATGACGCACTCTGGGCACCATGCCCCTTCCAGAACCAGTGGAGACTGTTATCCACTTGAGAGACTGTGGCTTTGCACTCCCCAGGATATGGCAGTGGGCAACCCACCCACTGTAGAGACTTGAGAGACTGTGGCTTTGCACTCCCCAGGATATGGCAGTGGGCAAACCACCCACTGTAGAGACTTGTGAGACTGCGGCTTTGCACTCCCCAGGATGTAACAGTGGGCATGTGGCCCCCTCGTGGATTTGGCGTCGTGCACTCAAGCGGCTGAGGTGCCCCCCCTTTCCGTCCCCCTGAGGTGCGTGTTTAGTTGCTCTCTGATGCCCCTGCAGTGTTCTCTCCATCATGGTCGGGGATCTTGTGTGGGCCTCGCCCATACCGTGTGGTCCCAGTGTTCCACTGACTTTCTTAGAGCACTACCTGGACTACTATGCTTGGTATATATTTTGTACATGGTGTATATATATATTTCTGCCTACTTGCTTTTAATATATTACAATGGTTACACTCATTTTCTATTGTCTTTGCATTCTTCCGGGGGGTTTGGGCGGTGTAACTATGATGTATTGATTTGCATTAGTGTGTGTGTTCTAGTGGGTGAGGGTGAGGGTGTTGCGTGTGTATGTCCCTGTTTTTCCCTCCCCCCGTGTCGTAGGTGCAGTACTCACCGTGGTCTTCGCCACCGGCGTTCGTGCTCCTGGTAGAGGAGCAGGAAGACTATTGCAGGGAGAATTTGGAGTTCCGGATCCATGGCGTCCTCGTTCCTCGTGGGGTGTGTAGAGATGAGCGTTTTTCCGTCGGGATTCCTGTTTCCGCCGTGTTTTTATCAGCGGTGAATCCGCCCCGGAAAAGGTGGTGGATTGGCCTGTCATAATAGTGTGGGCGGTACATTGTCTCCCGCCTGTCTGTTGGCGGTGACCGCCGCGCTGTTTGTTTGTACCGCCGTGGCGGTCGGAGTGTTAAAGTGGCTGTCTTTGTTGGCAGTTTCCGCCACGGTCGTAATTGCAATTTTTTTACCGCCGACCTGTTGGCGGTCTTACCGCTGCTTTAACACCGACCGCCAGGGTTGTAATGACCACCAAAGTGTCCCCTAAGAAGCTGCAATACTGTCAGAAAGAGGTTAAGTACTTAGGTCATTTGATTGAAAAAGGGTCAAGGAAAATATCCAAAGAGAGATTGACAGCCATATTGCAGATGACTCTCCCGACAACAACGAGAGATGTTAGGATGTTTCTGGGAATGGTGGGCTACTGTCGTCAGTGGATTCCCAACTTCTCGATCATTTCTAAACCTTTGGTGAGGTTGACGGTCAAGGAGATTCAGGATGGCCCGGGTGCTATAACCATGTCTGAGAAAGAGATGAAGGCATTCATGGAACTGAGGGAAAGCATGTGCAGGGCACCAGCTTTAGGTATGCCTGATTACACAAAGCCTTTTGTACTGTTTTGTCATGAACGTGATGCTTGTTCTTTGTCTGTCCTGACACAGGTCCATGGAGGTGCAAACCGCCCAGTAGCATATTTTTCAGCGACTTTGGACCCAGTCGCAGCAGCCTTACCAGGTTGTTTGCGTACAGTTGCAGCAGTTGGTAAAAGCCACACTCAGTGTGAAGGTATAGTGATGGGGCATCCCTTAACAGTAATGGTCCCACATTCAGTTGAAATACTGTTGACCCGAACAAAGACCCAGCATATGACATATGCACGTTTGACTAAATAAGAAACAATTATACTGGGGTCACCGAATGTATACCTGAGAAGATGTACTGTATTGAACCTGGCAAATTTGCTTCCTATTGAAAATGCAGACATTGATGATGCAGAGGAAGTAGAACATGATTGTCTTGAGGTAACAGATCTGTGCACCAAACCGAGACCTGACATTAAAGATACCCAATTGGAGGAAAATGATTACATTATCTTAGTTGATGGTTCATGCCTGAGAGATGCAGTAGGAGTACTGAGGGCTGGATATGCCGTGTGTACAATCACTGGTATCTTAGAAGCTTCCTGGCTCGAAAGAGTATACTCTGCTCAAGTGGCTGAATTAATTGCTCTTACCAGGGCATGCCATGCAGCTGAAAACCTGAAAGTCACTATCTATACTGACAGCAGATACGGATTTGGAATTGTACATGATTTTGGCCAACTATGGTCACAGTGGGATTTCATGACCTCTTCTGGTTCACCAGTGAAAAATGGCGAGAAAATTAAGGATTTGTTGCACGCGATTCAGTTACCTCTTGAAGTTGCCGTGGTGAAATGCAATGCTCATGTTAAGTCACCAGACTTTGTGTGAATGGGAAATGGATATGCAGATCAAGTCGCAAGGTTTTGTGCATTGAACTGTATATCGTTTCAAGATCAGTGGGAACTGTTACCTGAAACTGAAAATGAAACATGCACAGGGTATGCATTAAGGGTGGTTGACACATTAGATGATCTAAAATCATTGCAGGGACGTGCCAGCAAAGAAGAGAAACGCACCTGGCTAAAAATGCAATGCGTACAAAGATCTGATGATTTATGGGTTTCAGAGGAGGCAAAAATGGTTTTGCCAAACAGTCTTTTGTCACAGTTTGTGAGGTTTTACCATGGTCAAGCACATGTTGGGAGAGACGCAATGATCAGGTTGTTCAAAATTGATTGGTTCAATCCGAAATTCAGACAAGCTGCAGAGGTTATCTGTCACAGGTGCATCATCTGTGAGCAGATGAATGCAGGAAAAGGGAACGTGGTGAATTTGAGCCACATTGGGAGAGTAGGAGGTCCATTTAGCAGAATGCAGATGGATTTTATTGAGATGCCCGTGTATGGAGGTCTGAGGCACGTGTTGGTGATTGTGTGTGTTTTCAGTCACTGGATTGAAGCTTACCCTACACATAGGAATGACAGTCTCACAGTAGCAAAGCTGTTGCTTAGGGAAGTGATACCACGTTTGAGGTTTCCGATCTCTTTAGAATCAGATGGGGGCAGACACTTCGACAATGAGGTGATTAAGCTCTTATGTGCTGCATTGAACATTGAACAGAAGTTGCACTGTGGCTATCGCCCTGAAGCATCAGGACTAGTGGAACAGATGAATGGTACCTTGAAGTCGAGAATGGCAAAGATGTGCGCAGCTACCAATTTGAAATCGCCAGATGCATTGCCCTTAGTGCTGATGTCAATGAGAAACACACCTGACAAGAAAACAGGACTGTCTCCTCATGAGATTCTTAAGGGTCGATCTATGAGATTGCCCGCAGTGCCTGCAAATGCTCTTGTGAATATCACGGATGATATGGTGTTGGACAGCTGCAAGGGTCTGGCTGACGTGGTTTGCTTTTTCTCTCACCAGGTGGAGGCTACCACATTGCCACCGATAAGTGATCCAGGTCACACCCTGAAAGCCGGTGACTGGGTTGTTGTCAAGAAACACGTGAGGAAGTTGTGTTTGGAGCCACGTTGGAAGGGGCCATATCAAGTAATACTGACAACTACTACTCCTGTGAAATGTGCAGGTCTTCCAAATTGGATACATGCCAGTCACACAAAGAAGGTGATGTGTCCACCTGATGAGGATCTTGAATTGTCCAAAACAACAGCTGCAGAGAAGGAAGTCTCAGGGCCTGAGAGTAATCAAAGGGGAACTGAGACTGAAGGAGAGCCTGCTGAGGACGGCTTAGTCACTCAAACAGCAAAGGAGTTCCAGAGGGGTGCCAGTGAGCCTATCTCAGCTGAGGCAGCAGGGGAACCGACACCAAGAGAGGTTCTCCCAGAAGCAGACAGATACTGGTTTGAAGTCGAGCCCATAACTGATCCTGAAGGCAAAGGAGGTGAGGCAGAAGGAGGTCAAGGTGTTCTGACTCCTCCTGAGCCGTTTGTCAGGTCCATCAAGAGAAAACACCATAGCACAAGAGGAGGGTGCTGTTCAACATCCTGAAAGGCCAATCAGAAAGACAACACTTAAGGGAGATAACTGGCCGGAGCCACAAGTTGCAGGGGAGAAAGTGATCCCTAACGACACAATAGAGGAAGAAGTCGATACAACCAGGAAAGAAGATCTTAGTGAGAGAGAGTTGCAAGGTGATCGCAAACTGAAAAGAAAGACAGTTGCAAACAGAAGGTACGCAGGTCCTGAATGTGCGTATGCAACATCAGCTGAATGGCAGCAAGAATTCTTGGCGTTCTGTTTTGTTCGAGAAATTCCAGGTCATTACTACGGCACCTGAATTCAACCATAAAGAGAGACTGTGTTAAAATTGAAATTGGATAAAGCTGAAAGGCTGAGAAAAGTAACTGATAAATTACCGGATGTGACACTGTTAACCTGAATTGACTCTGAAAAAACGATTATGACAAGCTGCTAACCTGATTTGACAAAAGGGTCCTGGAGTGAGTGAAACGCTGTAAATACTTGCAAAGAGAGAGAGACTTTGCACGGAGAAAAAAAAAAAGAGCTTTTATATCATCCTCAAGTTGATTGTTTGCTTTGTATTATTCTGCTCTCTGATTCTTTACAGAGCATGAGTAACACTAGGGATAATAGTAATAAGGGTAGGACTCGTGCATGTTTGGCTGTTGGTGTGGGAATTATGTGTGCAATAATAATTATAAGTTTGATTGTGGGAATGCCATTGGTGGACAAGAAAGGGACTAACAATGCTTCAGCTCTTGAGACTGCTACCCTAACAACATGGGAGAAGTTTGAGCAGGATACTAAGTACTTGCATGAGGGAACTAATTCAAAAAGGGAACTATCTACTAATGTTTTCTATCGCTTGCTGAATGAGTATGTTGACACAATGGATACGAAGAATTGCTATGTGTGCACAAAGATTCCTTCGTCAGTACAAGGAGTTACTTACCATAGTCTGCCACTTACTTACGGAATAAGCTGTAGTTTGCTATTAACGAGATTCTAAAATCAAGAACATGTTCAATACTTCTACTCTAATCTAGACGTAGTGTTTTCTTTTGTGCCTGTAATTGAGTTTCTAAATAAATTATGTAAAGATAATAACATAAAAATTGTTTGGGGTTTCTTTGAGCTGACACTGACATTTGGAACAGCTTATGCACACCACAATAATCTAACTTGCTTTCTAACGCCTGTAGAGAAAAGCTTCTTAGATCACAGTGATGATAGACGTAAAGCATTAAAGGAAAGGATAGAAAAAGGTTTAGAAAAATGCACGTTTGTAAATGATTATGCTTACACTGCAATAAAGACACAGGGTAAATTAGCTATAGATGCATTACACGTAGGAAAGCTTTGTATATATAGGCCGAAATCTGAGCATGATACTTTATTTGTGGGAACGAGTGAATGCAGACATGTGTTTCTGTTTCAGAGTAAGTGGACGTTCATGTTAAATGGACAGGATCCAGCGATCCCTGGGATCTATTATATATGTGGACTTAATGCTTATTACCGTCTTCCAAAGGGATGGTATGGGACATGTTATTTGGGAATAGTTTTCCCAAAGATCTACCAAATTGATGACTTAAAGCAACTTCCTAAAATGTCTGAATTACATCATACTAGACAAAAGAGAGAGACAGCGGCTGCTGTCGTAGGTGATATATTTGGAGCCATAATTCCTTCAGTGGGGGTTATCTTAAACTCCATAAAGATTTTAAAGTTGTCTAATATTGTGGATAACATGCTGACAAATTTCACAGGGGCTATACTACTGATGGATACTGAACTTGCTGCGGAAAGAGCTATGACTCTTCAAAACCGTCTTGCTTTAGACATTCTTTTAGCGAAGAGTGGCGGAGTCTGTAAGATGCGTAATGAGCGCCACTGTTGTGCATTTATTCCAGATAATAGTAATAAGATTAGAGGTATGCTTACTAACCTAACAAGAGACAGTACAGATTTGAAGGAGCTGAAAGAACCTGGAGTTTGGGAAAAAGTTGGGAAAGGAATTGCTAAAGTAGGGAACTGGTTTAGTAGTATTTGGAATGGGGTACTCGCAAAAATAATAGGGGGTATATTGATTGTTCTAACTTGTTTATTCGGACTATGGTTATCATGCAAAATTAGTAAAAGAATTAAAAGAAATTTGGCAAAACATAATAAAAGAAAAGAGGAAAAGAAAAAGGAGTAAATGTTCAAAGAAATTTGGGAAAAATCACACAGGAGAGAAGAATTTGAAATGCATGGCCTGAGAAAGTGAAAGGTTGTGAAGGGAAAGGTTTTGTGTGATGACAAGTGTCATCAGAGGAGGGACTGAGAGAGCGTAGCTTGTATACTTAGAAATTAACGTGAAATGTTTATGAACTAATGCGTAATAATGCCGCATAGAAAATGTATTAATGTTTTTTGCTAAACGTGTGCTTGAAATGTGCCCACGGGGAGTGGCCGCCAATTTATACAATGATTAATCAAACTGACTAATGATGTAGAATTAATATGCTAATGTATGATTTTACACTAAATATTAACGGTTTTATGCTAAAGTTCTGCTAATAAAACATTAGGCCTTAGTTAGCATGAGTCGAGGCCTAGCTGCCCGGTTTCATATTAAATGTGTTTTTCTAACGTACAGTGTGCTGACTTGCTGAAGGACATGAACTCGTACTCTTCCAAAAAGCTAGAAGATGAGTGTAACTATAGTAGATCCGTTCTCATGAAATTCGACTTGCTCAAGGAAACATTCTTGTTGAATGCAACAGTGTAGACTAGTCGCAGGTACAAGGTCGCCTGAACCGGTACAGACAATGACGCCACTGACTGAAGATGCGAAAAGGACCACGAGAGTATGAAATCATACTGGACATTCTACCCGCGGGAGACGTCAATCATAAGAACCAATAAACTACGTGAGAACTGTTATAGGGTGCCAATTTTGATAAACTCACTGGAAACCCATTGGATGAAGATAGTGGGGTGCCAACCCTATCCAATTAAGAATTAGGGGACTCTACAACAGAAAAGGGATAAAAACCCTTGACACAAGGAAATGAGTTAGTTAGGGAGATGCTATTGCAAACTTTGCTATGACCCAGACACTTTGTCACTCTACCTAGAGACTTTCCTGTTTGTTTTTTCAACCCATCCTTGCCCTTACCTTGCCCGTTTTATACTTTACCTCCTTATGAGGGAAGTGTCCCTTCTTACCCATCTTGATGACTTCTTGGCTGATGGCGAATCAACTGATGCCCTGAGGACGAAGACTGAATCTGTATGCTAACCCAATACGGAGGGTAACTATATGACAATGAAATTGTAATTGTCTGTTTGCTTTTCTTTTCTAGGTACCAACTGCTTCTTTTGAGAGAGACCTTAGTTAGAGGTTTTCCAAATTGATGTTGCTAAATTGTTTTGCATGAAGCCCAACATGCCAATGCTAATTCGAGGTTTGTTGAGGGGTTCATTAAACGGACGCAAACAGACAAATGACTGAATCAAGGCTTTGTTGAATAATGCTCTAATGATACTCTGCTAAGGATAATCTATGTTGACGTTGTGCTATGTTCTAATATTCGTGATCCTTGCTTTGATGAAATCTTATCAGAGTTGCCATATTGTGACTATGCTATTGTGTTTCTTGGTTTTGAGACTAATAAACTTACTAGTAGAATTTTTATCAATAGGGAATAAACATCACAAAATCGTACTAAACCAGTGTGGTTATTCATGACTGAAAGGTCATGGTGGATTTCTGAGTTTTATTAATGTCATTGATTAATCTGAATTGTTTGGTTATGGTAAACATTGATGACGTTATTGACATATTGACTGGCATGTTGATTAGCTATCTCGTCCTAAGGTGTCTTCAATCAGGGTCAAAAGATTCATTGGCCTAAAATGAGTCCCAGAGTAAATAAATTAGTCATAAAAGGACGCGTTAGCAGTTCTGGTAGCAGAGCGACGGTTTGGCCCTTTGGGGACCCTAGGAGAAAGGACCATTGTTTAAAATTGTTTTTCGAGATAATGCAAATTGGAGGTATGATGTGTCTCTAAATTCCAATTGACTTTCCCGGAATCTCGGAGCTTGCCTAAGTGAGTTGGGTATGTTCTTGGCGTTTTAGCATGTGTGGTGTAGAATTTGCGCTTACTCAGCTTATGCATATTGCAGGTGATTTGTGAAGTTTGTGTGGATCGAGGCAGGGTAATGTTGTTTTAGTAGGAGTGGGCGTATTCCACAGTATGAGAGTAGGGAAGTCGTCGAACTTCATGTGAGTGTGGCGCTTTGTGCTAAAAAATGGTCCACGTGGTTGTTGGTGATGTACGGACCCGTCGTGGTCTAAGACTCCGGAGTATATTGACAAGTGTAGGAGACACTTGGTTTATGTTGTAATTTGTGCAGTTTAATAGGTCAATTGGGCGTGGTTGACAAGTCGAGTTTGAGTCAATTGTGTGAGTGAAACCTTCCATGGAGATTTGGCAAGTTCTAAAGTGCACTAGAACGGACCATTGACAAGTCGAGAGTAGGATTTGCGGGTCTAATTCTGCTTGCGAATGTGGGAGCTGAGAAGGAGAGAGTAGCAGCCGAGGCTTCAAGTGAAATCTCTGTAAAGCTCTGAAGCGATTGTGTTACCCTTCCTGTAGTAAAGCGGCAAATTTGGGTTTTGTTGTTAAAAGTAATCGCAATATATTGCATTCGTTTCTGTGTGAGGAGGACAAGCCGCAAGACTTTGTCAGCCGCAGTGTGTGAGTGTGACGTCATTTGAGCCGCGCTGGGATAGGTCAGTTGCCGAGAGGGGTCGCGCACGAATTGGCAGCCGTCCGTGAGAGGCAATTGGTTGCGAAAGGTGGGTGAAGAGTGTTCTGGGAATCAAAGTCACTTCCTGATTAAATTCTAAACAAAATAAAAGACGCAAAAAATGAAGTTTTTCAAGGCTCTAAAATGTGCTTTGAGGGGAGATACATTTATTACAGCGATTGTGGGGGAGCCTACACCGCCTGAGGGTTCTCCAGCTTATATCGTAATGGAGGAGAAGGGAGTCGCGCCATGTCTTTGGTTAAAGCAGTGGTGCAAACTGATAGAGAAGGAGGGATGTTTGGCGTTTCCGGAGCACGGAACGTTTAATATAAGAATTCTGGAAAATTTGTGATTGATGTTAAGTGTGCAAAAAACGCCCCCAAGACCAGCTGAGTATGAGGAATTATCAGTCTGGGATTTAATGGCCATACAACAGAGGCAGCAGAAATTTATGAGGAGAATGAAGAGAGCAGAAAAGACTTTAGCGGAGGCTAAATGGGATAATGAGACCAGGATGTGGAGAAGGGGAATAGTTGATGGAATTAAGATGTTTCCAGCAATAACTCAAGAAGATGAGACACAGGAAAAGAAAGCCACTTGTAAGGCAGACAAAGGTTCTATTAAGACAAAGGAGACTCAGAGGTCCTGGGTAGATGAAGATGATTCAGACGATGAAGAGTTTCTGAATCAGTTGCTACATGATCGCCCGCCGCCATATGCCATAAATGATAATGTACAGAGCACTAGTGTGGGTTCTGAAGACCCGGCACAACATAAGGAAATCACGAATACAGGGCAGACAAATGATACAGTTTTGATAGAGAACGGTGTCAGTGTACCCACTGCGCCAGACACGCAGATACAGTTGCAGCAACCACAGATTCAGAGGCTCTATCCTGATGTCCCAGTATTAGAGACAGCTACGAGTTTGATGGTACCGCCTGATCCAGTATATACAAGATCAAAGTTAGTGCAGATTGAGCCAACTCCACAATTGCTGCCCCAGCCGCAGCAATAGGTGGTTCCGAGTTACACTTCTGTTGCAGGACCGCAGTCAGTAGCTACAGCACCCATAATGAATCAAGCTATGGGAGTTAATACTCCACAGGGTTTGGGAATTGGACATTCACCAGCTGCTATATCATTGCCAATTACTGTTGGTCCACCAGTACCGCTGTATGCGCCTGGCGTATGTGATCAGGGAGTAATGACCCAAGAGGCAATAAGAGTAGGGTCTACCAGAAACTTGCAGAGAATAACACAGGGAGGACAGACAGCCGAAAGGTCTAGATCCTTGTTGGAATTTAGTCCGATTGGGGTTCCTTTGGAGACGATGAGGCAAGCAGGGATGGGAACACTAACCCCACAGGTAATGAGTACAAATATGACACAGACACCAATGGTGCAGTCTGGAAATGTCTTGTTGCAAGGTTTATCAGCACAACAATTGAACGAGTGGTTAGACAAGCTCAACACTCCACAGACTACTGCAGTGACCACAGAGAGATCAGAAAGGGAAGAATACCTGAATTTTGTGAGACTGGATGTAGAAGCCACAGAACTAGTAGAAGGAACAATGGGGGTGAACAGATTAGAGTCATACCCAGAGGCAGAATTGAGGTACCTATGCCCCAAAATAACCAAAGAAGTGAGCAAGGTGCATCAGAGGTTGGCAAACCTGGCGGACAAATACGGCATTGACATAGAAAACACTAAACATTTGAAGAGGAGCTATAGGTTAGACTTTGAGCCTGAAGACTTCGATCACATGAGATCTACCGGAATGAAGGCACATCTTAAAGAGATTTTGCAGAGCGCTCAAATTTGGGGAGCATTAGAGAAGTGGGATGGCAGATGGGCAAAGAAAAGAGATAAAGAGAAAGGTGACGGCTCGGAACCAAAGCAGGGACAATAAAGATGTTACCAATGAGAGAAACAGCTGGAGGGGTTTTAGTTCATGTACCATGGTCTAGAGGTGACATTCTGTCATTTACAAATGATTATCCCAGGTTGAGGGAGAAGCCGATAGAGTGGTACCAGCAGACGGACAGGTTTGTGAAGCTTGCGAAATGTCTCTGGGAAGACTTGAATACCCTGTTTGAGATTATAGTCCCAGCTGATTTATGGCTTGGGTGCAAGAGAGGTGTGGATTGGCCGACAGAGGAGCCGGCAAGGGACAAGGTTACTGGAGCACCGTCTTCTGAAGTGATGAGGTATTATCATAAAGTGATTGAGTTTCTGAAGCAGAAGGTGTCGCCGAAAGTTACTGATTGGCAGAAAATTGATCAAACATCACAGGAGGCCAAAGAGTTGCTACATGCTTATTATGAGAGGTTGTTGAAGGCATTCAAACACTATAGTGGCACTGAGGTTATAGAGCCGAAAGACATGAATCATCTTGTGTTCATGTTTGTTGAAGGGCTGAGACCAGAGATTAGTCAGATGATTAAGAATCATTTGATCTGTTGACAAGCGAAGCCGATTGATGAGGAGCAGCAGTATGCAAAATACTGTAGTGACGAAATTGAACTGAAACAGAGAAATTTGAAGGAGAAAGTGATGGTGATGCAAATTAAGGCAGCGCAAGCAGGGATGCAGGGAAATGGAATACAGCAGATGGTACAGCAGCAACCGCAGGGAAATGGAATGTTTCAGGCACAACCAAGAGGACGAGGTCGACGAGGTTTTGTGAACAGGGGTCCAGATATGAATACTGTTGTGGTTCAAAATGATGTGCAAGGGATGAAAAAGGTGTCACCATGTCACGCGTGCGGGGCGTGGGGCACTGGAAAAGGGAGTGCCCAATGGTGGTGCAGGATGGTGTTGTTCAAGAAAGCAATGATGTTGGTACATTTCAAAATGTGAGGGGTCCAAAAGTGAGGGGTCAAAATCAGAACTTCCAGAATAACATGGTTCAAATGCAGGGTCTACAGCCCATGCAAGATACAAATGCCGCGTGTTAAACCAGAACAAGTGCAACAAGTACAACAGTAGATTCCCATGGTACCTAGACAGCAAATGCAGATACCATTAGCTCCAATGGGACATCAACAGGTGATGCTTCCTCAACAGGTCACAGGCCAAACAATGGGGGTCATTCTAACATTGGCGGGCGGCGGAGGCCGCCCGCCAATGTTCCCCCACCAAAATACCGCTCCGCGGTCGCAAGACCGTGGAGGGTATTTTGGGATTTGCCCTGGGCTGGCGGGCGGCCGCCAAAGGGCCGCCCGCCAGCCCAGGGCAAATCACCTTCCCACGAGGACGCCGGCTCAGAATTGAGCCGGCGGAGTGGGAAGGTGCGACGGGTGCTGTTGCACCCGTCGCGTATTTCAGTGTCTGCATTGCAGACACTGAAATACTTCGTGGGGCCCTCTTACGGGGGCCCCCTGCAGTGCCCATGCCGTTGGCATTGCCTGATGCATGGGCACTGCAGGGGCCCCCAGGGGCCCCGCGGCACCCCCTCCCGCCATCCTGTTCCTGGCGGGAGACCCGCCAGGAACAGGATGGCGGGAGGGGGTGTCAGAATCCCCATGGCGGCGGAGCGCGCTCCGCCGCCATGGAGGATTCTGAAGGGCAGCGGGAAACCGGCGGGAGACCGCCGGTTTCCCGCATCTGACCGCGGCGGAACCGCCGCGTTCAGAATGCCCTTGGGAGCACCGCCAGCCTGTTGGCGGTGCTCCCGTGGTCGGTGACCTCAGAATGACCCCCAATGCGTCAAAATAATACAGTACAACAGATCCCATTGCGTGGTGAGGATGGAATAAACAATGAATGGTCAGATGATTGTTCAGATAGTGAGGAGTGCAGGCTTGCAGCGTCCCTAGAAGTAGATCAGATGGGTCCCTATGTAGAGGGAAAGGTGATGGGTCATAAGGTTTCGTTCCTAATTGATACAGGAGCTACACGCTCTACAGTCAGAAGTGCAGAGGTTCCGAAATTGCCACTTTCGGGGCGTACCATAAGGGTGGTAGGAGTAGCAAATCAGTGCCTGACAAATCCGAATACAGATCCGGTCAAAGTTGAGATTGGTAACTTCCAGGGATTACATAAATTTGTAGTCTGTGACTCGAGTCCTGTATCCCTACTGGGAAGAGACTTACTGTGCAAGATGAGGTGTTCGATTACCTGTTCCAATGAAGGGATTGAGGTGCAAATAAACAGTGATGATGAAGGGACGATGGTCAGATCTCTGAGCTAGAGACGGAGACCGTAAATGAGGAGTATCCTTTGAGAACCTTATTCCCGATGTTCACAGTGACTGACTTGCAAGCTGAATTACAAGGAACAGTGACGGAAAAGGTGTGGGACCTGACAGGAAAGGGAGTGGGACTAATAAAAGGAGTAGAACCGGTCAAGGTAGAGGTAAAGCCAAATGCAGTGTTTCCCCAGGTACCGCAGTACCACATGGCACAAGATGTCCTTATACAAGTGATGCAGATAATTGCGGACTTTGTGAAGCAAGGGGTTCTGAAAGAGGTGATGAGTAGCCCATGTAATTCACCAATAATTGGTCTGAAAAAGCCTTGTGGGAAGGTTCGAATTGTGCAAGACTTGAGGAAAATAAATGAGATTGTGGTAAAATGTTGCCCCATAGTGCCAAATCCAGCAGTGATTATGTTTCAGGTTCCGTGTGATGCAGAATGGTTCACAGTTGTGGACCTGTCTCAAGCATTCTTTTCGGTACCTCTTCATGAGGACAGCCAATTTCTTTTCAGTTTCAAATTCCTGGACAAGGTTTACAGTTGGTGCACAATTCCTCAAGGGTTTTCTAAGTCACCTTCCATCTTCAATCAGATATTAAAGAAGGATTTGAAATCATTGGAGTTGCCTTCCAGCTCGACTCTAGTACAATACATTGATGATTTGTTGATTGCGACAGGAACAAAAGATGACTGCAGGTATGACACAATTGCCTTGTTAAATCATTTGGGAAAGAATGGACATGAAGTGTCCCCTAAGAAGCTGCAATACTGTCAGAAAGAGGTGAAGTACTTAGATAATTTGATTGAAGAAGGGTCGAGGAAAATATCCAAAGAGAGAGTGACAGCCATGTTGCAGATGAATCCCCCGACAACAAAGAGAGATGTTAGGATATTTCTGGGAATGGTGGACTACTATCGTCAGTGCATTCCCAACTTCTCGATCATTTCTAAACCTTTGGTGAGGTTGACGGTCAAGGAGATTCAGGATGGCCCGTGTGCTATAACCATGTCCGAGAAAGAGATGAAGGCATTCATGGAACTGAGGGAAAGCATGTACAGGGCACCAGCTTTAGGTATGCCTGATTACACACAGCCTTTTGTACTGTTTTGTCATGAACGTGATGCTTGTTCTTTGTCTGTCCTGACACAGGTCCTTGGAAGTGCAAACCGCCCAGTAGTATATTTTTCAGCTACTTTGGACCCAGTCGCAGCAGCCTCACCAGGTTGTTTGCGTGCAGTTGCAGCAGTTGGTAAATGCCACACTCAGTATGAGGGTATAGTGATGGGACATCCCTTAACAGTAATGGTCCCACATTCAGTTGAAATACTGTTGACCTGAACAAAGACCCAGCATATGACAAATGCACGTTTGACTAACTATGAAACAATTATACTGGGGTCAAGGATTTGTTGCACGCGATTCAGTTACCTCTTGAAATTGCCGTGGTGAAATGCAATGCTCATGTTAAGTCACAAGACTTTGTGTCAATGGGAAATGGAAATGCAGATCAAGTCGCAAGGTTTTGTGCATTGAACTGTATATCGTTTCAAGATCAGTGGGAGTTGTTACCTGAAACTGAAAATGAAACATGCACAGGGTATGCATTAAGGGTGGTTGACACATTAGATGAGCTAAAATCATTGCAGGGGCGTGCCAGCAAAGAAGAGAAACGCTCCTGGCTAAAAATGCAATGCGTACAAAGATCTGATGATTTATTGGTTACAGAGGAGGGAAAAATGGTTTTGCCAAACAGTCTTTTGTCACAGTTTGCAAGGTTTTACCATGGTCAAGCACATGTTGGGAGAGACGCAATGATCAGGTTGTTCAAAATTGATTGGTTCAATCCGAAATTCAGACAAGCTGCAGAGGTTATCTGTCACAGGTGCATCATCTGTCAGAAGATGAATGCAGGAAAAGGGACCGTGGTGAATTTGATCCACATTGGGGGAGCAGGAGGTCCATTTAGCAGAATGCAGATGGATTTTATTGAGATGCCCGTGTGTGGAGGTCTGAGGTACGTGTTGGTGATTGTGTGTGTTTTCAGTCACTGGATTGAAGCTTACCCTACACGTAGGAATGACAGTCTCACTGTAGCAAAGCTGCTGCTTAGGGAACTGATACCACGTTTCGGGTTTCCGATCTCTTTAGAAATAGATAGGGGCAGACACTTCGACATTGAGGTGATTAAGCTATCATGTGCTGCATTGAACATTGAACAGAAGTTGCACTGTAGCTATCGCCCTGAAGCATCAGGACTAGTGGAGCAGATGAATGGTACCTTGAAGTCGAGAATGGCAAAGATGTGTGCAGCTACCAATTTGAAATGGCCAAATGCATTGCCCTTAGTGCTGATGTCAATGAGAAACACACCTGACAAGAAAACAGGCCTGTCTCCTCATGAGATTCTTATGGGTCAAGTTGTGAGATTGCCTGCAGTGCCTGCAAATGCTCTTGTGAATATCACGGATGATATGGTGTTGGACAGCTGCAAAGGTCTGGCTGACATGGTCCGCTTTTTCTCTCACCAGGTGGAGGCTACCACATTGCCACCGATAAGTGATCCAGGTCACACCCTGAAAGCCGGTGACTGGGTTGTTGTCAAGAAACACGTGAGGAAGTCGTGTTTGGAGCCATGTTGGAAGGGGCCATATCAAGTAATACTGACAACTACTACTGCTGTGAAATGTGCAGGTCTTCCAAATTGGATACATGCCAGTCACACAAAGAAGGTGACATGTCCAACTGATGAGGAACTTGAATTGTCCAAAACAACAACTGCAGAGAAGGAAGTCTCAGGGCAGGAGAGTAATCAAAGGGGAACTGAGACTGAAGGAGAGCCTCCTGAGGACGGCTTAGTCACTCAAACAGCAAACGAGTTCCAGAGGGGTGACAGTGAGCCTATCTCAGCTGAGGCAGCAGGGGAACCGACACCAAGAGAGGTTCTCCCAGAAGCAGATGGATACAGGTTTGAAGTTGAGCCCATTACTGACCCTGAAGGCGAAGGAGGTGAGGCAGAAGGAGGTCAAGGTGTTCTGACTCCTCCTGAGCCGTTTGCAGGTCCATCAAGAGAAAACACCATAGCACAAGAGGAGGGTGCTGTTCAACATCCTGAAAGGCCAAGCAGAAAGAAAACACTTAAAGGAGATAACTGGCCGGAGCCACAAGTTGCAGGGGAGAAAGTGATCCCTAACAACACAATAGAGGAAGAAGTTGATACAACCAGGAAAGAAGATCTTAGTGAGGGAGAGTTGCAAGGTGATCGCAAACTGAAAAGAAAGAGAGTTGCAAACAGAAGGTACGCAGGTCCTGAATGGGCATATGCAACATCAGCTGAATGGCAGCAAGAATTCTTGGCGTTCAGTTTTGATCGAGAAATTCCAGGTCAATACTACAGCACCTGAATTCAACCATAAAGACAGACTGTGTTAAAATTTAAATTGAATAAAGCTGAAAGGCTGAGAAAAGAAACTGATAAATTACCGGATGTGACACTGTTAACCTGAATTGACTCTGAAAAAAACGATTATGAGAAGCTGCTAACCTGATTTGACAAAAGGGTCCTGGAGTGAGTGAAACGCTGTAAATACTTGCTAAGAGATAGAGACTTTGCACAGAGAAAAAAAAAAAGAGCTTTTATATCATCCTCAAGTTGATTGTTTGCTTTGTATTATTCTGCTCTCTGATTTTTTACAGATCATGAGTAACACTAGGGATAATAGTAATAAGGGTAGGACTCGTGCATGTTTGGCTGTTGGTGTGGGAATTATGTGTGCAATAATAATTATAAGTGTGATTGTGGCAATGCCATTGGTGGACAAGAAAGGGACTAACAATGCTTCAACTCCTGAGACTGCTAAACTAACACCATGGGAGAAGTTTGAGCAGGATACTAAGTACATGCATGAGGGAACTAATTCAAAAAGGGAACTATCTACTAATGTTTTCTATCGCTTGCTGAATGAGTATGTTGACACAATGGATGCGAAGAATTGCTATGTGTGCACAAAGATTCCTTCGTCAGTACAAGGAGTTACTTACCATAGTCTGCCGCTTACTTACGGAATAAGCTGTAGTTTGCTATTAACGAGATTCTATAATCCAGAACATGTTCAATACCTCTATTCTAATCTAGACGTAGTGTTTTCTTTTGTGCCTGTAATTGAGTTTCTAAATAAATTAGCTAAAGATAATAACATAAAAATAGTTAGGGGTTTCTTTGAGCCGACACTGACATTTGGAACAGCTTATGAGCACCACAATAATCTAACTTGCTTTCTAACGCCTGTAGAGAAAAGCTTCTTAGATCACACTGATGATAGACGTAAAGCATTAAAGGAAAGGCTAGAAAAAGGTTTAGAAAAAAGCAAGTTTGCAAATGATTATGCTTACACTGCAATAAAGACACAGGGTAAATTAGCAATAGATGCATTACACGTAGGGAAGCTTTGTATATGTAGGCCGAATCTGAGCATGATACTTTATTTGTGGGAACGAGTGAATGCAGACATGTGTTTCTGTTTCAGAGTAAGTGGACGTTCATGTTAAATGGACAGGATCCAGCGATTCCTGGGATTTATTATATATGTGGACTTAATGCTTATTATCGTCTTCCAACGGGATGGTATGGGACATGTTATTTGGGAATAGTTTTCCCAAAGATCTACCAAATTGATGACTTAAAGCAACTTCCTAAAATGTCTGAATTACATCATACTAGACAAAAGAGAGAGACAGCGGCTGCTGTCGTAGGTGATATATTTGGAGCCATAATTCCTTCAGTGGGGGTTTAGTAGTATTTGGAATGGGGTACTTGCAAAAATAATAGGGGGTATATTGATTGTTCTAACTTGTTTATTTGGACTATGGTTATCATGCAAAATTAGTAAAAGAATGAAAAGAAATTTGGCAAAACGTAATAAAAGAAAAGAGGAAAAGAAAAAGGAGAAAATGTTCAAAGAAATTTGGGAAAAATCACAGAGGAGAGAAGAATTTGAAATGCATGGCCTGAGAAAGTAAACGGTTGTGAAGGGAAAGGTTTTGTGTGATGACAAGTGTCATCAGAGGAGGGACTGAGAGAGCGTTGTTTGTATACTTAGAAATTAACATGAAATGTTCATGAACAAATGCGTAATAATGCCGCATAGAAAATGTATTAATGTGTTTTTATAAACGTGTGCTTGAAATGTGCCCACGGGGAGTGGCCATCAATGTATACAATGATTAATCAAACTGACTAATGATGTAGAATTAATATGCTAATGCATGATTTTACATTAAATATTAAGGGTTATATGCTAAAGTTCTGCTAATAAAACATTAGGCCTTAGTTAGCATGAGTCGAGGCCTTGCTGCCCGGTTTCATATTAAATGTGTTTTTCTAACTTACAGTGTGCTGACTTGCTGAAGGACATGAACTCGTACTTTTCCAAAAAGCTAGACGATGAGTGTAACTATAGTAGATCCGTTCTCATGAAATTCGACTTGATCAAGGAAACATTCTTGCTGGATGCAACAGTGTAGACTAGTCGCAGGTACAAGGTCGCCTGTACCGGTACAGACAATGGACCCACTGACTGAAGATGCGAAAAGGACCACAAGAGTATGAAATCATTCTGGACATTCTACCTGCGGGAAACGTCAATCATAAGAACCAATAAACTACGTGAGAACTGTTATGGGGGTGTCAATTTTGATGAACTCACTGGAAACCCATTGGATGAAGATAGTGGGGTGCCAACCCTATCCAATTAAGAATTAGGGAACTGTACAACAGAAAAGGGATAAAAACCCTTGACACAAGGAAATGAGTTAGTTAGGGAGATGCTATTGCGAACTTTGCTATGACCCAGACAATTTGTCACTCTAGCTAGAGACTTTGCTGTTTGGTTTTTCAACCCATCCTTGCCCTTACCTTGCCAGTTTTATACTTTACCTCCTTATGAAGGAAGTGTCCCTTCTTACCCGTCTTGATGAATTCTTGGCTGATGGCGAATCAACTGATGTCCTGAGGACGAAGACTGAATCTGTATGCTGACCCAATATGGAGGGTAACTATATGACAATTAAATTGTAATTGTCTGTTTGCTTTTCCTTTCTAGGTACCAACTGCTTCTTTTGACAGAGACCTTAGTTAGAGGTTTTCCAAATTGATGTTGCTAAATTGTTTTGCATGAAGCCCAACATGCCAATGCTAATTCGAGGTTAGTTGAGGGGTTCATTAAACGGCGCAAATAGACAAATGACTGAATCAAGGCTTTGTTGAATAATGCTCTAATGATACTCTGCTACGGATAATCTATGTTGGCGTCGTGCTATGTTCTAATATTCGTGATCCTTGCTTTGATGAAATCTTATCAGAGATGCCATATTGTGACTATGCTATTGTGTTTCTTGGTTTTGAGACTAATAAACTTACTAGTAGAATTGTAATCAATAGGGAATAAACATCACAAAATCGTACTAAACTGGTGTGGTCATTCATGACTGAAAGGTCATGGTGGATTTCTGAGTTTTATTAATGTCATTGATTAATCTGAATTGTTTGGTTATGTTAAACATTGATGACGTTATTGACATATTGATTGACATGTTGATTAGCTATCTCGTCCTAAGGTGTCTTCAATCAGGGTCAAAAGATTAATTGGCCTAAAACGAGTCCCAGAGTAAATAAATTAGTCATAAAGGGACGCGTTAGCACACCCGTGAGCTGCACCTCAGTGACACTGTAGCTTTCTGGGCGTTCTCTTACAATTCACAAGCTACCTTGCCAAAATCTTTCAGGTAACAGCACTTGTTTCGGCCTTTGTTTGAATAATGATCCAGGACAAACCTGTTTTCGGTCTCATAAAATTCAGTCAGCATTTATGAAGATTAGCTTCAGCGTCTAATCCATATTCCAATTATAGTTTGATGCTTTCTCTTCCTCAATTGTGGAAAGCCCCGGAAATTATTATAAAGATACTACCTACTCCAGTTGAGAGTTCAATTTGAAAGGTAGCATGCCTTTTTATTGGGACCTTGCTGCCCACCAATGCCCACAGTTTGAAAACAATACTGGTATATTGAACCATTAGCTTTTTCTCCTTTGGACTCCATGCTGAATCTCTGCACCACCAGCTAAGAGAGACAATGTTGTATGACCAGGACTCTACAATTGCTATTGTGTTTGATCAAGAATTCAAAAATACAACCATCAATCTGAATACTGATTGATACTGACAGTTCAGTATAGTTACCCAAACCAATACTCTGGACCTTGTGCAGCTCTATATTGAGTAATGAAAGATGGAGTATTCCACCTTCAACAAACTCTCACATAGGTCCTAGGGGATTGTACTGAACAACTGGCTGAACTGAAAGGTTTGATTCTGGCACTAGAACACACAGATCCAGAATTCCCCACACTAATAGTGTGTGACATGTGTTACTTTGTCCAGTCTTTTAATGAAAATCTGCTTTATTGGCACCTAAATTGATTCAGAGACTCAAAAAAGGGATACTATAAAGCATAAAGTGCTTTGGGGAAAGGTTGCAGAACTCAAAGGCAGTCTGCCACGGGCTCATGTAATTCATACTCTGAGTCATTAGCATGTTGGAATACATGTTGTAGGGGATTTCCTGGCTGAGGAAGAAGCCACATCTGCAGTTAAGTCTGCTGCAGTAGCTGTGATAACCCATTCTCATATAAGGGTAGTTGAAGGCATAATATCTGGTGTTAATGCTTTGGGCAATGGCACACCTTTACCAAAAGCATATCCAGCAAAATATTCCTATCACTTAATCAGCAAAACATTCCTTTTGCTACCATTCTGGGGTTGGGTGACCATGTGATACTGAACAAAGATCCCCGGCTAGAAGTAATTTAAGCAGCCATGACAGTGTAGCATCTGCCCATGCAGGTGTGGCAGTCACAGTCTCCCTGTTGCAAAAACACTATTAGTGGCATGGTCTGTACAAGTAGACAAAAACATATATGTCCTTAGTTGTGACATTTGCCAGCACATTAAAGGTTATACCATTTCGCTCCCATCACAGACACCCCTCTTAGTCTCAAAGAAATTGCTCCGGTGCTAATATCTATACCATTACAGCCCTTTAAAATGTGGGAAGTGCATTCAAATACATTCTACTTGCAGTAGATTCTTGCTCCAGATTTCTCTCGGTGTGGCCACAGCCATTGGCTGATGCTTGCACTCTTATCAAAAGATTTGCAAGTGTTTATTGGGACATACACAGTAGCTGCATTCCACTGGCACAATGGCGGTAGACATACCTTTTGACATAAACAAACATTTCGCTGCCTTACAGGAATTCTTAGACTTCCAGGATGAGCATTCAAATAAATGTCCTGCCACTAATGGAGTAAAGGAACAACCTGGACCTTTCGACTGGATTTCAAACGTTGGGGTTCTGGTTTGACAGAAGATTGTGGTGAAGAAGGAGTTTGGTCTATCATCCTGGGCACCAGTGCCAGTCCTTGAAGTTCAGTGTATCAGAACTGTGATTTTGCTACTTGCTGGTTGTAAAGACAAATGTTTTGTCTCCATTGATCAAGTGAAATTGCATCATGTGGCTGATCCTTCACAGTAGGCCACAAGGACTCCTCGGTAGTTCCCTAACCCCTCTCACTACCCTACAGGAAATACCTCTTCAAGTATTAAACAGCACCAATATTGTATGCCCAGGTTGGGGGGTATGCAGAGAATGAACTTTTCTCGAGTCCTGTTACTACTTCAAATGTAAGAAACATCAGACGGTCTACAGTTTTTTACTGCTACTCAAAGCAACAAAGGTGTTTATGACAAACCACCTTTGGAGGTGTCTACAGTTATTTTTCACCTGTTGAGGCTCCTGTCTTCACACAGACTGCTTCTGGCTACTATGTGAACATAGATGACTTCTTTTCTGATTCTTCCCACACTTCACTTCATGGTTTATGTGAGTTACATCACTGGCTGAAATGCACTTATCTGATTTATTCATTGTCCTACTTGTGGATTATAATTTAATTACCTGCTTTGCTTCTGAAGATTGGATTTGTGACTGTTTTCTTCTCACTTGTAAATGGATATTATGACCCAGAACACTCTGCTATTGAACTGGTAAATGAGGTGTTAAAGCCTCACCCATCTTCCCAAAAAGTGCGACGAGACTTGTCCATAGCATTTCTGCTTTTCCAGGTTCTGATGGAATTGTGTGGGGTGTGATATTTTTGGTCCTACTGAGACTTTACAAATTCCTTGCATTTTTAAAGTAGCAATGGATGACATAATAACTTCAGGTGGTATTTCTGATGAATAGGATGTTAAAACAGTTAATTCAATGTTGCCTGAACTTGAATATTGTACTGTATTTCAAGCTGAAGATATGTACATGAACTCGGCTAATTATGATGAAATCTTTTGTCACTGTTACTATGCCCATCATTATTCACATAGAGATATTACACTCTGTACAGTCTTCAATTATACGCAATGGGAACATTGTCCAGCACCATGGGTGGGGAGTCCCAAAACATATTCAGATAAATTTGTATAGTTTTCTTGACATTGTACGTCAGGTCCTGTATCTTATTATTACAAATTGATGCTGTCAAAAGCAAGGAAGAACATGCTGACCCAGACAAATTTAATTTACACAAAGTTGTTTTTTTTCTCAACTTGGAATTAAAGACTACACTTATTAGAAATAAACTATGATTTGAAATCAGTTGGGGAATGAAACACTGGCAAGTGCAGTGCTTAGGTGACTTATAGTTGTTTTTTCTGAGTAACACAATGTAGCAGACCACTTCCTTGAGTGTAGTAAAAATTAAGAATATGAATGTGGACAGTATTGCCTCCAGTGCCCGTTGTGAAAATTGGCCATACTTTAGTAATATACACTAAAGACTGGCTCAGTGGCATGGTACAGAATGGTATATTTACTAGTACACTTCCAGGTCCTAACAGGTGGTTACTGCAGCCAGTGGATGCAAATGGTTGTCATGCACATTTTAAACTCTTCACAGGTGTTTAAAGCAAGCAGACCGGACCGTTGAGACCTTCAGTACCAGCACTCAGGTGTGGTTACAACTCATAGCTTAGGGAGGTTATGCCAGCAATGGTTGCAAAATTCCACTCTATCTGCAGTAAAAGAACACCTGTCTCTCCTCTTTGATGACATGGATTTACAGAATGTCCTAGGTCATCACGTTCCAAAAGGCTTCTTTATGCCATCTTTAATGATATGGAAGGTTTCTCAAATGAAAGCTACTGCTCATTTAAGGCAAATTGATCAAGTTAATTTGGAAAAAGCATTGGCTTTTGTTGATTATGTAATAATACATTGTCCACTCATATTTACATGTTAAATAACATTGTAACATCTGCAATTGATATCATACAGAATGACATGTCTTTACAACATTGGCAACGTCAGTTTAAATCTATTATGCAGTTGAGTTGAACGTTACTAGTTCTAAAATCAAACCTTATGCCATTGAAGCATGCCATAGAATGTTTTTGCCTTTTAATTTGACACGTAAACATCAAATGATGGCAAAGAAATATGCTACAAATACAATGCTCAACATAGAAAGATTAGAAACATTGCCTTTCAGAGTATATGAAACATCATCAGCAGAATGACTCATTCATGGTGTTATCTCACTGCCAGTTTCAATGTTTCAGTTCACATCATGCTTGAAACATTTTCCAGGCGGCAGATATGAAGCTTTAGGGGAGAGTTTTATTCATGAGGTATGAGATTAACCCTTCAGTTACAGATGTCCAAGTGGGGACAAAGAGGTTTTTGTTAATGGAAAAAAATGTGAGACTTCTCTAAACCAATCCATGACATGTAAACAGGTGACATTGTTTGGAGCATGTAATGCATCCATGGCCAATCTGGCATGTTACTGGAAGGGAGTACCAGTTTCTATGATTCGCCCAGCATTTATGTTACTTTCGAATTGGAAGTTATTTGATGTTGGCTGATCAAGGCTGTTGTGGTATGTGAGCTGGTTCCCTCTATGTTTCTTTTTCGCAAATAGTGACCTGCTGTAATAATGTGCTATTTCTTTCCATGCATGAGATTAGAGTAGTCAGCTTGTGACCTTCCATTGCAACTTTTATTGTTAATTTCGACAAGCTTTCCAGGCTAAAAGCATTAGTTTTTCAGGAAAATGTGGTGCTTACATCTGCCCATGAAACATTTGAACTGGAAGTTGGAAGGTCATCCTCTCAAATAGAATCACTGTTGAACACCAACTTTCCCTGACATTTCGTTGAACTTCTGAGTCACGTCTTTAATGCTTCTAACAGCGTGGGTGTTGTACACTTGTTTAAAGTGGTTGGATTTGGCTTTATCAGCACATGCCAGACTGTTTTAAGAGTGATACTGGTAGTGCGTCAGACCAGGGGACATGAGTAGGTTGATGAACCTTTTGACTCATAATTAAAAAGTTCTTACCATAGCTCTAGTACATAATCAATTATCAATAGAGTCAGTAAATGTCACGCACCATGACCTTTCAGCAAAAGGTTTGGTAAGTTTATTTCCCTTATATTAACAATGCTAAAGTCATGTAGATTAATCTCAAAATCAAATGAAACACATATAAAAACAATACTGGTTGTCCAAAACGATGGAAGAAACACAATCTAATTAAAGCTTGAATCACAACACATTCTAGAGCTACAGTGCAAATCAATAGCAGAGTCAGTTGCGACAAAGTTATAATGTACATGGAGTTCAGCAAGGTAATTAATCAATCATTAATCCCTGTAATTGTCAGTCATTTGTGAGGTCACTTAACTAACACCAGATTAGCATTAGCATGTTAGACTTCATGCGAAACAATTTAGAAACACAAATTTGGAAAAACATCTAACTATGGATCTATCAAAACAGCACAGTTGGTACCTAGAAAGAGAAGGCACAAAATGCATAACAGTCACCTTTCATCATATCTACCTATCCTCGGTATGGGTCAGCAAAGCAGAATCAGTCTTCGTCCTCAGGTCATCAGTCGATCAGCAAAGCATCAGGCTCTCAGTCAGAGAGTATGAGCCAAATGACTGAATGAATCTTGAATCTCTCAAAATCAGGTCTCTCTAGATCTCAAATCGTAATAGGTCTGTCTCTCTCTCTCTCAAAGTATCTCTGTATAATTCTCCTCTGTCGATTTGTTCTATCAAAGTCACCTAAACTATCTCTTAATTCCCTATTGGTCATTTAATCGTACGTTCACACTTTACCCAATGATATTTCTACACCAAATCTATGAATTCTAATATTTCATTCTTCACAGGCAGTTGATTGGTCCACTTTACGATGTTCTCATCATCCGGCTCGTCAGGTAACCATATTGTTGCATCTTCAGCTCCAGGCAGTATCCTCATTGTTCTCTTCCTGGGAAAGTACATCTCACACACATTACACATAAGTTATTACACTAGCGGGAACACCATCTCCTTGCAGTCGGTTCTCATGAAAAGCTTTTCGACAAGACAATAGACATTTCACAGTTTAATTCACTCCGCCAGCATTTTTATTAAACACTAAGAAATACAGCTTCTGCATGAGGCCTGGCAAGATTAGGCCAAGACACTCACTTAGTTAAGGCCTACATTAAATAAAACTAGAGCATACTTCAAAACCCTTGATATGACATATTAATATATTAGTCTGGTATATTCATCATCAATTAGTACATTTCGTGAACACTGGTGGCCATTCTTCGAGGTCACATTTTCAACTACGTGCATTAATTTTCTACTTTATTCATTTTCTACATAAACTCGTTATTCAAAATACATAAACATTCATTAATACATTTCTAATTAGAACACCTGCGCTAGCAATACCATCTTTTATACACTTTTTATTTTCAAGGGTACTTGGAGGCATACCACTTGTGTTATTTCTAAAGTGTAGTATTTTGGTTCTGTTTTTGCTGCTCTGCAGTGGATGTTCCACCTAGAGGCCAAATGACGATGAAACTACTGTGCCTCTAGCTGTGTCATGAATGCATGATACAGTACTTTGGGGTGCCTTTACTGGAGAAACTAAATGAAAACTGGTCTCTCTATTTTTGTCCAGTATGGTTCTATTGTGTGCAGACTGTCTTCCACTGTATTTGATGTCCTTGTTGAATGTGCACTCAACATCTGTCTTGCAATGCAATTGGTACAATCTATGGCCATGAACCTGCAGAGAGACCGTTGAGAGGGATAATTTTCAGTGTTGTCCCATGACACTGCCATTGCTTCAGGATGCCTTCTTTGAGCCAGTCTATTATCTGGATATGGATGCAGCAGCTTCAGGATTCCTCAATATTGGCCCATCTCCTGCGGGCTCTGTGCAGGATGCAACAACCTTTTTAGCAGCTGAGGGTACCGAACATGTTTGTTCCTTTGACTTGCATATTGAGGCTATTGTTGATCTGTCATCTGCAGAAGTGGGATCCGTCCCTGGTTCCATTGAAACTGACGATATGGATGGCATCTTGGAAGCCTCCACTAAGTTTCAAATTTGGCCATTGTTTTATCAAAATATTTTAACTGGTTTTATGTTTTAAATTGAAATTTTTTTCCCATTGGCATGTTAGCTTTGCTTGTTGGAGTGAGTATTTTGATTCCTTTTATCATAATTATATTAGAACCTGTCTTTTCACGGCCAAGGGGAGGGTGTAGTGAGGTTCTTTTGGATGTAGGTTGGGTCTCTATTTTAGCTTTGATTTATATTTTACACTTTACACATTTTAGATGATATCGCTTTTAGGAGTAACATTGCGCTCTTAAGCTTGCACAGTAATATTCTAAGAATACATTGTATGAGATTCTTGTTTTGGTTAGCATTTCTCAACATGTGATGAGTGCATTCTATTCAAGGCTAGGACACAGTGCAAAATATCCTAGTGCTTGTGCTGTTCATTCTGAGACAGCTCCTAACATCTAGACATATTGTTGCATCAGAGCTGTGCCTCTAACACAGTGTGGCATTTATTATATAAATGATGCACTGACCCAGTAGGGGCAGAGGGGCACTCCAGATGCGAATGTCCTGGGATGAATGCTGTGTTCGACATTCGGCTGTGCTAGTGCTGATCTTCCAGTTTGCAGAAAGGATTGCCAGTTACATTAAAGCCTGATTCATGATTCAGTTCTTCAGGTATGGGGGCTAACGCTATCCTCTTAGATTGGGCGAAGGCAGAAGGTACATTCACCATGCTCTCAGTATAGAATCCATAGAAATAATTTGCCATGGTTGTATTGTTTATTCTCTTTATCATGTTTGTAATTCTGATAACATTGCTTTGTTTCATCTGTAATTATCACATTTCATTCTCTCTATGCAAGACTATGATTGTTTCAATAAATGTATTGAAAACTTATCTTGTATTTCTCCTGTGTTTTCACCTGGACATGCATAAGTAAGACAACAAAAGGGTAAGAGCTGTTTCCATGATTCCTTTAGGGATCAGAGTGTCATGTTCAGGTTTCTATAATCACCTTGCACCCCTGTTAGGTTAGGGCGTGGGTTGAGGCAATGTGAGCTAGCCAAAAATATGGGTGACAGCTTCTGAAGGTGTTTTGGACTCACTCCCCACATTCTGAAGTTCTGTCATCCTAATACACAGACCTATTATTCTAATAGGAACTATATAACACCACAATTGGCAAACTTAATTTACTTATAAGTCCCTAGTAAAATGCACTACATCTGCCCATGGCCTGTAAATTAAATGCTACTAGTGGACCTGCAGCAATGATTGTGCCATCCACCTTAATAGCCCTTTAAACACGTCTCAGGCCTGCCATTGCAGAACCTGTGAGTGCAGTTTTAAATTGCCACTTCGACTGGGCAAAATAAATCTGTTGCCAAGACCAAACCTTCCTTTTTAATACATATATGTCACCCTTAGGGAAAGATCTGGACAGTCCAAATGGCAGCGTGCAATGTATTTAAAAAGTAGGATATCTATTTTTCAGTTGTACATGTCTTGGTAGTGAAAAAAACTCTTTTCTCCACTGCAAGGACAGTGTCTTTCATATGATAGAATTTAAGTTGTCTTATTACATTCTAAAAGTGTAATTTCCAAATGAGAAGAGACAATTCCTTCAAGTTTCCTGTCTCTGGAATCACAATACAAAATCCTAAATTAGGATGAAGTTATATTTTAAATTGCAGTTCTGAAAATGTCACTTTTAGAAAGGTGGCATTTTCTTGCCTGAGCCATTTAGTGCCTGTCTGTCTCTGGTCACATGACTGGGTGTACGTGGCAGTTGGGCTTTATGTATTCCCCCTAGACAGCCACACACAAATGTGAGAAGGTGTGTCTCAATGGGCCATCACTGGAAGGATCAGAGGGAGGAGCTGACACTGACTCATTTATACCTGAATATTCTGGGTCCGGTCCTCACACAAAGGGCTGCATATCCCATGTAGTTGGTCTGGAGCAAAGGCAGGGAGGGCAGGACATCTGTGCCCTTCAGAGGCATGTGGTTAGAAGTCTCCTCCACTTCAAAGGCACCACTGGGTATAAAAACTAGACTTCAGATACCACCACTTCAGTACACTTCTGGACCTGTTAATACTCTGCTAGGAAGAAGAACTGATGTGCTGCTGAAGGACTAGTATCCTGCTGGACTCCTGCTTTGCAATACTCTTCTGCCTGCTGACCTCTCACCTGGGCAAGAAAGACTAGATCTGCATCTCACTTGAAACCAGAACTCAGAGTGACTCCCAGGGCTAAGTGGCTGCCCTCCTGATCTGAAGTCTCAGGGACATAACCGAATTCCAACAACCCAGCTCCTGCACCTAGACTTTGCCATCTGTGAGTCTGCCCTGCTAAGTGGTGCCGCCCCAGTCTTGCACCCTTCGAAGTGGGCCTAAGGTGCTTACCAGTGGCACCGATGCATCGCCTCTGCTGAGTGGCACATCCCGAGCAGAACCAACCTATCTCCTACAGTGATCGGTGTATCCCCCGGGACAAATGATGCATCACCACTACTGCGTGGATTAGACACTGTCACAAAAGACTCACATCACTGCCACATCCTGCATTTTGAGACAAACACATCTTCGGAACCACTGCTACAGCTCTTCGCATCTCTCATTGATGGCAGGCTCAACAATGATGCTAAAACTCTGCATTGCAGCTTCACTGCTCATCGGAATCGGCACATTGCTTCAACTGCGCAACATTTCCCCAACACCGGCCTCACATTGCAAGCCCCATCAACTGGATCCTCACTGTTGATGCAGCAGGACCTTGCACCACAGCCTCACCAATATCAGAACCGACGCATCACCTAGGCTGTGCAATGCATCTTCAATGTGAATCCATTCAATGTTCTGCAAACCAGGATTAAAGATGCTTTTGTTCAGCGAGCCTAACTAGGTCTCTTTACGGGGCCCGCGCTCCATCGGGGTTGACCTGAACTTGTGATTTTGTCCAGCTCCAGCACAACCAAATATCCCCAATTGCGCTCTATGCTTTTTGGTATTATTTTTACCAAGAACCTTAAAAATCAGTATCTCTAGTTGTACTGATTGGATTGTTGTTGTTTTAATTTTGTTTTGATATTTTGGTCTTGTTTTATTTAATAAAGTCAGATTTATTATTCTAACCTGATGTAAGCTCCTTTTGTGTGGTGTTTCCACTGTTTTACTATTTGAAGTGTTGCGTAAATACTTTGTGCTTTACCTGTACGTTAAGGCTGACTGCTGTTTGCCAAAATATCAGAGGCTGAGCTACAGTTAATTTGGGGTTTGCTGGTGCCTTGCCCTGACAGGGATTGTGGTTGCTGCTTGACCAGTGCTCATACCCTAGTCAACCAACAACCCAATTTCTTACAGGGAGATAGGCAGACAAATCTGTGTCTACAAGTGTTTGTAAATAAGAACTTCAGTCAAAATCCAAATGTGGATGCATGGGAGCGCCCAAGCACCATCCATGAAATGCCTCCTGCTGCAAAGTAATGCAAGGTAGCACAATGCACTGCATTACTTGTTTTAACAAAGCAACACAAATAGCCATTTTAGTTGCTTTGTAAAATCTTAACAAAGATTTTGCATCAGGTCTGCATGGCAAAAAGTCACATAAACACGAAGCAAAATCTGTAAAAGTCAGGTCCTTATTTATTTTAGTGAAATCAAAGGCCACGCCTAAAAGGTAGCCCACATTTCAACATTGGGGTAATTTCAAATTTGAAAAGACAAGCTATATAGGCATTTTGAACAGGATAGAAGACTGCATGGATGATGGCAATTGCTTCCCCTGGGGGGACAGGGGGAAGCAAACTTTCTTAGAGAAACAAAAATTCCCCACAGGGGGTTGGCCTGTTTCTCGGGAGGTCCAACACCAGAATGTGTGAGCA